>NC_069363.1:46566000-47781500 GCF_021730395.1 Mercenaria mercenaria | reverse complement strand
GCACACGCCTAAGATAGATATTTCTGTCTTTTCCTAGGGAAAATCCTTGTCTAAAATAGCGCGCACATAGGCGACGTCATAAAGTACTGGCACTATTATGACATCATAAATTATATAAATTATACCAGGAAATACCCAGATCTATTTAACACCACGATCTATTTGGAACGTGATAGGCAAGAAAAATGATCTAATATGTCTGCCTGTGTAAGACAGCTGTTTTCCCAACCGTCGGGACAGCTTTGATAAAAAGCCTCGATAACGCTCGGTTTTACATTCAACCCTCTGGTAGGGAAAACCCCAGTCTGACTAAAGTACATCTCCTATTACGCTACGCTTAGGATCTGAAGAAGTGCTATTGATAGTCTCGTTCTGACGACCCTTCCACTAGCCAATCGGAAGGCTAACTTACAACATTTTGTAAGTTTAAAAAATCTATATTAAGCCTGGGTTATTCATATTTACAATTCTTATGACGACCACATCGCGACTACGCCCTCTAGTTTTGAGAGAAATTATATGTCATGGTACGGACTTGGTCACGTAAAGTGTCAGATAGCCGGTAAACGCAGTCGGTAGGGCACTTGCTCTGTAAGCGAGGGGTTCCGGGTTTGAACCCCGGCCTGACTGCACATTTTTCTTATTCTTCGACATTTGACGCTAATTTGATGGTTTAGTCAAATGCTTGTTGAAACAAGTCGTCTGATTGGTTCAAATAAAAATAGATTTGCAAAAATAAAAAAAGCAATATTGGAAATCCAAAATATACAGAAGACGAATGTGAATGGATCATTCTCAGATCTTCGTTAAGAAGATCAAGTACTAAAAGTCAGACTGGAATCTGACCCTGTCCAATCCAGAAAACTAGCAATTGTCAAAACTGTAACGAAATCTATAAATCTCACCTATGTACGCATACTTCAAAGAGTTCCAGTAATCGAAAATCTGTAAATGAATAAAGTATACTAATATACACCCGTTATCAGTTAACAATTAATAGTACTATGCTGTTTGTCGCATATTTATCTAAATAAATACATTAAGAAAACATTCTGTTAATCAAATGTTATAACGTTTTGATTTTTTAAACGCAAGTTAATGCAAATATCTTAGTTTAAAATTTATGTCGGTTTACAATACATTTCTCTGTTTCTTGGTACATTTCAAGTAAACCCTTTATAATAATAAGCATTTTACACTTATCAAGAAGTATCGAGGTACAAAGGGTATCATATAATGTTGAATTATTAACTGAATGAATGCAGATGTGTATACTTAATATTTCTTGCAAATGAAATAAAGCATTGTATTTGAAAACAAGACATAAGTTTCTTGTAGATGTAAATGGCTATTTTAGCTTGATATAATAATAAATATAATAACTGAAAGACTATTTACCATAATTGTTTCTATTTCTTTTCTCTATTACTTTTCTAAATAATGTAAGTCCATGTAATAGAAATACAAGATGACGGGTATGGTATTTTATCCTAGATCATTAATATAACCTTACCTTAAATAAAATTGTTTCACATTCTGAAAACCACCTGGCTAATGATTTCTCCTTCTCCTCATCGTGTTCAGAGTTAAAGTATGCCTCTTGCTCCTGATTAGCTAGCGTAATGGCTTCCCAAACATACTGCTTGACCTCAGAATACTTTTCTTCATCAAAGGCTTTTAATGATTTAGCTATGACATCATCAATACGCCCCATTCTTCGTCGATTTTCTGAAATTAAACAATAAAAAGTTGATAAATTACCATAACTTTACCTACAGCAAATGACTGCAATCCAAGTTTCTGCCTCATCCGCTATACATTATATTCCATGTTTTTCTTTTTTAATTTCTTTTCACACAAAAAATTATATCTGAATACGAAATATGGAATTACATTTTTTGTCACTGAGTAAAGTGATAATGGTGGAAGCGTAAATGAAGGGCATTGAAATAGTGTTGATTTCATTTATTTATTTTATTTTTTAGGGTTTAACGTCGCACCGACACATTATAGGTCAAGCAACGTATTAAGAAAACATCTGTCTCTATATGTCTGTGTGCGTTCATATCATAATAAATAATGAAAGGTTTTTTTTGACGATTGAGAAATCAATTTATAAACTCGTCGATTAAGGAAATTAGCATTATTTTCTTTTTCATTACCACTACCTGTTATAACTACAAGAACGACAATATTCTGAGACCTTACTTTTTCATTTAAAACAATAAAAGCATTGTTTGTGGATGCGGACATACTCCTTTTCATGATTTCATTATATATATATTTTTTTGTATTTGTAATGACACATGCAAGTAAAAAAATTGAATGCAAAATACAGTTCATAATGCTTCATCAGCGGTATCTGTAGTTTCGTCAGCTGTGTCAGTGGATTCCTAGTTTCAGATTTCACAGCAACAATGTCAAACACAAATGCGTCTTGCCAAGCTTTAGATTCAATTATAATTTCACTCAACTGCTTTAACCTGTGAATTCACCCCTATAATAAGTCGAAATAAATTGCACACCACGGCAATTTTCTAGGAGCGAACATTCATAAAAACGTAGTAAATGTATAAAAATCTATTACTGCTGCAAAAGTGATACAATATAAAAGTGTTTGTTATGTTTTTACAAAAAAAACACTGAATTTTGGTAAGGCGCTGAGGCCAGTCGAAAATATCCAACAACACCAAACGTTTATTTAATTGTACATACATGACAAGAGTCATGTGGTTAATGCATGCCGGATTTACAATGCTATTGGTTGCCCTGGCGTTTTGCCGGATATTTTGATTTTAATGCGCATGCGCTCTTTACGTGTGGCATAAAGACCGCTCATCAATAAATAAACCTACATAAAATCTTCATGATATTACGAATTGTTTTGCCAAAATAAAGAAGATTTTGATCACACACATTTTGCACAGAATGCATTGATTAAAGATATGTTATTAATCATATCTTACCCGAGTAGCCGGCTTTATTCTTATTATCGTCAGAAAAATACAGGCATTCCAAAGTCTAGATCCATTCACAAAATAAATATAAAACGTTCTTTCATTGCATCTATCAAAGGAGCTTTTTTCTTAACTAAAATAGCAGTTTTATTATACTATGTATTTTTTTGCAACTGACATGCTAAAACATAGGTCACCTTGGTGATCAAGACCATAACATTGCATTCGTTTGTAATGTGGATGCCACCTAATTAGACTGGATCATATATTTACTGAAATATATGAGCCGCGCCATGAGAAAACCAACACAGTGGCTTTGCGACCAGCATTGATCCAGACCAGCCTGCGCATCCGCGCAGTCTGGTCAGGATCCATGCTGTTCGCTTTCAAATCCTATTTCAATTAGAGAAACCGTTAGCGAACAGCATGGATCCTGACCAGACTGCGCGGATGCACAGGCTGGTCTGGATCCATGCTGGTCGCAAAGCAACTATGTTGGTTTTTCCATGGCACGGCTCATATATATAATTCCTATACATGTATTTTGGTGCACTTTTGCGGCATTTGCAGACTACGGAGGTTGCTTTTAATATATACTTTAAAATTTGTAGTCAAAGATGAGCTGCTGTAGTGGTATCCTACCTTTTGCGAGCCATTGATTTCAGGGCAATTAACAATTTCGTACCTGTTGGTTTCTATGTGGCTATATTACTTTGCACTAAAATTCATCTAAAGCACAAATGTATTTGTGTAATGTTTCTGCGAGTCATACACATGAGCGCAGGGGTATCTTAGTAATACATATATATTTTTCTGCGAGTCATAGACATTAGCGCACCGGCATCATACATATAATTTTTTCTGCAAGTCATAGACTTTAGCGCAGTGTTATCTTGCAAAGCATTTATGCTAATAATTCTAATTGACCTAAGTCTTCATTTCGCATAATGGTGATCTTTTAGAGAGAGCCCTTGTTTTTATTTTGCCATGTATGTTATGTTATGCTACAGCATAAAATAGATGTTGTGTATATTTATGTACAGTATTTATACGTGCCTCTGATATGTATACTTATGTATAATATTTTTGCGAGCTTCTGGCTAAAGCGCATAATTTTATTATTTTTGCAAGTCAAGAACTTCAGCGCTGTTGTCACGGTGTCATTATGTTGAATGTTTAAAGAGGCAATAAAACAGCCCTGTTACAGAATAATAATAATAATAATAAAAATATTTGACATATAACCTCTTTAGGGGAAGTAACTCCAGAATTGAGATTCTAGAAATCTGTAATATTTGTTCCCCTTTTTCACATTTTTATATTTCCTATACTATGTTTCATATCACAGTACAACTATATAGAGTATCTTTTATTGTATACAGTACATTGTGTATTCTATAAAATATGTTATACATATTTGGAAAAAATGATGCTACAATTCCCAACAGACGTCCATATTATTTCATTTTTACCTATATTTCTTGTAGGAATACATGATCATGAATTGACACAACGCATTGTTAAAATTAAATAATACAATGTATAGAATACTAAAAATATATCGACTATCGGATATTGAATTCACACCCAAAGAATAGAAATAATTCAATGCTTACTTATTTGTACTGTCACGTTTATTGAGGAAACCCATTTTTGTAGTTGCTAAAATTGAACATGATTCCAAATAACTTGTACTGAATCATGCAGATTTGTATTGTAAACATACCTAACAAAACTGAATTCTACGACTTGAATGGCTGAATATGGGTAAATACAGAAATGCTCTGAGTTATCATTATTATTAGTTTCCTCAAAATAAAAATAACTTTACTTCCACTACACTGTTTCTGTTGGTTATAATGAAAACAAAAACATAAATCTATGAACTACTTTTGATTTAACGTGTTCTATTTTATCCATATATGAATCTGTTAATCAATTAACTTTTTTTCTGTTCTTCATGTTTTTACAATTTTTCATTCAGAGCGACAATTTTTTGAAAACCAGTAGATATGATTGTTATTTTAAATTTCGAAATATGAGATCAATGTCTAAAAATACTTAAGTTTTTATAACGATTATCTGTGACCGCATATTGATAACATGATCGCTATTTATTGATATCACGGTATCTTATCACCGATTTAATAATAGTGCTGATTTAATTTTCCATTTTATGACATAATAAAATTGACACCTATATACTAGTTTTATATTGCATTTATTTTTCAAAATACGTATATTTTATTAATTTAAATGGCTTAATTCATATGCTTATGCATTATTGGACTGCGACATACAGATTTGAAGTGTGCTAGTGAAGCTGTCCTATTTGACACGAACATAAATGAGCATTGCTAATAATGTAACGCTATGAAGATACAAATTACTCAAACATAACTATTGCGAGATCACACACAAAAGTATGGATTAACATTTTTTTTTACACATACACTACTGATACAAATATATTCCGTTGTACTGGTAAAATCATTAGTGGTTATACTATAATTATTTCAAATACATATAAGTATATCCGTAACTGTGTAGAGGGTAAAACCTGTAGTGTATATGGCATTAAATAGGACACACATTCTGTTAAAGGTAATACACATTTTAAGTTAAAGTATTTAAAAAAAACTATAATTTAATAAATACCTTTTTGGTGTTAATCACACATTTTCCTCTTCATGAAATGAATCAAAAAAATTTCCTTCAACTTTAATACTCAGATTACTATTACGCACAGGTAGTATAAATAGATTTTTTAGAAATGAGGAAGCAGTACGCAAATACCATAATATTTATAAAAATAAACATAATCTTTGTCCTATCAGTAAAACATTTGATTCACTCCAGATAAGCGGAAACAACGTATATGCGCATAAAACATATAGGCCGGCCATTTCTAACCCGACACCTATATAATGCCATATTTTTAATATAAATAATTTAACACAATAGAACCTAATCCCAACTGATAAACATAAATGTATAAAATAGGCCGGCCATTTCTAACCCGACACCTATATAATGCCATATTTTTAATATAAATAATTTAACACAATAGAACCTAATCCCAACTGATAAACATAAATGTATAAAATAGGCCGGCCATTTCTAACTCGACACCTATATAATGCCATATTTTTGATATAAATAATTTAACACAATAGAACCTAATCCCAACTGATAAACATAAATGTATAAAATAGGCCGGCCATTTCTAACCCGACACCTATATAATGCCATATTTTTAATATAAATAATTTAAAACAATAGAACCTAATCCCAACTGATAAACATAAATGTATAAAATTAACAAATAAAATATATCACTGCAAAATTCTAACAATGTAAAAAGTTAACGAGTCACAGAACAGTTTGAACGTCCAAGTAATTAATACTTCGTGTGTCCTCCCATGGCTCACACAGCTCTGCGTAGTTTTGGATGACCCATTTGGGAATATTCCTCCATTCCTGCACAAAGGCCAATCACTCGGGCAGCCTGTAAAGAAAATAACTCAATATTAAAATCTCACTTATAAATGTACATTGTATTATAAGTTATTGTGAATAGATTCATTTTATATATTTGCAGTCAAAATATCGTTATATAAATGAAATCCGATTTACTCACGTGTCTAAGTGAATGTCCGGCTTGCAACATGCCGATTGTGCGACCGCGCGCTTGAAAATCCATCCTTACTATTACAATTTCAATAGCTAAATTTTGTTGTTATTGTTTTTCTTCAGGGTGAATAGAATTCTAGAATAACTAAATGAAAATGAAAATCGATATTTTCGCTTACCAACATTCCTCGTGCAAAGTCTTGAAATCTTGCAAAGTGTTGAAATCGTGCACGTACAAGGCGCAAAACTGCTGGATTGTCACGGCTGAAATTTCCTTATAATTTCTGTACAGCTAATGTAGCCAAACAACTCTGTATATAGTTTCAGACTAATACATTGAAACATATTCGAGAAAACGGAATTAAAAAAGTACCGGGTTAGAAATGACCGTAAGTGTATATTGATTATTGTATTAAATTAGTTCGTTTTAATGATATATTACGGGTGTTGTGTTATACATTGGTTGATGTAAGGTGAACAATTGTTATGAAGTACATAATCATTTTTAAATTGCTAGATGCAAATGACAGCTATTGCTACAGAAGACTTTGAGTATTGAATGTTTTATTCCTTATCTTAAGGTATGGCGGCGGTAAACCACATTTATAGTTTTCTCCAGTTTCTTATGTACAGTCAAGCGATTTGCAGAAGCTTCAAAGTCCACCAATTAGTGTCATTATCTCGCTGTGAACTTCTTTACGTCAGAAAAGTGAGCATTCAGAAGTTTTGTTTGTTTGTTTGTTTTTTTGTTTTTTGTTTTTTTGTCATAGTATATAAAATGTTATGTGTAATTTTATATCATTATGTTAATCAATTACGCAACAGATTGTTTTCCTTTACTACAAAAATGACAAAAACAAACGAACGATCAAAAAAAAATGAGACTGTTACTGAACATGTCAATTGTAAATATCTTGACCTTCATGATATTCACAACCAGAGGTTCAGAAATACGATGTCCAGAGCCCGGGGGGTACCAGAAAATTCTGCCAGGTTATTAAAATTTTTAGCACGGGATAGCTTGAAACTCTGTATCAAGTAGTCCGGAAATCAATACTCGAGTCTTCATGAAGGCAAAATGTGCTATAATTTTGACTACAGTGTTCCGTTAGACCAGCGCTTGCTCCGCGTGAACACGAAGCGCAAAGGTACGACGGTACGATGGCGAAGCGCGACAGTACGATGGTGACAGTCCGTCGTAGTGTCACCCTTCGCCATCGTACTGTCGCGCTTCACCATCGTAGTGTCGCGCTTCGCCATCGCACTGTCGCGCTTCACCATCGTAGTGTCGCGCTTCCCCATCGCACTATCGCTCTTTACCATCGTAGTGTCACCATCGTACTGTCGCGCTTCGCCATCGTACTGTCGCGCTCCACCATCGTACTGTCGCGCTTCGCCATCGCACTGTCGCGCTTCACCATCGTAGTGTCACCGTCGTACTGTTGCGCTTCGCCATCATACTGTCGTACCTTCGCGCTTCGTGTTCACATCTTTTCTCTGTTTACTTATGTGTCGGCTTTAATTAAACTCTGTATAGTATAGTATTGTCAACTCTGTCCAATGATCAAATAATTGGAACGCTTTTCGGCACGGGTATTACTGAAATGAATATCACCAGGCCTGGTGTTATTCAAATGAAAATTCCCCAGCAGAGTGTCATTCAAATGAATATCATCTATTAAAAATATCATACCTTAATAACTGCATTATTCTTTCGTATATCCAATCTTGCGATTTACATTCATGCATTTGTGATTCTCATGTTCATATGCTTACTTCTGACATCCCATGTTGCATTGTTACATGACCACTTGTCCATCTTAGTGATTTTATAACATTTAAACAACTATTTGAGCCCGTTTTTGTACGAACAATATCCACAGCACTTTAAATTATTTTAAAAAGGCATAATTTTGTGAAAATGCAAAATAGTGTTATGGAAGCTGTGCACTGCATGTCCGATAGTGACTGAAGTTTCAATCCGTTCCAGGCAGTGGAACCTAAGATTTCAACTCACACACAAATCTATACTGAAAAAAAATAACTAAATCTAAACGAGACGTTACTTTGTAGAAATGCAAAAGGGAGCTATGGAATAACCTGTGTACATGTCATACATAATCACAGTGAACAAGTGTGAGAAGTTTAAATTCATTCCAATTATAGGACACCGTGATACTAGCTGACGTTTATAAACATGACAAAAATTGCTAAGTCGAAAATGGGCATAATTTTGTAAGAGAGTGTAAATTAAATCAAGTTTGCTTTGAAACAAAATCGTTTGAATTTCCTTTATACTGGCTACATTGCGATGGGTCATGTAAAAAGAAATGTACTAATTTATGACTCTTCTTCCACCATTAAATAATTTAATTTTAACAGAAGTAAAACTAGTTTCTGTATTTGATGTTATTTCATTTCACTTTTAACCCTTTCTTCCAATTTTAATGATTTTGAACAACTACTTATAAAAACATTAAGACAAAGATTCAAAAGAAAACGTCACGTCCCAGGGCCGCAGCCTCGCAGTGTATGTTAACATGAAAACAGGATACATAGAAAATCATAGCCAACGTGAAATATATAGACAACGAAATGAGAAATAAAGGGTCATCGCTTTGACAAGCTCAGAGAAATAACACCATTTGGCGACTAAACGTTTAAGTTAACGGCTCCTCAGACCCCACTCTTGATCCCTGCCATTTTCAAAAGTAGTAGTATTAGAACAGTGTAAATAAAAGTATCCCCGCCATTAAATCTTTTACACAAGGAACGGCAACATAAGGCATAGTATGTAAAAGACAAGGCAACTGGTCTTTTAAATTGATATAAAAAGCAAACATAAAAAAAGCATAAACGCATATACTCGATGCCGTTGCAGAAGACAGTGCGTCAGGTTAAAAACGCCATTAAGTCGATTTGTTTGTTATGGGTTTAACGACATTTTTCAACAGTATTTCAGTTATGTAACGAAAGACAGTTACCCTACAAGTAACTAGTGTTTTCCTGGGTGGGTTCTGTAACAGTAAACCTGTTCTCCGCATATAACTGCCAATTTCCTTACATGAATCAGAGGTAGAGGACGAATGATTTCAGACACAATATCTTTTATCAAATTGTCTCGGAAAACATCATTAAGGAACCGATGAAACATCTCAAAGCAGCTCTGTCAGGGTGGAAAACAGAAATGCTTCTCATTGATTCCTCAACCTGCCCGTAACACAATCAAAGGGTTTGGAATACAGTGTACATAATTTTCTGTCACTGCTCTTTCCAATCATGATGACCTTATGTGAAATTTGTTATCCGCTCTGTATCGCATAAGTCATAGGCGGGCGGAGTAAGTCGGCAACCAAAACAAAAATGATAACTGCCACTTTGATGAATGTAAACAAGTCTTTGTGTGGCGAGATTTGAGTAATATTTTATATCCGGCTCCGTCGGCTTAAATCGTCGTCATATTTCCACAATGCCGTAATTAGCATTTTGATAGTTTTCGAAAAAAAAAGCGTTTAAAGATTTGAGTGTGAATGACTTTACACTGCTTAGAGCCTTGTTTAACTAAAATTTAGCCTGTTTATGTTAGCTCTACAGGGCACAATTTCACCAACAGCGGTCACAGAGACATACGTAACGACACTAAAATCTCAATTTTGCCAAAAATGGACTTACGTCATTCTGGACTTAGGCACATCTAAAGTAAGTGTTTTCAAGAGGAAAAGCTGATCGATTTATAACTTTTATAGATTTCACGTCGAAGATCAATTGTAAGGAGGAATGAAGTCATTTGAAAGAATGGACACAGATCAGAGATTGATAGGTAGCTGATCAGGGGATTTCTGTTCCTTATATATATTTTACACACTGTCATATTGCATTGAATAGAGCATTGAAAGGTAAAGTGCATTTTTAAATTTGCTGAACTTGTAATGCAACAATTCACGATAATAACCTATGCTCAACTGTTCGTTTTAAAATGCATGAAAATATTGGCTCACAGTCCAAAGAATTGGTTTGGGGGTAAATAAATAGGCATAATGTTAACATTGTACACACATTACATATAACAGATGTTGTTTGTAATAGTTATTCTGTACAAACACTTGCATGAAAAGTTCATTGTGGGTTCAGTGTTATATAGCCAACGTCTTAGCGGAAATGAGCTATAGACGATAATGTTACGCGTCGTATGTACAGTGACATTCCTGTGGCTGCCACGAATTTCCTCGTATTTCATTCTAAATCATTTGGATTTATTTTGTCCTACTTCTATCGTAATTATTTCATGTATTTCTTTAACACTGCAACATGTCATGGACCGAATATACTTTGGTATTATTTACAAAGATCTTGATATATTGATATTTTTGAAAAAATATCTATTCATGTGTACCATGTAAATTATTCAGTGCCGCGGTTGCACGTAAAATTACATTGATAAAAAGCATAAGATAATTAAAGCTAGTGTACAGTTATAGGTAAAATACTAGAGATAAACCAACGGTATCAATAATACTCCTACCTTGTATTTATGTATGCACCTGTATGACACCAGTTGAATAGAAAAATAAACAAACTGCATAATTACAAACTTGGTGATAAGTCATTACATTTAAACATTACTTTTCAAGGTAACTATTAAGGCGTTTTTTCTTGTAATGTGTATTTATAATGTATGGTATGGTACAAAAACAAACAGCATTATACCTGAATTTCCGGTTAAATAGTGGTATTAGACTTAAAACGTTTTCTGATGTCATATGATATGCATGTATCTGACAACTTTTTTGCAGTCACATAAATTCCTTCCCCAAAAATGTAATATAATTAGTGATTAAATATTTATGAATGAATTGACAGGTAGGACTTTCTATGGGCGGCGGTAACCGCCAAAATTAGTAAATATACAATCCATTCATAAACAAGTAGAATAGTCAGTGCAGTGCATTTCAACGCCGTCTAGTCGAAAATTCCATCCCGTCCAATAAATTTGCATTCAACGCATTGTATTTTGAAACCATTTAATGCAAAACTTCATTCCATCTATTTAAACATGGAACGATGCATTGAAAAACTTGTTGCGATGCACCGTACTATGAAATCATCCAACAAAACATGATACCATGCAGCTCAATGTGAAGCCGTTTAACACAACTTGAGTACGTGCAGTGTAAAATGAAATGATTTATCACAACTTGACGCCGTCTAATGCATATTGAAACCGCTTTGTGTAATTAAGAGCGGTGTATAAAACCTTGATGCCATGCAGTCCAATGTGAAGACGTTTAACACAACATGAGTTCGTGCAGTGTAAAATGAAACGATTCATTAAAGCTTGGCGCCGTCTAATGCATACTGAAACCGCGTTGTGTGATTTGGAGCGGCGTAACAAAATTTGATGCCATGCAGACAAATGTGAAGCCGTTTAACGAAACACGAGTACGTGCATTGTAAAATGTTAATATGACTATCAGTTCATAAGTTTGACCTGTTATAAATATAGATTCTGGATCAGTTTTATATAAAAATATCTTAAAATTTGTCCTCCTAAAAACACAAAGACAAATATCAAACAGGGAATGCCACGTACCAAAATCGCAGCCTCCCCAAAACGAAACCTACAGCACGCAGACGTGCACACCACAAACACACACACACACACATACACGTGCACACACACAAAGCCAACACACGAGGACAAAACGAACAAACAAAGGAACACACACACATACACAAAGCCTACACAAGAGGACAAAACGAACAAACAAAGGAACACAGTGGGGCACCGCCCTGGAACGGTCAGTGGCAAAAACAACACTGGGGAGCTTAAACGGGTTTATGGTACGCACCCAACCTCACTCTTACCCCCACCATGTTCCAAAGACACGGGACAGTGTAAATAAAAGTAATCCCCTCCAGGTGAATCTCTAACACACGTAATGGAAACAAAAAGGCATGACATGTAAAACACAAAAATGCTCGTGTATAAAAATATAAAAAGCAAACCTTTAGAACCAAAAACGTATGTACTCAATGCCTTTTCAGAAGACAGAGCAACAAGAGAAACACCCTTAAGGGCCCGACGAAACAGGCCAGAAGACAGATATCAAAACAGTTCAGTCCTGGTAGGATTTAGAAACTGCTTATCATAGAGTCCTCCCCCCTCTTCCGTCAGACACAATCAAAGAGGGAAGCGTAGTGTCCAACTGTAAACGGGTCGAACACTAAACATGCGGTATGTCTCAAAACAGTTGGGTCGTAACCTCTTTTAATAAAACGTTCTATAATTTTACCAAATACATTTGGAAAATTACCATGACCCAAGATCTTACGAAGTTTGTAAACCACATCCCCATAAAAAACGGGTTTAGAAATACCTTATCGCAGAAGTGTCTTTAAATTACTATTGAATTTTAAAACTAAATCAGAATTACGATAGTAAAATTTAGCAAAATATTTACGCAATTTGTAATAACGGTAGCCTTGCTGAAGAAGTTTACTTGTAATATATAGATTACGTTCATTGAAATGCTTGACATGACTACACGCTCTGGCAAACCGAATTAATTGAGAAAAATATACCCCATAAGATGTAGCCTGAGGTAAAACGACCTTGTGGTAAAATTCCAACATTTAATTTTACACAGTTCCTGCGATTTATTTGAATATTAAAAGAGACTTTATTTTCGAGAAACATCTTTCTTCTTAGTTTAAGCTTTGTCAGAAGTATGCTTCAATGATATAAAATACATGTAAACATGTTTATGTTTTTAGACAGTATGCCAAAATTACATGTACTTCACTGTACAATATTTTGTCATTTTTTTTGTTTGTTTGTTTGTTTTTTTCAGGGATGTCAGGGACGGGTGGGGGCGGAAGATCTTATGCCGTTTCTAAACAGTATTTCACTCAAGTCCTGGATTTCATACAAGTATTAACTGCCGTTTTTAAACAGTATTTCATTTAAGTCCTGGATTTCATTTTTGTTACTTTATCTCCACAAGTACCCGCTCGGTTCACAATTACCCTTACATGTCGTATGAAATCCAGGAAACTTGAGAGCCCAACTTAAATGCTCCCCACCCACCCCCAAACAACTCCGCGGAAAAAAACAACAACATTGCACTGTACAGTGAAGTACATGTAATTTTTACATACTATCTAGAAACATAAACATGTAAATATATATTTTATATGATTGATAATTAACTCGGGGAGATTTTAAGTGTTTGTTAATTTTGTCATTATTATTTCTATTACTGAGTCTGTTTCACGAATCATACTTCTGACAAAGCTTAAACAAAGAAGAAAGATGTTTCTCGCAAATAAGGTCCCTTTTAATATTCAGATAAATCGCAGGAACTGTGTAAAATTAAATGTTAGAATTTACTACAAGGTCGGTTTTAGGACAAAAGTAGATAAAAAAGATACTTTTATATAAAACTGATCCAGAATCTATATTTACAGGTCAAACTTATGAACTGATAGTTATATTAACCTTTTACAATGCACGTCCTCGTGTTTCGTTAAACGGCTTCACATTTGGCTGCATGGCATCAAATTTTGATACGCCGCTCCAAATCACACCACACGGTTTCAGTATGCATTAGACGGCGTCAAGCTGTAATTATAATGAATCGTTTCATTTTACACTGCACGAACTCATGTTGCGTTAAACGTCTTCACATTGGACTGCATGGCATCAAGGTTTTATACACCGCTCTTTATTACACAAAGCAGTTTCAATATGCATTAGACGGCGTCAAGTTGTAATAAATCATTTCATTTTACACTGCACGTACTCATGTTGTGTTAAACGGCTTCACATTGAGCTGCATGGTATCATGTTTTGTTGGATGATTTCATAGTACGGTGCATCGCAACAAGTTTTTCAATGCATCGTTACATGTTTAAATAGATGGAATGAAGTTTTGTATTAAATGGTTTCAAAATACCAAGCGTTGAATGCAAATTTATTAGATGGGAGGGATTTTTTAACTAGACGGCGTTGAAATGCACTGCACTGACTGACTTGTTTATGAATGGATTGTATATTTACTAATTTTGGCGGTAACCGCCGCCCATAACTTTCTGCAATTGGGAATGCTAGAAGATTGAGAAAAGCTTACATGCTTAAAAATGGTCAAATTTAGTATTATGATATACTTAACCATTCAACGTTAGTGTTTTAACTGCTTTTCATAATTCAAATGTTCAGGGAAACTATCCTTAAGTTAAAGATATTTCCTAACTCGTTAACAAAACGAAAGAAAAGCTACTTACAGACACTACAGTTTCACAATATTTGTTTTAACTGACGATCTGTGAGCTTTGTGATACAAATCGACTGAATTTGTTTAAGTCAAGTAACACTTTTGTTATATATTAGATAACATATCGATTAGGAATTTCATACTTCATAGATGATTTTCGAAAAATCCAAGTATTAACCGTAATATATTATATATAGTATGGTTTATTTATAGCAATGACGTGTGTATCCTATGAGTAGATTTTAATTGACTTGTAGTATCTCCTTTTTGATGTTATATATATACATATCTTAAATATTTTTGAAGGATCATATATTACTTCAAACACCAAGTCAGTGGATAAATTGTTTTGTTGACAGTTTAAAGTTGTGATTTGTAACGACTATTTTCAGTGAAAGATGAGGAACAGTTGATACCTGAGACAATTGAAGGTAAATGATTGATTGTACACGAGAGTATTATCATTATTAAAGCATATGTTAATGAGTTAAACAGTAGAACTTATTTAAAACTGTAACAGTTCAGTCATATGATAATCACATGAAGAAGACATTTAACGTTTGAAAGGGAAAATGACGTCCATTTGTATTCCAAACAATTTTTTAATATGCCACAAAAATCTATACTTTGTTCGACTATGTTTAGAGTGGAAAAAGAAATGAGTCATAGGTCATAGCAATTTATAATAACAAATGAAAAACCTAGATTATCTTTACATTATGAGTTACATCTTACAGTAGAAGTATAACGTTATAAATACACTGCTAAAATTATATCTACTTTCGATTTCAATACCGTTATTTAATCTACTTTCGATTTCAAAGTGTAACGTTATTCAGCCGAGCTTCTTTTACCAAATGATCAGTGATGTATCTTTATCTAACAAAAATATATGCCTGTTTTTAATACCAAAATACATTACTTGATATGGACGATATTGCTCATAATAACGTGACCCATTTTGAAATGTGCATAAAATGCATATGATATAGTTAGCAATACATTCACTTTCTTTTTATGAAAAAAAGTACTACAGCCAGGTGTTTTAGACCAATCAAGATCAGATGTCATATTAAACAGGCTAGCAGATTTTCTATGAAATGGTACATTAAAGCAATAGTTTCGCAGAAAAAGATATCGTTACTTCCGATTTCAAATAAAAAAAAAAGCAAAATAGTTTATGCTGTTTCCTTAATAACAGAATAATAAAATAAGATAAACTTGTTGACTATGAAATAGCTGATTCACAGTTAGCTTCCTTATTATTACAATATATTCATAAACAAGCCATATTCAATTTGGCAAACTGCCATACATGACGTAATATTAATCTGTTTTTACTGGAGTGTAACTTACTTACGAGAGGATTATATAAGTGAATAAGACCAAAAGGTATGTAATGTTTTATTCGAGTCGTCATTTTTTGTGTATTGTCTTAGATTTTTATCCTACCTATCATATCTCGATGTGCGGTAGTATGCTAGGCTAATCAATTTCAGTATTATAAGATTGTTGTACTCTATGAATGTGCTTAGTCATACCGATGAAACACGGATAAGGTAATTTCAGGTACGATTTACAACAGCATTTATTTTCCTTTATCAAATTTTAACATCATACTTGATATATTAGACTGTCATAAAGATAGAATATACTTTTTCAAAGAAACTCAAAGGAACTTTATATAGATATGTTGAGTTTTTTTAAACTAGACTGTTAATAACAAGAAGTTATGTTTACAACATTAATTGCAATAGTTTATATTAATTCTATCATTTTAAGAATACGTGTATATACATCAGTTTATCAGGGTATCAAATGAAATTATTATAAATTAGTGTCCGTATTAATTCAAACAAATTATGGCAGTTTTTCTTTTCAACTTATTATCTGCGTTGCATATAGTATATGTATTTTAGTCACTTGAGTAATGTTCATAAGTTACCAACATTGTACACCGACTTTAGATAAAATCTGTATCTATGACCGATTGATGAAGGACGCTGATTTTGAAACACTTGCCCCTCACCATGTGGGTTCGAAATCTCGCTTGGGGTGTATTTTTTTTTTATTTTAGACAGCCATCCATCTGGCTTACAGAAGGTTAGTGGTTCTACGTCTCCACAAATGCCTAAAACAATGCTTGGAATAGCACCCTATCAAACGCTTGAAAATCGCCAAATGACGAAAATTGTGTCGGTGTGAAATTAAACCCTATAAAGAAAAACAAAAATGTTCTTCAAGATGTTTTCGTACAACAGAATAAAATGGTCCAATTCGTGTAATGATATTAAATTTCCGTAGTTAAAACTTACCTGAGTTAATTCACCCTAACTAAGAATACCTAGTAACTACAACGAAAACGCGATGACCGCGGCAAAACAGTATGCGGTTTAAAGTGATTTGCGATAATTCAAATATCAAATGTACTGGGAAATTTCGTAATGGTAGCAAATTTTATGTTATATTGTTTATAAATGGCCTATTAAATACATCTATCAATTTCATTAAAAAATAAACTCTGGCAAATATGAGGAAACTATTGTATTTTTCTTATTTTCTTTTATCTTGAATATTCTTTCTCATGAAAAACGGGGCTTAACTTTGAAAAAAAGCAAAGTAGTGTTACGGGGCCTGTACACTGCACGCCCGACAATGATATTTGATATTGTTGTGAAGTTTCAATGGACACTGTGAATCTAGCTTACATACAAAACTTAACCAAAAAAGTCGGGAAAGGGGCATAACATTGTTAAAGTGCAAAATAGAGCCATGGCCCCTGTCTACTGCATGCCATTAATGTGAGGAGTTTAAATCCATTTCCATTAGTAGACAATTAGATACCAGCTAACGTGCAAAAACACAACAGAAATTACTAAGTCGATAAGGGGGCATATTTTTATAAAAGTGCAAAACAGAGTTATGAAATATATGAAGTACATGTCAGGTTACAACAGTTAACAGGTGTGTGAAGTTTCAATCCATTTCCATTAGCGGATACCGAGATACAAACTTACATACAACACAGCTGAAAAGGGGATATAACTTTTCAAATATTGTGAAATATGCTTATAAAGATGTCGGACCATTATGGTGAATACGCGTGGAGAGTTTCCATCTATTCCATGTACCTATACATCGAATAATCGATCTAACTCATTTTTAGCTTTCGGACAAAAGCGATTGCTATTTCAATGTTTTCTGAAAGAAAGTGTATTACTATAATGAGTGTTATTTAAATAAAGTGTGCTATTATTTCCTTTACATTTGTTACATTGAAAATAAAAGTACTAGTTTATGACTCCACTCTCAATATACAGAAATTAAATGTAAGCAGGAGTAAAATAATTTTCTATATTTCATGTTATTTCATTTCACTTTGAAACCCCTCTTCCACTTTAAATGGAAGTGTATGTCATTTGAAAAGCAATTTGCACGAAAATAAACGGATATCGTGCGTTTTAACAAATATGCATGAAACTACGGAAGCCCATTAGTGACAAAACTTTTTGAAGAACCATCATATTTACAGTTTCGCAATGTATTTTAACTGACAAACATTTGGCGTTTTAACAAAGTTCTAAATACAATTCGACTCTAAAATTGGCAGAGTCATATCAAGTCATTGTTGTATTTTCGTATTATGTATTCGGTTATCTTTCGATAAGGCATTTTATACTTCAGGGCAAAGATCATTACAAGTCGCACGGTTCACGATAAAGATAGAAATGATATCCAATGACTTTGTGACGTAATTATAATTTATTGTTAGCAGTGATTGTGTCGCCGAATTTAAATAGATAAAATAAAAATGGGCGTGGTTTTAACCAGTTTTTAGTATCTCCGTTTGGACGTTATTTGCTAAATAACATATTCTAAATATAGAAACTAAACCAATCGATATGTTTTTATTGACGTTCTAAATGTTTTTCAGGTTATGACTATTTCCGTTTTAAGATGGAGAAACACGATATATTTGAGACTATTGTTAGTTTTTAAACATGAAATATCCGGAGTCTCTTTCCTATATAAATTATTGTGACAATGTGACTAGTGCACGATGAATAAATAATTACCATTTGTTTAATATGCATAGTGCCCTATTTACCTAATTACACATTATTACCATATTCATTGTGAAAAAAGGGCAATCGATAGTAACTGTTACACATGAAGAATAAAGCAATAAACATGGGGTTTCCACCTTCTTCAACAAAATTACATCTAAGGACAGGACAACTGTAAGCTGATATAGCTTTCTGTCCAATTCCTTAATTAATGTTCTGTAAATGTTTCATTATTACTGAAATAAAATACATGTATGTTTAAACTAAAATTACATCTCAGACAAACAGGTCTTTCACTCAAAACTTGTCAAACTCGCGTAAAAACTGTCCGAGTTTACTGCTATTATAAGATCTACTTTCTTTTTCAATACTGTTATTTGTTTACTTTCGATTTCAAAGTTTTAGTGTAAATTTAAGTACCAAATAATTCAGTTCAGCTTCTTTTCCAAATCAATCAGAGAATTATTCTTATTACAATGAAAATATGTCTTTAATGCCAAAAGCCGTTACTTTATGTATAAAACTGTACTCTTATTGACGTTACCAATTCCTCCCCAAGTTTCCTTTATGAAACAAATTAATGTCCTCTTCGTTTTATAAATAAAAATACCACAGAAAATTATTTAAGACCAATCTAGTGCCGCAGCCGTTTTTAGAATGGAATCAGATTCACTACTACATTTTTTTAAAAAGAAATGGTACTGTATAGCAATACGGTCGCAGATAAAGATATTATGACTTTCAATTTCAAATTCAAAAAAAAAAGTTGCAAAGTAAGTTGTTTATGTTGGTTTCGTAACAAAATACAATTCACGTTGTTATCCTAGCTTTAAAGTAGCTGATTGACATTGACTTCCTTGTTATTACAATATTTACATAGTCTCGTATTGGTAAACAAACCATCTTGGCAAATTGCCTCCTATTTTTCGAAAATTCATTCATGACGTCAGAAGTATCAATGTTTACAGTGTACATTTTAAAACGGAGTTTCTATTTGATAATTAGTGAACAAAACCAATAGGTATGCAATTTTAATTCGTTTCGCCATTTGTCTGTCAGTATTCTGTATATTGTTTTAGAATTTCAGTTATAGAACTTTATCGTACCTTTCCATTTAAGATGAAAAATCTTGATTTGCACATTAAATTTTGCATTATATTCAACTCGGGTAATCAGTTTCGATATATAAGACAATTACTTGACATTGTCTACATATGTGGTGAGTCATACCAATGAAACTTTGTCGTGTTTTTTGAGGCTATGGCGATTTGAGGTGTGTATCAAATATTAACGTCTTACTATATCGCTGTATTTGACTTGCCATAAATGGTTGTACATGCTTTTTACGTGATGTTTAATCGAACATCGAGTTTTTAAAACTAAACGGTTACATTTACGTTTGAATTAGTAAAATAGCTTTTAATGTTGTCTTTTTATTAGTGTGTTTATGTATATTAGTTGAATAAAAGGTATCAAATAAAGTTTCTATATGTAACATAACGTTTAAAGACATTTGTATTGATTTAAGCAATATATAATTCTATATTCAGTGTACAAAATGGAATTGCGGCAAATGATATTTACATGTTTATGAAAAATTATTAGTCAGTGTACGTATATAATGTAAAAATAGAATATGAATCTGTGTAAGCACAGGCCTGGGCCCAGGGCCGGGCCGAGGGGACTCGTGCCCCCCCCCCCCCCCCCCTACACCCTCCACTCCCAACTTGGCTGAGAAGTAACCTATACTCATCAAAAATGCACCCACTATTTTGGCAAAGGAATAATACTTTCTCATAATTTAGACCCAGAAACGCAACATAGGCCACCATTTCATACCTATATTTCAAAATTTTCCAGCGGGATAGCCCCCCTGAACCCCTCCTTCAAGAGGGGAGTAACCCTCTATTATACCTCAAAATTTAGACCTAAAAATGCACCAGAGGCCACCGTTTCATGTCTGTATTTCAAATATTTCCAGGGGGAGACACCCCTTACCCCCTAAAATAAGGGGAGTACTCCCACCTGTAAATGCACTAGAGGCCACCATTTCATATCTGTATTAAAAAAAATCTAGGAAGATCACCGCCTGACCCCACTAATATGGCCTCTCTACAATACCTACCGCTCTCAGTGCTATGCGTCTCGCAGATACGTCTTCATTCTAGACTGGTGCTGTTCTATATTTTTTCTTGCTTTAAACATTTAAACAATTGATCAAAATTTTTACTAGTATAATACCCTTTAATACCCTTTAACATGCTCGTGCTCAAGTGGTTTCTTTACAAATGATCTTCTTAACTTCAAAGTTCGTTCAAAAAAAGTGTTCCTCTGTCGTTGAACAAAACTTTAACCAGCCTGAATGCAATACACTAAAATATATCGATCAAAGCCAAAGGTCATGGAAATTTTTTAACATTCTATGATTTTCTTTGTTTTATTGTTAAGGCTGATGACATGGCAGAGACAGTAGATCAGCTTATATTCAGAGCAGACGTTGCATTGCATGCAAAGAAGTTTTCAGACGTGAAAAAGTATGTGGAGCAGGCTGTCAAGCAAACTGACCAAGAGCGAGATGACTATCTTAACTCGGAACAAAATGCCAGTAAGGAAGAAGAGTTATCTAAATGGTATAACCAGTGTGCCTACATTCTTTTCCAGGTAAGGGTTGAAGAAGTTATGAATAACTGCAAAACAGTACTTAAAGAGTGTGAGCATATGTACTCTCTGTAAACCTATAACAAAGTTGCCGTGTTAGAATAACATAGTTGATGTTGCTAGAAGGTTCGCGGGAGTTAACTCGTAAACACTTGGCCCATTAAGCAATCAATTTGTGACCGAACATCAACACTTCAGTTATTATCCAAGTTAATACTATCGGACATTTCCAATTAAGACGAAGACGAATACAGAGGTCGGAGAACATGACAATTTGGGGGTCGTCTCAATATATTTTTATTATAGTATGAGTATCTTTATTTTTAAATTTGATAAGCAGACAGATATACGGAATAATTGCTGGATGCGGGAACAGTCTAGAAGGACGCGACGGACGGACGGGCGGATGCATAGACATAGAGAAATACAAAAAGCTCATAACTTATTTCAAGGTCTTGAATATTATCTGGCCTTTGTTTAACAAGTCCGCTCAGCTTAGTAGGTGCAATAGATGGTACTTCTCATGAAATATACAAACCATCTACAGAACCACAGGAAAAGTACTTTTCAGGTCATAGACAATACCATGCGAATCATTCCAAAGTCATCGTAGATAACCCTGTATTAATTAGGTACACTGAATGTAGGCTTTTAGGTCACCAGAATGATGCACAATAACCCCGGTTAATGCATCAAATCGGATTGGATTTGCCATTTCCCGAGCAATGTTTTTTCTTAGGAGGAATAAGATATATCTAAACGGGCATCCCGTCATGGCGCCTTATTCCAGCACACAACTAATATAAGACGTAAACGAGTACGTCAGCGGTGAAAGTGTCAGAAACTGAATCGTTCTATAAAACAGTATAGGATATGTGTCGAGCAGGCTATCGCTGAATTGAAGTGTTATAAGGCAGTGTCATTTGTATGGAGACAGCGAAGGTCAGCATTACCACGGGTTGTTTGTATCTATGCTGGGCTTGTTGGTTGACGCAAAAGTATTAACTAATAGATATTTGACAGACATGTTACGTCCCTGTTGATATATATTTACAAATACTAGATATACATTCTGCATGCCCACGGGTAGAATACCGAGCCCGCCAGCACCTTTGACCTCTAAGTGTGACCTTGACCTTAGGCCTAGGGACCTTGTTGGTTCTTGCGCATGACACTCCGTCTCATAATGGTGAACAAGTTACATCAAAATCCTACCATGAATGAAGAAGTGCTCCGGACAAACTTCAATTTGACCTTTGACCTCCATCTGTGACCTTGACCTTTGAGGTAGGAACATGACACTCCTTCTCATTGAGGTAAACATTCATGCCAAATGTAAACAAGATTGGTCTATGCATGACAAAGCTATGGTTCGGACACAATCGGACGGACTGTCGCACGGACGCATGCACGCACATGCTGCGACCCGCCAAAAGTGACGACTATATCGAGCTCACCGCAAGCGGGCTCGACAATAATTGATTTTGAAACGACCCCTCGTTATCACTTGTCTTCGGACCTCCGTGTTCGTCTTCGTCTTAATTCGGAAATGTCCATGAAGACCTTGTCATAATTTGGTGTAAGCAAGAATAAGAAAGATTTGTAAAACCTCGTGAAACAACGTAGAAAGAAAGAGTGTAGAATGCAGGACTTTTGTTATGTTTTTATGCTCATCGAGCATGTCTTAGAGCTTGTGGCTGCCGATAAGTCCGCAAGTCATTTTGTTGATGTACATCTACCTACATATACTGAAATTAAGAAACTAATATGGCTAGAAAGCAGACCCTGTAAATTGTAGTTTGGCTAAAATGTTTGAACAGAAATAATAAGTAATTTCGTAAATATAAACATGTAGAAATTTCTGTTATTCTGTATGCCCTGCTTAGTAAAAGAAATATTTTCGAAGCATATGCCAGTAAAGCCTTTAAAGTGAAATAGCCCAGCAGTTGCCTTTATATAAATAAACAAGTTTTAAAGCAAAGAACAGTACGGTATAAATGGTACACATTTGAACAACCTTCGTTCTTATACTTTTTTCTACAAATGTATCCATATTTTTTCAGATTGCAGATTTGTGGAACAGTCTAAATTGTACATTGACAGGTGAGAAGCTAATAAATCCTCAAAAATGTTTGTTTTAAAATTGGTCTAATACAGATTTAAATTTCAATATTCATTAAATATTCTGCAATATTTATAATTACTAGCTTTGTACAAGGTAAAAACTCCCATACTTGTTGACGACTAGTTTCGAGAACAATAGCATTGCACTTTTCCGTTCGATCTTTTTCCATCATGCACTCTTTCATTAGATAGATTTATTTCGGTAAATGTGTACACAAAACAAAGCATTATCAATAAGATGCATGTGCTAAGACAAATAACAAAACACAATGACATACAAATTGAGCCATGAAGTGCACACCAATACCAGGGATAACACAACAAAGGGGAAGTAACTTTCCCCTTATTTCCATTGGGGTCACTGATAGTGGAGGCCTGACACAGAAAGTCATGTATAGTGAGAGATCAAAATTGTTTATAAATTAATCGGCTAGCATAGATTAGCATTATACACATAAATTAAACAATTTCAATTAAGAACGACAGAATAGTTACCCTAGATATATCACAGGCATTAAGTGGTAAAATCTAAGTAATTCAGATACATGTACATTGGTACTACTTCAGATTTAAAACTTATCACTTATCCTAAAAGATGATAAAAAGACGAAAAGAATTAGATAAATAGAATAAAAAATGATCCTTATTTGTCATAGGATGGAGTTTTATGGCACCCCTGAATTTACTAGGACTTTCAATATTTCTAAGACTCTGTGGAATATAATCCCATAGTGTTATTCCCTTGAAGGCAAAAGCTTTCTACAAAAGCTACCGCTCTTAGGTAAAGAATAACGTCCAGTGTCATTAAATGAAAATCCATCATCTGGGTCCATTGAAGATAGTGCTA
Organism: Mercenaria mercenaria; assembly: GCF_021730395.1. Lineage (NCBI taxonomy): Eukaryota > Metazoa > Mollusca > Bivalvia > Venerida > Veneridae > Mercenaria > Mercenaria mercenaria. The sequence continues at coordinate 47,756,941 of NC_069363.1, read as the reverse complement.
CCACTCTTGATCGTGTAAATCTATCATGCACTGAGTTAAGAGGCACAAAATGCTCACGTAAGCAACCAGGAGCATTGCCATACTTGATTTTATGCACATGACAAAGAGTTATCTGATCAACCCTCTTTGACATTAGTATCCAATTCAGTAATTTGAAATGTTCATTACCTATATGGGACCTGGAATCTAACTTCAGCACAAAACGCATAAGTTTATTTAGGGTAGTCTGTAGCTTGTTTCTCCAATATTGAGACAGACCAGGATACCAGACGGAACAAACGTAGTCAAAATGACACTGTATTAAAGATGTGACCAACAACTTCCTTTGCGATATAAAAATTTCAAGCGGGAATTTGCCTTCTTGACCACTGATCTTGCAATTTCTTCACAAGACAGATGCTGATCCAAAACAGCCCAAAGATATTTAACTTTATTGGTAGCTTGAATACTTGTCCCATTGCAAGTGATATTCAAAACTGAGACCTAACCCTAGGTTTAGACCCGAAAATAATTGACTCTGTCTTGCCAAGATGTATAGTAAGTTTATTGTCAACAAGCCACTCGCTAACCCGATCCAGCACTTGGGATAAAATAGATTCAATAGACGATCTACTCTTACCAGAAACGAGGATACCAGAATCATCCGCATGTAATTAAAGTTTGTTATTGACCACTGCACTCATGTCATTCACATATATTAAACATAAAAGGGGACCAAGAATTGAGCAATGCGGTACGCTGCAGGTGACAGAATATTATTTAGAATGTACACCAAAACATCAACTTGCTGCTGTCTGTCAGAAAGGTATGACTAAAACCATCTGACAGCATTTATACCAAGACCAATAGCGTTCAACTTCATTAACAAAATGCTATGATTAACAGTTTCAAAAGCTTTCTGTAAATCAAGTAGAACCATGCCTACCATATGACCTTGATCCATCTGAAATTTAATAAAATCAGACAGATAAATAAGACAAGTATCAGTTGAAAGCCACAACGAAAAGTGAACTGAAAACTGTACAATTTTCTTTTATCATTATACTCCCACCAAACATGTTTGAGGTGGGGAAGCTATATAGGAGTCAGTTCCGTCGCGTCGCGTCCCGAAATCTATATGCCTGGAAGGATTTTAATTTAACTTTACATTTTTATTCCTCAAGATCAGATGACATGTTGCACACATCACCTATTCACCTATGCCTGATGGTCAAAGGTAAAGGTCACAATTCAAGGTCAACGGTTAGATATTTGGTTTTTGCTCTATAACTTTTGTGTGCCTGAATAGTTTTATTACTAAATGTATTTGATTCAAACTTAAACTAGTTGTTCAACATCATCACCCATATCATATGACGCAAGGGCCATAAGTCTTGCACCAATATTTCATAAAGTATGCCCCCCCCCCCCCCATTTTTACCTTCTACTTAGAATTTCAGGCTAAAGTTTTGATACACTTTCACTCTAACTTAGTTATAACTAAATGGATATGATTCAAACTTAAGACAGAGGTTCCACCTTATCACCCACATCATGTGACATAAGGTGCATAACTCTGACACCAATCTTTCATGAATTATATCCCCTTTTACTTAGAATTTAAGGTTTATTTTAAAGCATTTTCACTATATCTCAGTTTTTACGAAATGCATTTGTTTCAAACTTGATCATATGACACACGGTGCATAACTCTTGCACCAATATTTCCTGAATTATGCCCCCGTTTTGGTTAGAATTATACTTATGTAGAGTTTTGAAACACTTTATCTTTACCTCTTTTATTATTTGATATTTTTAACACAGACTCAAGCTATTGTGCAATATTCATCCACCATTTGAGTCATTAAACACTTCAATGACAGTTCTTAACAGATTTAAATCTGGTGTAACATCAAAAAATACAGGTAAAGTTCGAATTTTGCTACAAACCACCAATTTGGTTTTTATGTAGTTATGGCCCCTTTCCAACTTACAATTTGCTAAACTCATGGTTGCCGGACAATAAATCACGAAAGGCCTGACAGATTTGGATAAATTTTGATACACAGTTGTAATATCATAAAATACAGGTCAAGTTCGATTTAAATTGCACCTTCTTGTGGCCATGTCTTTCTTACATGTATGGTTGCCATTCTTCTGTAACAAGACCGTATTGTAGGGGTATTCGTCACTCCTGTGACAGTTCTAGTTTAGATAACCTTCAAATTTTTCATAAATGACCCTTTCAAAAATTTTAGATACCTTACTCAAAATGGATACAGGGCGATAGTTACCAATCTCTGTTTTATCATTTTTTTTGTACAGGGGAATAACCCGTGCAGTCTTAATATCATCTGGAACTGTACCCTGGACAGTGGATAGGTTAATAATATGTTGCAAGGGACAAGCGATAATAGACGCCCTGTCCCTTATAAATCTATATGGAATTCCATCTAAGCCAGTAGCCTTATTAACACTGAGATTATTCAAATGTTTAAGAACTTTATTCTCTGACAATAGTAAATGAAAAACTGTTTGGAAATATGCCTTTAGACAAATAAAATCTATCAACAAATTTTAAGCTTTACCAAATTTAAAAGTACTATTTGGCGATTATTTTACAAGCTTAGAAGCAACAGTGGTATAAAATGAGTTAAATTTCTCTGCAACATTGAATAAATCAAAGGAAAATTCTCCATCAATTTTCATCCCAATTTTATTTGAGGCGTTTACACAGTTCGTAGATGGAGCACTAAGTTGTTTAAGACACTTCCACAAAGAATTTGAGTTGGATTTATTTTGTTCTAAATTATCAGTGAAAAACTGTTTCAAATCTTCTTAAACGAATTAAAATTTTCTTCAGTTTTACTTTTCTTGAACAAATGAAGTGCATTGTCTCTTTCGTTTATACTTTGCAAAATTTCAGAGCTCATCCAAGGTTCAGTGCGCTGTTTAATACGGACTTCCTTCTCAGGCGCAATATTATCTAACACTGAAATGAAAAGTGTTTTAAAATAACACCATGCTTCATTTATACTGTCACTAAGTACCACAGAACTCCAGTCAGCAGAAAGAAGTGATTGTTGAAAGTCTTCTCGATTGTACCATTTCAAAGATCTAAATTTCACACCGTTATGTTTACCAATGTATGAACGAGATGCGTTACGAGCGCAATAGATCATCGAATGATCACTGAGAGACATATCAACAACACCGCTATGTGAGATATTATCACTGTCTAATACAAGTATAACGTCTATTGTTATGGATGATGAACTTGAAATTATTGTAGGACCTTTAACTAATTGTGTGAAATTGTATAACTCACAAAATGAAGGTAAACTTGCAACTAGTGAACAAGTAATAGAACTGGCAATGTTGGTGTTAAATTCACCAAGAATTATATTTTCACGAGTTATAAAGTCATCACAAATAGAGGAAACTGATTCTTAAATATTGTAAAAATCTTATTGTTTCGGTGGACGGTACACTACACCACAAATGATTGGCTTTCTTTTTGGTAACAGAATGTCGGTCCAACTAGCTTCCAGCTGAGCGTTGTCGAGATCATCCCTTGGATTAAAAGAAAGATTCTTCCTTACATAAATACAGACACCTACTCTATGTCGATTGCGATCTTTTCTCTTTACCACATAGTATTGTACATGAATTTCCTAGTCTGGAACAGATGAATCAAGCCAGGTCTCTGATAATAGTATACAAGCAGGATTACAGTCTCTAGCCAGTAGTCGGATCTCATCAATCTTGGGAATTCAGCTACGTATGTTTAAATGTATAAAATTGAGTCCACGATTTTTTTCTTATTTCAAAACATCAAGATACATTTTCGTTTACAGGCTCTGTATTATGCATTGTGACAGGCCCTGGACATGGATAGACATCTAGTAGTACGCACAAGAGTAGCCATACTTCACAAACATTGCTGGGGTTGCTTTATTTAACAGTACATACTGACTTCTTAAATACGCTTGCATAACTAGTCACAAAGTTTTGGTAGGAAGTTCTGTCATTCAACGAACCGATAGTCGAGACGCCTGTTGAAATAGGTGGATGGAGAACGGTTCACTAACTGTGTAACTGTCACCAACTCGTCGAAAGACGATATCTACCAAAGCAATTAATCGCAAAATGTCCATCTTTGAATCCTACACCAAATAATATACTTAAAAGTTCCTCTAAAATCAAAATTATAAAATATTTTCCCCGGAAGTAAACAAACATGACTTTAGGTATCACAATACCAACAAACTCCTCCCGTTCTTTTGTCCGTATGCACTTTCGTGTCCGGTCTGGGTATCTGTCTCCCACCAAAGGATTTTGACATTACTTGGCACAAAGGTACCCCATAATGAGACGACGTACAATACACAGACCCCTAGCTCAATGGTCAATGTCACACTTTGATGTCATAGGCTTACAGGGCTTTTTCCTGTCCGGTTAGAAACTCAATCATCCCTCAAGGAATTTTGAAAGTTCTTGGTAGAAAGGTTTCCCATAATGAGACATGTGTCCCGCACAACTTACATACACCTATTTTAAGGTTCTTATAGGCCAAAGGTCAACAACGTGATAACAGGGTCTGTTTCGTGTCCGGTCTAGAACTCTGCCATTCATTGAGGAGTTATAATCTTACACCTGTACTGGTTTTCCCCGGAAGCGGACTCGCGAGTGGTTCAAATAAGCTTGAAGCTTTCATCAAAATCATCAAATTCGAGCTAAATCAAATTAGTATAAACCTAATATTACAGTAAAAACTCCGAAAAGCGGACCCTCGGAAAATCGAATCCTCCAAAAACCAGAATCCTCTAATATCGGACAATTTTCAAAGTCCAAAGTTTTTCTCTTATAAATTCAATTAAAAACACTCTGAAAATCGGAAACTCTGCAATCTAAAAACCGGGCGGTTTCTTGATGGCCACAAAGGAATATCATACAATAAAAAATCCTCGGAAAACCGGACAGTAAGTGTTAAGCATGTGTATTGTCTCTTCGTTTTGATTTTTACAACATAATCTTAGGCAGGTGACATTTTTGTTCACAAATAGTACCTTAGTAATTGTTCAAATATTTCTGTGCATGTTTGTACTTAGTGTATTAGCTATGAAGTGCAAAACATCTTAATGTGACATGGAGAAGTTAATTGATCCATTGTTGTACAGGGTGATTTTCATAAAAATACATTTTCTCGAGAAATATTTTTATTAATTATTAAATATTGCTCTTCACATGACGCATGTTCTATGCTTTATAGGAGCTTGTCTATTCATATCTCTGCGTCAGTTTTTTAAAATATATAACAGAAAAATACAAATTCTGAAAAATGAAAAACCTAAAAAGCGTTGGAAATGATAAAGGCAGATGATATGAATAAGAACATGCAGCTATAAATCCTCTAAGAAGTTTGTGCTAAATCCTCTGAAAACCGGGCTTTTGTGCGGACTTTTGACTCTGTCCGTTCACAGTCCTGTTTTCAGAGTTTTTTATGGCAGAAATGTCCCAATATTCAGACGACGTGCAATACTTAGACCCCTAGTTTAAAAGTCAAGGTCACACTGAAGTCAAATGTCGATATGATTTTGTTTCGTTTGCCGGTCCGTACATCTGTCATCAATCAAGGGATTTTGATATTACTTGACAAACAATATCCTATAATGTGACGACGTCTCATGTACAAAAGTCAGACCCATACCTCAGATGTCAAGATTGAACTTGAAGGTCAAATGTAGGTATTGATTTTGTTCCTGTGTAGTCCATACCTCTGTTATCTTGTCCAATTATTATTTTCCTTTCTGGTAATAACAAATATAAGGTCACTTTTTTGTCATTGCATGGATATGTTAACAATTTTAAATATTCACAATATAACAAGGTCATATGTGTCAGTGAGTCAAAAAAAAAGTGGTTTTTTTTCAGAACTAGTTCCCTTTAATATAGTGAAAGCATTTGATTATATTTTTATTCTTGTTTTCCCCCGATTTATTTAAAATATATTTTTTAATATAAATACATGTTATCAGCAATAAATAACTGTATATGTATATGCAAATTTTAGTCCAAACAACGTACATTAGCACGTATTGTATTATTAAATTTTATACATCTTTAAAAAGTATCAGATCATTAATGCTGTTTTAGGCAATTAGTCACTTTCCAGCAAGGAACTTTGTATTACATGACAATACCTCATTCACATTTTTGAGTGCTACTAATATTATATTCAGGACTATTACTAGGACTTTGAAAATGACTCTAGCCTTAACTTGAAATCAGTGTAATTCTTTCAGAAGTTCAGCACTTGATTGCTTGGTTGTTCATAGGAAGCATTTATGACTACTGTAGCGGCATGATTTTGGACTCGCTGTAGTTTGTTAATTTGGTTGGCTGGAATTTCGTTAAATAAACCGTTGCAGAAGTCAATGTGAAAATGAATCAATCCATGCACTAATAATTCAGTTGACTTTTGTGTGAAATGTTTCCGTATAGCTCTAAGGTTCGTAACTGCACATGAGCTATCTGACACTTTTTCTGGATGTGATGGTCAACGTTGAGTGTATTGACACCCAGGTCTCTGATATGATCGACGCATTTCAAGTCACACCCACCAACATTTACACTTGTGATGTTCAATTTCGCTAATTGTTGTCTGGTTCATACATAATAATTTCAGTTTTAGACTGATTCATTTTCAGTTTGAAGGTTGTCATGCATTTTATTATTTGAGAATTTCCCGCTTGAATTTTTAACACAGTCATGTGGTCATCCGCGTATCCGTAGAGATCGGCTGGATATTTCTGCACCACTCGGTTGAGAGCCGATATATACAGGGTAAAGATCACAAGTCCGGTACAAGAACCCTGCGGGACACCGAACCTCAGTGGAACCGTGTCAGGTGCTGACTGTTCGACTAAGACTTCCATTGTTCTGTTTGTGAGATAAGATTCTATCTATTTCAAGGGAGTGCTATAAATACCAAATTAATCTTGAAGGATTTGAATCAGTATCGGGATATCGATAGTATCGAACGCTGCACTCTGGTCGATCATGACCACGATTGTTACATGATTTTTGGTTGCGGCGGATTTATCATAAAGCATTTTTATTTTATTCCGAATCACATCCAAAGGATGTTCATGTGCTACACAAAAAAGTCCCGTTCATGAACCATGCGGATGAATTATCAATGAACAAGCAGTTCTTATTCAACCTGTATCCGCTCACACTGACCATTTAGATTATATAAGATCTTTCAATGATAAGGTATTCCAGCCCATGGTTACATCACAAGCTAGGTCAGGCAGAGTTCATCTTAGATATGAGGCACATTAAATTTGTATTTGTTTGTCATTCATGTATATTCATAGACTGGCCTTTAAACAGAAAATAAATCTACCAAAAACCCGCAATCATCAGACATTTCAAGGCTTTGATTATCTATGGTTTCCAAAAGATCATTATATATTTTGACCATTCCTGTTTCAACCCGTGATATTTTCTGTAGGCACTTTGGTAAATTGGGAGGAGATTCTTAGCTTCAATACGCTTATTGAATTATTTTAGTGCAGCTTTTTCAAGAATTTTGGAGAGGAATGTTAAATTTGAGACCGGACGATAGTTATGCAGTTCCAGTGGGAGACCTATCTTCTTCAACAAAGGTTTAATTACAGCGCTTTTCCACTTCTCAGGGAATACCACCAGATAGCGGTGATCGATTTACAATTTCTGTCACAACGGGAGCAAGTTGTGAAAAATGCTCCTTTAATTATTTAGTTGGAATCACATCAAATTCACATGTTGTGGATTTTGATGCATATAGAATTTCAAAATATCATTTTCGGGAGGTGGTTTAAACGAAGTAAATGTATTCTTAATCACCTGTGGATTCGAGTAGGAAGAATTACCCTTGCTGGGTGTTTCAATTGGTATATTGTCAAGATCATTTCTCAACTTGATTATTTGATCGGCAAAGTATCATAGGAAGTCAAAGATACTGCACCTGTGTGTAATGGGAGCGGATTGTCCTTCGACCTACCCAGTAAATCTAATGTAACAGCTTATAGCTTTTCGATGTTTCTTTCTGCTTCACCAATCTTGTTCTGGTAGAACTCATCCTTGGCCCTATAAAGTTCAGCACTATATATGTCTCTTACACCACTATATACTTTCTTTGACAGGTCAGATTTGTCATTCGTAAAGATTTTCTCTCTGTTTTAGCTGTTTTAGATATCCTGAGTACCAAGGAACTGTCGGTCTACAGAAAAGAGTTCTTTCCTTTAGAGTGGCATGTTTCTAAACAATGTCTGGTGTGAATTTTGTGAATTCAAACACAAGATCATTGACATTAGACGACTTCACAATAATGTTTTTTAATTGTCCGAATTCTGCTTGTAATATGTCACTGGATACAGATTTCCAATTGCGAGATTTGATTTCTTTCCTGATCAGGAGAGGACGACATTGTTCAGTGTTACAACTAACAAAGATGTGGTCAGAGATGTAATTGTCTGACAAAGGTTCTGAGACATTCACACCTTTGTCTTCTAGCTTTGTGATCATCAAGTCAAGAATGTGACCACCAGAATGAGTTGGAGCATTGACGTGTTGAACCAGTCCAAAATATTTCAAACACTGCTGGAATTGTTTGGTATAGTAATCTGACTTATTGTCCATGTGGATGTTAAAGTCACCTAACAGTACCAGAGACTCAGATCTGGTCGTTATTTGTTCAAGAAACTCAGTGAATTCTGTCATGAACATAGCCTGAGTCACTGGGTGTCTCTCCGAATACGGCGGTCTATATATTCCAAAGATGTAGAGGATGAACGATTGAATACATACTTTCCATCCAGCAGATTCAAAGGACTGAACTGGATAACTTTTTTCTATATAATTACAGTGTAACTCATACATATGCTGATATAAATCTGAACAAAGTCAGACTAGTAACATTTACATTGGATAACATTTAGAACAATAAATAAAAAAATGTTGTTTATTTTCAACTTTTCATACCAGACAGTTTATACAACCGAGAACGTTTTAACAGCTTTGGCCGGGTGTCACATTTTAAAGAGAATTCCTATACATGTAGTTTTTTTCCTTTCATATATTGTTTTCAAATTCACATAATTATATGATAGGAAATTTTGTGCTGAAAACAATAAACAAATGAAAATAATGGTTAACCAGACTTGTTTTTATGAAAAATTGTTTTGAACACACCCACTGTTGTTGAAACTGCTAGCGATTTTTCAACATTTTCATAATTTTCTGCTTTTTATAAATACCATCCAAAATATGCATCAAGACAGTACAATAAGGTTTATTCTTTTTTACAGATTTTATTATGTACTTATTTGATATCATAGTCATATGTGTATTACATTATAATTACAATAATGGGTACAAATGAAAAAAAAATCTTATTTCATATTCACTTATGTGAACTTTTTTCAATGAAAATACTCATAGTAAAGATTTTTTTAATTTTGAAGAAAACGGTTTCATAGATTTTTTTCCAGTTTTCCTTGTGTATAGATAATTGTATTGTGAATATAAAAATGGCAAAAATGTATGGGTCACCAGACTTAATTGTATGTTAAGACCGCTTGAATGCAACACCTGTTCGGACGAAAAATAGCCAAATTCATTATATCTGCTAGAAGTTAAAAAATAGTATAAAAATGCTTAATCCTTGCTATAATTGACCTGAAAAGAGATATTGTCTTATCAATACAAAGTTAATTGTCTGTCATTATATGAACAATACTGTCTTTGTACTAAAATGCACTGTCAAAACACAGCCACAAATGGTAAGTTGCATGAAACATGTCAGGCATGATATATGTCAATACAACATAAACCAGTATCAACATTTGATTACTGATAAAACTGAAAAAAAATGTTATTTTATTCAAGATTCCTCATATTTAAGATTGTCTGTCATATGTTTCAACAAATGTTGACTTCACTTCAATTTTCCATAGATAGTGTCGGCTGCGCAGAAAGATGCGCGTAAAAACTATAGGAATTCCTTTTAATGGCTTCAACAGCACATAGTCAATAGAACCTAGACTATGTAAAAGCAAATTAAATATGCAAATTTAAATGTGTGAAGATTCGTGCATCTTTTTTTCAGCTACAATATTCTCAGAAAAGACTGAGTTTCCCTTTTTGGAAAAAGATTCACGTTGGATAAAACTACTTTTGCAACAACCTCGAGAGAAGATACTTATAATGCACAAGGTAATTGATTTGAATCTTTTACACCTATGAGTTGTGGATAAAGACAGTTGATACAAATACAAAACGAGGTCCAAATGTACCTTTAAGTTTTACCTTTAGATTGTGATATTTTACTGTCTCGTTGTTACTTGTAAGACTCAATCGTTCATCGGTGAGATATCTACTCTAGAATGAAAATGTTCGACAGTTCAATACTAAGTTGTCTAGCGAATCGTAAACAACTTAAGCGAACAACGTTCCTATGTATTGTCAGTATTGTGAAAAAAAAATGTGCTGCCATAAATTTTGTCAATTTTTATGTATCACAATGTGAATTAGGGCAATTTATCAGTCCGGCGCACGTTATTAGTAAACCTATCCATTTAAATATTTGTTTTATTACTTGCATAAAACGGAAGACAGGAGTAGGTATAATATTCATATAATAATGTATTGTTTGGTTATATGGATATTCAACAGGTACAAAAATGTATTATGATTACTGTATTTTCTTTGTTATTGATTTAACTCAAAAACATCATGTAACTATGTATGTTTTAGGCAAACAACCGGTCTTTCGATATTCCTTTAATGAGTGTATGTACCTCGTACAATTTACGGGCATAATGTTGTTTGAATTTTAGGGTTACAGTTTACGCTTATCTATATTTTCTTATATATTGTGATGGCTGAAGCACCTTTTGCAGTAGAAAAGTTGAAATGGTGATTTCAGTTTTATTCACCTTAAGCCGATGTTACGCGATTTTCCCGTATGCCAAATATGATTTTGACTTAACATGTATAGGGCGCATTTCTATCGCCAATACTTTCTGACAGGTAAATATTTTGAAACATGTTCGGTTATATTTTTGGCAGAATACGTTACGTTGTTATAAGTGTTTTATCTTCCTATGTAAATTTTGATAGAAACCCTCAAAGAAGATAAAAGATGTAGATGATCAAAAATGGGAGCATTGTGACCATCTGATGAGCAGATCGTGAAATGTAAATTAAATGTGAACCCTATTTATGCTATATATACCGCTAATATCCGGATAAAACACTTGAAGACCTTTGAAAACCCGGTATTAACGACTAGGGTGTTTGTTTCTTTCAATTAAATGACATCTATGAATAAGGTTTTGTTTTACTTGAAATGTTAATCCGAGTGTGTCAGTTGTATCTTCATGATATCCTATAAATCATAAATATGTAACGGCAGGTCGTTTTTCCGCAAATCGTCCATGAAATTCTGTAGACAGGGAGTTTGCTTGAAATACTTTCTTTACTTAACAATGTAACTATGTAACTTCCGCAGACCTTGATAACATTTCTCTCCGAGAGGCTCGGTGAAGTGGCAAAACTTGCAGTTAGAGTTCGGAAATGGGAAAGAAGTTTGCAAATTGATCAAATTATCGACAGTATATTTATCTGGCTCCGAGACATACATTCCATCGGTCCTGATATGGTATGGCTCAATCCTGGACGTTACGAGGCTTTCTTACGGATGGCAAACTGCTACTTCAATTTGGTATTTATTTAGCACTTAAAACTGTGCGTAATATATACAAGTGTAAACAGAATGAAAAATAACCATTTGAGTACCATACAGGGACAATACCAAAGTTAATGATTGTAATTCAAAAGGGTATTGTTTCGACTTTCGCGTTTTTCTTTTATCCAAACATCCATTGCAAAGTCAGTGCAACCGCATGAGTTCATCTTTTGAGAAAATAAATACATGCTATTTTTAATCCGAAACTATTTATGTAAAATAAGGTGGCACTGTTGACAATAAACACAAAACCATTTTAATGTTTATTCTGTATTTTTTCTTCACGTATTCAAAAAAACTTTCAAGGCATTTTATTCAGTTTTAAATGAATTTGTACTCTGCATTAGAGCTTGAACCTTTCAACATAAAAAGATGAAGCAATATCATGTTGAATTTTAATGGCTGCATGATTACTTGTGTGACATGTTGACTACACATATCTGCACTATCACTTGAAACTGTTATGTCGGTTTCGATTTTCATACAACAAAATGATATGAAAATGGTAAAGTAGATTAGGATATGACTCACTTTTTGTTCTCTTTAAATTTTCATGACAAGAATGACCATGATAACACAAGGATATACTGCAAGTTGGGTAAGTAGCCGATTGAAATTATTTTTATGAAACAAAATGATACAGAATACAAATATTAAGTATATTACTTACACGTATTGATGGTTCAAAGCGTTGTTTAATTTGAATAATAATTCTGGTCAGGGTATAGTTAATGTAGTATCAATACATGTCTTTAGTTGAAATAAAAGACAGTAATTTACATTTTCAGTCCTTGAGCACCTGAGCGATTATGGTGACATTAAAGCTTTAGAAATATTTGCAAGATCCCTTCTGACAACCAACAGTTTTAGATCTGCTTTAAAGTACTGCAAGTTAGCAATTGACTGCTGTAAGGTAAAATTATTTTATCATTTCTTATATCAAATCAGACACTGTCATCGAATTCTACAGATGATTAAACGTCAACCTTATTTGAGCAAAATAATGTTTTGAACCGGGAAACAAATGAAAATATATTTATCGACATCCTGCTGCATTACCTTAACAAGTATATTATGCACGCACAAGAGCTAGGTTTGACAATACGGTGTAATCAATCAAGTAATCAATATATAACATTTACATACTTAAAGATAGTTACAGAAATAACGACATTATTGATTACGAATGTTATAAATATTTTATATTTTTTATTATTAGAGAATGAACAACAGACATTACTAGCCCCCGCCCGCTTAGCTCATTAGGGGAAGCACAGATCTACGATTCGCGAGATCGTGAGTTTTATCCCCGGGCGGGTCATATAATATCATTGATGATTTCATAAAAAAACATTGTTTCTGCAATAATTTGTCTTTCTGCAGTGAATAGTGTAGGAAAGTTGGCAGTTACTTTCGGAGAACAGGTTTGTACTGGTACAGAATCCAGGAACACTGGTTAGGTTACATGTAACTGCCTGCCGTTACATACTTGAAATACTGTTGAAAAAAACGACGTCAAAACAAAAACAGCATTACTACACTGTACGCCGTCTTTTTTTAAAAGAAAACTGGAGATGAAAGGAGTAAAAAGAGGCTACAGAAACTTCTGTCTGAAATAGAAAGAAGAAGAAACATGGCACAATCAACTACGAAGCAGACTAGATCTAAAACTAAAACAACAGTTTTACAAAACAATCAACGAGTGGAAGAACTGGTATTCATGCTTGAAATATACTATCCTAATATCAATATAGTCTATAGAAATATCTTCTGGAAGCATTATTCGTTAACAAGCAAATTTAAGCAGACTGTTTGACGCGGTAAAATTTGACTTTGACATTTGGTAAATTATGCAAGACATATTTCATTCACTGTGACTGGCATGTTGTTCATAACAAAGTCGTTTAAATGGTGATATGAAATATTAGTTTTATTGTAGCATTTCTTTCTTCTCAGCAAAACAGCGAGGGACAAAGGACGACGGGAAGCAAAAAAAGAAGACGTCGTAAGTAAATTATTTATTTAAAAAATCCTAAATAGTGATTTCTCGTTCTCATTTTTTGGATGAATGATACTACGAGGGTGTATCTGAACGACCAAGAAAGATTTTACTCAAGAGAACATCACTGCGTGAAATATATTAATGCTATCTGAACACGTTATTAAGAGTTATGTACATTTTTGACAACATCTTCCAAATATTTGACTCTTTTCCAGCGCACCACTATCATATTTGACGCCACGACATACACAGTTTCCTCTTGTTGTATAATAACACACAGTTTTGGTCTGTTAAATGAATCTTACACTATATTTAGTTTCATAGAAAATAAATTATTGCTACAATATACATACAAGGAAATTAAGCACAGTGGTTTGATTGAGATGGATATAATTATGTTAAAGGGATAAGGCAATATCATTTTGTTGGTATCTTTCAGAAACCACAAAAAAAAAACACTAAATTTTGAATTATTTTTGTTTTGTTTTATAAGCAAACAGAGAAAAAAGACTGCATGGACGGGACATTTATCAAAGACAAGTCACTAAACTGTCAGATGACTCGGATGCGATACAGGAAGAAAGTGTGAATATTTACGAGCGAACATCTTCTGACATTGAAAATGAACAGGAATTGAATGTCACCAGTTATGTCAAAAAAACTGAATGGTGTCCTTCCGAAAGTGGAACAGACACAGACAACGCTAGTATATCGTCGTCTGAGGATTCCGACACAGAAGCACCTTTGAGTACCTCATCTGACCAAGAATTTCATTCATCAGGAATATCAGAAGACTCTGAATCTGAAACAGACACGGCATCTTTCTATGATGTTAGCCGTTCAATATATGAAGGTAAAGAACAATCCCACACGTATAAAACTTCAATATCAAAAGAGAATCTTACAGAAACAGTTGTTCATTTAGATCCTTCTTTCTTAAGGAAATTTGAAGACAGACGTCCAGATGTATTAAGACGAAAGAAACTGTATCCAGATATGCTACCAGAATCCGAACTTAATGAAATAACGGTAAATGACCAGAAATACATCCGTGGTACTATAAAAATAGAAGGACCACATGAAGCGGTTTGTATACCGGCAAGATCTGCCAGATGCTTTGGTCCTATAAAAATTCTGGGTCGTGGTAAAATCGGACAGACATTCAATGAAGACGAAGTAATAGTTGAGCTCTTACATAACCAGAAATCAACAGGTAAACGATTCGGAAAGGTTGTGGGTATATTCGATAGTAAACGGCATGACAATGTGAAACGGAATTTATTCGCCTGTACATTGGATGTAGATAGCTACAACCTTGTTCGGCCAATATGCAAAACATTTCCAAAAATACACGTCTTAAATCGGGAAATATCAAAGAAATATAGAAACGAAACAGCCAGAAAGGATATGGTAGAGATATATGACTACGACAAGTTGAATGGGACACTCAAATTTTCAAAGATAGTTCGGTTAAAAAGAGAAGAAAGAAACTCTTGCGTCTTAATTGTTGCATTTATCAGCTGGAGTCCACGGTATGTCTATCCAATAGGTGCTATTATTGAAATACTTCCAACAGGCAAATGTCTTGAACAAGACTTACTGGTGTCGAATATTATGTATAAAGTTCCCTCTTTATACAAAAAGTCAACAGTTAAGGAGGTAGAATATCTACTAAGCAAATCAACGGATGAGCCCAGAGGAAATGCATTTGAAGGAAGAACAGACTTAAGCGATTTATGGACATATACAATTGACCCTCCCGATTCAGAAGATCTAGATGATGCATTGAGTGTAGTCGAAATCGAACATGCTTATAAAGTTGGTGTACATATTGCAGATGTATCATCACATGTTGCAAAGGGGTCAGCAGTTGATGTTGAGGCACAAAACAGATCTCAAACGTTTTACTCTGGCATACGAAATGCGAGGTATATGCTTCCTGAACCCTTAAGCAAAGATCTTTGCAGCTTGCTTCCGAACAAATTAAGACTGACACTGACTGTTTTCTTTTATATTGATAAGAAAAGCTTTGCTATAAATAAAACTGAAATCATGAAAACGTGTATCAAATCAAAGAGGAAGTTAACGTATAAAGAAGTTCAAGACATGATCTCAATACAGGACACAAATACTAATGATCGCACTACGACACATATCAAACGTTTGTTCAAAATGGCAACCATCCTGCGAAAACAGCGTTTAAAAAACGCGAGCTATGCTTTAGAGGTCAATTTTCAAGAATCAGTTCTTGAAAATGATGATATTGGAACATTCGAAGCTCATTATTTAGTAGAAGAATTCATGGTCTTAGCAAATAGAACAGTAGCAGAAAAGTTATTGCAGTCAAGTAGCGCGCAATATGTGCCTATCCGTTGCCATAACCCTCCATCAGGCGAGGAAATTGCAGAATTTCTTAAAGTTAATGGTGATTACATGAACATAATCTGCAAATTACAGGATAAACAGATTGGAAAGGAATGTCCAAGTTTCAGCTCAAAATGTGACACCAACAATAAAGATGTGATGGTTTTCAAAACAATTTGGAGAGCAATGTTGACGAACCATGTATATGCGACCAATTATCTACGGAAAGACGATCTGCATCCTATCCAGCATGTAATTTACCAGAACTGGCTGTATATTCAAGAGCATGCTGAATACAGGTGCTCTGGAACTGTAGGGGAACATGAAGGAAAACACTACGGATTAGATATTTTCCGCTACACTTATTTTACTTCTCCGATCAGAAGATACATAGATCTTGTTGTCCACAGGCTTGTGCATTCAGCATTATTTCAAGATACACCATGTTCCTATAGTAAAGAAGAAATCGACGATATATGTCAGCACGCAAATTTGGTCAGTAAGAGAGCAAAAGATTATGAAAGAGGATGCAAAACATTAAAGATGGCAACTGAATTAGGAAGGAAGCCTCGAATTTTCACGTGTTACGTTAACAGCTGCACTGACGGAGAAATCACATTTTGCACACCTACACTCAGGGGTCAAGCTTTGGTCCACAGAGAAATACCGTTTAAATTATTGGACATGGCAGAAAAACCTGTCATCAAGCATGATATAAACACACGCTCTAACAAAGTACGTGCCGTCTGGAGTAAACGGCTGTACAATTTCCGTCCTGTAATCAGTAATGTCAAACTCGACAGTACTCAGGAACTAAATCCATATAAAGATATGTTTCTGGTTCCTATGCAACAATGGGTACAGTTGCTTCGAATTCTGACTATAGAAAAAGCAGACAAAAAGGAAATCTGCTACACTGATATTATAGAGAACACAAGAGTTGTTTCTTCTAATGGCTTACATGATGTCACTACAGAACATGCAGTCGCAACAGAAGTTGAGGTAGGTAGGAAGCAACAAAAATCAATTGTTTTCCAACCAAGCACAAAGTTTTCCATGTCTTTTTCACGAGGACAACGACTCAATATTCAAATGACAGCAGTTCAGAAGAAGGGAACGACCGTTCTTAAAGCGTCACTGTTAAACTTGACAGATAATGTGAAATTTTGTCTTCAGCACACAGATGACCCGGTGTTATATTTGTCGCGATATACGTCGAATGCTACTCGTGACCGTTATAAAGACGTAAAAACATATCGTGATATTTGGCTCCCGATTTTATCGATGGAAGCATCTAAAGGTGTGTTAAAAAATGAAGAATCATGTTGTCTCAATGACCGTCCAATAAAGTTTAGCCATGATCGAACAGGGAAATTTGTTCTCGATGAGGAAGATTGCGAAATGAGAAATATTGAATTCTCTGGAACCTTTTTTGAAGACAGTAATCGAAACGAATACAAAGCTCCATCGTACGATTGGTTGTGCATCAAAACTAGTCGACCACATGCAGTTCGGGACGATTTGCAGTGTACTGCTACTTACATATGGGTCGGACATGGAGAGATAACTCGTGTCGAGCAAAAGAGTGGAAAACTTGTAATTTCTTTTATACTTCACGAAACGTCAAAAGCTGATGACATCATCTTTAACCAAGAGACCCGATTTCATATTGAAATCTTGAAGAAATCTGAGGTAGACAAGTAAACACATTACTGTTTCAAGATAAAACGTTACTTAGTCTAACAAAAAAAGTTGATGAATTATCACTATTTATATTGTTTCCATTTTTGGTTTGTTGGCACTTCAAATATTATTTTAGTTTGATTGTGTGTTCTATACACCAAGGGAATGTGTAATAAAGGTTTCATCGTTAAAATCTCTTATTATTTTAGAAAGTAATTTGCATTTCTGAAATGGAATTTAAAATCTCCAAACAGACAAAAATAAACATTTATGGCTAGATAATGAGATACAGGTGACATGAACTATCAACCATTTTTGGACGGGATTAACAAACGTACCCAAACATTTTAAAACAATATTCCGTGCTTGAGTCACATAGTTTTGACATTTTTCAACAATTGTGTTCAGCCCTTACGTGAAGTGATCAGAGAAATATGTCCACTTGATATATAAAAAGGTTGTATCCCCTTTGCCATACAAACGAAACGAACTTTTTTGTTTTCAAAATGAATAAAATGAAAGTTACTAGCTGTAAGTCTTGCTGATGTACTGATGATACTTTAGCTCCTTTAGTGACCTAAAGTTTTGTTGTCAAAAGCTGTTATAAGTTCTGTTGTATTTTTAGAGATTCCAAATAAGAAAACATTTACAAACGTTCAAAGGGATATCTCCTTATGAATTATAAATATTGTTTGATCCACGTAATCCGTAACGGGCTTTTTTTTAATTGTGGCTATATTCGGACCCAAATCAAAACTATACACTACTCTAACGGTATCCAAGGGCGGTAGTAGGATCTTTTAAAATTTTCAATATATTCTTATTAATGGTTATATATGGAAAAAAATATACTTTCCCATTAGAACATCGAGCAAAATCTTTTTTTAATGGGGTTTCGCGGGTGGGGGGGGGGGGAGGGGGGGGGAGGGAGCCGAGGTATGGAATGTTGCTTTTACACTAATTCATCATGAAAGTATTGTAACAATCCATGTGAAAGTAAAGTCAACTTAGATTTTCTTTCATACATTGTTGGTGTCAAAAGTTGCTGAAATTTACAATAGAATCCTGCAAAACCTTTTCAGAACATAATTTCAATACTAATCAAGTAACTTTATAAAACAGAATTAACGCTATTACCAACCTCGAAATTCTTTAGAACGATGTGTAACACCAACAGTATTGTTTTATATTTCAAGAGATATCACTGACAGGAAAAATCATTGTTACGAACGAAAAATAAGACCTATTTGCTTACATAGTCGAAAGATTGTTGAAATATTAAAAATAAATTAGCTTCACGTATCATCTCAGTTTTTTTATTCCCTCATCTTTTCAGGAGAACTGAGAGTTTTATTCAGGAGCTTGAAAAGGGATCACTTGCTGCAAACATTGCTCTAAGAAAACCAATTTCCGATTTAGGTAAGTAACCTCAAGTATTACTAGTATAAATATCATGTATGTAAATGGTGATTTGATTATTTAAAACTTGTAAAATGAATTTTATATTGGAATTGAGTATTGTTATCGTCTTAATATATGTCGTACTGTAGGGATAATACACGTTTTTGTAAACGTCTGCAGAAGGCTGTGACCTAGACCAAGGGCTTCTGCAGACGTTAATACATAAAACAAACGTGTATTGTAGCTATTCTTGCATTAAAACGTAACACGAAGACTAAATGTATTGTTTTCATATATGATAACTTTACGATTCCGGTACAATTTTTAATTGTTCTTGTTAACGGAAAACATGATTTAGATATACATACCTATGGCCAACAAAACAGCAACACTGCCAAAAGAATGTTCAGAAGGTTTTTAAACGATTTGTCTATTTTCTTGTTATGGCAAACATAACATTATCCATAATTGTGGATATCATTTTTAAATTCTGTAAACAGGAACTCAATTTCAAGAATGACGATTTTATATTTGAGTTATTTTGAGTAGGAACACTTATTTAGTGAACGGATGAGTACGACAAGCTTTCGAGATTGATATGAATTCTCTGAGAAGTTAAATAAAAACACACCGACGGATACTTCCCAAGATCATTGCTATGATTCATAAAACCAAACAATCTCGCTATTGATTAGATTGCATCTTTTATGCTACAAAAAGGGGTAATAATGGAAGAAACAAGACGCAAATACCAGTTACCATCTGCTCCCTAAAACATATACGTCCTAGGCAAGACATTTCAAAAATGAAAATCATGTATTAATAGCACGTGAATTGTCTTATTTGTGTAAGATTTTCCCCCGTTAATACGTTGGCGAATCTAGCGAACAAAAGTCGTTTTTATGCAGGAATCTGATAGAAACTACCTAGACCCGCATACTTTTGACTGCATTAATTATCTTAATAAACCAAAGTTTTGAAAATTTACACAGAACAGTATTACCGTTTAAGCATGTTATTGTCACATTGTGATAAATCCCAGTGATATAACAATCATAAAAGCAATATCGTTTGGTCCAGATGTTTTGTGTTATATGAGTTTAGCTTGACTATTTGGAGAACACAAACAGCCACTGCAATTGCAATCACGAAGGCTTACGCGTCAGCGTCCGGATCCCGGCTGGTTATTTTTATTTGCATATAAGCTGGTATCTCTGAAATCACGCGTTGGAATAAATTGTAACTTAACACACTTGTTCATTATAATGATATGACACTGATTATATAACTCTGTTTTGCCTTTTCACAAGGTTATGTCCCTTATTAGTGGAATTAGCAATAGTTTGTTAAGTATATATATAATGCTTTGTACAAGGCTTTTGAAAAGAAAAGCGACTCTGTCCTGCTACGGCCCTTGTTATTCAATGCTGTGCTATTGTGGATTATTTTCACGTTCATTTATGTCAGTTTCTGGGGTTTTAGGGAAAGGCTACATGTGTAATTCATGGAAGGTAATGAGAATGAAGTAAGTACGTTTTTCTTCCAGTTATTACACAGCAGGCAGTCAAAAGTGCATATTTTAAATATCAAACTGGTACGACTTCAATTAAAAAGCTATTGCAAAACAAAACAAAAAGTCTTTTTTTAAGGTCTGTTAAGTATAAATTTGCAATTTTTACTGTTAGATGATGACTTAGTGCAGATAGCAAATAAAATGGATACAGACTTATTTATAAAGATAAAGGATGATAATGCTTGGAAACCTCTACCAAGAAATAACGCAATGCAGAAAGCAGCGATCTGTAAAGCATTGAAGTCCCGCTTCACCCTCATACAAGGACCACCAGGTATTCACTTGGAAATCAAAGCAAACGTCTGATAACAGATATGATTTATAACATAAATAAAATTGTTTTCATATACTCTTGAATTTACTTTTTAAACAAATATTTACCTGGTAATAAAAATAGCATTCAACATGATCCTTTTCTGTAAATTATCTTAATGGGTATCAATAGATTGTTTTCTTGTTTCTGTAGTTAATTGGCTGCTTTCTAAATTTAAGGTACTGGGAAAACACAAACTGCAATAAAGCTTATCTGTCTTTTTACGAAAGTCAACAACACGAAGCAGAGAAAAATGATGGATCGGAATCAAGTTTTGTTCTGTGGACCATCAAACAAGTCTGTCGACTTGGTAGCAAGTGTGTTTCACATTCAATATATATCTCAGATGGTTTATATTCATTTAAAGCCATTAATTATAACATACTGTACACAGGTCATTTTATTTTATACGATCTATGGAGTACAAATTCAGGAATATTAAGTTTATGAACACTAAACATTAAGTTACGGTTGTTGTTTTGTATATTAACCGAAAACAGTTTATTTATGTAAGTGTATATAAGTATAATATAGGGCTAGTATATGAATTAATTGCTAAACAACTTTACATATTTTGAGTTTCAATTTTTTTGTTTGTTTATTCTTACATGTATGCTTATGCTGTCATTAATGATTTGATTTACATTTCTTTTATCATATTTGCAGAGTGGATGTTAAATCGGATGGGTGAGCATCGACCAAAATTTGTACGAGTTTACGGCAGAACGATTGAAACAGAAAAATTTCCAATACCAGGAAAGAATTTTGTCACCAAGAGAAGCACAAAAAATCAGGCAGCTGATCCTGAACTGGAATCAGTGTCGCTGCATCATCTAATACGGAAACCTGAAAATACATTTTCCGAAAGAATTAAAGAATTCGACAAGTTGTTTGCAGTGAACAAAAACAAACCAATGCCGATAAAAGAAAAAGAATATGCTAAACTGATTGCAAAGGCATCTATTGAAGAAATGAAAAAGTATGACGTTATACTATGTACGACGGCAGTTGGCACCAATCCGAAACTATTGAGAGCGACAGATATTTCCCAGGTGATGATTGATTTATTTTAATAGGTGAACGTTATCTTCGGTACTTTACACAAGTGTGTCCAAAGACAAAACGCATTGTGACGCCATTGGCCAAATATGTTTTGATTAGTTTGCAATTGTCACTATCTGCTTTTTCTAGAGATAACAAATTTAATGTAAAGTATTTATAACCATTATATACTCAGCAAAAGTTCTAACACCACACCTACAATTTTGGATATAGCTCGCTAACCTTTGGACATATTTCAACAAAATTTGGACACTATATAGATCAAATGTTTAATAAAAGTAATTCATGAAACAATTGCGTAAAATGGCAAATTCATTGAAACGTGAACAATTTGAACAGTACAATCCCCAAAATGAAAAGTCACACAATCCAAGATCTTAGTATCTCGTGTGCCCTCTGACAGCATTAATAACGGCTGTACACATGGAACGCATGAATCGAATGAACGGTCGGATACGCACCTGTGGAATAGCATTCCATGTTCTCACAACAGCATTTTGTAGTTCATGGATATTGCGAGGAACAGGTCTCAGACTCCTGACACTTCGCCCAAGTTCATCCCACAGGTGTTCAATGGGGTTAAAGTCAGCAGACTTTTAAGCGTGTACCTCTCGGTTTGATATGCCACTCTGGACCATTCCGACGGCGCACCCTTTCTCATCTAACGTCATCCGTCATACTTGTGAAAACAGGAAACTTTTAGGTTTTTCAATGTAGACTGATCACACAGATTTCATATTCACATATTTTGGACCGTGTAGAGAGTCCGGTAGATATTTAAACATTAAAAGCACGTAATGCACGTGCACGGTGGAAATCAATGAAGATGAGGGTATTTGTTTAAAATAATATCGGTTATCTGTAGGACGATTCATAGGTACTTAGCAGACGACAAATAGATATATCACCGGCTATAGCAAGAAAAATATCCATATTTCAAAAGTGTGGAGATAGAACTTTTGCTGAGTGTATTAAAGCAAAATGCCAAGCTAAAATGTCTAACGTATCTCTGTTTTAACATTATGAGATCAGAAACGAGGCTTATTTCAGATCATTGTTGATGAGGCGGGGATGTGCCCGGAACCAAATTGCCTTGTTCCAATAATTGCCACAAATGCTAAGCAGGTCGTGCTTATTGGAGACCACAAGCAGCTCAGACCAATCGTAATGTGTAAAGAGGCGGCGGTACTTGGCTTAGAGACGTCGTTGTTTGAAAGATACGCAACTGATCATTCTTCCACCAATGTTGCGTTCATCATGTTAAACGAGCAATACCGCATGGTACGTTTTTAATCATATATATAATCTACTGCTCCGATGACATATTGTCTGCATGCATAAAATAGTATTAAAGAGAAACTGCATGACGATTTTCAAGACAAATAATATCACATTGATATTTTAAAGTCTATCATGTAAAATAAATTGTAACTGGATAATAAATGTGGTATGTTTTCTTTCCTGTTTGTATAAATAAAACGCTTCTTTGGTAGCATAGAATGCAACCAAGCAGAATGAAAGGAGACTCGTTTGATTGAGTCTGTTCATGAAGGTAAGACTTAAGACAGAGTTTTATGCACTCTGTGTTTATTAGTTGCTGTTTCGTTCCTTGTACATTTACTGTTATTATTATGTTATCAGTTTTTATGGTGATCAGTCAAAACGTATACCTTCAGAATCCTGAAATATGCAGTTTTCCGTCCGAGCAGTTTTATGACGGTGCCCTAAAAACAGGAAAAGGCCGTTGGTGTGAAGATCCAATGAATATTTGGCCAAGCAAGGGACGCAACATCTATCCGCATGTGTTTGTTCAAATAGAAGGTGAAGAAGAAGTCCTCACAGTGTCTACTGAAGAAGGAAATGAGCAGTCAAGAAGCAATCTGCTAGAAGCAAAACATGTAGTAAGCATTACAGCTTAAGATTACATTCTTGAATCCTTTAAGCAAGACGTGTATAAGGGCTTAGTTTATATATATTTCAGTTCACGGTATTTAACAATACTTCTTTATTTGATTGTTAATACAGAAACCGAACTCAATTTTCAAATAAATATATAATGAGTACATTGTACATGTATTGTGAATATACATTCTCTAAATTATGCATTGTTCTTTTTATCATAAATGAGCGCTGTTTTTACGAGTACAGTACGACGTTATGATCATTGATACAGCATTTGATGTTTCAAGTTATCATAATTTTAACATTTGCAACATTTAAGTTGTGTAAATAGCAAGTATCTACATAAACCAACCAATTCTCAAATAAAAAGTGGAAAACCACAAGTAGACATACAACTGTTTTAAAGTACAAGTGCCGCTTTGGCGTAAGCATGTTACACCATATAATGAACATATGAATCTTAAAGTCTCTTGGGGTTGTTATGACAGGTTAAAGTGTACAGCTACTTTACCAGGGAACAACCGTCTGATTCGGTTCAAATCATATCACAGTACAATGCGCAGTGCCACGAAATTAGAACACAACTAAAGGATGAGGGTTTTGTAGATGTCAATGTCAGTACAGTGGTCTCTAGTCAAGGTAATTATTCTATGTATATAAAGCCTCACAAAGCAAACAAAATATAGTATTTGGATTCTGTTCCGTCTATCTAGTAACCGTTTTTATTTTGAACAAACAAAAATGATTTTTACTTTAATTTAAAAAACCGCTTAGTGATACTGGATATTAACAAGATAAATAGAAATGAAGAAATATTGAACTTAGTCATAATGTCAGAATTTCAACTAGGAATGTGTAGGAAATAAATGTATATTGTTCTTATAAATAAAAATCACCAAACAGGCCCCTACTGAGTGCAAACACAATGTACCACAATAGAAAATGAGCTTTGAGAATCTAATTACTGATACACAACATCAGATTCCAACGAGAGTAATGTATCATGCAAAAATTATTGCTTGATTTGACGTGTATTTCAGAAGATTGTGTATAGAAAGATCTAACATACAATGTATTTTATTATGTTTTTTATAGGAGGCGAATGGGATTACGTTATATTCAGCACAGTCCGATCACTTCCCCATTACAAGATAGAGCGGAACCCTACAATTGGATGGTGCAAGCACAATCTTGGGTTTATCACTGACAGAAACCAGGTCAATGTAGCATTGACCAGAGCCAAGAAAGGCCTTATCATCATAGGTAGGTCGACTTGCTTAACTTTGATTGACTAATTATGGACCATTTATTTAATCCTCAGTCTACTTTGGTTTCTGCTTATAAATCTGCTTTTAATGATCTTCAAGTGGTAATGGAACTCAGTGGGGAGAACTAATCTCGTTATCCGTTTGAAAATAAAAATGTGAAGGACGATATTGCTTGGCAATACAAAGCCACATGAATGCAGTTTCGGCCGACAAATTACTTTTGAATTTACATGCATTAGGAATTCTTACAACATACAAGCAAAACCTGACAGTATTATTGACAAAACGATTTTGCAAGTTGTGCGTAGTTTAAAGCCTAGAATCAATATTATAATCTTTACAAAATTGACAAATTGTAGAATTTTGAAATATGGAGATAAGGGGATAGAGTAAAAGTAATTTAAATGATCTCCCTCTAACACCACTAATCAAAACAATAATTCTGAAGAACAAAACGCCTACATAGTCCAACATTTATTGCAGTATACAAGTATCTTAGGTTTTTTAGAAATATTGTATCTAATTGATTGATATGGTAGAAATAATTTAAAATAATGACATCATACATTTTATACAAAAAAAGCTGATAATCGTTTATAAAAATAGTGTACGGAAAATTGCATAGTTGTACCTAACTTCATTTCCAATGATTTGTTATACATTTGTTTTGAAAACATTAAAACGAAACAAGAATGAATTTATTATATTTATCTGTATGTTAAACCAGTTTGAAGGGAAGTTATTTTATTACTAAAATCTTGAAAGTTTCATACAGTCGTACAGTTGCTTTCTGATAGTCAATTCTAGATATTTCTTCTGTTATAAGATGTTTGATTGCAAATGACAAAGACAGCTAAAGAAGTCATATATGAACTATCTTGTTTTATCTCTAAGTTCGACCCTGACCTTTGAGCAAGGGATGTTTGTGTTTCACGCGACATATTGTCTTATCATGCTCAATCTTTGTGCCAAGTTATCTCAATAAAATGGTACATTCGTACAAAAAATGTTAATATCTGTACAAGTAAAAGCACAGCTTAGACATATAACACTGATCTTGACTTTTACGTTCGGGTTCAGTCACGTACAAGCTTTAGTGAAAGTGTCAAGCTATTTGAGCATCTATAACAAATGTATGACAAAGACATTGACATGACAAGAATGGAACGGACTGATCCAGATTATCTGACTTGTGTGAATGATCACTTCGGCTTTTTTTCTAGAAAACGCGATATTTAGTCAAAGTTGGATAAAATAGATATTCACAAATAGAGAAAGTAATATTGGACTATAATTAACATACATGGAATAATAATTATCAAAGGCAAACGAACGCAAAACAAAATCTATGAATAGATATTGAATTCTTTATTGAAGGTTTTATCACAGGTTTTGTCATTCATATTTTAGATCTTTATTTTATGCTATATTTTACTAATTAAATTTGACCCGTCTATGTAAAATAGTTGCAGATGACCTTTTACATGAGAGTCTTCCATGTGTGCAGTTTACAGTAGGCGGGACTTAATGCCTTTACTTCCCTGAATCACATACTGATTTAGTGGATCATCTTTCTGTGATTGAAAAACAGTATGAACATGAGCTGGTTGTTGTTTTGAAAATTCCTCTCTGGTCGTTGGTTAAAATATACTTTAACTATAAATTATGTTTTTTTTATGATTGTGTTCTGTCGCATAGGAAACAAACAACTCCTTTCTTGTGATGAAGTCTGGAAAGACCTGATTGACTGCTATGGTGTGAGAGGTTGTATTTTAACTCCAGACCAGTTTCCGCCACCATTCAAGAAGACCAGACAACAGATTATGGCAGAAGCGAAACAAAAGCACCATAAGAGGCACGGCGATGCCATCTTTGAAAAGGGAGAGGCAACATCCTTTAAGGGACCAATTGACGAAAAGCCAAAAGTATTTAGAGGATTTAGAAAAAAGTAAGCAGTGTATGAAAACGAATTTAAACCGGTTCAGTACATTTCCGGAAAGGATTATAACACTCAGCAGAAAAAAAGTTCTTTACCTTGCATGGAACGTTCTCCTACCTATATTTGACTTTTATACGGACACGACACAAAATACCACGTTTTGATATCAAACAAATAAACGGGACGTGCCATAATCCATTTTTAAAACGGCGTCATACGCATCTGATGACTGTTTTGTGGACTGGGACATGGTGTTTTCAGTTAGATTTCATTTTCTGTGTTAGCACTCAAACACATTTAAGGCTATGCATATCATACATTACTGTATTGTAGTTCTATTGTTGTGATTTGATAAAATAATATATTTATGTTTTCATAATATTTACTATAGAAGAGAGTCTGTTACTTCAGCATGATGCCGTAATACTGCAAATAACGTTTGCACGAGACAAACGCAACGACTTACGGCATCTTGACTGTGTATGTAATCTGATAAAAGATATTCTTTGTAATAACATCATCTGACCTTGTCAATCGGTTTAGAAATAATAAAAAATCAGAGAACATTTGTATTAAATGTCAAATAGATATGCTGGGTAATTAGGAAAATGTACATTTTAGTGGTTTAGAATAGTGATTTCTGTATAGTTATGTAATATAATAAAATTTTCTTAAGTTATGCAACAAAGGTATATGTTAAGCATCTTAAACAAAACTTTCTTGAATTATTTCATATATAGTAGACAACGTACTGTAGATTGAACTGCTTACTTGACCTTTATTAACCTATCTTGTGACGAACTTAAACTGTTTGATAAAGCTAGTAATTTTCTGTATTCATTTAAAACGGGAGCGGTGGTCTAATGGTCAATGTAAACACTGGCTCCCACTCTTTATGGAGGTGAGTTGAAAAAAGAGCCAGTGATACTTCCGAGGCGGCGATAGTAACCGGAACTACACGAGAAATGTAAACAAAGACAGAGGGTGAGTTTATTTTTTACTTTCTGTAAAAAAATTAAGTCCTTTTTTCAAAAAAGGGGCAATGTTAATCCATTCAGATTAGTTGAACCTCTTATGTATGCAGGTCGATCTGCAGAACAAAGGCATTTCTTGGCGAGAGAACTTTTGAAAGTTGTGAAATAGGACCGAATTAAACCGAACGTGGACATATGTCTTTGTATTCCGCCCTAATTTACACAAGTCAGGTCAAAGTCATCGATCGGATGTTGTTGAAAAGAATGTCTTATTACTGTATAATCTACGTGATTTGTTGGCGGATTACTACCGTCTATCCCGTCGTTTATATGACTGAAAAATTGTTGAAAAAGACGTTAAAACCGAACACACACACACACTACCGTCTATGTGTATTTTTGGCCAAGAGGAGGAGCCAGAGACACGAGATAGATATTTGTGGTGATAAAATCAAGAGACAGAGTAACATCAGATATTTGGGGGCCTATTTGGACGAAACTTTAACTTTCAAAGAGCATATAAAAATAAAGTGTAGAACGGCAATGTTGAATTTTTTCCGAATCAAAAACATTCGCAAATATTTGACTCAGGATGCAACTGAAACCTTAGTGCTATCGCTGGTTATTTCGCATTTAGACTACTGTAATGTTATTTTATACGGTATTTCTGATTGTGACATCGCAAAACTGCAACGCATTCAAAATATGTGTGCGAAGTTAGTTCTGAATCGTAGAAGAAGAGACAGTTCTAAGCAGGCATTCTACGATTTGCACTGGCTGCCGATCAAAGCCAGAATAAACTTTAAGATCTTGACGTACATGTTCAATTGCCATGTTGGAAATGCGCCTGCATATTTGATTGAACTCTTAACACCGAAAATCCCCAGCGCTCCCTCAGATCCTCGGAGTCATCAGTTGACTGTTACACCGTCCCTTTCAACAAGCGAAAAACTTTTAGTGATAGAAGCTTTAGTACTATAGGGCCAAAGTTGTGGAACAATTTGCCGTTGAACATCAGACAAAGTTCTTCAATTGACTGCTTTAGGAAAAGGTTGAAAACGCATTTCTTCAGAGACTACTTTGCATTATTCTAAGTTTTGACTGAGTTTTAAACAATGATGCTGGTGACAGTGATAGAAATTTAATGTTTGTCTGTGATAATTGTATGTTAGTAGTATTTTAAAATATAGTATTATCATTGACTTTAAATTAATAATTGCTATTTTGATTCGTTTTAATTAATCTTATTTAAAATATTTTATATTTAATATTTTATTTCAACTTGTATTGTAAAACGCCATTGAATATGTTTTAAATGTAGAAATAGGCGTTTAAGCAAATAAACCAGTTTCAGTTTCAGTTTCAGTTTCAGAGACACAGAGGAGGCGCTTAGAACGAGAGTGGGAGCCAAGGCACATTTAATACCAGGATGTTCAACACTTTTAAGGTATTAGCAAACGGTCTGCTTTCCTTAAAATGAATTTAGATATATATCATCCTCTTTATATTGTTACATGGAATGGAACTCGTCATTAGTTGTATACATTTGATATTTGCAATGTTAGGGAATTTCCCATTCGACAACACAAACTTTAGAATTTGATTGAGTAGTGAAAACGTCTTGGCAGTCGATATGATTACAAATTTTGTTTATTCTCGGAATAACACTTCTTTTTCAATATTTCCTTTGCTGTGTTTTTAGTCATGCTTGTAAACTTAAAAGTTTTACTGCAAGTTTTACTGAAATACTTGTAAAAAGCTTTGTTTTAATAAGAAAATATGGAACAACATCACTAAATTTTACAGCTAAAAGTTATTATCCCACATATTCGAAAGGTTACAAACAAATTTAAAACGGCATAGTTTGGAGATATATATTCCCCTATTCAAATCGAAGGAATATTGTTTTGTCATTGTCCGTATCCGTTCGTCTGTCGTTCTGAGGCTATAGCTGTGTATTCAAAAGTCATATTGAGTAACATTTTTTTGTGTGAAGCAGAGCTTCTTTTATTCGTATAAGCTATATATACATACATACATACATACATACATACATACAGCAATGATACACAAGTCCAATACAGTTTCATTGACATAAATGAAAATATATATGTATTTTCATGTAAACATTTTAGATATCAACTTAGATGTTGTCACAAATCTTATTGAAAAAAGCTATATTAACATTTTTGAACTTATAATAATGATGCATGGTTTCGAATTCTAATCTAAAAACTTTATATATATCATATTCTATCGTCCAGTTTTCACTAGCAAAATACGATTTTTAAATGCTAAACCCCACTATGGTTAAAAACAAGTTAATATAAAAATAATCAGGTTCAGAAAGTTTGTATCAAAACATTAAACTTTTTATGTTGCGCATATTTCTTTCAATTCCACACTTATAAAGCAGATTTTGTATTTTTGTCCAGAATATAACTACGGCTGTACATTTAATGAAAAAGATGTTCGTAATCTTCCAGGACCCTACATTTAACGCACAGAGGAGTAAAAACTTTTGTTATCGTTTGTGGTTACAGCTATAGAATACAGCTATAGAATGACAGAGAAATGGACACGGACAATGTCAAAACTATATCCCTCCAGTTCTAACGGGGAATAAATACCTCAAAAACATGACATTTTCAATTTGACTGTCATCTTTTAGAATATGTGTGATAATAATTTTAGCTGTTCAACCATTACGACATACCTAACACTATTGAGTTCAATTTCAAAAGTCATTGGCCATGAAAACTGTTGTCGAATGAGAAATTCCTTTTATATTGAAAATATCATATACAACTAATGACTCTATGTTCGAGAACCATAACACATGTAACAATAGAGACAAGACAAAGATATATATCTTAATGCAGTTTAAGGAAGCAGATCGTTTGCTAATAACTTAAAAGCGTTGAATACCCTGGTATTAAATGTGCATTGGCTCCCACTCTCGTTCTAAGCGCGTCCTCTGTGTCGGGGGCTCCTCCTCTTAGCCAAAAATACACATAGACTGTAATAATCCGCCAACAAATCACGTACTAAGATTATACAGTAATAAGACATTCTTTTCAACAACATCCGAACGATTACTTTTAAATCTCTGACTTGTGTAAATTAGGACGAAATACATGGACATATGTCCAATTCTGAGTGGAATAACATTGTCCCTTTTTGACATAAGGATTTAAATTTGTTACAGGAAGTAAAAAAATAAACTCACCCTCTGTCTTTGATTACATTTCTCGTGTAGTTCCGGTCATTAGCGCCGCCTCGGAAGTATCACTGGCTCTTTTTCAACTCACCTCCATAAAGAGTGGGAGCCAGTGTTTACAGCCCGTGATGTATCGGCCGCTTCGTTCAAGCCCCACTGGGGTCACGACCATGCAATCTCATATGACATTAATGCTGGATTTTCCAAGAAGCGGACCCGAGAGTGGTTAAAATAAGCTTGAAGTTTTCGTCACAAACGATCTAAAATACATAAATTGTTAATATAAACCAAACACATTTGATATGTCATTATTGTAGGTGTTTTAAACGTTCAAATATTTAGCCAGTGAGTTCACATAAACAACTTCGTAAGAGACGAAATGGCAAGAGGTCATAATCGAAAGAACTTGTGAAATTATCTAAACATCCTTTGTTATTTTCGTTATTCATTGTTAGCTCACCTGCCACGTAGTGACAGGTTGAGCTTTTGTGATCGCCCTTCGTCCGTCCGTCCTCCGTCCGTCCATCCGTTCACAATTTCCTTGTGAACACGATAGAGACCACATTTTGTATTTGATTTTAATCAAACTTGCACACAACTTGTATGGGCATAATATCTCGGTTCCGTTCGAAAACTGACCAGATCTCATCATTGGTTCCAGAGGTATGGCTCCTTCAAGGGCCAAAATTTGCCATTTTTGGCTTGTGACCACGATAGAGACAACATATTGCAATAAACTTTAATCAAACTTGCACACAACTTGTATTTGCATAATGTTTCGGTACCTTTCAAATACTGGCCAGATCCCGTCATAGGTTTCAGAGCTATGGCCCTTAAAGGGGCAAAAATTTGCTATTTTGGCTTTTGCAGCCATATAAAGACTTCACTTATGGTTTGATTTGATACAAACTTGCAAAATATCTTCAACAACAATAAATCTTGGATTCATGATGAATCTGTTAGAACCAATCATAGGTTCCGGAGTTATTTTATATCTAATTACCTCCCATGATTTTAATCAAAATTGATTTATATCAGTAAGTACTTATAGGACTCATTTGAAATTTCATTATTGTCTTAAGGTGGACTGAGACAATCAGGGTAGATAGCTATGGACTAATTTTATGTCAAATTACCTCCCTTTATTTCAAATTAAAATGGGTATACCTCCGTAACTAACGAAGATACTGATCTGTAATTTCATTTATGCCATCAGATTGGCTTAGACAATCAGTGAAGATACATATTGACTGCATTTATGACAAATTACCTCCCTTTATTGTTTGATGTAAATGAATATACCTAGCAGCTTCTAATGAGACTGGCTTGAAAGGTTATTTATGTCTTCCATGGTAAGTAATAGTCATGTTATATAACTCTTGATTGAATGTTTATCAATATGAACACTTTTCTGATATATTGTTGTAAAAACTTGTACTCTGTACTCTGTATCTTTTACATGCATATACCAATGCATGATTACCTCCCTAGTCTTTTATAAAAATGGATTTATCTCAGTAAGTATTTATAGGACTCATTTGAAATTTCATTAATGTCATTAGTTTGACTGAGACAATCAGTGTAGATAATATCGACTGATTTTATATCAAATTACCTCCCTTTGTTTCAAATTAAAATGGAGTATCTCAGTAACCAATGAAGATACTGATTTGAAATGTCATTTATGCCATCAGATGGACTCGGACAATCAGGGTAGAGAACTTTTGACTGAATTTATGCCAAATTACCTCCCTTCATTTTATGTAAATGAATATACATCAGCAGCATCTAATGAGATTGGTTTTAAATGTTATTTAAGTCTTCCAGGGTAAGAAATAGTCATGCCAGTACAAAAAAAATGCAGCATTTGACCCTAGGACCCTCAGACTTGGAGATTGGCCCTGACTAGTATGTGACCCATAGGTTAAAAGGGACAGTTACATATATACCTTCATTACAAATATTATATTTAATCAGAAATAAATTTCCCTAGTTTTTGTGCCCCCGCCCCCACTCCTCGCCATGAGTGGTGGGGGCATATAGATTTGGTCTTGTCCGTGCGTGCGTCCGTCCGAATTTTGTGACGCGCCTAGCTCAAAAAGTATTTGATATAAATTCATGAAACCTGGCACGAGTCTTTATCATGATATGAACTTGCGCACCTCCTATTTTTCGTCTGGCTCCACCCCCTATTTCCAGAGTTATGGCCCCTGAAATACCCAAAAATGCACATTTTCAACTTGTGACACGCCTAGCTCAAACATTATTTGATATAGATTCATGAAACCTGGCATGAGTCTTAATCATGATATGAACTTGCGCACCTCATATATTTCATTTGGATTCGCCCCCTATTTCAACAGTTATGGCCCCTGAAATAGTAAAAATACACATTTTCACCTTGTGACGCGCCTAGCTCAAAAAGTATTTAATATAAATTGATTAAACCTTGCGTGAGTCTTCATCATGATATTAACTTGCGCACCTCCTATTTTTAATCTGGGTCCGACCCCTATTTCCAGAGTTATGGCCCTGAAATAGTAAAAAATGCACAGTTTCATCTTGTGACGCGCCTAACTCAAAAAGTATTCCATATAAATTGATTAAACCTTGCATGAGTCTTAATCATGATCCTATTTTATGACTGCCTCCGCCCCCTATTTCCAGAGTTATTGTCCTTGAAATAGTCAAAAATATACATTTGCACCTTGTGACGCACCTAGCTCAAAAAGTATATGATATAAATGGATGAAAACTTGCAAGAGTCTTTATCATGATATAAACTTGCGCACCTCTTACTTTTTGGCTGTCTCCAACCCGTATCTTTAAAGTTATGGCCCCTGAAATAGTCAAAAATGCACATTTTACCTAATAATGTGCCCAGCTAAAAAGTTTTTGATGTAAATTCATGAAACCTTGCTTGAGTCTTTATCAGGATGTGACCTTGCACACTTGGCATTCTTCTTGAAATCTTAGCGCTTATTACAGAGTAATGACCCTTGAACTAGCCAAAATAGTGGATTTTTTTGTTTGTGATGCTCAAAGCTCAAAAAGTATATGGCCTAGAATAATGAATCCTTTTCATGAAATGTTTGTTGAGGCTATACCCCCTTAAGACTGCAAACATTTGAATAATTGCACCTTATTTGTGAAAAATGTACCATTGGGGGCATACCCTGTGTCCTACAGACACATTCTAGTTCTTCAAGTTTTGACGGTAGCTTGCATTTCAACTACCGTCTATTGCCAGGCTCAGTCAAACCGAGCCTGCAACATTGTTGAGCGACCAGTGGTATTCCACTTTTTCTATTGAGCCTAGAGAAGTTTAGTAGTAAACTTAGACTGGTCAACAGCACAAACTATATACAGGTAATTGATATGAATAGTTATGTAATAATTGTCCTTATTTGCGGTCGCAGTTTGAAAAAAAAATCTCCAAAAATGTTTTATCAACAATGAAAACACTTAAAATGTACGTTTGTAAAAATATTATATTGTAGTTTGAAGGACTTAGAAAATCAGTTTATTAACTTTTTATCACGTTTAAAACAATTATGGAACGGTTTTTCTACAGATTGTGGAACGCATACCACCAATGTCATATTTATTGCCAGCCGTAATTACTATTATAAAAACTATATTTCAGTGGTTTCCTTCGTTAAGTTTGTACCTGTAAAGTTGTTCATGACAGCAAGTTTATATTGATCTTTGTAGGCGCGGTAATACATGAACGTTTTTGTATATATCAGTTACGACCATTTTTGATACGAAAAGTAAAGTGGTAAGATGTAAAAACTGTGTTCTGTAAAGATTAATTACCTTGACGATAGTGTTGCACTTAATATTAGCTATTATGACCAGACTAAGACACGAGGAGTTTGTTATTATCTTGGTGGCATTTTATGCCTCCAAAGTATATTTTTTTTCGGCGACGCCGTCTAAATTCGTTTTCGTTTTCCTATGCCACGTGACTTCAGTTTGCCAATCAAACTACTTGATAACGCATTATAGATAATTTATCAAAACGGAAGATTTATGCAACACTCTGCCTGATTGGACGAGAGTGTCAATTTCTTTCACTCTGTTGACTGTGCTACGCTGAGTGAAATGTAGACAAAGCGTTTATCCTAAACGACGCTGCTCACAGTTTTAAAGCCAACTTTGGCTCAGTATATTTAGCAAGAATATTGATATATCTCAAAATAATAAGTAAGTTTAATAAATATGATAAAAACCTGTTCAAATACCAACATATATCAAATTAAAGAAAGAGCTGAATACGGTCTGCGTATCACATGAATAAGAGTGTGATAAGAGTCTTTTATGTAGAGAAGTGCTTTTTAAAAGATTTTCCTTGTTATAATTGAATTGTCGTCTGTATATAAAAAGGTTTCTTGCTTTTGTGACTTATTCAGTTTGCATATTAAAATGAGTACTTGTTTGCTTTGATATATTTGTTACAAATTATTTAACTGATTTGTTATATATGAATATTTTGTTTTAGTATTGTATGCAAGTATTTAACTCTGTTGAAATCTGTTTCATTATATATATGCTATAAAATGACTGAATCTCATTTTACACTGAAATGAAGGTACGTTGCATACAGTTTATCTATGTGATATAACTACGGTCAAACTTTGCTTATGCGGCGCTTATGAAACAGAAATATTGAAATAATAACAATTGTATGTTTTGCTTGACCTTCACTTTTTATAGGTGTGACGTCATTGTCCAAAGATTCACGAATAGCGAATATGCATTTGTTAAAGCGTGATCAGTTGGCCTATTTTAGAAATAAATAAAAATAATAAATAAAAAAATCCTTTCATTGATTTTTTCTCATGTATTCTAATCAAACTTGATTTGTAGCATCTTTATTAGGCCCGCAGCCAACTTTGTTGAGCTGGGACATTTGATCCCTTTTAGGGGCTGCTAGAGCTAAAACTAGAAATGCCTTTATACAGCGTCTCATGAACAGCTTGGTGGATCTTTATCATACTTGGTCTGGAGCATCATTATAAGGTCCTCTTCCAAATTTATTTATATAGGAACTTGGGCCCTATTAGGGACCACTATAGCTAAAAGTAGATATGCCTTTCTTCGCATTAACCACTAAAATGTAATGGATTTTTATCAAACTCGATGTGTAACAATATCGTAAGGTCTCCTGCTATTTTGTTACAAATGGGAATAGGGACCAATTTATCTAAAAATATACACGTTTAATGACCTCTTCTCATAAACCGCTTTATAAATCTTCATCGAACTACTGCTGTAATTATTCGTCTAAGGATATACGAAACAAAATTGCAACCCTACGAAACCTTTGCGAAAAATTAAAAGAGAACCATTTAAATTGTTAAAGTGCGGTGTTTAGTTTTGCAATTTGAAAAATGTTAGATGAAAGATGAATGTTAGATGAAAAATTTATAAACTTCTTTCCTTATTACTATTCGCCGACCATCATTTTTAAAGATATTTCTTGTTAGTTTTATTTTACTATCCTATCAATTCTAGAACTTTTCATGTTTTGGTAGGCATTGTGTAAATTCTAAATCCCAGTCCCAGTCAAAAAGACTAGTATGCGATTTCTTCTACCAGCTTTTGTCTGAGTAGTACCACAGGAGCTGCATCTTGTCAGAATAGTAAATTTCAAATAGAAATACTTTAGAAACTTTTATTTCTCACTGAGTTTTGCATACTGTACTGTGAGGTACATGTGATACTGCATAATATTGTAACCATACAAGACATGTCATTATTCATATTACCTGTAAACGTCTCAATTTTAAGATTGTTGCTGCGTTGTGTTTGGGCTTATACATGTAAATATATTAAAATCAAAATTTTAAGACAGACTATATATGTATTATAAGGCAAAAGCATGACTATCTTATGATATTTTTTAAAGTTAAATAATTATTCAATTTTTGTTTTTAAAATTAACTGCACTTGAATCATGAAGTGTTTGTGTAAATACGACAGGTTAATCGATACTCAGAGTACGAGTTTAAAGTTACACTAATTTGCTTCGTGTATACCTTACATTAAATGGACAATTCTTTTTTTATGATTTATTGTATAGTTTTATTTATCTAATGTTCAAGATTTATATTTATTTACTTTTATACCGGTACAAAAGGTTCAAATGGAAGAAATTGAAAATCGATGGAATAAAAATAGAACAACAAAGATGTGTTTTATCTTTGATTCATGTTAGCATTACTGCTGAGTAAAAACAAAGATATGTGCTAAATATATCTTTCATGCGTTTTGCATACAAAATGACCAGTGGTTTTGCAGTTTTAACAATAATTCCCGAATTAGTTTATTTTTATTATGCCACATTTGCATTTTGTCTCTTTACTACTTACAAGGTATAATGATGCTTAAAAGGTATAAGTTTTCACAGACAGTGGTTATACTTATATGACCTTTACATTGGAAGGAACGATTATTACGGCGGCTGCTAATTTGAGATAAAATAAGCCAATTCTACTTGATGTGTACGTCCGTCACTATTCCTTGACAAATAAGAGTGGTGATAATGATATTTATCGGATAGGTTGGCACGTCGTCTGTACTAAAAAAGATAAAAGCGAACGGTGGATTTCCCTGAGACCAAGAGCACATCAAAACAGCCATAGAGCCATGCATCATAAAGTAGGACCACAACATATATACTAGAATTACACGTTAAAGTCTGATGAACAACACAAGATAAAATCATATATCAGTCAAGCTTAAATGTAGTCGATTACATTTTAGCAACTTTAATGACATTTTTCAATTTTCAATTGTTTTAGATATTTATTTAATAAACAAAAAGACCTATTACATACATTTATTGTAAATGTTTTTTTCATTTTTTCAGTTACCTCCCATTAATAGGAAAGTATTTGAGAAGCCGAGTATTTCTTTTGATTTCAACAGATTTTTGTTTTAGACTTGCGTTTGAAAGATTATGGTATATCTCTACAATCTAAACCAAAAATGAAGTTGCAAGACTGCGCTTAGCTTTGCAATTCATTTATTTCGAATCAATTTAGGAAAAGGGAGGTAAAAATAATTTTACATATTTTATCATTTTTTAATGAATCTTGTCTGAATGTAAATACAAATCGAGGGATTCATGCCAAAAGGTATCAAGTGCTGATAATTAAGGAACGTTATGGTACCTTTTTGCATTCACCCCTAGAAATGCAAGTATGTTGCGACTATAATACAAAATTTCTTACACTTACAGTTGTATATCATTATTTGGGAAAAACATATTCATCACATTTTATTCTAAATTATGCTAAATTAACTCTATCTGGGTTTGGCAACCAGGGTCAGAGCAAGTTTTATAATGCTTCCTGTTAAATGCAACATCATTTTAACGATCGGTGAACATAAATCAGTGTACACAAATATTGATGTCTCGTGCAGATCTATTCTTGGCAGATATCACCCACTCTAAATAAGCAACACAAACATACGAAAACATTATTTGGTGATTGCGAACATTTTTCACAAAACAAGCTATTAATCGTTTGAAAAATAACAACAGTTAAACAAGCAAAGTTACACATTTTATTTGTGTGATTTTTGCTCGACTTCTTGATCATGTTTATAAGGAAATCATGAGTACCAGTAAAATGCCATTTATTGAATAAAAAATATCAAGTTTTAAAAATGGTTGTCGTTTTAATATGCAAATTTAGCATTTTAAAGACATGACAATTATTATATAAAGTTTTTGCGGCCATGAATTTGACAAATCGAAAGAATTTGAATATTCATTTGTAATGTCCTCATTAATATATAAAACGCGACAAGTGTTAATAACGAGATTTCGCAATTCCCCTATATCAATGTGTGTCATTAACGCGTCGTTGTCATAAAGTCGGGATCTATCACCATGGCATGTGGAGAAATAAGTTAATGTTCAGCAAGTTCATCGGCTCTAAACAGGGACATACTCCTTACGATAAGATGTTGAATTATGTCTTTCCGACACTGGGGCAGACATGTCCGTCACCCTTCATTTCCGATTAATAACTGGAGAACCGTTTGACCTAGAACCTTTCAACTTCATAAAGTCACAGGGCTTACGAAGTACAATGTACATGACTCCCCGATGTTTCAGGGGTCAATCCATCAAGGGGTCGGAATCTGTCACACTTCATTTCCGATCAATATCTGTAGAACCATTTGAACTAGAGCCTTCAGGCTTCATAGGGTGATAGAACTTTTAGTGTATTTAAAATGACCCCTATTGTTCCGGGGATCATTTCATCAAAGGTCATGTTCACAGATGCCTGAACATGATAAACAGTTTTTGAACAACATGACTAAGAATGATGACACTGCTTAGGATAACAAAGGCTTTGGATAGCAAAGGAAATTTACCCAGTTGATTTTGGGACCACTCCATCAAATATCACTGTTGCAGGGGCCTGAACATGGAAAACAATTTCCGATCGATAACTTGAAAACCACTTGCGTCAGAATGTTGAAACTTCATATAATGGCTGAATATGCAGAGTAAAAGTCCCCTACTTATTTTGGAGTCACTCGATCAAATGCCAAGAAATAACTCGACAACCCTTTTAACTTCATAGGGTGATTGGACATAGAAAGTAGATGACCCCTATCGACTTTTGGGTCATTAGACCAAAAGTCACAGGGCCTGAACAACAATTTCCGATCAATAACTTTAAGAACCACTTGACCCAGAATACTGAAATTTCATAGGATGAGAATACATATTGACTTTGAGGTCACTCGACCAAAGGTCAAGGTCACAAAGGCCAGAACACGAAAACCCATGTCCAATCCATAACTTGAGAACCACTTTCTAGAAGTTTAACACTGAAACTGCATGCCACCATTATTGTAATATGGTACATTTCTATCTAAAAGGTACAGACGTTTTGTCATTATTTTAAGTGGACGAAGCATATGAATTAACACTTCTTGTTTCTACCAATTTTAGAGATACTTCCCAGATCAAAAGTATTACTATGTATGTTAAAGTAAGATCTCTCAGGATCAATATTGTCCAAGTTGAAATTGTCATTAAATTAACATATTGCTACTGAATGTGACGTCGCCTCACCTCCGTTTTACGTTCTTTGATTGCGATGATTACATTCGTCGTAAAATTACATCATTCTCAGTTCGATCTTGGTGATAAAGACAAAAAATTTGCCAGTCCATGTAAACAATTGATATTGTAAACAATATTGATAGTACTGTGTATTTAATTAAGGGAAAT
This sequence comes from Mercenaria mercenaria, assembly GCF_021730395.1. Taxonomy (NCBI): domain Eukaryota; kingdom Metazoa; phylum Mollusca; class Bivalvia; order Venerida; family Veneridae; genus Mercenaria; species Mercenaria mercenaria. Next base: position 47,716,199 of record NC_069363.1, on the reverse strand, counting down.
AATTCTATACAATTTGTTTAAAGAAAAACCTATTACAGTTGACGATACTAAGTATATTTTCAATCCATTTTAACGACATTATCTAGACATTTTAAACACTTGCGAAACTAACACAAATAATTCCTGATCCTGGGAAAACTAATTTTGCCAAGCAAATGAGAGTTTAGTTCCATTTTCTGTTCACGTAGGTCTGGTACTTCTATTCAATACCTTTCTGTGACCGGTGTAAATATTAAGAGGCTCAAATGGGCTTTTACAATACGCTGACCTGAGGTGAGTGGGTTGGGCTAGACCTTCTGGCCTTTCCTTCGGACATCCGTTAAGAGTTCATAAAAGCTATTTAAAGTTTTTCCTATGCATTTATGTGATGACTTTAAAATACGCAGCCATTAGAGCAGAATTTAGAGAGGTCCAACCAATGGAGCTAAAGGCAGTGAAAACTCCATAGGTCGCCCAACACGATAAAAATGAACATGCTGCAAGCTCAGTTTGGTTGCATTTGTTTATGGACGGCAGTGGAAATGTATGCTGCCGTAAACGCCCTCTAGGCTCGGGTTAAGCAGAAATTAACATTTGCACATGTAACAAGTACAAAAAGCAATTTACAGACATCCGCAGATGTATTCATACGGCGATTTATTGATGTCCATACGGAAGCTGGTTGTTTTCATCTTCGGGAGTCCATACCTGTAGTCAAGCGTAATCGCTTAGCCTTGAATTTCGAGAAAAAATTTCAAACAACACCAACTCTTAGAAAGAAAGAGTTGTTTCAAATGAAAATTGAACAGCATATAAAACATGCATATATTGTCAGTTTACTGATAGTCTGATATACATTGAATTCCGAAAAGGGGCTGCATAAAAGGGCCACAGTTTTGGACAGTTCAACGCCTTTAAAACCTCAACATTTTCAATGACCTGTTACTTATCTTCGTTTCGATGCATTTACAATAATGTCCCAGCGCTGATATTTTACAGAACAAGGTGGAACGAAGTTTCCAGTAATTTTTTATTTCTTTTTTCTTTTCAAATTACATTCGTTTTTAAAGGAGGACAACTTTTTGAGAATATTTTAAGTATCCATCGTATGGGACAGTACGGCAGAATATGAAATGGTCAGGAAGATTACTGGTTGAGATGTTGTTCGTTTATCAAATATTTCGGTGTTTGGATCCTTAAAGTGGAAAAGTGCTACCAAGTTGTTACATGATTTTTCTATTCTTTAGCTCTAATAAGCGAAACCAATAGAAAATTAGAGAGAGGTACTGCAGTGATACTATAGAACACTTTTTGTTAAGATCCGTCAAGTGGTTCATGTTAACAAGTCTTTTCAAGGTTTCTTTCTATTTTAAGGATTTTTTACAGATTTTATTAGTTCTGACATTCCCAAAGTGGCCAAGCGCAACCACTTTAACAAATTTTGTGAGTGGACTGTACGGGATGCTACAGATAAGTTTGGTGAAGGTCAATTAGCCGGTCGTTTAAAGGTATTTTTCTATTTTTAGCTCTGATGGCCCCTAAAGAGACTTACTGGAACCATTGAAAAAAGTGAAAGAGGACTACACAAGGATACTACAGAAAAAGAATCGTGAAGATGCATCAGTTGGTTCATAAGAAGAAATTCTTTTAAGAATTTTAAATTAGATCTGATGAGCGGAACTATCTCAACAAAATAGAGAGAGATACATAAAAGGTTGCTATTGAATTTCGATAAATATCCATCAAGTAGTTTATGCAATTATGCCGTTTAAGTGTTTTCCTATTTTTAACTCTGGCGGCCCCTAAATGCAATCAAGTGAAAACCTTTGAGCAAACGAGTAAGATGTAACAGAAAAAAAATGTTTAAGTAAGAAAAATGATGCCTTGACGGACGATGGTCGACAAACACGGTGTGATCATAAAACTCTCTAAAACAGCTTAAAAACACATCTGTTAAAATGCAGTTCAATATCGGTGACCAGTATGCCTTCAACAAATAATTCTGCAAACTATTTCTGAATTATGTAAGAATTTCATATTCTTTACTAAGGATTCATGCTTTTTATAACAAACAACACGTCAAATCGGTAGTAATTTTATTAGCTCCAGTCTACGAAACATCATTACTAATAAACAGTTATACAAAATATACTTATCAAAAAGTGACTCAAAATTAGAAATAAGTATAAAATGTTTGAAAGACACAAGCGTTAAGATTTCTTTTCCATTGAAAAAATAAAAAAGACAATAAATCTCAGAAGTCACATGTATCACAGAAGTAGGGATTATTTTAGGCAAGCATGTTAAGGAACAAAAGCAACATAAATCACTTATAACGTAAAAAGAGCACACTGAGACATTGGCAAAAATACATCATTATAAATTCAAATGTAGTAACAGGCACACAACTGTATTAGTCATTTACAACCATTGTAAATCAATATATTTAGACACCTTAGCAGAACATAGTTCTCATACGTTATGTTGTGTACATAATAATCAGTAACTTCCTTATACATTCTTGTGTTTATGAAAGTCTTACTTAGCTCAATTAAAACAATGGTTCGAGAAAACATGGCAGCAAAATGACGGTTAGAAAACATACACTTGCTAAATTGCACATACTGATATAGCAACATTCGTTTGATACAAACATGAAAGTTTTTAAGGATAATATTAGCTTATAAAAATATATTCTATCTAAATAAAATATGTATTATACTAATAGAAAACTAATACTTCTATTGACATAGCGAAGACATGTTCGCAATGTTAAAGCTATGTACATTCAAGTTATACAAAAACAGTTGCAAATCACCAACAACCATTAAGAAAAGAAATTGAAATGATATGTGGCACTGTAAAGAACACACTATACAGAAGACTAAACTATAAAATGGAATATAACATCAACAATAATAAAATTTACCAAAGACTGAATCAGTCACATCCCTTTCGTTCAGTACTTCACATAGCCCATTCTATGTTACATTTGCAAATTTAATGACTAGACAATAGTGCAAGCAGAGAACTATAATCAACAAAATAGACCTTATGCATTTACTCTTCTTTACTGGTACTGGTACTATTTTTGCTAATGAAAAGCAATTAAATATCAATTCTTATACAAAAAATTAAAAGACTCAGTTACATACGAAAGCTACTATTCATACTGGCATTATATGTCAGCGTTTCATGTATATGTTAATCAGATATTTACAATGTAGGATAACTAGAAATAACAATAGAGATCAATAAATAAACTGTGTTTAACACAAATATTCAGTACATGACATATGTTAAACAAAATATACAAACTTTGATATCAGATTTTTTTAAATATTTTTCTAAAGATATAAAAGAAAAACATTTTTTAAATATCAAAAAGAAATAATTTAACAATGCTCCAGTTATATGTTAACATACAAATATACATTGATATGTTCCAACTGTAATGAATAAATCAGTGGTTCTTTTACGGATGTTTCGGATTTCTGCGATGTCTTCTTCCTCTCCCTTCCTCTTGCCAGTCGTCAAACGATCCTGTGTAAGAGGTTGCTTCCCCTTTAATGAACATAGACTCTCCGTATCGTCTTTCGCTTTCCTTAATGTTTTCTCTCATTCTCTGGAGCCTAGGTCTGACAGTCCGTGGTGGGAATTCGTCCGGTGTTTTTACACACTCTCTATTATCATAATGCTGTATCAGTTTCCTCCAAACGAACTGGTCACATGACAACAAGTTCTTATTGCCTGTAGAATAAAATATGTATATGATTAAACAGTATAAAATTGAGATCTGATTCCAGCACGGGTTTCTAGAACCTTACAGTAAATGTGTTAAAATTCTAAATGTGGTAACATTTTATGTCTAAATAATTGATGAAATAGTGTGATTCATGTTTGCGATAATATCCATATCACCTACATGTACTGTGCACCTCTCACTGCGAGTTATATAGCTTTGCTGATCTGCTTGTATATTCTTACAAGTTCTCGATTTATATTATGTTACTTGACGATAATTTTATAACGTCATTATTCGAAAAATGATATGAGCCCTGTGCGTCTTTGCAACGTAACAAGACATCTGACTTCATTTTCAGTAACGTGCATATTTAAACGTAAATAAACATAGAATAAAAAGAAACAAACTGTTTGTTTTCCATGAATATGGAATATATCTCACCTCGAAGTGAGAAACGTTTCGCCTCAAATCAAACAAATATCCTCTATTTTACGTTATCAGTGATTACAAATATTTCAACTGATAAATATTACATGTGATATCTAGATATGTATAATTGTAGTAAATGATCTTTTGAAAATCATACGATTCAGACAAAAATGCAAGAGGGTTATGATGACCCTTGATCGCTCATGTAAGTGTCACCCCTAAGACAGCTACCGTATTTTCAACAAATAGTCATGACATTGATAGGTTTGATAGAAGTTCGCCATAGGTATGAATGTGTGAAATTATTATGAAATTGAACAAGCAATATCTGACGCATGCAGAGAAAAAGTCTCGCTTATGGGGGCTAAGTCAAGACGACTTCGGGTAAGGTTCCGCAAAGAAAAAACACTTTAAAACAAGAGGTGCTTTTGTGAAAAGCGCATGTCTCCCACAACTGCCTAATCATCTGAATAGTAAGTCTGTCTTTATATACTGTTTGCGGCATATTTGTATTCTCATGTTGGAGTAACCGGCCTACATCTGTGTATCGGTAATTATGTTCAAGGGCCATAATTCCGAAGTGCCTGGGCCGATTTGGCTAGTTATCGAACTTGGCCGAGGACTTGTTGCCAAACACATTTTGTTCAAGTTTGGTGAAGATAGGATGAGTGCGGACAAGCTTTGTGACAGACAGACAGACACACACACACACACACACACAGACATGAGTAAATCAATATGTCTCCCACACCACTAAGTTGTGGGAGACATAATTATTCTGACAGTTGAACAACAGGTCAGCAAGAATCAATGTCAACTTTCCGAAATAGTAAGATTTTCAATGCGTACGTGTCATGTTTTTTTCAAGACTTGTCTGAACACTTTTTGCGGAGAAGACTGGCCAAGGAAAGTGTTTGTGATATTGTTTTGAAACTGACAAAGTGCTTTGTGACAGTTCCTTTTATATCTATCAAGGGAAAAGTAATCAAGCTTTCTTGTAGTCAAGGTTTTGGCTATTTGAACATATGTGGTATATTGCCATACAATGAATATCGCAACACTTTTTTAAGATTGAACCAACGGTTTCTATGCAGCTAAGATCTTTCAGTGTTCGATTTTTGCGGCACCCATCAACAGTTTATTTTGGGAAACGAAATCCGAAGTGTGAACGGACGTTTAAAACAGAACAGTCTATGAGTGTCTCTGAATAGGTATGCTAACAACTCAGTGCTCACCTATGATAATCAAACCCTTCCGTGCCCTAGTTAGCGCAACATTTATTTGATTTTGATCTGTGATGAAGCCAAGATTATGTTTGCACCAACCCAGAGTAGGATTCGACTCTATTTTGTAGTCTGGGAGAGATCGCACTGTGCTAAATATCACATAGTCCCATTCTCCGCCTGAAATAAATGATTTTTAGAAACTTCTTATTATCATCAATTTATTCATTGGAATCGAGGCAAATATATACAGCCCTACTCATTCAAAAACAAGACCATGTTTATTTAGATGCTGATACAAAATACAAATATATCCACCGCCTTAATTGTAAAATGTAGAACAATAAAAGTGTAAGCAGGTAAATAACGTGAATCTGCCAGAAGACGGTTTACTACAAACGAGCAATATGTCTAAAACTATTGCCAAAGCAAAGGATTAAAAACAATTCTGATTTACTGATACATTGTAATTAAGTTCAAAAGATATACCTTGACTCGACACTACAGTGCTGACGTTTTCCTCGACATATCCCTCATCTTTTAACCGTCTTTTGATCTCAGATACCTGTGCGTTATATTGTGAGAGTATCTGGACAGATTGGCTCGTTTGCTCTCTTGTGAAGTAGGAATATACTTTGATCTGAAAAGACGGATAGTTTTCATAATTTAGGGAAAACTTGTTACTGATACAGCAACGGTCATCAGGGTTTCGGATTACACCAATACCATTTACTTCCATGCGGCGACTTCACGGTTTTAAGAATAGAGTAAGCCCCAACCATACTTGGCATTTTCAAGACAGACGTGGATATATAGATAGAACCACCAAACCTCTGCAAGTTAAATGAAGAGCTTTCTCCGTCACATTAAATTTTATTTTCTCAGCCATATCTAAATATGCTAGATATCCCAAAGTAAGAACTAGTTTAAAAAGACTTCGTGTATCATCTCACAGATTATGTATAGAAACCAGTAGATGAAACAAACCAGTTAGTACACCGTTAATCGAGAGAAATTGTACATTTTGCGACAAACTTGAGGACGAATATAATTTTGTTTTAGAATGTGTACTGTATGCTGAATTGAGAAAACAATTTATACCATCGTATTTCTGGAACGGCCCAAACATGTTTAAGTTTATAGAGCTCATGAGATCTGAAAATAAACGTATTCTAAAAATCTAGCGACTTATGCTAATAAATCATCTACCGTTAGAAACGACTTATTATACAGAGAACAAAATTAGGTTTATATGCCCCGTTAAATTCTTCATACTGTTTAATTGTGCGCAGGCGTGAGTTTACCGCCGCACACTAGTAACCCGTGAAAGGTCCTCGCGTAAAAATTTGAAAACTTTCGCCTGCATTTTTCAGTGATTTATTAGCTATTTAGTTGACCTGTCAAAACATGTTTCTGGCTTTCGCGTTAATCTTATATAAGCATGGACATAATATAATGAAAGTCGGGAACAAGTTTTGACAGGTCAAATAAATTGCACACTATCGCACAATAATAAAGCGCTTTGAAATGTAAACTAACAAAACAATAGCATACATTTAAGTCAATACACCATGTTTACGACGCAAACAGTAATTCCTCGTCGGCCGAGCGGTAACGGTATTCGTGTTATACTCTTTCGTCGGGAGTTCGATTCCCAGACCCGTAAAAAAAATTAAACTCTGGTGTATTTAATTTCCTTTTTATTTCAATACAACATGAAAGTTGGTTAAAGTTGTACTAACTTATATATGTCACTTTTAACACGTACTTATGTTTAAATACGCTTCGTCTTTATTATGATCTAATCTTTTGAAGCGTTCGTGAATATATTAGAAACCAGAGAAAAACAAACTTACACAATGTATGTAAATTAAATGCAACTGAAAAAAAAATATTGGACAGATGCAAGGTTCGAACCACTGGCGCCAGATCAGAAAGAAAATGCCTCTGTACATGTTATACCCTACCACTAGGTATTCTATAAGAACCATGGTCATGAACGGGAAAATATACTAACCCGTTTCAATCGCAAATTTCTCAACTTGAACGTGCAGTTCGGTGAATGGGTACCTAGTATATTGAACAAGCGATAATTTATCTTCCATCGTGCACCAGTCACCTTGTCTCAATATTCCATATTGCTGAGATTATCAACATATTTTATGCTTTCGTCAACGTTACAGAAAAAACTTGCTTGACCTTCCCTAATGAACATCCGGTCTAGAGGTCACGGCAGTGTGCACATGTTTGACGAAATGTAAACAAACAAAAACAGAATTGAAAAAAAAAATAAATAATTACAGTGCAACTTCCGAAAACCGGCCCTTCTGAAAACCGGAAACCTTTGAAAACCGCACGAAACTCAAGGTCCCGTTTTTTTCTGTTCTTATTTCTATATATTTCTAACCTCTGAAAACCGGAACTTCCGAATTCTGAAAAACGGACAATTTTTGAACGACCGTTTAAATTTTATCACTAAAATTGACTTCCGAAAACCGAACAGCAAAATATTTGCCAGATTAAAAGTGTCACCTGTTAATCCCAAAATGTCCGTGGCAAGTTGTAAACATGTTCTTTTGTTTATCTTTTAGCAGCGGTCGTTTATTTTGACATGCTTTATAATCACAATGATAATTTGATGCAAAAGTAAGAAGGTAATCGGCGATTACTTTCATTTGTATTCAATTTATGAAAACGTGATGAATTAAATATCTTGTGTGTGAAAAACTTTCTTTATGTTTGAATGAAAGAAAGACCGGTATTTTAATTGATTTAGTTACATTGATTAAACAAGTATATGCATTATCAACATTAATTAAATACTGACAAACTCGGGACTCCAAAGATGGTAAAATTAAGTGGAAAATGTTTGCGTAAATGTTATTATTATAGATATGTTGTTTTTTATATATTTTTATTTATGTATTTATTATCCTTAATGTTTGTAATTAATTAATCAATCAATCAATTAATTACTTTATATAAACTTGTAAAATTATAAAGGATAATAATCTCCTTTATCCTACATATAAGAAAACATAACTGTTGTGCACGACGTCAACTTTGCCTACAAATTTTCAAACTTCTGAATTCCGGAAACTTCCAAATACTGAACATTTAGGCTGGTCCGGAGGTCGTTCGGTTTTCGGAAGTTACACTGCACTAAAACTGGAAATGATGAATGAAATTCATCTGGTATATGATCTTTAATTTGAAATCGTACATTGGTCTGCATCTGTTCTGTATATTTTATTCATTTTGCACATTTATGCTGCATTTTCACATTGTAGCGAACACGTGTAGTAAAATGACGATTGACATACATTTTCACAACAGCCAATCAGAATGGTTTTTGCAATCTTGAACGGAACTTCACCAGGGAAGGTCAAGCAAGTTTTTTGTCTAACGTTGAAATAACTATAAACTACGCGTTGTTTTTTTAAGATAAGAAGTATTGAAGAAATGTGACCGGTACATAATGGAAGATAAATCACCACATGTTTGATATCCATAGTACACATTTACCGAACTGCGTGTTTTAAGTATGAAATGCGCGATTGAAACGGATTAGTAAATTTTCCCCTTCATGACCATGGTTCTTATAGAATACCTAGGGTTAAGGTATAACATGTACTGAGGCATTTTCTTTCTGTTCTGGTGCCAGTGGTTCGAACCATCAAAACTGTCACTACAAAGTGATTACATGTCCATCCACTCATCCTACTGCGCCATCAAGCCAACTATTGAACTTACTTCCTATATCTTTTATTTTGAAAGAGATTGCTAAGTAGTGATTGTTTATTTACATGTTGCTAACAAGAGGGCCAAGATGGCCCTAGGTCGCTCACTTGTGAAACACACCATAACAATTTAAACATGTTTGACCTAGGGATTTCATGGAAACAAATATTCTGGGCAATTTTCATTAGAATTGGACCATAAATGTGGTCTCTTGAGTTTAAAAAGTATTTTATTTGATATGACCTAGTGACCTAGTTTTTGACCCCAGATGACCCATATTCGAACTTGACCTAGATTTTATCAAGGCAATCATTTTGACCAAATTCCATCTGGATCAACTGAAAAATACATCTTCTATACAAGGTTTTTCCTTGATTTGACCTAGCGACCTAATTTTTGACCCCGGATGACCCATATCTAATCTTGACCTAGATTTCATCAAGGCAATCATTCCGACCAAATTTCATAAGGGTCAATAGAAAAATACAGCCTCTATCGCATACACAAGGTTTTTCTTTGATCTGACCTAGTGACCTACTTCTTGAACTTAGATGACACATATTTAAACTTTACCTAGATTTCATCAAGGCAATCATTCTGACCGTATTTCATGAAAATCAATTGAATAATATAGCCTCTATCGCATACACAAGGCTTTTATTTGATTTGACTTAGTGACCTAGTTTTTGACCCCAGATGACCCATTTTCGAACTCTTCCTAGATTTCATCAACGTAATCATTCCGACCAATATTCATGAAGATCAATTGAAAAATACAGCCTCTACCACATACACAAGGTTTTTCCTTGATTTGACCTAGTGACTTAGTTCTTGACCCCAGATGATCCATTTTCAACTCGGCCTAGATTTCATCAAGGTAATCATTCTGACCAATATTCATGAAGATCAATTGAAAAATACAGCCTCTATCGCATACACAAGGTTTTTCCTTTATTTGATCTAGTGGCCTAGTTTTTGAGCCCAGATGACCCATATTTAAAATTGACCTAGATTTCATCAAGGCAATCATTCTTACCAAATTTCATAAGGATCAACTGAAAAATACAGCCTCTATCGCATACACAAGGTTTTTCTTTTATTTGACCTAGTGACCTACTTCTTGACCCAAGTTGACCTATATTTAAACTCGATCTAGATTTCATCAAGGCAATCATTCTGACCACATTTCATGAAAATCAATTGAAAAATACAGCCCCTATCGCATACACAAAGTTTTTCTTTGATTTGACCTAGTGACCTAGTTTTTGAGCCCAGATAATCCATTTTCAAACTCAGCCTAGATTTTATAAACATAATCATTCTGACCAATATTTATGAAGATAAATTGAAAAATACAGCCTCTATCGCATACACAAAGTTTTTCCTTAATTTGACTTAGTGACCTTGTTTTTGAACCAAGATGACCCATTTTCGAACTCGGCCTAGATTTCAACAAGGTTATCATTCTGACTAAATTTCATAAAGATCAGTTGAAAAATACAGCATCTATCGCATACACAAGCTAAATGTTGACAGACGACAGACAGACGACAGACGACAGGCAGCCAGACGACGGACGCCGGACATCGAGCGATCACAAAAACTCACCTGAGCATTGCTCAGGTGAGCTAAAAATAAAAACGCCATAATACTGTGCGGTACTTATATCATCCTGTAACTGTGTTGGTGTCTTTTGTTTCGTTTCGGAAGGTATCAACAAAATGTATATTAAATGTTTGTCTAATAAATATGTATTTAAATAACCTATTTCAGGTTCAAATATAATTAAAGGAACTAACTGTACTCTAGCCTTTCCCTTTTCCATACATGAAAGGGCAATACACAGCTGGATGTAGTTTCAATTACATTAATTTCTATTTTTTCTGTTCTTAGTAATTACCATTATATATCATTTGTTCCTTTGTATTAAACTCAAGACTGATCGTTTCCAAAGGTTAGATACCGATATACATGTGTTATAAGTTTGCATTTCTGTCCCTTCTGTGTCGTTTACCTACATTATTATTGTTATATTATCATTGTTGCATTATCATGCTGTTACTGTAGTAACTTTACAGAAATATAATACTGTCTGCTTTGTATAATGCTAGACTAATAATAAGAACATTCTATATTGTTTTGAAAGATGTTACATTACGATGCTAATCTATGTCTGTTTTCATTGTTAAGCAATCATTACCCTGATATATATCAAGTAAACATTACTGTCGCCATATATGTATATGTATGTATTTGCCACATGGGCCAATGATCTACTGGTTTTTATGAATAAAATCTTTGAAATATGTGAAAACCATTAAAGTATTCTATATCAAAAGCGATGTTTGGAGCCCCAAGCTGTGGGAGAAAAGAGGTACATACATCCGATCTTAAAAATCTTTATTAAACTGAAACAATTCCGCAAAAATGTGCACGCCTCTAGAGACATCCGACATCAAGTTTTGCAAAAATAAGTAGTAATATAAAGTACTTACAACTTCATCAATTTCAAGCGCATTACTTTTCGATTGTTCATTGCCATCTTCCGTTGATACTGTCAAAACCTTTTCTTCTCCTTCAACGTGAACAAATATATGCGGATAGGAAGTCTTCATGTGTTTCGGCCAGATATCCATGCGGCTAGTTTTCCAAAGCCCCGGCATTGTAATTAGGGCGTTGTCGTAAAAATTCTCCGATGGAAAACGACAGATTTGGGGATTCTAAAAATACACATTTAGTGTGAGTACATGTACATACTTCGTCGGCATTCAAGAACATCCAAAAGCTATACAGTATACTTTTCATATAACGACCATTGATTTGCTATCTCAAACCAGTACACAATTACAAACTATAAAATTATTTGGAATATCTTTAGCATCAATTTATAGTAACTTAATATGAACTTAGGTGCTACCTATAAGGCAGAGCTCCCTTGAAAAATCACCAGTGTCCCTTGAAAATTAAAGGAGTGCTGCTGGAATAACCTGGAATTATGGATCCGTTTTAGGAAGTTTATGTTCGTTAAGATCTATTAAAATTTTCACGAATTAATGATAATTCCTGATTTCTGAATGAATGTCTTAGAATGCATTAAGATTAAATCTAAAGAAAGTTACAGTTCTTTTTAGAAAGAAGAATGTGACCAACTTTAAGGCAAAATACTGCTATGATAGACCTCTGGTATGGGAGAATGAAAATCATTTACATGTACAAAGCTTGTTTAAAAAACAAACGACTAGCTTTGTACATGTAAATGATGAGAATTTTACCCAGAGAAAATCACTTTTTTGCCGAAATTCTCGAAAACTTCTGTTTTATTTACTGAACTGCGAAGTTTACATTTTTATGGTTAATCTTTTAGAACAACTGATATAGAATAGGAATGGTAGTTACTAGTAGGAGCATTTTTGATGTTTATTGATAATTCATAGTCAATAGTTTTTTTCCTAGTAATAAACTCTGGTCAGTGATTTTTAAGCTTGTGCCTGTAAATTTTGATCCAAAAACCTTTTTTAAAAAAAAATTTTTATCTACTGACTACTGTAGGCTACAGACAGTACTACATTGGAACCTGACATCACTAACAAAACACTTGTTAGATATCACATGAATGACTTTATTTTTTTTACAATACTTTCAAAACCCATAATAAATAAAATATAAAAAAAAACTGAAATAAAAAAGAAATTTAAAAAAGAAAGACGCTTCTGGTGAGGATCGAACCCCCGACCTTTGGACTTCAACGCGACCTCGCTAACCACTGCACCAGTGAGGAAGTTTGACGTCATTACTACAAATATAAATATATAAAATAAATTTCAGTTGCAGCAGCGTGACGAAAATCGTTTCACATTGAAAATATTGTATTTTACCTTCCTTTCTTCGTAGAAAATGTATTTAGCACTAAATTCTTATTATCAGGCGCTCATTTACATTTTTATTCAACGTTCAAAGCAGTAAGCGAAACGCTTTTGTCAACTATAAACAGCAAGCGTCTATTGACATCTTACTGATTAATTACTATGAGCATTGCGTACTGAAAGAAACCCGAACAACACCGATTCAAAAAAACTTACCACGAATTTTCAACTCGATAGTAATGTACGTCTGTACACAGTTTTATTCATTTTCTTTTTCACACGTCTAACCGTAATGCGACGCTGTCGGCTCCGCGAAGCACCAAGTTTATAACAAGACCATTTGTAAGCCATTAAACATTAAATGTCCAATAAGACACGATAAATGTTCACAGAATTACAGGATGTTTATAAATATAAATTTTCAAAAGGGTTACCATTCGATACTGTTCCTCCAGCATAGTGAACTTCACATTGTTAATATGCTTTGTGTTTGTAACGGCATAATGTTCAAAAAGTGAGGTTTCCAATCCTAGTAACCCAGCTTCTTTACACATGATGATTGGTCTCAATTGCTTGTGGTCCCCAATAAGCACAACTTGCTCAGCCTTGGTAGCAATGATTGGCACTAGACATTGTGGCTCTGGACACATGCCTGCTTCGTCAACGATTACCTATCAGTAGTATTAAACCTTACTAGTAACTGCATTGTTATAAGTGGCATGAATTAAATGAAGCTTTAATATATCAGTTAATATTGATATTTAAAGTACTATTTATAATAATATTATCGTTATCGAGTAAAGTTGTTCAATAACTGATAAAGTAATGCTATTGCAACGCTAGTGTACATACCTGATGAACACTAGTTGCTTTTAGCACTTTTGGGTTTGAACCAACGGCTGTTGTGCACAGTATCACGTCATGTTTTCTAATTTCATCAATAGAAGCCTCTCTGACAATGCGGACGTATGCCGCCACCTTTTCTGGCATTGGTTCATAGTTGTTGGCCTTGAACAGTTTATCGTATGCATTTATTTCTTCTGCATATTTCTTTCCTTTTTGTCGAATAAGATGATGAAGGGCTACTGGATATAACACTGGTGACGTTTTCTGGTTTCTGGTACTTCTCTTGGAAAGAAATGTCCTCCCAGGAATGGGAAAGTCCAGTGCTTCAATGGACCTTCCATATACACGGACGAAATCGGGGCAGTAATTACCCATACGGTAGTACATCCATTCTGTAAAGGAACAATTACCGACGTACAGATTTAACATTTAGTATACCTAAAGTAATACAAGTTTACAATTTTAACCTTTACCCTGCTTTTTTCTAAAATGGACTGGTCCATCATTCAATTTAGGCAGTACCACTTATTAGTCAAAGGGGTATTCACTGAAATTTTACTGATAATAGCGACAGAAGGCTGATAGCAGGCTGGTCTTAGTCTGTACTGGTCGCAAAGGCACTGGTCACTAGCTACCAGCAGGTTAAAGTTTTAATTGACAACATTATCTAAATGATACGGGAATTCGTTAAATTCGCCTTTCTTTAATAGTGTATGCGGATATATATTATCTTAACAAACTTACTTTTGCATTTTTGAACATAGATTTATTTGCGTAAATACTCTCCATTCGTAAACAGGAAGACGCAAGTTAAAATAGATTTAGAACAGTCTTAAAGCACTTCCTGTGATGTCCATAATTTTTGTCAGCAACCAATGATATCATTGCCATTTATATGCCTTAAAGATATGATAAAAAGGCAAAACATGTCAGATTAATCATACTGTAAGTTGAGAAAGAAGCTACACACACAGGCGTGCAAAATAGGGTCGCGGCATCATAATAACAACAAAGGATTTATATTTCTTTTTTTACCTGCAACCAAATCAACCGAACTGTTTGACGGTCCGCAGAACAAAACTTGTTTCTTTTGCTTCCCTTCTTTATGTTGAATACCGTTGACTTTGTTGAAAAGAGACACAAGCTTTATTCCAGTGTATGTTTTACCAGTTCCTATAAAATATATACTGGTATATTTGTATCATAAAAACGAAAAGTCATTAGTAGTCGTATACATGTATTTATGTTTAATACGTAGTGACATTAAGCACGAAAAAATCTTTTAAGGGATGTTGAAATGGGACACTCAGGATTTCGTTTGTAGCACATTATTTTACGATATCCAATTTCGTCCGATGAATATGTTTAAAAAAAAACTCTCTAAATCGTAACTACGTAAGTCGTAAATACACCCTTTATCTTATTATCGTGCCAGCAATCTTACCAGGTGGTCCTTTTATGAGGGAAAACCGTGACATCAGGGCTTTATCGATAGCTTCTTGTTGCTTTATGTTATTCGGTGGCAGAGGTTTTCGTCTGGGATCGTCACTGCTGGCGTCATAATACAAGTCGCGTTCGATAAGACTGGCAATGTGTTTATGATCCCTGTCTGAAATATCATTACAAAATAACACTGTTTTATATTTCACAAATATATAAATTAATCAGTAGAATGCTTTTCTTTCTGTCACCGTCACGTGATGATACAACTGGAACCAGTATTGCACTGTGTGATTTAAAATGTCTCCACGGTCTGTTTAAGTATATACAACAATGTCCGAAACCTACAGTCCAGAAATGCCATATTTTTCTCGTATTGGACTAAAGTCCAAAATATCCTTATTTATTTCATTTTGGATGGGACAACTTCCAATTCCTTAACGCAAGGAGTCGATCGGGCTTACTTCCCTTGTGTACTGCATTTCGTCTGCAGACAATAGTAACAAAATAGAAAAAAGCTGGGAAAACTTTCTTATTTCTCAACGAAACATATGTGTGAGCACTCAGTTTCTAAGTTAAAACATTTCCTATTCGATAATAAATCATTGATGAAAGGTCGTTTTTTTGGCGCAGAAGCAAAACCATAACGCACACATCTAACATTAACATGCGTATTTATCAGCTTCTTATGTTTGTTGTATTTGGAACATGTTCCACTCCTTATTTAAAAATGTGTGACCATTTTATATTTATTATTATGGTATGAAACGAAGAGGTAATTTAACAGTGTCGAGTACAATACTAAATTCAAATGGAGCAGTAATAAGCCATATTTGGACTCGCCATCCGCCTCGTCCAATATGGGTTATTACTGCTGTGTACGAGTCCAATAAAATTCAGTATTATACTTAACATTGTTAAATAACCTCAAAATAGCTGAAATTGATATTTCAAAACATTGACCAAATACTTTTCGAAGTAAAAATACAGATAAAAAAGAAAGAAGAATATAATTACCTAGATCAGGAATAGCTTTGTTCAGAGCAATCTTTGTGGCTAATGTATCTTGCACTGATGGCAGCATTTTGATATAGGTTTCGGTTCTCCTGTAAGTTAATAAGTCCAACATATACATGTAATATATGCATGATTAGTAATATGTTTAAATCATTAAACTGAAAAATAACATCATACGTAAACGTTTTATGTGATACATATTTTCAGGTTAATAATAACCTAACAAAAACAAGTTAAGCTAAACAAACAGAAAAAGATCAACCGTTTGGAGCTTTGTAATTATAATAATTAGGATTTTAATCAATTAAACAATACACATATCAACACAAATAATGCTAATATTTAATGATTTGATATTTATTTTCGCTAATTAAAGTTTGTCAAAAGACAACAAAGTATGACAGCTAAGTGAAATGCAAATGCTAATCGCGGCATTGATCAGTATATATAGCAGAGATACATATTTTCTTAGATGAACTTCATGTAAACCGCAGTAAGTACGCAAAAGCAATAGTCCCGTCACATGAACCAGGCTTTGCGAAAAGTTATTAGACCGTCTGACAGGTCAGGCGAATTTCGGATATTTGTCGTAGCTTTTCACAAGGTCCCGGACTAAATATATATAAATAAATACCAAAATAACCCTTATTTCAAAATTGGTGCAGAATAGTTTCCCATGACAAAACATTAACAAATGTTTGGATTACATGTCTATTACTAGTATAAGCATCCAAAAAAAAATTCGTTTTGTATATCAGTATTACCTTTGCAATAACCAATTTTACCAATCGTGAATATATCAGTAAGACAATTTTTCATTCGGTCAGACAGTAATGGTAAGTTCCTGATAATTGTTCGTAAGTTTCGCGAGGCCTGATATACACCTGTCATATTTACCATATTATTTTCAAGATAAATATGAAATATCTAATTACGCACCTGTCTACCTCTGACTTCCTCAGAATCTCAACACTGAAGCGTTGATCTGCTGACGTCTGATAAAAGGAAAGTGGGAGCTCAGGTGCTCTATCGTGCAAAGAAAATGACACTGTAAGTTTTCCGGAAGATTTCTCTTCCTTTTTCCTCTTGACTTTCGTCACTTCTGCATGACCAACCCAAACAGAATCTAATGTCGGCAAATCTTGCGATTTACTTTTGACTGCTTTTTTATCTGATGATACTGTTGCTTTAAGACATAACCAGTCATATGACGATGCCCTGCCATAGCCCTCCTCATCGTCATCCTCGTCGTCTGAAACTGTACCTGACAACTCTATATTTCTGACCTCACATTCAGCTAACCCAAGAGCAAACTTGCCCTTTCTTTCCCCGGAGAACTTGACCTGTACGTTGTTAATTGTGCATGATTCTTCGTTTTTCACAATCCCAGTTGCTGATTCCATTAGCATCAAAGGAAGCCATCTTTCCAAATACAGTTTGACAGTCTTATACTGATCACACGTTGCGCGAGTCACATACCTATACAGATATAACACTGGATCCTCAGTATGCTGTAGAGTTTCACGTTGTTTGTCATGTTATACAGCATTGGTTTAGGGGCAATGATGCCTTTATGTGGTGAGGCAGACATCAGAATCCTCACTTGCTGACCGCGGGAAAATGTCATTGAAAAACGTGTGTTAGGCTGAATCTGTAACGGATCAAGGCTTTCTGTCGAAACATCGTCTAATCCTTCTCCGTGATGCGAGATATTTGCCTTTTTGATGGCTCGAGACAGATCTTCAACATGACCTTCCATCGTACATTTTAATATTTTCGCCCATTCATACAGGGGTAGAAAGACGATACCTTTATGAGGATTTAACCTCAATTCGTTTCCTCTATCAGGGAGATAATTTTGACGCACGTGGAAATCGTATAGCCTCTTCCTCCATACTGCTTTAACTTTGTTCCAGTGAGTGTTTGGATCTTCAAACAACTCGGGTTTGACCCCCATATCTAAACGGTTGAAAGTCAGTTCCCGGTTACTCTTGGCTACATACTTCAACATTGGAGAGCACAAAGTTATGCCCTTGTCATTTACTTCATCGACGAAACAATTAACCATCTTTGGATTGGTCTTGAAGTCCATTGCTTGCTGTAGTGATCTGCATCCTTTCTCGTATGCTTTTGCTCGCTTGGAAACAGAGTTGATATGCAAACAAATGTTGTCGATTTCTTCTTTTTCGTAAGGAGATCTAATTTTTTCAAATACTGCCGCATGTATAAGACGGTGAATGATCAGATCATTGTATCTTCTTATGGGAGAAGTAAAATGTGTATAAGGAAACATGTTAAGACTGAAGTGTGTGCTGTCTTCTCTTCCTGTAAGACTACCGGAACATCTGTATCCTGCGCGTTTCTGGATAGATAACCAGTGCTTGTAAACTACCAGCTGAAGTGGATGCTTGTCATCCTTCATGATAAAAGTAGGAGCTGCAGCTTTCGGTGATTTCAACATTGCGTCCCAAACAGACTTTGAAAGCATTACCGTTTTTGTTGTTTTCTCATTAAGGCAGTCGTAAACGCTTGGGCGTTTTGGTCCAACTTGTTTGTCTTGGAATCTAACAAGAACATCAAGGTAATGATCATTCCTTTTGACAAATGCCTCTAAATTTTCTTTTGACGGCGGTGGTTGACAGCGAAGAGGGACAGTAGTACTGTATGTCCGAAGTAATTTCTCGGCTACCTTTTTATTCGTCCCAATCATGAACTCCTTGATTAAGTAATGAGCTTCTCTTGTGTCTCCTTCTGACTGATCAATTTCAGTTTCTTCCCAGTCTACATCAAAGGCATCCATGACAATTCCTAACCTATTCTTTCGGATAGCTTGCGCTATTTCAGACAGGCTTTTGATATCACTTGTCAATTTGTCCTCTATGCCGACAGGTTGTGCACAAATCATTGACTGCGATTCTCCATACGTCAGTTGCCTTTTCGATCTGATATAAGATTTTACAATTTCGAAATTGTTACCCTCCATTTGTAGAAGCTTTCCGTTGCTCCCGATGTAGAGGAAAGCAGATATAGTAAGTCTTAATTTATCTTGCAGAAGACTACAAAGATTGGAACTAATTGGTTCAGGGATCATGTTCCTTGACTTTCGTACACCGGGATTAAACGTTGTGGCTCTGCTTTTTGCCTCTTCGTCCAGCGGTGAGTCCTTTGGTACGTACATAGCAACATCTGCAATATGAACGCCTACCTTATACCCGCCATCAATTTTCTCAACACTAAGCGCGACATCCAGAACTGTAGAGCCCGGTGGATTAAGAACCATAAGACCTGTAGCAATGCTGCTTCCGCTTGGCAAATGTTTGATTATTGCACCTCTTGGGTAGATATGTCGAGGACTCCATTTTATGAACGCTACCAAAAATATTGTAGAGCCATTTTCAGCTGGATTCACTTGAACTATCCTTGAATTACACAATATCCCCGCTCTTTCATCATACTCATATATTTCGACCTTGTATCTTCCTGCCTTTTCAGTTTTATACTTCTGTTTTATTTCTCTGTTCAATATATGGATCTTTGGAATTGTTTTACACATTGGTCGTACAAGATGACTTACCATATCGTCAAGGGTACAAATAAACACAGGATGTTTTGTATCTCTGTGGCGCTGTCTATTCCACACACCGACAACTTTTCCAAACCTTTTGTCCTTTGCATCATGATCATCAAGTATCTCCACGATAACTTCGTCTTCGTTAAAGGCCTGTCCTATTTTTGATCGACCTGATATTTCAATGATGCTGATTGAATCGTGTGCATCAACTGGCGTACAGTATGCGTCATGACAGCCTTGTATCTGTATGACACATTTGATGTACTTCTTGGGATTTTTTAACAACAACTCTTGAAGCTTGAATTTATCAAAAAATTTTGTGTAGAAATCCTCTTTGTTCAGTATATCAGGGTGTGTGTTTTCAAATTGATGCAAAAATGACATATTCAGTGTTATACCGGTCTTCAAAAATTCTCCTCAGTTTCTGCCCTTCCAAGGTTTTTTGATACTTCATCATTTTGCTGATAAAACCTACAACTTTGTTCATAAAACGACATTTTTTCGTGAATACTATCTATTTCAATATCTTGATCTGACATAAAATTCAGATCTGGACTTTCAGTCCTTGAAGAGGCTGCATAATTGATACTGCTGTCGTCATTCGAATCGCTATCTGATACACTATAGTCGTATGACGTCTCGGTTCCAAAGCCTGAAGCATCTGTTGCAGTGGTGGTTGTACTGCATGAGCTAACGTTTCGTGACCTGTTTTTACCACTTCCTTCGAGTTTAAGCCGTTCTACACCTGAATTAATAGTTTTAATAGTACCACTTGCATTTTGAGTTACTCTAAAGGGCGTTCTTGATGAAGATCGCAACACTGTAATTCCGTCTAAAGACTGTGCTCTTGAAAAAGGTGTACTTTGTCCAGACCGATCGATTGCTTTAGCTGTAACAGATGATTATTCCATATGTTTTAATGCATAGTTTTGAGGATATAACGTGTGTTTCGGAAGAAGAACACGTGCGTCACTCCGAAATCCAAAATGTATGATATAACATCTGATGTGATTAAAGATTAATTGTCACACATGAAACAAATATGGTTCTTGGAGAATGGTAAATAGAAGTTGTACAATCAAAAGCAAGTATTTTGTTTCTTTTTCTGAATAACAGCTCTAGAATAATCAATTTCTTGTATTCATTGAATTTCCAGTATTTTGTTTTTCACATACTCCGGCGTTCAAATGTTGTTCTCACTGTTTCGAGAATTAATGAGGGAAGTGTCAATCGTAAAGGTTATATTTGAATTAATACTGATATGAGATACATCTATAACTCCTGAAACTTACGTCTTTTGTGTCTCTTTTTCTTTCGTCTGTCTGCGTCGGAATGGTGACTTTTGTCTGTTGCAATCTGCAAGTTGACGGCAATATCATCAGTATTTTGATAACTCATATAATGCTTTTTGTTTAGGGGTTATTGTCACACAGTTACAATGTAGATCATATGCAGATTTCTAGTTATTTTTGATGTAGGAATACCCAGTAATCTCCCTCACGGGCAGCTGGGTAGAACCACCCCCATTCCGAAGACGGCTGAATGACTTCCGCACATGAAAAGGCGAGGATTCAAACCGACAGTGGTGAGGGGAACGTGTTTCTATGTCAGCAATCTTTACCACTCAGCCACGGAACCCCCCTTCATACTTTATACATACGGGCGATTTGCTGATATTATACATTGTATATACAAGTGTTAGTAATATGAACGAACCGCTTTGTTTACATTTGTGCCTTCGAGCCATTC
The DNA here is from genome assembly GCF_021730395.1 of Mercenaria mercenaria. Taxonomy (NCBI): domain Eukaryota; kingdom Metazoa; phylum Mollusca; class Bivalvia; order Venerida; family Veneridae; genus Mercenaria; species Mercenaria mercenaria. Next base: position 47,694,596 of record NC_069363.1, on the reverse strand, counting down.
TTCATCCGGTTCTCTTTGCGGAGGTGATGCTGAAGCCAACTTCTCTTGTATTTTTGATTTAAATGTTTGCAGTCTGTCTCTGTATCCTCCATCCTGGTTTAAAGATATGTAAATGCATAAAGGTTTGTGAAATACTTCTGAAATCTCAGTAAGAAGTTTGAAATAGATACAGAAGCAGTAAAATATATAAAAGATGGGCAAATCTAATTTTACTATCTTCATCTCAATGTTGGTCAATTTGGACATTAACAGATATCCTCAACTGAAATCAATACTTCAGAAATTCTAAAACAAGTTCTATGAAGTTGGATAATATGTTAATAACTTAATACTATGTATGGTATTTTATTATTTTATTAATATTGATATGAGAGTATCAGTGTATAACGTAAAACAACGGATATTTGTTTATTAACTGTAAGTCAAGTGTCTGAGCATTCCAAACCTGACAGTATTTCAAGGCTAATTCATTCTTTTGGAAGGCCAGATCGTAGTCCCCTGTCAAAAACAAAGAGCGTGCCCATATTGCTAACGCTTCATGGTCGTCATAGTCACACACATGTTGGAGAACTAGAACAACTGACAACTATGTACTGAAGAAACCTTTACAAGGTATAAAACCTACTTGTAATTATAGTAAAACACATAAAATATAGCGTCTATGAAGTATCACCTGTTCTCGCATGTAAAACAAAAGATGTCTGTTTTGAGGTCAACAAATTCGTTAAAATAGAACCGTCCACTGAACGTTAATAAATTCTCAGCGAGTAAAAAGGTAACAAAATGATACATGTAATAAATCAATTGACTTAAGAGATGAACTACTTACTCGTACTACACACTTTTCGTACTTCCTGGTGCAAATTCTAAAAATCAGTTAAAGGTATCAAAATCAATTATTTAACAAAATACTTCAAAATATTCATTTATGCGTACTTATATACTTTATTGGCAGCGCATTTTCGGTCTGCATACAAGTAAAGAGCCGAGAAAATAAATTAAATAAAATATAGATATTTCTTTCAAGGACAAACAAATGTTTAAAAGTCAGTACATTTATTTCAGTTCTGTTTGTAACCATATAGGTTATTTGTCATTGGCTTGGAAAACGATACGAAGAACAAAATAAATATTAATAATTAAACATCCAATTTGTAAAAAAAACCAATGAATTTTCAAAATCGAAACCGTATAAACCATTTGTTTAGCAAAACTTAAGACGTGTCATTTTTATACCAATTCAAGGTAACATCTTGCTGATCGCCAAATAGCGGTTTTTCGTCCTGGCTCTGCAATAATATCCCTTGGTCCAAGTGCAATTCTTTTCAAAAAGGAGTAAATTTTATTGATATCTCCGTCTATTGCCACACAAACGGACCACTTCTTACGACGCTCAGCCAGTTTTGCCAGACCGTCTAATTCTGCCAAGAAGCCACGGATTTTCTGAAATATACCAGTAAATCAATAGTAATAAAGGGCAAAATAATATTTTAAAAAGAAATATATTTTATAATGGTTTCAGTTACTACAATTTAATAATCAAATCATCTTCCTTACATGTAATGATTTCTTTGATATGTATTGTGAAATCAAATACTGAGTAAATAATGATTATTCTTAACAAAGCAAACTGTAGTAAGCTTCCTCATGCTTATGCACATTCAAGACTCCTGCTAAGTTCCCATGATATATATGTAAATGTCAACTGGGCCTAAATGACTAACTTTTCGATTCATACAATGTAGTTTTGAATGGGTATCCCTGAGTTCAAACGCTCTTTTGCACTCATAAATCCTTCAGAAAATCAACAAATGAACAAATATACAAAACACAATAGCCCGCCCGCTTAGCTCTGTAGGGAGAGTATGGTTTACGGATCGCTAGGTCGCGAGTTTCATCCCCGGGCGGGGCGTATGTTCTCCGTGACGATTTGATAAAAGACATTGTGTCTGAATTCATTCGTCTCCCACCTCTAATAATTCATGTAGGGAAGTTGGCAGTTACTTGCGGAGAACAGGTTTGTACTGGTACAGAATCCAGGAACACTGGTTAGGTTAGCTGTCCACCGTTACATAACTGAAATACTGTTTAAAGCGGCGTTAAACCCAAAACAAAACAAAAAACACAAAAAAAAAACACAAGTACAGTTAGTATCTGAACATTGAAGATCTTCTAAATACCTGTATATTTAATGACAGGACCGGCAGACTAATAAAGAAAACAAGAGAACCCCAAAGAACATCTGACACAGCTATGTGGTTCTGAACATTCCATTGTGGATCGAAAATAGTTGCTAAAATATAGAAAACAGAAAAAATAATCCTGGTATAATAAGTATATCAGCAACTATTGTGATGTCAGATTATTTATTTTACTCATACAAAATAAGCACGAGTTAAGGAGGGTGGACGCTCAACGGATAATGGTCTAGCTGTTTATTCAGAAGTTTGCCGATTCGAATATCTCTGGGATGTTGTTAGCGAGATTCGTATTCTACAACGTTCTAAGTCAAATTTAGCTTTTGACAGATAAAGTATGAACTTTATAGAAATATATATATAAGGCCTTACAAAGAGTATTTTAATAAGCTGTATCATTTCATTTAAGCTGATGTCAATTTCTATGATTTTATTTAAATAGAATTACCTGTGTAAAAACATCTTGCTGCCGTCATGTCCTCTCCAATCTGCAAATAACAAATCTCGAAATAAGTCTTTTGCAATGACTTGTACAGACATTCATGATCTGATGTTAACAAAATTAAAGATAATTTAAGCTCAGTTAAAAAAAATAAAAATAAAAATAGATGACATTGTGATAACAAGAAAAGGCTCATGATGCGCGCTTATCAGATCACTTCAATTTATTTATTTATTTTATTAGGTTTAACGTCGCACCGACACGATTATAGGTCATATTGCGACTTTCCAGATTTGAATTTGCACCAGGAAGTACGAAAAGTTTGTAGTACGAGGCCCAATGTGCCCCTTCGTGCATTATTTCTTCACGAGCGGGCACTTTGGTAGAACCAAAGACCTTCCGTGAGCCAGCTGGATGGCTTCGTCACATGAAGAATTCAACGCCCCGAGTAAGGCTCAAACCCTCATCAATGAGTGGCAAGTGATTTGAAGTCAGCGACCTTAACCACTCGGCCAGGGAGGCCCCAAGATTACTTCAAAGATATCAGTATCACAATTTGTGCGAGGACAAAGCAGATATACAAATGATAAATAGATCTAGTTCATGTGATACACTCCAGGTACACACGCTAGAGTGTGAAGGTAATCCAGGCAGAAAAGTTACCACTCTAGCCTCTTAATATACGAAATATACCTTCTGGTCGGTAAAACTTATATATAATACTTAACAAGTCATATGGACAGAATGTGAGCATGTTCAAACAGGTGGAATTAAATAAGCTCTGACTTTGATGTTTCTTCCACATTTAACTACAAGATAAAAGATCCATTTTGTACAAATTTGTACAAAGTTGACTACACCATTTTTTATATAGATCTGGTCTAACGAGAAAACTGTACCTGTCCCCTATTGAATTTCAAACTAGAACTACATTGATAGTATTTGTGAAGAATTTGTTACTCAGCTTGCAATGCAATTTGTTTTCATTCAAGTTTGCGCTAAAGAAATGTCTTGTAGGTATTTAGGGGTATTTCTTTGTATAACTAATAAAACAATGAGAGTGAGAAAAAGTATTGCCGTTGTGATCAATACATCAAAATAAAAACTGCTAATGAAATTGAATTCTTACCTGGTTCAGAATAAATGAACAGCCTCCGTACCAATCGGCTAATTGCTGTTCAGTGACAGTTACGTTAAGCCCGGTAAGAAATTTGTCTTTTTCATTGTTGGTACCAGCTATTGCTTTCAATGCAAATAGCTTAGCACTTTTAGCATCGCCACTGTCTAATGCCTCATGACCTTTTTGAATAAGGTCTGCTATATGTTTTGCCTCCATCTGAAAGGCAAAACTCGAATCATCGAAATGTAACTACATGTATATAGAAGTTGTTACCCTTTCCGCTCTATCGCCGGACTTAGCCTGGGTAAAATACAAATGCCCTGGTTGTGCCGCCCATAAAAATGACCATGTGGTCTTTACCACATCTGATACCACCACTACCCCCCCCCCCCCCCCCACCGAAATACACACCCTAGCCCCGACAAACGTCGATTATACTTCGAGAATACCGCTTTAGATAGTATGTTTTGAAAAGCAAGCATTTTCTTCCATAACTGTGAGCTTATTCTTCGGAATGCATACAAACATATAATCACCTGCATTTCTTTGGAATTCACCTCTCGAAATGGTAGATATCGTCTCCTTTAGTTTACATGATATTTCCTCCAATCGAAGCATATTTATCGTTTCCCGTCAAATATATCAAAATAACTGCTGCTATCTAAGAAACACACTATTGTCAAACTACATGTATATGAAGATTTTAATGAATAAATGAAAAAAAACAATGCAATAAAAATATAATTGCCAAATAGTCTTTAAAAAGAAAACAACTCTTGAAACTGAGCGAAAAAAACAAACAATACAAATACTAAAGGTCTTACCTATGTTAACAAGGAAAATGTATTTACGAATCCAACACCCAATGCCTAAATTTTAAATACATGTAACAAAGTCTCTTAAATCAACAGCAAATCTTACTACCAAAATGAAACTGTCATTCCTTTTATTGACAACAACTTATTCGCTTCTGTGAGTTGTTGAGACATTTATCAAATATTTTGCGTATTAAGTTTACGTCAGATATTTTGAAAACTTTAAACTCGCCCGCTTATCAAAATCGGGTTGACTGCGTGACAGGTACATTATTGTTTATGTATTTTTAGATCTACCCGTAATACTTCCTTGAATTTATCTGTTTTTTTTTTTGTTTTTTTTTTTTTTTTTTTGTTTTTTTTTTTCATTTTCGAAAAATGCAAGATAAACAATTTTGTTTGGTCTAGTGACATTTCTCAACTTTGTTTCACTTATCTTACAGCGGAAAGTTACCTAACCAGTGTTCCTGGATTCTGTACCAGAACTTACCTGTTCTCCGAAAGTAACTGCCAACTTCTCCAAATGATTCAGAGATAGAGGACGAATAATTTCAGAAACAATGTCTTCTATCAAAATGTCACAGAGAACAAGTAACTTCGCCCGGGGATCGACATCGCGATCCGTGGGTCTGCGTTCTAACCCTTGAGCTAAGCGGGCGGTCTTAACACTTAAACAAGTTAAGATTTGTTTTCTATGAAGTTCTAATGTAACTAACTATACAAAATAAAGGGGCGAGCTCCTATCTGTTATTTGTACTCCTACATAATGTTTTATATCGTTCGCAGTATTTATATTTAGTAAACACTAAAATTTTCTAATAATTATATTCATGATCTACAAGTGCGAACAAAAAGTATTGGAGGAGTTCCATTTCTTCTGTTTCACTACCTGTGATGGTTGTATTTTAAAACATTTATCAAACTGACCTTTAAGTAAGTTCGACATTTCTTTCTTTTGGTATCATAATATTTAAAGACTTCGCACTCGCAGTGAATACGAATGCTCAATACAATGGTAAATGTTAGATAGATGTATCTTTTTTAATTATTATCTTTTCATAGATATATAGTTCACCAGATCAAACTTTTATGTCTTGTTTTAAGATCTAGAGTAATAAAAGAAAGACACTACATGTATTGGCGGCATTACTTATATTATCATTATTATAGATAATTTTGTTTGTGTAAAACAAAAAAAGTCTTAAACATTTACGAAAAATAACCCTGATACAATAATATATAAGTGTTTTTAACAACTTAAATCTTTAAAAATATACTAATGCATTAATAACACATGAAGTTGCAAGTCACATTCTCATATAATGGAAAAAGAACGAGGGCAAGGAATTCATTTCGTACAGTGCTTTACGTTATAACAGTGGATTTTAGGGTATAAAGGGTACTTATAGTTAGATAACTTAAATTGTTGTATAAACTTTCATCTAATACATTTATCAACTTGCAGACTGACAATCAAACATATATGTTTTATTGATATGTCTTCATATGAAAATCAAACCTATCTTGTACTGATTAAATCAGTGTGTATGTAAAATATATCAGTGTATGAAAAGCATTTTAGAATAATTGAAAAATCTGATTTTTTCTGAAAGGATTATACCTTTATCAATAATAATAATAATAAAACTAATTGAAAAACGACCAACGCTATCCTGTACACACTAAATCTGTGCAAATGTAAACAGGAAAAGATCTGATTTTTTATTAAAAGCTTTGCTTTTTAAAATAGACATCTTCCCACTGATATATAATGAAAAACTACTGAATTTATTTTTTTAACTGGAATGCAGGGGAAGTGAATTAGCTATTCTCTATACCCAAAAAAAAAACACTGTACCTATGTTCCTTTTATATTTCAAATTCATAACTTATAATTGTGAAATACCAATATGGTGCTTATTCTATCTTTATTTTCAACTGATGCTTAAAATGAACACTTTCTATCAATCTTAAACTCGGATAAACTCGGATAAACTCGAATAGAACATATATTTCTCTACGATCCACATGTCTAGTATCGGCAGAAACTATAAAGTGTATATCATGTGAAAAATAAAATTTACCTTCGCTGACTGGGCTTCTGCAATGTCGTTATGATTGCCTTGGCCAACCTACTGTCTCCTCCCATTTTTGTAAAACTGCCCTGTCCCATTTCTGCCTCCCCCCTTTCTGTAATACTGCCTTGGCCCACTTCTGCCTTCTGCTTTTTAGCTCACCTGAGCACGAAATGCTCAAGAGTGAGCTATTGTGCTAAGTGGCTGTCCGTCGTCTGTCGTCTGTCAACATTTTTCTTTAAACAACATCTCCTCCTAAACCACCTGGCCAAAATTGATGAAATTCGCAGAGATGTTTCTTGGATGGTCTGCTTTAACAATTGTTCAACGAATTGAATTTCATATAGAACTCTGGTTGCCATGGCAACCGAAAGGACAAACTTTCAAAACCTTCTTGTCCAAAGCAATCGTCATAGGACTTTAATATTTGGTATGTATCATAACTAGTATCTAGTAGTCCTCTACCACGGTTATTAAAATTATCCCCCTAGGGTTAAATATGGCCCCGCCCTGGGGGTCACATGGTTTATATAGACTTATATAGGGAACAACTTTGAAAACCTTCTTGTACAAAACTATATGGCCTGGGGCTTTGATATTTAGTATGTAGCATGATCTAGTAGGAATCTACATGTACCAAGACTGTTCAAATTATATCACTAGGGTTAAATATGGCTCCGCCCTCGGGCCACATTGGTTATATAGAGTTATATAGGGAACAACTTTGAAATTCATCTTATTCAAAACCACATGGCTTAGGGATTTGAAATTTGGTATGTAGCATCATCTAGTGGTCCTCTACTAAGATTGTTCAAATTATCCCTCTAGGGTCAGATATGGCCCGGCCCTTGGGTCACTTGGTTTATATTGTCTTATATAGGAAAGAACTTTGAAAATCGTCTTGTCTAAAACCACAGGGCCTAGGGCTTTGATATTTAGTATGTAGCATGATCTAGTAGGAATCTACAAAGATTGTTCAAATATATCACTAGGGTCAAATATGGCCCCGCCCTTGGGGTCACATTGTTTTTATAGAGTTATATAGGGAAAACTTTGAAAATCATCTTACCAAAAACCACAGGGCTTAGGCCTTTGATATTTGGTCTGTAGCATCATCTTGTGGTCCTCTACCAAGATTGTTCAAATTGTCCCCCTAGGGCAAATACGGCCCCGCCCTGGGGCTCACATGGCTTATATAGACTTATATAGGGAAATGTTTTAAAATCTTGTTCAAAACCACATGGCCTAGGGCTTTGATATTTTGTAGGTAGCATCGTATATTAGTACTTTACCAAGATTATTCAAATTATCCACCCCCTCCCCCACCCCTGGGATTAAAACTGGTCCCGCCCCGAGGGTCACATGGTTAAAATAGACTTGTATATGGAAAAACCTTTAAAAAAATATTGTCTTAAACTATAAGGCCCAGAGCTTAGATAATTAGTATTTGGCATGCTCTAGTGGTTCTCTAATATGATTGTTCAAATCATGACCATGAGGTCAATATATTGCCCGCCCAGGGGGTCCATTGTTTTACATTGACTTATAAAGGAAAAATATTTAAACATCTTCTTGTCCAGAACCTCTAGGCCCAGCGCTTAGATATTTGGTATTTAGTATTGCCTAGAGGTCAGCTATCACGTTTGTTCAAATCATGGCCATGGGGTCTACTGACTTACTTACCTACTTTCTTGTTTTTTAAAGCTACAGCATAGAAATTTGGACCGTGTCTATAATTTGTGATACAGATTTCAATACTCATCTTCAATATTCTTACCCTACTGACCTACTTGCTTCTGAAGGTACAGCAAAGAGATTTGGCCCACTATTTTGTAATAGATTTCAATTGCTATCTTGAATAATCTTTACCATGACCTACTCACCTAGTTTTTTGTTTTTTGAATCTTTCGCAAAGAAATTTGTTCTAGCAAGCAAGTAAACTCAGGTGAGCGATATAGGGCCATCATGGCCCCCTTGTTTGTTTTAGTGCATTGGCCCTTTATTGCCTCCTCCTCTCCCGCAGAACTGCCTTGACTCCCTTGTATCTTGCACTGTCTTGTTTATATCAACGATCCTTATTTCTGTCTGGCTAAAATAACAAAACATATTAAACGGATACTTTTAAAACATGTGAACATTTGATAAGAAAACAATCGAAATGTATAACGTATCTAAATTTTATCTTCCCTGACCTACATTGTATTAATGTACGATGTACGAGTGTCAAAAACATAAACATTTTTTAAACTGATACAGCTAATAACAGAATGTTTTCCTTTTTCTGTGCATATTTTGTTACATGTGCTTTCAGATTTTAAACGAATTTCAAATTCAGTTCATAATTGCAGTTTTATTTTACTTTAATATATATGTCATTCATACATAATCTTTCGTCTATAAATAATTATGACTTTTAATCATTTTATCAAATAAAATAACATTATGTATACATTTATGAATAAAATTGTCTGAAAATCGCTAAAAAAATATGGAAATCTCTTAAGTAGAAAATTAATAAAGCTCTTTTACTGGTGACTGCTATTTAGTTTCTTTATAAACGATTGTGGAATGGATCATAATTATCTAAAACCTTGAAATACTCAAACTTTTTCAGAAATGCATAGATGTGGTTTGATGATCAGCCTAACCGACAGAAATTTAAGTTAAAAAGTCGTTCCGAATTTCACTATATGCATGACACTATACAATGAGATCACGCTTAAATGTCCCGAGGTGCTGATAAACAACGATAAATCAATAATCGACTTAAACAATTCGTGGTTGGTATTATCATTAACAACAATAATGATTCGGTTTGAGCACCTGTTGACTGATAGTGTTGAGGCCTTGACGCGAATTTATTTTTAATTCACTATACATTGCCCAATCATTTAAGTAACTAAGCAAGGTAAATGAAACAGTTTGTTTGAGCTTGTTGCTTTCCGCTAGTTTATTCTTAAGCGAAGGAATATGTATAACTGATGTCCCCTATCAAAGGCTTTAGCAGACTTATATTATGAAATATTTTTTAATGTACTCATGATCCCAAAATTACCATTGAGTCCAAGAACTGTGGAACTAGACTAGCTGTAGTTTACGCTAATACATAGTGCATTTATAAAAGAAGAGCTGTACGTAAGACTGTGCGCTCGACTTTTCTCAGTGCTTGACTCTGAATTAGAGCTTTGCTAGTAAAAACTTTATAACACGTAAACCAAAAAATCTAAGTTAAACAGGGACATAACTCAATTCAAATCAGAGTTATGGGGATTGTTTCTCCTTGTGTAGACTTTGATAGTAAATAATTATTTTAAGTTTCAAGTCAATAGCTTTGAAAGTAACAGAGATATTTGACTTCATCAAAACCTTTAACCAAAAATTCTAAGTTTAAAAGGGGCATAACTCTATCTAATTCAAATCATAGTTATGGGGATTGTTTCCCCTAGTGTAAACTTCGATAGTAAATAACTATTTTAAGTTTCAAGTCAATAGCTTTGATAGTACCATAAATATTTGACTTCATCAAAAACTTTAACCAAATATTCTAAGTCAAAAAGGGACATAACTCCATCAAAATTCAAATCAGAGTATTGGGGAATGTTTCTCCTGGTGTAGATTTTGATAGTGAATCGCTATTTTAAGTTTCAAGTCAATAGCTTTGATAATAACAGAGATATTTGACATTTTCGAAAACTTTAACCAAAAATTCTAAGTCAAAAAGGGGCATAACTCTTTCTAATTCAAATCAGAGTTATGGGGATTGTTTCTCCTGGTGTAAACTTTGATAGTAAATAACTATTTTAAGTTTCAAGTCAATAGCTTTGATAGTACCATAAATATTTGACTTCATCAAAAACTTTAACCAAATATTCTAACTCAAAAAGGGACATAACTCCATCAAAATTCAAACCAGAGTTTTGGTGAATGTTTCTCCTGATGTAGATTTTGATAGTGAATCATTATTTTAAGTTTCAGATCAATAGCTTTGATAGTATCAGAGATATTTGACTTTATCAAAAACTTTAAACAAATATTCTAAGTCAAAAAGAGGCATAACTCTTTCAAAATTCAAATCAGAGTTATAGGGATTGTTTCTCCTGGTGAAGACTTCAATAGTTAATAACAACTTTAAGTTTCAAGTCAAAAGCTTTGATAGTAACAGAGATATTTGACTTTATAAAAAACTTTAACCAACGGCGACGGCGACGCCGACGCGACACCGGAGCGAGTGCAATAGCTCTACTTTTTCTTCGAAAAGTCGAGTTAATGATAAATGGAGGCTTTGGCTGAAAGCTTGTTAGCTAACTGCTCTCCCACTTTGGAAGCGTAGGAATAATAACAGACAAGGTTTCATCGAGTCCGTACATCAGAGGTAGTGAAATGTGTATCCCTAACCCCTACCACCCGCTAGGCTTACTCATTCGATGTACTTTGCTGGCTTATTTATATGATCTGATTTCTAACAGATGCCGATCCCTGCAACACTTAAGGGCCTTAACATCTTATTATTTGATTAACGCATCGGCTGACTTACTTGTTAAGAACATACTTTAAATATCTATTTTCTTTCAAAATCTTACTTCAAAATTAACTTACGTTCTCTTTCCAATTGATAAGCGTTGAATGACCGAATGCAAACAGTACTTAAAAATCCTGTAACAGGATAATAAATGTGGTATGTTTTCTTTCCTGTCTGTATAAATAATAGTTTGTTCGACTTTTCATATAAAGTTATAAAATCAGAAAAAAGATCCTTTGGTAGCATTTTATAGAACCAAGCAGAATAATAGCAGACTCGGTTTGACTGAGTCTTTAATATGAGAGGTAAGACTTTAGAAAGAGATTCATGCACTCTGGGTTTATCAGTTGGGTGTTTCATGTATTGTTATTTTACCGTTAGTATCATGTAATCAGGTTTTATAGTCATCAATCAAAATGTATACCTTAAGAATCCTGAAATATGCCGGTTTTCATCCGAGCAGTTTTATGACGGTACCCTAAAAACAGGAAATGTTCGTTGGTGTGAAGTTCCCATGCGTATTTGGCCAAGCAACGGACAAAACATCTATCCGCATGTGTTTGTTCAAATAGAAGGCGAAGAAGAAGTCCTTTCAGTGTCTACTGAAGAAGGAAATGAGCAGTTGAGAAGCAATCTGCAAGAAGTTAAACATGTCGTGAGCATTTTAACTTAAGATTATATTCACGAAGCCTTTAAACAAAACGAAAGTAAGGGTTTATGTTGTATATATTTGTGTTAACGGCATTTAACAATACTTTTTCATTTGATTGGTAACACACAATGCCTAAGAAACCGAAATCTTATTTTGTAAATAAATATATACTGAGTACATTATATTGTGAATTTGCATTCTCTAAATTGTTCTGCATTGTTTTTTTTATCATAAAACATTACGCTTCCAGTATGATGTTATGATTGTTGATACTGCATCTGATGTTTTAAGTTCTCATAATTGTCATGTTTGCAACATTCTGAGTGGTGTAAATAGAAATTACTACCCTAAACCAAACAATGCTAAACCGAATACAAGTAGTCATAAAATGTTTTTAAAAAAGTACACCTTGTCGCTTTTGCGTTAGCATTCTACTCTATAAATACATATCTGAATCTTAAAGTCTCTTGAGGTTGTTATGACAGGTTAAAGTGTATAGCTACTTTACCAGAGAACAGCCGTCAGATTCGGTTCAAATCATATCACAGTACAATGCGCCGTGCCATGAAATTAGAACACAACTAAAGAATGAGGGTTGTGTAGATGTCAAGTCAATACAGCGGTCTCTAGTCAAGGTAAATACTCTATGTAATTGAAAACCTCACAAAACAAACAAAATATAGTCTTCGGATTCTGTTCTGTCTATCTAGTAACCAGTTTTGTTTTCATTTTGAACAAACAAAAATGACTTTTACTTTAATTCACGAAACCGCTTAGTGATACTGGATATCAATAAGATGAATAGAAATGAATTAATATTGAACTTAGATATAATGTGAGAATTTCAGCTAGGAATATATTAGGGAATAATTGTAAATTGTGCTTATAAATAAAAAACAACAAATAGTTCCCTATTGAGCGCAAGTCACAATGTACAACAAGACAAAATGAGCTTGGAGAATCAATTTACTGATACTTATAAATATCATTCATGAGGTTTTAACGAGAGTAATGTATCATGCAACATAATTATTGCTTGATTGGGCGTGTGATACAGAAAATAGAACCAGAAACACATAACAGCATTTTCTTAGTTATTAAACATGTTTATATATAGAAAGATCTAACATATTCTATTATGTTTTTTAAAGGAGACGAATGGGATAACGTTATATTCAGCACAGTCCGATCACTTCCTCATTACAAGATAGAGTGAAACCCTACAACTGGATTGTGCAAGTATAATCTTGGGTTTATCACTGACAGAAACCAGATCAATGTAACATTGACCAGAGCCAAAAAAGGTCCCATCATCATAAGTAGGTCGACTTGTTTAACTTTGATTGACTAAAAAAGGACAATTAACTTATTGCTCAGTCTACTTTGGTATCTGCTTATAAAGGTAATAAATATTTTAATGCTCTTCAAGTGATAATGGAACTCAGCGGGGAGAATTTGTCTCGTTATCCGTTTAAAAATCGTGAAGGACAGCTATATTGCTTTGTAATACAAAGCTACATGAATGCAGTTTTGGATTACAAATAAATTTTGGATTTATATGCATTAGGTATACTTATAACGTACATGCAAAAGCTGATAGTCTTATTGACAAAAAGATGTTGCACGTTGTGCGTAATTTGGAGCCTAGAATCAATATTATAATTTTTACAAAACTGACAAATTGTAGAATTTTGAAAAAGGGAGATAAGGGGATTGAGTAAAGTAATTTAAATGATCTCCCTCTAACACCACCAATCAAAGAATAATTCTGAAGACTAAACGCCTACATAGTCTAACATTTATTGCAGCATACAAGTACGTTAGGTTTTATAGAAATATTGCACCTGTTAAAAGATATCTAATTGACTGATATGGTAGAAGTAATTTAAAATAATTACATCATTCATTTTGTACAAGAAAAATCTGATAATCGTTTATAAAAATGTTGTACGGAAATAGTATAGTTGTACCTTACTTCATTTCCAATGATTTACGTTATACATTTGTTTTGAAAATATTAAAACGAAACAAGAATGAAGTAATTATAATTATGTGTATGCAAACAAGCAGGAAGGGAAGTTATTGTATTACTAAAAACAAAGAAAAATATCAAACAGGGAATGCCACGCACCAAAAGCGCAGCCTCCTCAAAACGAACCCCCTAGCACGCAAACGCGTGCACCACACACACACACACACACACACACACACACACACACACACTCAAAGCTTACACATCAGGACAAAACGAACAACACACACACACACACACTCAAAGCCAACACATAAGGACAAGACGAACAATAAGCATACACACAGGCGAGCACACAAAGTCAACACACAAGGACAGAAACGAACAAACAAAGGAACACAGTGGGGCACCGCCTTGGAACGGTCAGTGGCAAAAACAAAATAAAACCGTTTTTGAAAATGCCATACAGTCGTACAGTTGCATTTCTGATAGTCTGTCCTAGATCGATCTTCTTCTGTTATTAGATGTTTAATTGCAAATGTCAAAAACAGTTAAAGAAGTCATATATGAGCTATTTTGTTTTATCTCTAAGTGCGACCCTGACCTTTGAGCAAGGAATATTTGTGTTTCACGCGACATATTGTTTTATCATGCTCAATCTTTGTGCCAAGTTATCTCAATAAAATGGTACATTCGTACAATAATGTTACAATCTGAACAAGTAAAAGGCGCATGGTCGGGTTTTCAGAATGTTTTTCTAAAAGTAATGAATAACATAGCGCCTGTAAAAGAGGTGCGACTAAAAAATAGAACAGAACCATGGATGACATCAGAAAAACTTGAACTTATCAAATTAAGAGATGTTGCTTTATATAAATTTAGGAAACATAATTCTACTGAATGCTACAAAGAATTTTGTAAAATCGTAATAAAGTACAATATTCAATCAGATCTGCCAAATCCAATTATTTTGCTAATAAAGTTGAAGAATATAAATTTTAGTCTAGTATCTGGGGAAATTTGTGTGCAAAAAAGGTCCCCTCGTAATTTCACTAAAAATGTTTAGACGAATGGCTGAAGTGTTAGAATCTACCAGGTGATTGGCTGAAATCATGGTACGTTTTCCACAATCCAAGATGGCCGCCAAAATGGCTGCCAAAATTTAGAATTTCGCTTTTGACCCATTATTCGCTGCAGTTGTTAGTATTTTTTATTTTATAAATGCTTTTTTCATTTGAATCAATACAAGAAAGGTAAGATTCATTTTTTACGGTAAAAAATAATAATATAAATATCCGTTTTCATAAAAAATGGCTAATTTTAGCTTTAAAATGAGCCAAAATGTTGGTGTAGGGGTCCTATTTTAAAATTCTATTCAGATCCATTTTACCCAGGTGCTCTTATTTTTGTATTAAAATAATTGTACACATTTGGGAGAGTGATTACACCATTTATACAATACAAAATGAATTATTTTTATTTTGCTGGCCAAAAGAGGTGGGTGGGGTATCTAAGATTGCATTTTAGCCAACATTTAGAATTTCGCTTTGGACTAATTATTCTCTGTGTTTTTTTGTTTTTTTTTTTGTATTTATTGTTTAATACATATTTTTTTATTGAATCAACACAAAAAGGTTAGATTCAGTGTTTTATTGTAAAAACAATAATATAAATATGCGTTTTCATAAGAAAAATGCTAATTTTAGCTTTAAAATGAGCCAAAATGTTGGGGATGGGGTCCTATTTTAATTTTTTATTCAGATTCATTGTACCCAGGTGCTCTTATTTTTGTATTAAAATAATTGTACACATTTGGGAGAGACAATTACACCATTAAATTTTATACAATACAAAATGAATTATTCATATTTTACTAGCTAAAAAAGGTGGGTGGGTGGGGTATCTTAGTATGCATTTAGCCAAAATTTAGAATTTCGCTTAAGACCCATTATTCGCTGCGGTTGTTAGTAATTTTTCATTTTGCATACGGTTTTTATAATTGAATCAACACAAGAAAGGTAAGCTTCATTTTTAAACTGAAAAGGTTAATAAAAATGTATTTCTGTTAGAATAAATACCACCGTATTATTTTAGCCTAAAATGCACCAAAATGTTGGGATATCAGCCCTATTTTAAGTTTATATTTAGAACCAAGGTACCCAGGTGCTCTTATTTTTGTATTATAATGGTATACATTGAGAAAAGACAATTGCACCATTTGTACGATGAAAAACGAGTTTCTTTCATTTTACCAGCCAAAAAGGTGGGCCAGGTATATAACTATGCATTTTAACATATTGTATTATATTATGCAGAGTACCTATGTAAGTCTCCTAAGTGTTCCTAACCAGATTAAACATATCATTTCTGAGATACGGGTAAATCATGTGAGTTTGATTTATTAAAATTAAGAATACTGATAGATTAGAAGTTGTTTTTTAGTTAATTCCCTTTGTTTAAAATACGCCATTGGAGTAATGCAGACACTATGACCTCTAAACTCTTTTGAGGCCTGCATGTAAGTTATAAATATCTCAAATTTATTAAATCTTTTGTGTCCAACTTCTCCCATATCTTTCACAGATCAACAAGCTTGGTGTGTAGTTTACCATAAAGGAAGGATTTTTTTCTGTGACTATTTTTACTGCAGTTATGACCCTTTGATAATGTTTGCTACATTGAATATAGAGAAAAATCTTGCGTGCCTAACTTCTCCAACACTATTAGTCAGTGATTTGCTTCAAACTTTCACAGATGATCAAACTTGATCAACAGATGACCACAGAGAAAGTTATTTTCCTATAACTGTCTTTACCGCAGTTATGACACTTTGATAATTTTTGCTATATTGAAAATGACACAGTTTGTGGGGGCATGTCCTATGGACATAATTTACAGTATACACCCTACAGTATACAAATGAAACGTTTGATGGAAGTGATAGACAAGAGGTGAAGTCATATAATTTCTTTGTAAACTACTGTTTTACATATGACAATAAGATCATTATATAAGTAACTTTATATTGGATGCTATATGCTTGAATAGACTTTGCCAGGTCGGATCACACGAGAGGCGCAAGCGACAAATAAGATTTGGCCTTGCAAAGTTCATGATAGCCAAATACAGCATCTCAAATCAAGCTACTGTTATAATGAACTTTTTGTTATATACCTTCACCGTTTTATTTGTTCTTTCAGAACATGGAACAAAATCTCTAAGTCTTATCTATGTCAAAGTAGATATTCAAAGGAAAAATAAGCTATGTTAGAACTAACTTCATATTAAATATACGAACAATTGCTTAATAGTATGTATCTAACTATAATGTTTGTGTTTATATGCAGTCTTAGAACACACCTAATACTTTTATAATACCTAATACTTTTATAGCTAAGCACAACATGAATATGTACTACAACGAAAAGAAAAAAGAAGTTATTTTAACAAATACTGTTTTACATGGCATTTAAGGTTACCAATCAGTTTTAACTGATGCTCAACACGGCTTCAAACAAAGATCCTGTGAGACCCAGTTGATAATCACAATACAAGATCTGGCAAGCACAAGCGACTCCACCGACTGATGTGATTCTGCTGGATTTTTCAAAGGCCCTTGACAAGGTCTCTTACTTAAGGCTTCTTCATAAGCTAGAGTTCTATGGTGTGACAGGGAAACTACATAGTTGGATCAGCATCGGAAAGTGTATATGTGAACCTGGAAGGTACTTCTTCGGATACAGTCCCAGTTCAGTCTGGTGTTCCCGAAGGAAGTATTATTGGCCCTCTGCTGTTCCTTCTTTTCATTAATGACCTGCCTAATTACATCTCCGTAGGATCAACAGCTAGATTATTCGCTGACGAAAGTGTGCTCTACCACAGGATTAGGTAAGTGGAATTTGCACAAGCGTTGCAAAAGAATGCGCTACAGCAATGGGAAAAGGATTGGCGGATGGAATTTCATCCTCAGAAGTACCAAAAATGCACTTCATCAACAAACAGAAACCAATTAGAAATCCATATACAATCCATGGCCACATTTTAGAAGAAGTAAACTCAAAGCAAAGTATATTTAGGCATCAACATTCATTAAATCTCAACTGGAACCATTATATTAACATTTTTACAAAGAGAGCAAACAATACCGGATCATTTATTCAGAGAATTATGCATCAGTTCCCAAAGAAAACAAGAGAACTTTGTTATACTACCCTGGCGAGACCATTTATGGAATACGCTACAGTCATCTGAGATCCCCATACACAGGAAAATATATGGAAACTGGAAACAGTGCCGCGAAGGTCAGCACAGATGGTTTTCTCTGACCATAGACGAACCAGCAGCGTCACACCTATACTTCATCATCTTAAATGGCCTTCATTCATTGGGTGAAGAGCACAGGCAAAGGTCACCATGATGTACTTTGTTCTCAATGGATTAATGGGTGTGCAAACTACACACCTCATCTCTTTGATATGATATTTCTGTTGCCTTTTGCCCGGACCCTCAACTACCAGAATTCGTTTTTTCTAGACACTATCAGGTAATGGAACAGCCATCCCAAAACAGTGATAAGTTGCCCCTCATTAGACAGCTTCATGATGGAAGTGCAGTCTTTAGAGCTTCGCTAAACTCAAACTGGATTGTTTTTAGATATACAGTATATTTAATATAATGATAGTATATTTCATCAAGATATGCACCTTACAATTTCTTACACCACTCAAGTGCCAGTACCAGTATATGCCAGATGATTGGTATCTGTATTCTGTAAAAAAAAGAAGGTATTAGGGCCATTATAGTGTACCTACTTTTGAAGTGTATTCAATTCCTACCATAAACTTGCTTTGACTTAAATTTTTCAAGTGCATAGATTCGATCCCTAGTGGGACCATATTTCCCCTTATTATTCCTTTTTTCTAGTAAGTTTATACATTTTTAAAGAAAAATTATCGATTTATTGTACAATAGTGGATTTTGTTTCATCTAATAAGAGATGTTTAGCTGTTCAAAGTGAAAGTACCTCTGAAACAGAAGGGGCAGAGTTAGACGTTTTTAGAAATACTGAGTTACATGCGGTGAAAGTTTCTAGTTTGCTTTACTCTTTAGATGACTTCACTCGACTTTAATTTTTCAATGTTGGAGTAAGAATTCTGTCCCATTAAATTGTTTTTCTTCAGAGACTCTAGAAAAGAATGATACTGACATTTTAACTTTGTGTTCTGTAATTGTTTACCAATAGTTTGACGTTTCCTTTATAAAAATAATAGGATAATGGATTCTCTGCAAACGTTTTGGACAGTGGTCATCGTTTTGAAATTTATCTCTACTTGAGTAAGAAGAAATAGCTTAAACTATGCAAAATGTATAAAACATGGCACTGTAAAAGTTGTTCAAAGCTTTCAACACAGTGCAAAATAAGGTCAACTTTAAGAATATACCAAGCGAATGTCATTTCTAAACATAACTTTAAGGGGTCTAATACCTTAATTATGAATGTAGTTCCACAAACACAGTTAGTATGTATTTTGTTAAGTTGATATTTTATGAGAATTTTCTACATTTGAAGTTAGTTTCTAAAACTAAACTGTTAAGTGAAAGCTGAGGTGGCATTAGATGCTTTTTTTGTAAATACAAAGAAATCTCTCACCAACTGAACATTTGTGGCAACCCAAAAGTGATTCTTTCAGTTCCAGTAGTATTGTAAAACAATCCAAATGTTTGTATTGTATGTTGTCAATTCAGAATGTTTTGCGTGAGGAATATTTTGTTAGTTTATGGTATTAACAGTTCTTTAAGAGGTCATTATTCTAAGCTGCATAAAAATGAAATATTGAAGATTTGTTTAACAGAATTCAATTGTTATTACTGACTGATGTAAACCACATATATTGAGACTGATTTTCAGTAAAAAGATATTGTTCTTAATTTTTGTGCATTTTTATTGACTAAATAAACCTATGACCATATACTTGCAACTATACTATGAAATGGTTTATGGTGATCTCACTAAGCACATATATTCTAGTTAATAACAAAACTGTAAATGTCGGCCATTTTGGCTGCCATCTTGGAAAATTGCCTTCATTTTAAATCTTACATCACAAATAAAAATAGATCAGTAATACGTCTATCAAACTACGAACATTTACGTATCATTTTATTTTATCATACAAAATTGTGTATTGAGAAAACGCTAGCTATGCAAAAAGAGGCGCGAAATGTATATTGATATACCCCACCCACTTTTGTCGCTAGTAAATTAAATATAATTTCACTATTAAATGTACAAGTTGTGTAATTACATTATCCTAATGTGTTTGTTTGTTTGTTTTGGGTTTAACGCCGTTTTTCAACAGTATTTCAGTCATGTAACGGCGGGCAGTTAACCTAACCAGTGTTCCTGGATTCTGTACCAGTACAAACCTGTTCTCCGCAAGTAACTGCCAACTTCCCCACATGAATTATCAGAGGTGGAGGACTAATGATTTCAGACACAATGTCGTTTATCAAATAGTCACGGAGAACATACGCCTCGCCCGAGGATCGAACTCGCGACCAAGAGGTCCGTAGACCAACGCTCTTACCTACTGAGCTAAGCGGGCGGGCTAATATATCCTAATGTGTAAAATTATTATAATTACAAATGAGAACACTTAGAAACGACAAATCTGAAAAGAAAATTGAAATAGAAGCCCTATCCTAACAGTTTGGGCCATTTTAAGGCTAAAAATTAGCTTTATTTTTTCATTTAAAAACCAGTGTTTGGTATATTTTGCTTCTAGTAGTAAAACTTGTCTTGCTTGTGGTAATTACAATTACAACAAACATATATAAGACAAAAAAATACCAAGAATACTTGCGAATATTTGTTCTCAAGCGGACTTCTAAATTTTGACTAAAATACATACTAATATAATACCCCACCCACTTTTTTGGCTAGTAAAGTAAAAATAGTGCAACGTTCTTTGTATACATGGTGTGATTGTCTTTCCCAAATGTGTACAATTATCATAATAGAAAAATAAGAGCACCTGGGTACCACGGGTCTGAATAAAAATTTAAAATAGAACCCCTACCCCAACATTTTTGACCATTTTTAGGCTAAAAATAGCGTTTTTTCTTATAAAAACACATTTTTATTAATACCTCGCTTCAACAACCTCAGCGAATAATGGGTCTCAAGCGAAATTCTAAATTTTGGCGGCCATCTTGGATTCTGAAAAACGTACCATGATTTCAGCCAATCACCTGGTAGATTCTAACACTTCAGCCATTCCTCTAAACATTTTTGATGAAATTACGAGGGGACCTTTTTTGCACACAAATTTCCCCAGATACTGTACTATTTGACTCAGAAGGTCTATGGCATCATTTGAAAAAGCTAGGTTACAAATCAAAGTCGATAAATAGTTCAAAAATTGTTTTAAATATTGACAATGAAGTTAGTCATGATCCTGTTAAGATAGCAGATCATTTTAGCAATTTTTTTCACTACTGTCGTGTCAAACTTAGTGAGCAAGCTTCCAAGTCCTGCAAATTTGTATAATACATCCTCGCAAATATTTAGATCATTTTATAGAAATACGGATGAACCTACTTGTTTTAGAATTAACCATGCCTCAGAGAAATTTGTCCATAAAGAATTAACTAAGCTTAATGCCTTGAAGAGCACGGGTTTAGATGGTATTCCGTCTAAGTTTATTAAAGATTCGGCAGATGTCCTTAAGATTCCTATCACTTACATTGTAAATATGTCTATTGATTCCGATATTGTCCCTGATGACATGAAAACAGCTAGGGTTTGTCTTATATATAAAAAGTCTTCCCCGCTTGAAGTAGGTAAATATAGACCTGTAAGACTTAGTATTCTTAGTGTTGTTTCTAAAATTCTGGAGCGTTCTGTATACAATCCGTTTTCTGAATACTTACATAAGAATTCCCTTTTATACCAGTTTCAGTCAGGTTTCAGATCCAAATACTCTACCGATACCTACATTATACATCTGTTAGATTATATCAAACAGAATAATTCTGAAAGTTTATACACTGGCATGATTTCACTTGATCTACAAAAGGCGTCGATCGTACCATCCTTTGTAACAAGCTAACAGCTATGGGTGTTCGGTCAATAAATTTGTTTAAATCTTATCTGACTGACCGAACTCAGATAGTTAATATTAACAAAGTTTCATCCGAATCTGCCGAGGTCACATGTGGAGTCCCCCAGGGAAGTATCCTTGGGCCTTTACTCTTTCTTTGTTACGTAAATGACATGCCAACGGGTATAGATTCAGACTGCAAGCTTATATTATATGCCGATGACATTGCGATATTGTTTGCCCATAAAGATCCCCATCTTATTTCAGAAAAATTAAGCAGAGATATGGAAAAGTGTTCAACATGGTTAATTGATAATAAATTGTCCCTACATCTAGGTAAAACGGAGTGCATGTTGTTTGGTTCTGTTAGGAAGTTCAAGAAAATTTCTTCATTTAAAGTTGTGTGTAACGGTCATGTAATATCTTCTCAAAGTAATGTTAAATATCTTGGTTTACGTATTGACAAGTTTTTAAACGGGGAGTAAATAGTAGACTCAATAGTGAGTAAGGTCAATGCACGGGTAAAATTTTTATACAGACACTGTAGTAATTTCAGTATTCAAACAAAGAAAACGTTGACAAGTGCATTAATACATTGTCACTTTGACTACTCTTGTTCGGCGTGGTATGCTGGTCTCACTAAATCTCTAAAAAGCCAATTACAAGTAACTCAGAACAAAGTAATCCGATTCATCCTTAATATACCATCCAGGACCAGTATTACGTGTGATATGTTGGAAGAAGTCAAACTCTTAAGGGTCGAAGATAGGGCTAAACAATTACGACTGAATCATGTTTACAACATTTTTCACGGCATTGCACCAAAATATCTGAATCAAAATTTTTGCAAAGTTTCATCAATTCACAACCGTACCAGATTTAGTAAATTTAACTTTGTTGTTTCAAAAGTAAAAAGTTTAGGTGCTGATACTTTTTATTTCAACACAATTCAAGATTGGAATAATCTTCCCGATTTTATTAAGGCGTAGACAAATAAGTATAGCTTTAAACAGGAAGTGAGGAAGCATTTATTCAAGTGTGCACGTTTAAGAGAAACCTCTGATACCATTTCGTACTGAGACATTCCTGAAGATAAATATCTGGGTTTTTTACCTGTTTTAATTTTTAAATATTGACGTCATTACTGTGATAATATTCGGGTCATAAGTTATTTAGAAAACGTTATGTGTTTTAATTATATACGAATTTCTTACCAATTTATTTGTAATGGTCACACATTTTAGTAGTGGAGATAATGATTAAAAGTATATCTACCTAATGGGACCCCATTGGAAATAAGTAATTAATTTTACTTTGATGGGTCATCCCAGGTATTAAGATCATACCTTTCTCTATTTAGTAAATCATAAAATATCTTTTTTGTACCAATTATGAAGTAGAAATCTGTTTTAACATGAATATTATATTCTAATCAAAACATCTTCCAATCTATATGGGCTATTGTATATATATAAATCTATTTAATGCATTAGTTTTATTTAATGTTTTATGATCTTATGCCTGAATAAATTTGAATTGAATTGAATTGAACTATGATCAACTTACATAGAATGATACAATATCAAAGGCAAACAAAGGCAAAACAAAATCTATGAATAGATATTGAATTCTTTATCGAAGGTTTTATCACAGGTTTTGTCATTCATATTTTAGATTTTTATGCTATATTTTACTTATTAAATTTGACCCTTCTATGTAAACTAGTTGCAGATGACCTTTTACATGAGAGTCTTGCATATGTGCAGTTTACAGTAGGCGGGAATTAACACCTTTACTTCCCTTAATCACTTACTGATTTATTGGTTTATCTTTCTGTGGTTGACAAACAGTGTGAACATGTGCTGGTTGTTGTTTTGAAAATTCCTCTCTAGTCGTTGGTTAAAATATACTTTAACCATTAATTAAGTTTGATTTATGATTGTGTTCTGTCGCATTGGAAACAAACACCTCCTTTCTTGTGATGAAGTCTGGAAAGACCTGATTGACTACTATGGTGTGAGAGGTTGTATTTTAACTCCAGACCAGTTTCCGCCACCATTCAAGAAAACCAGACAACAGATTATGGCAAAAGCGAAACAAAAACACCATAAGAAGCACGGAGATGCCGATCTTTGAAAAGGGAGAGGCAACATCCTATAAGGGACCAACTGACGAAAAGCCAAAAGTATTCAGAGGATTTAGAAAAAAGTAATCAGTGTAAGAAAACGAATTTAAACCGGTTCAATGCATTTCCGGAGAGAATGACACTCAGCAGAAAAAAGTTCTTTACCTTGCATAGAACGTTCTTCTACCTTTATGGGCACGACACAAAATACCACGTTTTGATATCGAACAAATAAAGGGGATGTGCTAAAATCTATTTTAAAACGGCGTCAAACTCATCTGATGACTGTTTCGTGGGCTGGGGCACGGTGTTTTCGGTTAGATTTCATTTTCTGTTTAAACCATATGCTTTCACTCTATATTTCTTCATTTAAATTTTGGCTAAGACCCTTGTTCCCAATAAAGTAGCACTCAAACACTTTTTAGGCCATGCATATCATTCATTATTGGGTTTTAGTTCCATTGTTGTAATCTGATATAATGAGTTCATCTTTAGAATATTTACTATTATAGAGAGTTTGTGACTTTAACAAGGTAACTACATGACTGTAAAACTGCAAATAACGTTGGCACGAGACAAACATAACGACAAACGGCATCTTGACTGTGTATGTTATCTGTAAAAAAAGATATTATTTGTAATACCATCATCTACGCTTGCCGATTTGTTTAGCAATAATGTATACAATATCAGAGTAAATTTGTATCAAATATCAAATAGATATGCTGGGTAGTAAAATGTACATTAGAGACTTTGTGTAGTGATATTTGTATATCGTCACCTCAGCGCAAGAAGTTGATAACTGCATTGACTTAAAGGAGGACTTATTCCCTTTTTGCGCTAAGATGACGATATGTAATACAATAAAATTTTCTTAAGTTATGCAACAACGGTATATGTCATTATTGTTATGGACTTTACCTTTAATCTGGACCAAAAACGTTCTTGAATTATTTGATAAATTTCATATATTGTAGACATCGTACTGTAGATCGAAATGCTTAGACTTTTATTAACCGATCTTGTGACGTACTTTATCTGTTTGTAATATGACATCTTGATGAAGCTAGTAATGTCCTGTATTCATCTAAAAGGCAAACGGTGGTCTAATGGTTACTGTATCGGCCGTTCAAACCGGGCATCCTTGGTACAAGCCCCAGTGGGGTCACGACCACGCAATCTCATATGACACTAATACTGGGATTTCCAAGAAGCGGATTCAAGAGCGGTTAGCAAAAGCTTGAAGTTTTCATCACAATTGAACTGAAATATATTAATATTAACTAAACTCATTTGATATGTCATTATTAGTAGATTGTTTAAACGTTTTAATTTTCGGCAGCTTGTATTTCCACTACCGTCCATGGACAGGCTCGATCAATCCAAGCCTGCAACATTGTTGAGCGACCAGTGGTGTTCAACTTTTTCTGTTGACTTAAGCCAACATAAATCAAGCATTGAACTTTAGTCTGGTCAATAGCACAGACTATGGATTGGTGATTGATATAAGGAGTTATGTAATAATTGTCCTTATTTACGGCCATAGTTTGAACACATTTTTCAAAAAATCATTTATCAACAACAAAAACACTTAAAATAAACGTTTGTAAAAATATCATTTTGTAGTTTGAAGAACTTAGAAATCAGTTTATCAACTTTTTACTACTTTAAAAACAAAACCTGGAACTGTTTCTACATATCATGAAACTCATATCACCAATGTAAGATGCATTTGTCATTTATTGTCTTACGGTTGTTGTAAGCCGTATTACTATTATAATTAGTTTCCTGCGGTACAATTGTACCTGTAAAATTGTTTATGACTGCAAGTATATATTTTGTAGGCACGGTAATACCTGAACGTTTCTGTATATATCAGTTACGATCATTTTCCTTTTTTATATGAAAAGGTCAAGCGGTAAGATGTAAATTGTGCTGTGTTCTATATAGATTAATTACCATGACAATAGAGTGTTGTACTTTATATTACCTATCATGACTAGACTCAGACACGAGGAGTTTACTATTATCTTGGTTGCATTTTATGCCTCCAAAGTATATTCTTTTAGTTTTATCTTACTATCCTAACAATCTTAGAAGTTTTCGTGTTTTGGTAGGTATTGTGTAAATTCTAAATCCCAGCCCGAGTCAAACAGACTAGTATACGATTTCTCTACTAGCTTTTATCGAAGTAGTACAACAGAAGTTGCATCACCTAAGTCAAAATAGTAAAATTTAAATAGAAAATACTTTAGAAAATTTGATTGCTCACCGAGTTCGACAAAAATTGTTTACTACACTGTTAGGTACATGTGATACTGTATAATATTTTAACCATATAATGACATGGCAATTATTCATGTCACATTTTAACAACATGATTTTAAGGTTGTTGATGCGTGTTTTATTTCAATGTGTTTGGGCTTATACAGTCCTGTATATATATTTAAATTCAAATTTTTAAGGCTGACTATTTATGTATTATCAGGCAAAAAAAGCATGACTATCTTACGATAAACGTGTGCTAACCTTTAGCCTGCTTGATTTCTATAATGAACTTGTCCATCTTTAAATTTGGAAAGTAGCATTAAGTGTTAAAAGGGGTGCTTCCCAAAAAGATACTGACTGAATGGCGAACAGTGCAGATCATGATCAGACTGCACGGATTTGTAGGCTGATCATGATCAACACTGGTCGCAAAGGCAGAATCAATCGTGTCCAGCACGATAAGGGCTAAACTTATATACCGTAAGCAGTAGATAAAACGCAGTATCTGGTAACATATATGCATAAACAAATCGTTCATGTGCCATATTTATGCATACATAATAACCAATGGTTTTGTAGTTTTAATGGGAATTTTAAAACCTCTGTGTGTACTGCAACCAATATCCCAAAGAAAAATTACAAATTAGTTTATGTTTAGTTAGCCACTTTTGCAGTTTTGTCTCTTTACTACTTACAAGGTATAATGATGCTTAACAAGAAAATTATAACATAAGTGTTATATGTCGACGATTACGTTTCTGAATTTACTTAGAGGGATTTGTTGTTGTTGTGTCATTTACCTCCTCCGAAGGAGAACAGTGTATGAAAAACTATACAACAATGGATATTGACTAAACAGTTCACTACGAACTGACAGAATATAACACTGGCAGCTTGTCGTACTCGAAAACAACACAGTAAAAGCAGCTGTAGATAATTTTACTATCATCTAATGAACTCACTCTGATGTCTTCAGCAATTCTCTCCAAAAATCATCTCTGATACAAGAAAAACTAGAAGATGCTTTTGTAAAAAACCGCATGTTTCCCTAAATGCATAGTAGTCAACGGGAGACAGTGGCGAAAGTCAAACAGACACTGATGGTTGGCTGCAATAGAGACCATCTACTCTGCTTGTCCAATCATCATCACGATGTTTCTACATTCTGGACCTAGTGGTTCTCAAGTTATGGATTGGAAACGGTTTTGCATGATCATGATGACATCAATGTTACCTTGACCTTAGAATGACCCCGGAATCAATAGGGGTCCTCTACTCTACATGTTTAATCACCCTTTGAAATCTTCACGTTCTGGGTCAAGTTTTTCTCAAGCTGTTGATTGAAAGTGGTTTACAATGTTCAGGCCTCTGTGACCTTGACCTTTAAGGGGTGACTCCAAAAACAGTAGGGCTTGTCTACACCATTTAACAATTTAACAACCTTTACCCCAAGCTTGAAAATTCTAGGGCAAATAGTTCTCCAGTTATTGGTCAGAAACGAAATGTGACGGATGGACAGAGCAAAAACAGTAAGTCTCCCTTTGTGGTGGGGGAAACAAATATCAGAACAGGTTCAGTTATGATGGAAGATCATGCCTATGCATAACTATCAGAACTACTATATTTTCCTGGACAAATCAACAGCAAATTGTGATGCACAGCATTATTTCTGTATATAGACTTAGTGTATTTCCAATTCAATAAAGCGTGCATTGCACTTTTTTGGTGAACTGCTGGATTTCTAATCAGTAACGGTATAGGAATTCTACAAACAAACCAAGTTTTAATGCGATACTGGCCAGAAGTTCCTGAACAGTTGATAAGTGAAAATGTTGAACAAATTCTTAACTCTATTTACACATCACCTGAGCTGAAGTCAAAAATCCCAAGGTATATTGAATTATTCAATTTGTTTATTTGTTAATTTTTGTAAATCTATTTAAGTGACAAACTTTAGGTAATCTGGCTCCAATTTCTTTTTAAGAACTTATTTTTATTTAGACAGTGTGTTTTTGTCCAGTCTACAACTTTGTTCTAGAAACATACTCTCCACTGGGACTTGAACCCAGACATCTTCCTACATGCTGTAAGAAGCATTCTTACATTGAACTATGGAGAGAAAAACTAAATGTTGCAAAACTGGAAAATACAACTTTATGGAATACTGATCTGTAAGCAACACAAGAGCTCGTAGAACTTGAACTGCCCCCCTTGATGCATTCAGAAAATTGCACAATGAAGAGAAATGATTTCGACACTGTACATAAATGTTCTACTGTTCTGAGTCAACGTGGCCTTTGATGTACTGACCTCAAAGGCTATAGGGGTCGTCTGCTAATCATGATTTAAAGCTTCGTGAGTCTAGGCCCAAGCATTCTCAAGACCGTCCAGAAACTGTTTAACTGTTCTGGGTCACTGTGACCTTGACCTTTGACCAACTGACCTAAATATATATCGATAAGGGTCATCTGCTGGTCATGACTAGTCTCTCTACCAACGTTCATGATCCTAAGCCCAAGTGTTCTTGAGTTTTTATTCGTAAACCTTTTAACTGTTTCGAGTAACTGTAACCTTTGACCTACTGACCTCAAAATCAATAGGGGTCATCTGCTGGCCAAGACCAACTTCCATTTCAACTAACATGATCCTAAGCCCAAGCATTCTCAAAATATTGGCCGTAAATAGTTAAACTGTTCCAAGTCACTGTAACATTTGACCAACTGACCTCAAAATCAAAAGGGCCATCTGCTGGTCATGACAAACCTCCCTAACAACTTTCATAAGCCTAGGCCCAAAGTGCTCAAGTTATCGTTCCAAAACAGTTAAAATTTTGCAGGTCGCTGTGACTTTGACCTTTGACTTACTTACCTAAAAATCACTAGGGGTCATCTGCTGGTCAACCTTAACCTCTCTGTCAACTTTCATGATCCTAGGCTTTAGGGTTCTTGAGTTATCATTCAGAAACTGTTTAATTGTGTAGGGTCACTGTGACCTTGACCTTTGACATACTGAGCTCAAAATCGACAGGGGTCATCTGCTGGTTATGACCAACCTCTCTATCAACGTTCATGATCCTAGGCCCAAGCGTTCTCGAGTTATCATCCGGGAACCGATTAACTGTTCCTGGCCATGTGACATTGACCTTTGACATACATCAAAATCAATAGGGGTCAACTGCTTGTGATGACCAACCTCCCTATCAACTTTCATGATTCTAAGCATTCTTGAGTTAACATCCAGAAACGGATTGATCCACATTCCGACCAAACAACCGACTGACATTTGCAAAACAATATACCTCCCCTCCGAAGTGGCCATGTAAGGCATTAAGCAATGGTATTCACAATAGAGGTAAATTAACCTCAAGTGGAAGGGTGCGGTCATGACATTGTTTTGTTTAAATAAGGCTGTTATGATTGTTATTGTTATTATTGTCGTTATTATTACTGTTATTATTATTATTATTGTTAAGTACAACACCACTGAATATTACCGTGTTCAGACTACGTTTTTAATCCTATATTAACTTGGGTTTATTTTTTAAACTCGTTTGCGTCCACACTATATGTGGTTTTAATACTATATTAAAAAGTAATACTACATTATTTTACAAGTGTGAACACAAATGTGAGTTATAACTGGTTTTACAATCCCAAATCCACAGATCTTACCTTTTGGCAGAAGAATACCATGTGTTTCTCTTTTGTATGGCTGGCAAAAGTAATTGGAGTGTTGATGAAACAAAAACATTAAATTGCGATATGGAGTCATGCTGATGCTCAAAATGGATTATAGATGGAATGAACAGAAATTCTAAGATGAACACAGAAGTTTAAAACATTGATGACTCCTTCTTGTTTCTGTTAGCCTCCTTCTTTGTAACCTTTTTTGCTTATTGCAAAATATTTGTTAACTTCCAACATTGCATGTATATATTTAAACCACATTTCTTTGCCTAGTGTGGATGCAAACTGGATTATATTTTGATGGGTTTTTAATTTCAAATACCAGTTATAGCCAATTAGTGCCTGATAAAAATAAAACCGGTCTGTTAAGATGTGTGAACATCGGCGTTTAATCAGGTTTCAGTTTCAGTGACAAATTATCCGCCCATAGCAAATATAGATTTCATTTAAAAAGAAAAGTGAAATATAACATTTTTATAGCAATGTTCATGTGTTTTCCAAACCTGGAGTTCATATAGGTCATGCTAGCAAAACAGTGACAAATGCACTCTTAGCTGTCAAAGTAAAATATGATTATTCTTTTTTAATCAAGCATGTCAGTAAAATATAAGAAACATTGATTCCGAAATAAGTGAATTTCACTTTACGGCATGCATGTGCTGTCACTTTAAACACTTGAAAATGGAACAGATATTCCAGAGAATACTTTAGACAATGTGTAATAAAATTTTAGTGTCAAGGTAGTACAGAGAGAACAAATATCATAATGATGACATCATAAGGTTAAAGCTCATTTTTGTTAAATATCAATTGAAAAAATAAGCCTTTATCGCATACACAATGTTTTTCATTGATTTGACCTGATGATCTACTTTTTAACCCCAGATTACCCATATTCAAACTTGACTTAGATTTTATCAATGCAATCATTCTGACCAAATTTCATAAAAATAAATTGAAAAATACAGCCTCTATCGCATACACAAAGTTTCTTTTTGATTTGACCTAGTAACCTAGTTTTTGACCCAAGATGGCCCATTTTCGACCTCAGCCTAGATTTCATCAAGGCAATCATTCTGACCAAAGTTCATGAAGATCAATCCAAAAGTACAGACTCTATCGAATACACAAAGCTTTTTCTTGATTTGACCTAGTGACCTAGTTTATGACCCCAGATGACCCATTTTCGAACTCGGCCTAGATTTCATCAAGGTCATCATTCTGACAAGTATACACAAAGATCAATTGAAAAGTACAGCCTCTATCGCATACACAAAGTTTTTCCTTGATTTGACCTAGTGACCTAGTTTTTGATATCAGATGACCCATTTTCGAACTCGGCCTAGATTTCACCCAGGCTATCATTCTGACTAAATTTCATGAAGATCAGTTGAAAAATACAGCCTCTGTCACATACACATTGAGAACCACTTTCCAAAACACTGAAACTTCATGTCACCATTATTGTAATATGGTACATTTCTATCTAAAATGTACAGACGCTTTGTCGTTATGTTAAGTAGACGAAATATATTAATTAACACTTCTTGATTTTTACCTCCGAGATACTTCCTAGATCAAACGTATTACTACGTATGTTAAAGTAAGATATCTCAGAATCAATATTGTCCAAGTTGAAATTGTCTTTCTTAAATTAAAGTACTGCTACTGAATGTGACGTCGCCTCACCTCAGTTTTTACGTTCTTTGTTTGCGATGGTTACACTCGTCGTAAAATTACACCATTCTCAGTTCGATCTTGGTGATAAAGACAACAAATATGCCAGTCCATGTAAACAAATTTAGTACTGTGTATTAATCAAGGGAAATAGTTCAATACATTTTGATTAAAGAAAAACTTATTACAGTTGACGTTACTTAGTATACTTTCAATCCATTTTAATGACATTATCTAAGACATTTTAAACACTTGCGAGACTAAGACAAATAATTCCTGATCCTGGGAAAACTAATTTTGCCAAGCAAATGAGAGTTTAGTTCCATTTTCTGTTCACGTATGTCTGGTACTGCTATTCAATACCTTTCTGTGACCTGGTGTAAATATTAAGAGGCTCAAATGGGCTTTTACAAAACGTTGACCTGAGGTGGGGGGTTGGGCTAGACCTTCTGGCCTTTCCTTCTGACATCCATTAAGTTCATAAAAGCTATTTAAAGTTTTTCCTATGCATTTATGTGATGACCTAAAAATACGCAGCCATTAGAGTAGAATTTGGTGAGGTCCAACAAATGGAGCTAAAGATATAGTGAAAACTCAATAGGTCGCCCAATACGATAAAAATGAACATGCTGCAGGCTCGGTTTGATTGCATTTGTTTATGGACGGTAGTGGAAATACATGCTGCCGTAAACGCCCTCTGGGCCCGGGTTTAGCAGAAATAAACATTTGCACATGTAACAAGTACAA
This sequence comes from Mercenaria mercenaria, assembly GCF_021730395.1. Taxonomy (NCBI): domain Eukaryota; kingdom Metazoa; phylum Mollusca; class Bivalvia; order Venerida; family Veneridae; genus Mercenaria; species Mercenaria mercenaria. The sequence continues at coordinate 47,662,198 of NC_069363.1, read as the reverse complement.
AACAAGAGCTGTCACTAATGGTGACAAATGCCCCCGCAGCACCTTGACCTTTGACCTGGTGACCCCAAAGTCAGCAGGGGTGGTGTACTGAATAAGTACTATCAGCATGTGAAGTTTAAAGGTCCTGGGTGAAGTGGTTCGCATGTAAAGTGCCTTCATGCAAAAAGTTAACGTTGGCCTCTGTGACATTGACCTTTGACCTGGTGACTCCAAAGTCAGTAGGGTTGGTGTACTCATAAAGTACTATCAGCAGGTAAAGCTTGAAGGTCCTGGATGAAGTGGTTCGCGAGTAAAGTGCCTTCATGCAAAAAGTTAATGTTGGCTCCTGTGACCTTGACCTTTGACCTGGTGACCCAAAAGTCAGTAGAACTGGTGTACTCAATAAGTACTATCAGCATGTGAAGTTTGAAGGTCCTAGGTGAAGCGGTTCGCGAGAAAGTGCCTTCAAGCAAAAAGTCAACGTTGGCCCTTGTGACCTTGACCTTTGACCTGCTGACCCCCAGTCAGTAAGGGTGGTGTACTCAAAAGTACTATCACCGCGTGAAGTTTGAAGGTCCTGGGTGCAGTGGTTCGCGAGTAAAGTGCCTTCATGCAAAAAGTTAACGTTGGCCCCTGTGACCTTGACCTTTAACCTGGTGACCCCAAAGTCATTAGGGTTGGTGTACTCAATAAGTGCTATCAACATTTGAAGTTTGAAGGACCTGGGTGCAATGGTTCGCGAGTAAAGTGTCTTCATGCAAAAAGTTAACGTTGGCCCCTGTAACCTTGACCTTTAACATTGTGACCTCAATGTCAGTAGGGATGGTATACTCAATAAGTACTATCAGCATGTGAAGTTTGAAGGTCCTGGGTGCAGTGGTTAGCGAGAAAAGTGCCTTCATGCAAAAAGTTAACGTTGTGACTAACGAACTAACGAACGGACGGACAGTTGAAAATTAATATGCCTCCCTTCGGGGGCATAAAACAATTTAGAGACATCCGAAGATGTATTCATACGACGATTTATGGATGTCCATACGGAAGCTGATTGTTTTCATCTTCGTCCATACCTGTAGTCAAGCGAAAACGCTTAGCCTTGAATTTCGAGAAAAAAAATCAAACATCACCAACTCTCAGAAACATGAGAAAGAAAGGGTTGTTTCAAATGAAAATTGAACAGCATATAAAGCATGCATATATTGTCAGTTTACTGATATATACAATGAATTCCGGAAAAGGGCAACATAAAAGGGCCACAGTTGTGGACGGTTCAACGTTTTTAAAACCTCAATATTTTCAAAGACCTGTTACTTATCTTCGTTTTGATGCATTTCCCAGCGCTGAAATTTTACAGAACAAGGTGGAACGGTTTCCAGCAATTTTTTATTTCTTTTTTCTTTTCAAATAACATTCATTTTTACAGGGGGACAACTTTTTGAGACTATTTTAAGTATCCATCTTATGGGATAGTATGGCAGAATATGAAATGGTCAGGTAGATTACTGGTAGAGATGTTGTTCTTTTATAAAAAAAAATTCTGTGTTTAGATGATATACTCCTAAACCTTAAAGTGGAAAAGTTAATCAAAAAATGCTTCCAAGTTGTTACACGATTTTTCTATTCTTTAGCTCTAATACGCGAAACCAATAGAAAATTAGAGAGAGGTACTGCAGGGATGCTATAGAACACATTTGGTGAAGATCCGTCAAGTGGTTCATGTTAACAACTCTTTTCAAGGTTTCTTTGTATTTTTAGGATCTTTTTACAGATTTTAATAGTTCTCACAGTCACAAAAGTGGCCAAGCGCAACCACTTTAACAGATTTTGGGAGTGGGTTATTCGAGGATGCTACAGATAAGTTTGGTGAAGGTCCATCAGCCGGTCGTTTAAGGGTATTTTTCTATTTTGAGCTCTGTTGGCCCCTTAAGGGACTTACTGGAACTATTGAAAAAAGTGAAAGACGGCTACACAAGGATACTACAGAACAAGATTCGTGAAGATGCATCAGTTGGTTCATAAGAAGAAATTCTTTTAAGAATTTTAAATAAGATCTGATAAGCGGAACTATCTCAACAAAATAGAGAGAGATACATACAAGGCTGCTATTGAATTTCGATAAATATTCAACAAGTAGTTTATGCAATTTTGCCGTTTAAGAGTTTTCCTATTTTTAACTCTGGCGGCCCCTTAATGCAATCAAGTGAAAACCTTTGAACAAACGATTAAGATGTAACAGAAAAAAAAAGTTTAAGTAAGAAAAATGACGCCTTGACGGACGATGGTCGACAAACACGGTGTGATCACAAAACTCTCTAAAACAGATTAAAACACATCTGTTAAAATGCAGTTCAATATCGGTGACCAGTATGCCTTCAACAAATAATTCTGCAAACTATTTCTGAATTATGCAAGAATTTCATATTCTTTACTAAGGATTCATGCTTTTTATAACAAACAACACGTCAAATCGGTAGTAATTTTATTACCTCCAGTCTACGAAACATCATTATTAATAAACATTTATACAAAGTATACTTATCAGAAAGCGACTCAAAAATAGAAGTAAGTATAAAATGTTTGAAAGACATAAGCGTTAAGATTTCTTTTCCATTAAAAGAAATAAAAAAGACAATCAATCTCAGAAATCACATGTATCACAGAAGTAGGGATTATTTTAGACAGTTACTGTCAAGGAGCAAACAACATAAATCATTATAACGTAAAAAGAGCACACTGAGACATTGGCAAAAATACATCATTATAAATTCAAATGTAGTAACAGGCACACAGCTGTATTAGTCATAAACAACAATTGTAAATCACTATACTTAGACACTTTAGCAGAACATAGTTCTCATACGTTATGTTGTGTACATAATAATCAATAACTTCCTTATACATTCTTGCGTTTATGAAAATCTTACTAAGCTCAAATAAAACAATGGTTCGAGAAAACATGATAGTAAAAAAATATACACTTGCTAAATTGCACATACTGATATAGGAACATTCATTTGATACGAACATGAAAGTTTTTAAGGTTAATGTTAGCTTATGAAATATATCCTATCTAAATAAAGTATATATTATACTAATAGAAAACTAATACTTCTATTGACATAGCGAAGACATGTTCGTATTTATCAATGTTAAAGCTATGAACATTCAAGTTATACAAAAAAACAAAACAAATGCAAATCACCAACAACCACTAAGAAAAACAATTGAAATGATATATGGCACGGTAAAGAACACACTATACAGAAGAATAAACTATAAAATGGAATATAACATCAACAATAATATATTTACAACAAATTTACAAAAGATTGATTCAGTCACATTCTTTTCGTTCAGTACTTCACATATCCCATTCTATGTTACATTTGCAAATTTAATGACTAGACTATAGTGCAAGCAAAGAACTATAATCAACAAAATAGACCTTATGCATTTGGTACTGGTACTCTTTTTGCTAATGAAAAGCAATTAAATATCAATTCTTATAAGAAATTAAAAGACTCAGTTACATACGAAAGCTACTATTCATACTGGCATTATATGTCAGCGTTTTATGTATATGTTAATCAGATATTTACAATGTAGAAAAACTAGAAATAACAATAGAGATCAATAAACAAACTGTGTTTAACACAACTATTTAGTACATGACATATGTTTAACAAAATATACAAACTTTGATATCACAAAATAAAGTTATATTTTCCTAACGATATTACAATAAAACATTATTTACATATCAAAAAGAAATTATTAACAATGCTCCAGTTATATGTTAACATACAAATATACATTGATATGTTCCAACTGTAATGAACAAATCAGCGGTTCTTTTACCGATGTTTCGGATTTCTGCGATGTCTTCTTCCTCTTCCTTCCTCTTGCCAGTCATCAAACGATCCTGTGTAAGAGGTTGCTTCCCCTTTAATGAACATAGACTCTCCGTATCGTCTTTCGCTTTCCTGAATGTTTTCTTCCATTCTCTGGAGCCTAGTTCTGACAGTCCGTGGTGGGAATTCATCCGGTGTTTTTACACACTCTCTATTATCATAATGCTGTATCAGTTTCCTCCAAACGAACTGGTCACATGACAGCAAGTTCTTATTGCCTGTAGAATAAAATATGTATATGATTAAACAGTATAAAATTGAGATCTGATACCAGGACGGGTTTCTAGAACCTTACAGTAAATGTGTTAAAATTCTAAATGTGGAAACATTTTATGTCTAAATAATTGATGAAGTAGTGTGATTCATATTTGAGATAACATCCATATCACCTACATGTACTGTGTACCTCTCACTGCGAGTTATATAGCTTTGCTGATCTGCTTGTATATTCTTACAAGTTCTCGATTTATATTATGTTACTTGACGATAATTTTATAACGTCATTATTCGAAAAATGATATGAGCCCTGTGCGTCCTTGTAACGTAACAAGACATCTGACTTCATTTTCAGTAACGTGCATATTTCAACGTAAATAAACATTAATAAAAAGAAACAGTTTGTTTTCCATGAATATGGAACATATCTCATCTCGAAGTGAGAAACGTTTCACCTCAAATCAAACAAATATCCTCTATTTTACGTTATCAGTGATTACAAATATTTCAACTGATAAATATTACATGTGATATCTAGATATGTATAAATGTAGTAAATGTTCTTTTGAAAATCGTTCGATTCAGACAAAAATGCAAGAGGGTTATGATGACCCTTGATCGCTCACGTAAGTGTCACCCCTAAGACAGCTACCGTATTTTCAACAAATAGTCATGACATTGATAGGTTTGATAGAAGTTCGCCATAGGTATGAATGTGTGAAATTATTATGAAATTGAACAAGCAATATCTGACGCATGCAGAGAAAAAGTCTTGCTTATAGGGGCTAAGTCAAGACGACTTCGGGTAAGGTTCTGCAAAGGAAAAACACTTTAAAACTAGATGTGCTTTTGTGAAAAGCGCATGTCTCCCACAACTGCCTAATCATCTGAATAGTAAGTCTGTCTTTATATACTGTTTGCGGCCTATTTGTATTCACATGTTGGAGTAACCGGCCTACATCTGTGTATCGGTAATTATGTTCAAGGGCCATAATTCCGAAGTGCCTGGGCCGATTTGGCTAGTTATCGAACTTGGCCGAGGACTTGTTGCCAAACACATTTTGTTCAAGTTTGGTGAAGATAGGATGAGTGCGGACAAGCTTTGTGACAGACAGACACACACACACACACACACACACACGCACACACAGACATGCGTAAATCAATATGTCTCCCACAATACTGTGTGGTGGGAGACATAATTATTCTGACAATTGAACAACAGGTTCAGATAGACAGTCAGCAAGAATCAATGTCAACTTTCCGAAATAGTATGATTTTCAATGCGCACGTGTCATGTTTTTTTCAAGACTTGTCTGAACACTTTTTGCGGAGAAGACTGGCCAAGGAAAGTGTTTGTGATATTGTTTTGAAACTGGCAAAGCGCTTTCTGACAGTTCCTTTTATATCTATCAAGGGAAAAGTAATCAAGCTTTCTTTTGGTCAAGGTTTTGGAAATTTTAAAATATTTGGTATATTGCCATACAATGAATATCGCAACATTTTTTTAAGATTGAACCAACGGTTTCTATGCAGCTAAGATCTTTCAGTGTTCGATTTTTGCGGCACCCATCAACAGTTTATTTTGGGAAACGAAATCCGAAGTGTGAACGGACGTTTAAAACAGAACTCAGACTATGAGTGTCTCTGAATAGGTATGCTAAAACTCAGTGCTCACCTATGATAATCAAACCCTTCCGTGCCCTAGTTAGCGCAACATTTATTTGATTTTGATCTGTGATGAAGCCAAGATTATGTTTGCACCAACCCAGAGTAGGATTCGACTCTATTTTGTAGTCTGGGAGAGATCGCACTGTGCTAAATATCACATAGTCCCATTCTCCGCCTGAAATAAATGATTTTTAGAAATTTCTTATTATCATCAATTTATTCATTGGAATCGAGGCAAATATATACAGCCCTACTCATTCAAAAACAAGACCATGTTTATTTAGATGCTGATACAAAATACAAATATCTCCACCGCCTTAATTGTAAAATGTAAAACAATAAAAGTGAAAGCAGGTAAATAACGTGAATCTTTCAGAAGACGGTTTACTACAAACGAGCAATATGTCTAAAACTATTGCCAAAGCAAAGGATTAAAAACAATTCTGATTTACTGATACATTGTAATTAAGTTCAAAAGATATACCTTGACTCGACACTACAGTGCTGACGTTTTCCTCGACATATCCCTCGTCTTTTAACCGTCTCTTGATCTCAGATACCTGTGCGTTATATTGTGAGAGTATCTGGACAGATTGGCTCGTTTCCTCTCTTGTGAAGTAGGAATATACTTTGATCTGAAAAGACGGATAGTTTTCATAATTTAGGGAACACTTGTTACTGATACAGCAACGGTCATCAGGGTTTCGGATTACACCAATACCATTTACTTCCATGCGGCGACTTCGCGGTTTTAAGAATAGAGTAAGTCCCAACCATACTTGGCATTTTCAAGACAGATGTGGGTATATAGATAGAACCACCAAACCTCTGCATGTTAAATGAAGAGCTTTCTCCGTCACATTAAATTTTATTTTTTCAGCCATATCTAAATATGCTAGATATCCCAAAGTAAGAATTAGTTTAACAAGACTTCGTGTATCATCTCACAGATTATGTATAGAAACCAGTAGATGAAACAAACCAGTTAGTACACCGTTAATCGAGAGAAATTGTACATTTTGCGACAAACATGAGGACGAATATAATTTTGTTTTAGAATGTGTACGATATGCTGAATTGAGAAAACAATTTATACCATCATACTTCTGGAAAGGCCCAAACATGTTTAAGTTTATAGAGCTCATGAGATCTGAAAATAAACGTATTCTAAAAATCTAACGACTTATGTTAATAAATAATCTACCGTTAGAAACGACTTATTATACAGAAAACAAAATTAGGTTTATATGCCCCGTTAAATTCTTCATACTGTTTAATTGTGCGCAGGCGTGAGTTTACCGCCGCACACTAGTAACCCGTGAAAGGTCCTCACGTAAAAATTTTAAAACGTTCGCCTGCATTTTTCAGTGATTTATTAGCTATTTAGTTGACCTATCAAAACATGTTTTTGGCTTTCGCGTTAATCTTATATAAGCATGGACATAATATAATGAAAGTCGGGAACAAGTTTTGACAGGTCAAATAAATTGCACACTATCGCACAATAATAAAGCGCTTTGAAATGTAAACAAACAAAACAATAGCATACATTTAAGTCAATACACATATGCATGTTTACGACGCAAACAGTAATTCCTCGTCGGCCGAGCGGTAACGGTATTCGGCCGAGCGGTACCGGTATTCGTGTTATACTTTTTCGTCGGGAGTTCGATTCCCAGACCAGTAAAAAAATTTAAACTCTGGTGTATTTAATTTCCTTTTTATTTCAATACAACATGAAAGTTGGTTAAAGCTGTACTAACTTGTTCACTAACTTATATATGTAACTTTTAACACGTACTTATATTTAAATACGCTTCGTCTTTATATGATCTAATGTTTTGAAGCGTTCGTGAATATATTAGAAACCAGAGAAAAACAAACTTACACAATGTATGTAAATTAAATGCAAAATGAAAAAAAAAATATTGGACAGATGCAAGGTTCGAACCACTGGCGCCAGATCAGAAAGAAAATGCCTCTGTACATGTTATACCCTACCACTAGGTATTCTATAAGAACCATGGTCATGAACGGGAAAATATACTAACCCGTTTCAATCGTAAATTTCTCAACTTAAACGTGCAGTTCGGTGAATGGGTACCTAGTATATTGAACAAGCGATAATTTATCTTCCATCGTGCACCAATCACCTTGTCTCAATATTCCATATTGCTGAGATTATCAACATATTTTATGCTTTCGTCAACGTTACAGAAAAAAACTTGCTTGACCTTCCCTAATGAACATCCGGTCTAGAGGACACGGCAGTGTGCACATGTTTGACGAAATGTAAACAAACAAAAACAGAATTGGAAAAAAAAAATTTTACACTAAAACTGGAAATGATGAATGAAATTCATCTTGTATATGATCTTTAATTTGAAATCGTACATTGGTCTGCATCTGTTCTGCATATTTAATTCATTTTGCACATTTATGCTGCATTTTCACATTTTAGCGAACACGTGTAGTAAAGCAAGTTTTTTGTCTAGCGTTGAAATAACTATAAACTACGCGTTGTTTTTTTAAGATAAGATGTATTAGAAGAAATGTGACGTACACAATGAAGAATAATCACCACATCTTGATATCAATATACACATTTACAACTGCGTGTTTTAAGTATGAAATCGCATTGAAAACGGTTAGTAAATTTCCCCTTCATGACCATGGTTTCATTATAGAATACCTAGGGATAAGGTAAATGTAACTGAGGCAATTTTATTCTGTTTGTGCAGTGGTTCGAACATCAAAATGTCATACAAAGTGATTAATGTCCATCCATAAACTACTGCGCATCAAAGCCAACTATTGAATAATATTCCTTATCTTTTATTTTGAAAGAGATTGCTAAGTACTGATTTTATTTACATGTTGCTAACAAGAGACAAGACGGTCCTAGGTCGCTCACCTGTGAAACACCCATAAACATTTAAAAATGTTTGACTATGATTTCATGGAAACAAATATTCTGGCAATTTTCATTAGAATTTGACCAAAATGTGTCTCTTGATTTAAACAAGTATTTTTTGATAATGACCTATGACCTAGTTTTTGACACCCATGATGACCCAATCTCGAACTTGACCTAGATTAATCAAGGCAATCATTTTGACCAAATTCCATAGGATCAACTGAAAAATACAAGGTTTTTCCTTGATTTGACCTAGCGACCTAATTTATACCCCTGTATGACCATATCTAATCTGACCTAGATTTTCAAGGAATCATTCGACCAAATTCATAAGGGTCAATTAGAAAATACACCTCTATCGCATACCAAGGTTTTCTTTGATATTGACTGTGGCACTACTTCTTGACCAGATGAACCCATATATTAAACTCGACCTAGATTTCATCAAGGCAATCACTTCTACCGTATTTCTGAAAATCAATAATGAATTATTAGCCTCTATGCATACACAAGGCTTTAATTTGATTTGACTTAGTGACCTATTTTGAAACCCAGATGACCCATTTTCGAACTGTTTCTAGATTTCATCAAACGAAATATTCGACAATTTCATGAAGAAATTGAAAATACAGCTCTATCGCATTACACAAGGTTTTTCCTTGATTTGACCTAGTGACCTAGTTTTTGACCCCAGATGACCCATTTTCAACTCGCCTAGATTTCATCAAGATAATCATTCTGACCAATATTCATGAGATCAATGAAAAATTCAGCTCTATCCACACACAAGGTTTTTTCTTTATTTGATCTAGTGACCTATTTTTGACCCCAGATGACCCATATAAAACTTGACCTAGATTTCATCAAGGCAATCATTCGACCAAATTTCATAAGGGTCAATAGAAAAATACAGCCTCTATCGCATACACAAGGTTTTTCTTTGATTTGACCTAGTGACCTACTTCTTGATCCAAGTTGACCTATATTTAAACTCGATCTAGATTTCATCAAGACAATCATTCTGACCATATTTCATGAAAATCAATTGAAAAATACAGCCCCTATCGCATACACAAAGCTTTTCTTTGATTTGACCTAGTGACCTAGTTTTTGACCCCAGATAACCCATTTTCAAACTCAGCCTAGATTTTATAAACATAATCATTCTGACCAATATTCATGAAGATAAATTGAAAAATACAGCCTCTATCGCATACACAATGTTTTTCCTTAATTTGACCTAGTGACCTAGTCTTTAAACCCAGATGACCCATTTTCGAATTCAGCCTAGATTTCAACAAGGCAATCATTCTGATAAATATTCATGAAGATCAGTTCAAAAATACAGCCTCTATCGCATACACAAGGTTTTTCTTTGATTTGACCTAGTGACCTAGTTTTTGACCCCAGATGACCCATTTTCGAACTCGACCTAGATTTCATCAACGTAATCATCCTGACCAAAATGAATGAAGACTAATTGAAAAATACAGCCTCTATCGCATACAAAATGTTTTTCTTTGATTTAACCTAGTGACCTAGTTTTTGACCCCAAATGACCCATTTTCGAACTTGGCCTAGATTTCATCAAGGTTATCATTCTGACTAAATTTTATAAAGATCAGCTGAAAAATACTGCCTCTATCGCATACACAAGCTAAATGTTGACAGACGACAGACAGACAACAGACGACAGACAGACAGACGACGGACGCCGGACATCGAGCGATCACAAAAACTCACATGAGCATTGCTCAGGTGAGCTAAAAATAAAAACGCCATAATACTGTGCGGTACTTATATCATTCTGTAACTATGTTGGTGTCTTTTGTTTCGTTTCGGAAGGTATCAACAAAATGTATATTTAATATTTGTCTAATAAATATGTATTTAAATAACCTATTTCAGGTTCAAATATAATTAAAGGAACTAACTGTACTCTAGCCTTTCCCTTTTCCATACATGAAAGGGCAATACACAGCTGGATCTAGTTTCAATTACATTAATTTCTATTTTTTCTGTTCTTAGTAATTACCATTATATATCATTTGTTCCTTTGTATTAAACTCAAGATTGATCGTTTCCAAAGGTTAGATACCGATATACATTTGTTATAAATTTGCATTTCTGTCCCTTCTGTGTCGTTTACCTACATTATTATTGTTATATTATCATTGTTACATTATCATGCTGTTACTGTAGTAACTTTACAGAAATAAAATACTGTCTGCTTTGTATAATGCTAGGCTAATAACAAGAACATTCTATATTGTTTTGAAAAATGTTACATTGCGATGCTAATCTATGTCTGTTTTTATTGTTAAGCAATCATTACCCTGATATATATATCAAGTATACATTACTGTCGCCATATATGTATGTATTTGCCACACGGGTCAATGACCTACTGGTGTTTATGAATAAAATCCTTGAAATATGTGAAAATCATTAAAGCATTCTATATCAAAAGCGGTGTTTGGAACCCCAAGCTGTGTGAGAAAAGAGGTACATAATCATCCGATCTTAAAAATCTTTATTCAACTGAAACAATTCCGCAAAGATGTACACGCCTCTAGAGACATCCGACACCAAGTTTTGCAAAAATAAGTAGTAATATAAAGTACTTACCACTTCATCAATTTCAAGCGCATTACTTTTCGATTGTTCATTGCCATCTTCCGTTGTTACTGTCAAAACCTTTTCTTCTCCTTCAACGTGAACAAATATATGCGGATAGGAAGTCTTCATGTGTTTCGGCCAGATATGCATGCGACTAGTTTTCCAAAGTCCCGGCATTGTAATTAGGGCGTTGTCGTAAAATTTCTCAGATGGAAAACGACAGATTTGGGGATTCTAAAAACACACATTTAGTGTGAGAACATGTACATACTTCGTCGGCATTCAAGAACATCCAAAAGCTATGCAGTATACTTTTCATATAACGACCATTGATTTGCTATCTCAAACCAATACACAATTACAAACTATAAAATTATTTAGAATATCTTTAGCATCAATTTATAGTAACTTATTAGGGTATTATGCAGCACCAAGTTTATAACAAGACCATTTGTAAGCCATTAAACATTAAATATCCAATAAGACATGATAAATGTTCACAGAATTACAGGATGTTTATAAATATAAATTTTCAAAAGGGTTACCATTCGATACTGTTCCTCCAGCATAGTGAACTTCACATTGTTAATATGCTTTGTGTTTGTAACGGCATAACGTTCAAATAGTGAGGTTTCCAATCCTAGTAATCCTGCTTCTTTACACATGATGATTGGTCTCAATTGCTTGTGATCCCCAATAAGCACAACTTGCTCAGCCTTGGTAGCAATGATTGGCACTAGACACTGTGGCTCTGGACACATGCCTGCTTCGTCAACGATTACCTATCAGTAGTATGAAACCTTACTGGTAATTGCATTGTTATAAGTGGCATGAATTAAACGAAGCTTTAATATATCAGTTAATATTGATATTTAAAGTACTATTTATAATAATAATATCGTTATCGAGTAAAGTTGTTCAATAACTGATAAAGTAATGCTATTGCAACGCTAGTGTACAAACCTGATGAACGCTAGTTGCTTTTAGCACTTTTGGGTTTGAACCAACGGCTGTTGTGCACAGTATCACGTCATGTTTTCTAATTTCATCAATAGAAGCCTCTCTGACAATGCGGACGTATGCCGCCACCTTTTCTGGCATTGGTTCATAGTTGTTGGCCTTGAACAGTTTATCGTATGCATTTATTTCTTCTGCATATTTCTTTCCTTTTTGTCGAATAAGATGATGAAGCGCTACTGGATATAACACTGGTGACGTTTTCTGGTTTCTGGTACTTCTCTTGGAAAGAAATGTCCTCCCAGGAATGGGAAAGTCCAGTGCTTCAATGGACCTTCCATATACACGGACGAAATCGGGGCAGTAATTACCCATACGGTAGTACATCCATTCTGTAAAGGAACAATTACCGATGTACAGATTTAACTTTTAGTATACCTAAAGTAATACAAGTTTACAATTTTAACCTTTACCCTGCTTTTTTCTAAAATGGACTGGTCCATCATTCAATTTAGGCAGTACCACTTATAAGTCAAAGGGGTGTTCACTGAAATTTTACTGATAATAGCGACAGAAGGCTGATAGCAGGCTGGTCTTAGTCTGTACTGGTCGCAAAGGCACTGGTCACTAGCTACCAGCAGGCTAAAGTTTTAATTGACAACATTATCTAAATGATACGGGAATTCGTTAAATTCGCCTTCCTTTAATAGTGTATGTGGATATACATTATCTTAACAAACTTACTTTTGCATTTTTGAACATAGATTTATTTGCGTAAATACTCTCCATTCGCAAACAAGAAGACGCAAAATAGGGTCGCGGCATCATAATAACAACAAAGGATTTATATTTCTTTTTTACCTGCAACCAAATCAACCGATCTGTTTGACGGTCCGCAGAACAAAACTTGTTTCTTTTGCTTCCCTTCTTTATGTTGAATACCGTTGACTTTGTTGAAAAGAGATACAAGCTTTATTCCAGTGTATGTTTTACCAGTTCCTATAAAATATATACTGGTATATTTGTATCATAAAAACGAAAAGTCATTAGTAGTCGTATACATGTATTTATGTTTAATACGTAGTGACATTAAGCACGAAAAAATCTTTTAAGGGATGTTGAAATGGGACACTCAGGATTTCGTTGGTAGCACATTATTTTACGATAACCAATTTCGTCCGATGAATATCTTTAAAAAAAACTCTCTAAATCGTAACTACGTAAATCGTAAATACACACTTTATCTTATTATCGTGCCAGCAATCTTACCAGGTGGTCCTTGTATGAGGGAAAACCGTGACATCAGGGCTTTATCGATAGCTTCTTGTTGCTTTTTGTTATTCGGTGGCAGAGGTTTTCGTCTGGGATCGTCACTGCTGGCGTCATAATACAAGTCGCGTTCGATAAGACTGGCAATGTGTTTATGATCCCTGTCTGAAATATCATTACAAAATAACACTGTTTTATATTTCACAAATATATAAATTAATCAATAGAATGTTTTTCTTTCTGTCACCGTCACGTGATGATACAACTGGAACCAGTATTGTACTGTGTGATTTAAAATGTATCCACGGTCTGTTTAAGTATATACAACAATGTCCGAAACCTACAGTCCAGAAATGCCATATTTTTTTTCGTATTGGACTAAAGTCCAAAATATCCTTATTTTTTCATTTTGGATGGGACAACTTCCGATTCCTTAACGCAAGGAGTCGATCGGGATTACTTCCCTTGTGTAATGCATTTCGTCTGTAGACAATAGTAAAAAAAAAATAGAAAAAAGCTGGGAAAACTTTCCTATTTCTCAACGAAACATATGTGTGAGCACTCAGTTTCTAAGTTAAAACATTTCCTATTCGATAATAAATCATTGATGAAAGGTCGTTTTTTGGCGCAGAAGCAAAACCATAACGCACACATCTAACATTAACATGCGTATTTATCAACTTCTTATGTTTGTTGTATTTGGAACATGTTCCACTCCTTATTTAAAAATGTGTGACCATTTTATATTTATTATTATGGTATGAAACGAAGAGGTAATTTAACAGTGTCGAGTATAATACTAAATTCAAATGGAGCAGTAATAAGCCATATTTGGAATCGCCATTCGTCTCGTCCAATACGGGTTATTACTGCTGTGTACGAGTCCAATAAAATTCAGTATTATACTTAACATTGTTAAATAACCTCAAAATAGCTGAAATTGATATTTCAAAACATTGACTAAATACTTTTCGAAGTAAAAATACAGATAAAAAAGAAAGAAGAATATTATTACCTAGATCAGGAATAGCTTTGTTCAGAGCAATCTTTGTGGCTAATGTATCTTGCACTGATGGCAGCATTTTGATATAGGTTTCGGTTCTCCTGTAAGATAATAAGTCCAACATATACATGTAATATATGCATGATTAAATCATTAAACTGAAAAATAACATCATACGTAAACTTTTTATGTGATATATATTTTCAGGTTAATAATAACCTAACAAAAACAAGTAAAGCTAAACAAACAGAAAAAGATCAACCGTTTGGAGCTTTGTAATTATAATAATTAGGATTTTAATCAATTAAACAATACACATATCAACACAAATAATGCTAATATTTAATGATTTGATATTTATTTTCGCTAATTAAAGTTTGTCAAAAGACAACAAAGTATGACAGCTAAGTGAAATGCAAATGCTAATCGCGGCATTGATCAGTATATATAGCAGAGATACATATTTTCTTAGATGAACTTCATGTAAACCGCAGTAAGTACGCAAAAGCAATAGTCCCGTCACATGAACCAGGCTTTGCGAAAAGTTATTAGACCGTCTGACAGGTCAGGTGAATTTCGGATATTTGTCGTAGCTTTTCACAAGGTCCCGGACTAAATATATATAAATAAATACCAAAATACCCCTCATTTCAAAATTGGTGCAGAATAGTTTCCCATGACAAAACATGTAACAAATGTTTGGATTACTTGTCTATTACTAGTATAAGCATCCAACCAAAATTCGTTTTGTATATCAGTATTACTTTTGCAATAACCAATTTTACCAATCGTGAATATATCAGTATGACAAATTTTCATTCGGTCAGACAATAATGGTAAGTTCCTGATAATTGTTCGTAAGTTTCGCGAGGCCTGATATACACTTGTCACATTTAACATATTATTTTCAAAATAAATATGAAATATCTAATTACGCACCTGTCTACCTCTGACTTCCTCAGAATCTCAACACTGAAGCGTTGATCTGCGGACGTCTGATAAAAGGAAAGTGGGAGCTCAGGTGCTCTATCGTGCAAAGAAAATGACACTGTAAGTTTTCCGGTAGATTTCTCTTCCTTTTTCCTCTTGACTTTCGTCACTTCTGCATGACCAACCCAAACTGAATCTGATGTCGGCAAATCTTGCGATTTACTTTTGACTGCTTTTTTATCTGATGATACTGTTGCTTTAAGACATAACCAGTCATATGACGATGCCCCGCTATAGCCCTCCTCATCGTCATCCTCGTCGTCTGAAACTGTACCTGACAACTCTATATTTCTGACCTCACATTCAGCTAACCCAAGAGCAAACTTGCCCTTCCTTTCCCCGGAGAACTTGACCTGTACGTTGTTAATTGTGCATGATTCTTCGTTTTTCACAATCCCAGTTGCTGATTCCATTAGCATCAAGGGAAGCCATCTTTCCAAATACAGTTTGACAGTCTTATACTGATCACACGTTGCGCGAGTCACATACCTATACAGATATAACACTGGATCCTCAGTATGCTGTAGACAGAGTTTCACGTTGTTTGTCATGTTATACAGCATTGGTTTAGGGGCAATGATGCCTTTATGTGGTGAGGCAGACATCTGAATCTTCACTTGCTGACCGCGGGAAAATGTCATTGAAAAACGTGTGTTAGGCTGAATCTGTAACGGATCAAGGCTTTCTGTCGAAACATCGTCTAATCCTTCTCCGTGATGCGAGATATTTGCCTTTTTGATGGCTCGAGACAGATCTTCAACATGACCTTCCATCGTACATTTTAATATTTTCGCCCATTCATACAGGGGTAGAAAGACGATACCTTTATGAGGATTTAACCTCAATTCGTTTCCTCTATCAGGGGGATAATTTGGACGCACGTGGAAATCGTATAGCCTCTTCCTCCATACTGCCTTAACTTTGTTCCAGTGAGTGTTTGGATCTTCAAACACCTCGGGTTTGACCCCCATATCTAAACGGTTGAAAGTCAGTTCCCGGTTACCCTTGGCTACATACTTCAACATTGGAGAGCACAACGTTAGGCCCTTGTCATTTACTTCATCGACGAAACAATTAACCATCTTTGGATTGGTCTTGAAGTCAATTGCTTGCTGTAGTGATCTACATCCTTTCTCGTATGCTTTTGCTCGCTTGGAAACAGAGTTGATGTGCAAACAAATGTTGTCGATTTCTTCTTTTTCGTAAGGAGATCTAATTTTCTGAAATACTGCATGTAGAAGACGGTGAATGATTAAATCATTGTATCTCCTTATTGGAGAAGTAAAATGTGTATAAGGAAACATGTTAAGACTGAAGTGTGTGCCGTCTTCTATTCCCGTAAGACTACCGGAACATCTGTACCCTGCGCGTTCCTGGATAGCCAGCCAGTGCTGGTATACTACCAGTTGAAGCGGGTGTATGTCATCCTTCCTGATAAAAGTAGGAGCTGCAGCTTTCGGTGATTTCATCATTGCGTCCCAAACAGACTTTGAAAGCATTACCGTTTTTGTTGTTTGTTCATTAAGGCAGTCGTAAACACTTGGGCGCTGTGGTCCAACTGGTTTGTCTTGAAATCTAACAAGAATGCCTAGGTATTGATCATTCCTTTTGAAAAATGCCTCTAGATTTTCTTTTGACGGCGGTGGTTGACAGCGAAGAGGAACAGTAGACCTGTATGTTCTAAGTAATTTCTCGGCTACCTTTCTATTCGTCATAATCATGAACTCCTCAATTAAGTAATGAGCTTCTCTTGTTTCTCCTTCTGACTCATCAATTTCGGCTTCTTCCCAGTCTACATCTAAGGCATACATGGCATTCCCTAACCTATTCTTTCGCATAGCATGCGCTATATTGAATAGGCACTTGATATCACTTGTCAACTTGTCCTCTATACCGCCAGGTTGTGCAAAAATCAGTGACTGCGCTTGTCCATATGTCAGTTGCCTTTTCGATCTGATGTAAGATTTCACAATTTCGAAATTGTTACCCTCCATTTGAAGAAGCCTTCCGTTGCTCCCAATGTAGAAGAAAACAGATATTGTAAGTCTTAATTTATCTTGCAGAAGACTACAAAGATTGGAACTTAATGGTTCCGGAATCATGTTCCTTGGTTTTCGTATACCGGGATAGAACGTCGTGGCTCTGTTCCTTGCTTCTTCGTCCAGAGGTGAGTCCTTTGGTACGTACATAGCAACATCTGCAATATGAACTCCTACCTTATAACCGCCATCAATTTTCTCAACACTGAGCGCATCATCTAGATCTTTCGAACCCGGTGGATCTATGGTAAAGATATTTAGATTTGTCAAATCGACTCTGTCTTGCAACAGATGCTCTGAGGGTTCATCTCCTGCTCTTTTGACGATGCTCGATACTTGATCCACGGTCCTTTTCTTGTAAAGTGTTGGCACCTCATGCTGCAGATTAAGAACCATTAGACCTGTAGCAATGCTGCTTCCGCTTGGCAAACGTTTGATTATTGCACCTCTTGGGTAGATATGCCGAGGACCCCATTTTATGAACGCTACCAAAAATATGACAGAGCCATTGTCTGCTGGATTCACTTCAACTATCCTTGGATTACATAATATCCCTGCTCTTTCATCATACTCATATATTTCAACCTTGTATCTTCTTGCTTTTTCAGTTTGATACTTCTGTTTTATTTCTCTGTTCAATATATGAATCTTTGGAATTGTTTTACACATTGGTCGTACAAGATGACTTTCCATATCGTCTAGGGTACAAATAAAGACAGGATGTTTTGTATCTTTGTGGCGCTGTCTATTCCATACACCAACAACTCTCCCATACCTTTTGTCCTTTGCATCCTGATCATCAAGTATCTCCACGATAACTTCGTCTTCGTTAAAGGCCTGTCCTATTTTTGATCGGCCAGATATTTCAATGATATTGATTGAATCATGTGCATCAACTGGTGTACAGTATGCATCATGGCATCCTTCAATCTGTATGACACATTTGATGTACTTCTTGGGATTTTTTATCAATAATTCTTGAAGCTTGCATTTATCAAGAAATTCTGTGTAGAAATTCTCTCTGTTCAGTATGTCAGGGCGTGCGTCTTCAAACTGATGCAAAAATGACATATTCAGTGTAATACCGGTCTTCAAGAGATTCTCCTCAGTTTCAGCCCTTCCAAGGTTTTCTGATACTTCATCATTTTGCTGATAAAACCTACAACTTTGTTCGTAAAACGACATTTTTTCTTGCATACTATCTATTTCAATATCTTGCTCTGACATAAGGTTCAGATCTGGACTTTCAGTCTTGGAAGATGCTGCATAATTAACACTACTATCATCATCTGAATCACTATCTGATACACTATAGTCGTATGACGTCTCGGTTCCAAAGCCTGAAGCATCTGTTGCAGTAGTGGCTGTACTGCAAGAACTAACGTTTCGTGACCTGTTTTTACCACTTCCTTCAAGTTTAAGCCGTTCTACAACTGAATTAATAGTTTTAGTAGTAACATTTATATTTTGAGTTACTCTGGAGGGCGTGTTTGATGAAGATCGTGACCCTGTAGCTCTGTCTAAAGACTGTGCTCTTGAAAACGGTGTACTTTGTCCAGACCGATCGATTGCTTTAGCTGTAATAGAAAGTGCGTTTTCTCATGAAGAGTATTATACCATACTGTTATTTAATGCATACTAGCGAGGATACAACATGTGTTTCGGAAGAAGATGTATGTTATAACACCTTATGTGATAGTCTGATAGATTGTCACGCGAGAAACAAACATGGTACTTGTAGAATGAGTAAATAGAAGTTATTTAATCAAAAGTAAATATTTCGTTTCATTTTTATTGGATTCAAAGCATAAAAGCTATAGAATATTCAATTTTTTATATTCATAGATTTTCCAGTATATTTTATTAACATTCTCCAGCGTTCAAGTGTAGTTCTCACTGTTTTAATTCTAAAAATTATCAGAGAATAATCTATCGTAACGGCTATATTTGAAAACTAATATTAAAGACATCTGTCATCTGGAAACTTACGCCTTTTGTGTCTTCTTTTCTTTCGTCTCTCTGCGTCGAAATGCTGATTTGTGTCTGTTGCAGTCTGCAAATTGACGGCAATATCGTCAGTGTTTTGATCAATCATTCAATATTCATTTTGGTAGGGTCGGGGTGCTATTGTCACCCCAGGTTACAATGTAGATCATATGACGACTTTCTGTCGGTTTTTTTTCTCATTGGAGGAAGACCCAATATCCCGCCATCCCCGCTCACATGCAGCTGGGTAGAACTGCCGCCATTCCGAAGACGGCTGCATGGCTTCCGCACATGAAAGAATTCTGTACTCCAAGAAGCTAGGTTTCGAACCGGCAGCGGTGATGGACAAGTTATTCTATGTCGGCAATCATTACCACTCGGCCATGGAAGCCCCAATAATACTTTATACTCTACTTTATACTCTAGGGAGATTTGCTGATATTATACAGCTGATATTATACATTGTATAAACAATTGTTATATTAACGTACCGCTTTGTTTACATTTGTGCCTTCGAGCCATTCTTCATCCGGTTCTCTTTGCGGAGGTGGTGCTAAAGCCAATTTCTCTTGTATTTCTAATTTAAATGCTTGCAGTCTGTCTCTGTCTCCTCCATCCTGGATAAAAGACATGTGAAGAAATAAAGGTTTGTGAAATCTCAGCACGATGTTTGAAATAAGACATTGAAGTAGTAAAACGCATAAAAGGTGAACTTAGTCGATCGGTTTAACTATCTTCATCAGCAAGACAGGTACAATGTTTAACAGATATCCTCAACTAAGCTAACAAGAAATATTTCAAAAACGCTAAAACATGTTGTGGGAAGTTGAGTGAAATTGTTATAAAGGTAATTAGTGCAGACAGTGTTTTCTTACATTAGGAATAATGATATGCGGGTTTCAACACGTATCTTGAAATAATAGGTATTTATTTATTAATTGTAAATCAGACGTTTTCAACATACGAACCTGACAGTATTTCAAGGCTAACTCATTCTTTTGGAAGGCCAGATCGTAGTCTCTTGTCATAAACAAAGATCGAGCCCATATTGCCAACGCTTCAGGGTCGTCATAGTCACACACATGTTGGAGAACTAGAACAAATGACAAAAATGTTGAATGTAAAAAAACCTAAGCAATGTATAATACATATTTGTAATTACATGTACAGAAAGATACAAACTAGAGTACATAAGAAGTATTTCAAAGTAAGCGAGAAGTTTAATACTCGGAAGTAAGCGGGTAATGTAATGCATAAGTGTTGGATATAATACTTGGGTGTTAACAAGAAGTATACTGCTGGGGAGTAAGGGACGGGTATAATACTTGGAAGTGAGGGATTTAATACTGTGAAGTGACAACTGCTCTTGCATGTTAAACAAAAGATGTCTATTTCGAGGTCAACAAATTCTTTAAAACAAAATTGTCCATTGAACGTAAAAAAAAATCTCGGTAAGTCAAAAGGTAACAAAATTATATAATATGATGTAATAAATAAATTAAATTAAAAACTACTTACTCGTAGTACAAACTTTTCGTACTTCCTGGTGCAAATTCTAAAAATAAGTTAAAGGAATCAATATCAGTAGCTAAAGGAATCGATATCAGATATTTAACAATACTTAAATATGTTCATTTATGCGTACTTATAATTTATCTACTTCATTAGCAGTGCATATTCTGTCTGCATTCTGGCAAAGAGCTGAAACAATAAATCAAATACAAGATAACTATTTCTTTAAGGGGAGGGGTTTCTTTGAGGGGATTGGGGCTAAAAATGTTTAAATTTCAGTATATTCATTTTAGTTCCGTTTGTAACCATATAGGTTATATTTGTCATTAGCTTGGATAACGATACATAGAACAGCATGAATATTAATAACTTAACATCTATAATGCGAACAATACCAATGCATTTGTATAAACCATTTGTTTAGCAAAACCAAAACAGTGTATTTTTTACCAATTCAAGGTAACATCTTGCTGATCGCCACATAGCGTTCTTTCGTCCTGGCTCTGCAATAATATCCCTTGGTCCAAGTGCAATTCTTCTCAGAAAACTGTAAATTTTATTGATATCACCGTCTATAGCCACACAAACAGACCACTTCTTACGCCGCTCAGCCAGTTTTGCCAGACTGTCTAATTCTGCCAAGAAGCCACGAATTTTCTGAAATATACCAATAAATCAATAGTAATAAAGGGCAAAATAATATTTTTAAAAGAAATATATCTTATACCGGTATCACGTTACTACCATTTAATAACCAAAATTGTCTTTCTTACATGTACTGATTTCTTTTTTGTGTATTTTCTAGTCAAATATTGAGTAAATAATGATTATTCTTAACAAAGCAAACTGTAGTAGGCTTCCTCATGCGTATTACATTCAATGACTCCTGCAAACTACCTAGAAGTTCCCACGATATATATGTACATGACAATTGGGCCTAAATGACTAAGTTTCCGATTCATATAATGTAGTTTTGAATGGTTATCCCCGAGTTCAAACGCTCTTTTGCACTCATACAGCCTTCAGAAAGTCAACAGTTGAACAAATATACAAAACACAAGTTAGTATCGAACATTAAAGATTTTCTAAATACCTGTATATTTAATGACAGGTCCGGCAGACCACGAAAGAAAACAAGAGAACCCCAAAGAACATCTGACACAGCTATGTGGCTCTGAACATTCCACTGTGGATCGAAAATAGTTGCTAAAATATAGAAAACAGAAAAAATAACGATTCGGGGATAATAAGTATATCAGCAACTATTGTGATGTCAGATTAAATATTTTACTCATACAAAATAAGCACGAGTTAAGGAGGTTGGACGCTCAATGGATAATGGTCTAGCTGTTTTATCAGAAGTTCGCCGATTCGAAAATCTCTTGGATGTTGATAGTGAGATTGTATTCAACAACGATCTGAGTCAAGTTTAGCTTTGTCATACGAATATTTTATACCACTGTAATTGAGCCAAACAGTATATACTAAGTTCCACCTGAAGCAATATGTGCACTCTTGATAAAAATATGACAGAAAAAGTATGAACGTTTCAGAAATATATATATATAAGGCCTTGTATTTACAAAGAGTATTTAATTAAGCTGTATCATTTCATTCAGGCTGATGTCAATTTCTATGATTTTATCTAAATATAATCACCTGTGTAAAAACATCTGGCTGCCGTCATGTCCTCTCCAATCTGCAAATAAAAATCTCGAAATAAGTCTTTTGCACTGACTTGTACAGACATTCACGGTCTGAAGTTAACAAAAAGATAATTAGGGAGAGAGTTTTTTAAAAAAGCTAATATAGCTTCCTACGCAATCCTTAATGTTGCTATATGTATTATTGTAACAACTGTAATTATACTGAATAAAATATTGTTTAAACCAAAAAGATAATTTTACGTTCAGTTAAAATATTTAGAAAAACAATACAAATAAATATGACATTGTGTTGACAAAAAAACCACATGATGCGCGCTTATCAGGTTACATCACAGGTATCTTGCTTTACACAAATCACAATTCACGCGACGATAAAGAAAATAATATAAACGATAAATAGATTTAGTTCAGGTGATACAACGTTATTCTAGGTACACTGTAATTCGAGTATATCTTTAAGGCCGGAAAAGATGTGTCAGGCCCGGATCGAGGTGATACCCCCTCGCGTACCTACCCGCACTCGGTGCACGGCGCCTTGTAGGCGAGGCCTTCACCCACAAATTGTCCCACTCTCTCCAAGCCCAGTAAAACAATCTGGATCTGGGCTAGAATTTGAAGACAGACACCATTCTAGCATCTTAATGT
Organism: Mercenaria mercenaria; assembly: GCF_021730395.1. NCBI lineage: Eukaryota > Metazoa > Mollusca > Bivalvia > Venerida > Veneridae > Mercenaria > Mercenaria mercenaria. The sequence goes on along the minus strand of NC_069363.1, from coordinate 47,638,817 downwards.
ACCAAGTATGCCTACTGGTCGGCGATTAAATATAATACTTAGAAGTAATATGGACACTTAGCAAGTAATATGGACAGAATGTGAGCATGTTCACACAGGTTGAATGAAATAAGCTCCGCCTTTAATGTCCCTTCCACATTTCATTAAAAGATAAAAGATCCATGTTGTACAATTTTGTACAAACTTGACTAAACCAATTTCCTTATAGGTTTGGCCTGACGGGAAGATTTTTTTACCTGTCCCATGTCAAACTCATTGATAGTATTTGGGAAGAATTTGTTACTCAGCTTGCAATGCGCCTACTTTTCATTATATCAAAATAAAATAAAATTGTTAATGAAAAGAGAATTCTTACCTGGTTGAGAATAAAAGAACAGCCTCCGTACCAATCGGCTAATTGCTGTTCAGTGACAGTTACGTTAAGAAGCCCAGTAAGAAATTTGTCTTTTTCATAGTTGGTACCAGCTATAGCTTTTAGTGCATATAGTTTAGCACTTTCTGCATCGTCACTGTCAAGTGCCTCATGACCTTTCTGAATAAGGTCTGCTATATTCTTTGCCTCCATCTGAAAGGCAAAAATGTGACTACAATGTATCTATCGCCGGACTTAGCCTCGGTAAAATACAAATGTGCCGCCAACAAAACTGACCGTGAGGTCGTTTACCACCTCTGATACCACCACTACCCCCACCCCATCCTTCCCCCACCAAACACACACCCTATCTCCGACAAACGTCGATAATACTTTGAGAATACCGCTTTAGCTAGTATGTTTTGATACAACTGTAAGTTTGTTCTTTGGAGTGCAATCAGTGCATACACACATAGAAGCATCTTCTTTGGAATTCACCTCTCGATATGGTAAATATCGTCTCCTTTAGTTACATGATATTTCCTCCGATTGAAGCATATTTATCGTTTCTCGTCAAATATATCTAAATAATTGATATCTAAGAAACACACTATTTTCAGACTACATGTACATGTATATAAAGATTTCAATGAATAAATGAAAAATTCAATGCAATAAAAATTTAACTGACAAATAGTCTTTAAAAAGAAAAAAACTGTTGAAACTGAGCGAAAAACAAACAATACAAATACTAAAGGCCTTACCTATGTAAACAAGGAAAATGTATTTACGAATCCAACATCATATAAAATGCCTACATTTTAAATACTAAAACAAAGTCTGTTATATAGCAAATTTTCCTACCAAAATGAAACTGTCATTCCTTTTATTGACAACAACTTATTCGCTCCAATGAATTGTTGATATATTTATCCAATATTTTGCGTGTTAAGTTTATGTCAAATATTTTGAAAAATTTTAAACTCGTCCGCTTATCAAAATCGGATTGACTGCGTGCCAGGTATATTATTGTTTATGTATTTTTAGATCTACCCGTAATACTTCCTTGAATTTATCTGTTTTACTTTCATTTTCGAAAAATGCAAGATAAACAAACACAAGTTTGCCTTGGGTCTAGTGACGTTTCTCAACTTTGTTTCGGTTGTGTTTCAGTGGGCAGTTACTTATATAGCCAGTGTTCCTGGATTCTGCACCAGTACTTACCTGTTCGCAGAAAGTAAGTGCCAACTTCTCCACAAAAATAAGAGGTAGAGGTAGAGGACGAATGATTTCAGAAACAAAGTATTCTATCAAATCGTCACAATGAACATATGCCTCGCCCGGGGATCGAACTCGCGATTCTTGGGTATGCGTTCAGATTACCAATGAGCTTAGCGGGCGGTCTTACTATATAAAGACGGAAAGTTAAGATTTTATTTGAGCCGCGCCATGAGAAAACCAACATAGTGGGTTTGTGACTAGCGTGGATCCAGACCAGCCTGCGCATCCGCGCAGTCTGGTCAGGATCCATGCTGTTCGCTAACAGTTTCTCCAATTCCAATAGGCTTTAAAAGCAAACAGCACGTATCCTGGCCAGACTGCGCGGATGCGCAGGCTGATCTGGATCCATGCTGGTCGCAAGCCACTATGTTGGTTTTCTCATGGCACGGCTCAAATTTTATTTTCTATGAATCTCTAATTTAAATAATTATACAATATAAATGGGGCGATCTCATCTCTATTATCTTACTTCTACCATTGATGTTTAATATCGTTCGCACTTTTCCCTTTCTTAGGATTTATATTCAGTAAACACTAACATTTTCTAATAATTATAATCAACAAGTGCTAACAAAAAGTAATGAAGGAGTTCCATTTCTTCTATTTCACCGCATTAACATTTATTAAACTGACCTGTAAGTAAGTCCGACATTTCCATAATAATTAAATACTACACACAATGCTCAATACAATGGTACATATAGATAGGTGTATCTTTTTAAATTACCATGTTTTCATAAATAAATAGTTCGCCAGATCAAACATGTTTTACATGTTTTGTTTTAAAGAGTAATATTCAAAAAAAAAAGACAGGCATTAAGTATATTATCATTATAGATAGGTCTCTAACCGTGAATAAAGTGATACCCAGCGAGAAAGAGGCAACGTGAATCTACAATGAACATGAACTGTGCTGGTGTAAAAAATGTCTTCATTCTTGTAAGCTAAATATTTGCGGGAAATACCTCTGACACAATAATACACCTTAAAGGGTTTTTAACAATTCAAACCTTTAAAACAGGTAAATGTATTAATAGTCCCTTTCTCATATGACGTAAAGTGAACTAGGACAATTATTTATGTTATAGTGGATTTAGGGTATAGATGATAGGTCCATAATGTTTGCATTTAAACTTAAACTGTTGTCATGCATTTATCTACTTGCAGACTGACATTCCAACATTATATTTTAGGTGTTTTTGCTTGTTGTGTTATTTCTATATGTCCCAATATGAAAAAAGCAAAGCTATCCTTCACTGACTAAATTGATCTGTGTGCATGTAAAAAAAGTATCAGTGCATGAAAAGGATTTGAGAATTTTTTTTTAAAAAGCTCAATGTTCTTATGTTTTTGAAAAGATTACACATTATTAATGCTTCATGGTAAAAAAGAATCCCGGGAAGTTTGCATAGATAAGAAAAGAAATACGACCAACCCTATCCTGTACATACTAAATCAGTGCAAATGTAAACAATGACCAGGAAAGAAAGAAAAACTTGTTTTCTTAATAAAAGCTGATTATTTAAAAAAATAAAATAAAATGAACAGACACTGATCTCATGAAATACTATACCAAATTCATTTTCTTTCAGCTGGAATGCAGGAAAAGTCTGTTAGCTATCCCTTATACCATAAAGGACAGTGCCTATATGTCTCTTTAATATTTCAAATTCATAACTTTTTAATTGTACAATAAAAATATGTTGCTAAAAATGCTTATTCTATTTTTATTTTTAATTGCTGCTTAAACCGAGCACTTTCTCTCAATCTTATGCTTGAATAAAGCAGAAACTATTAAGTATATACTAGTATCATGTTAAAAAGGTATAAGTTACCTCCGCAGACTGGTCTTCTGCAACGTCGTTTTGACTGACTTGTTCCCCTACTGCCTCCTCCTTTTTTGTTAAACTGCCCTGTCGCACTTCTGCCTCCTCCCTTTTTGTAATATTGCCTTGGCCCCCTTCTGCCTGCTGCTGTTTTACTATACTGTAATGGCCCTTTATTCCCTCCTCTCCTCCCGGAGAACTGTACTGACCCCCTTCTAACTCCTCTCCTCGTTTATCAGCCTCTGTGCTTGTCTCTTTTATAGCAGTATCGCGTTTTGGTATTTTCTTTTTTCTTTTTCGTAGCTGATTAGCACCGCTTTCCGCGTTTTTCTTTTTCCTTTTTGTATTTAATTTGATATACAAAAGATTGTCCACATTCTGATGAATATTGCCAGTATTGTTATTCGCAGGTAACAATTCCTGCTGTGTAAGTTCCGCGACACGTACAGGATCACTGTTGGCATTTAAACTGACTGCTGAATGTGCACAGTTTTTATTTATAATATTTCCCAAACAATCTGACTGAAGTTTATTTTCGAGTTTCTTGGTATTCCTTGAAAACTGTGTTACGTCAGATCGATTATCTAAATCAGAGTCAAACAGCCAATCACAACATGTTTGTCTGTCTGGAATTCCTAAATCTGCTCGAGAAGTTATTTCTGTATGTGGTTCACTTTCCTGGGAATTCCATGCTCCTAATGAGTCATCGGTTTTCTCTAAATGTCCTGCACTGTCTTGTTTATATCGATAATAATTCTTTCTCTTTTCCTTTTTAACCTTCTTATTTCTGTCTGGCTAAAATAACAAAACATACTGAACGGATAATTCTAAAGCATGTGAACATTTGATAAGAAAAAAATCTGAATGTATGACGTATTTAAATTTTATCTTCCTTGGCCTACATTGTAATATTGTATGGTTGGTGTCAAAAACCATAATTGATACTGTCACAGCTAATCACTAAATGTGTGCATATTTTGTTACATACGCTTTCAGATCTTTTAAATGTACTCAGTTAACAGTTTTATTTTTCACTAAATAAATATAGATCTCATTCATACATAATCTTTCACCAGTTCTAATAATTTTATCAAATTGAATAACATTATGTATACATCTATGAATAGAATTGTCTGGAAATCACTGTGCAAATAAACCAAAACATTATGGATATATCTTAAGCAGAAATAAACAACATCTTTTTTACCGGCAACTACTGTTTAGTTAATTAATTGCTTGTGCAATGGATCACCATTGTTTAAAACACTGACATACTTAAACACAGCACTCTTTCAGAAAATCCTAACATAGTTGTGGTTTGCTGATCAGCCTAATCACCAGAAATTAAAGTTCAATAATCGTTCCGAATTTCAGAAAATGCATGACATAATACACTGAGATCATTCTACAGGGTCGCGAGTTGGTGATAAACAACGATAAATCAATATTTGACAATCGTCTTGAACAATAAGTGGTTAATATTATCATTAACAAAAATAGTGATTCGCTTCGCGCACTTGTTGACTGATAGCGTTGAGGCCTTGACGCAAATTTATTTTAAATACATTACCCTATCACGTAAGTAAATTAACGAAACGATTTGGTTGAGCTATTCGCGAGGCAATTTTAAGCGGAAAAATACGTATAACTTATGTCCCCTATCAAAGGTATTATGAAAAATTATTTAATATAATCCTGATCCCAAAATTACCATTGAGTCCGAGTACTGTGGAACTAGACTGTAGTTTACACTAATCCATAGAGCAATTATAAAAAAATGAAGACTTTGACAGAAAGCTGTGTTAGCTAACAGTTCTCTCTTCTTCAACCTTCACCCCCCCCCCCCCCCCCCCCCCCCCCACACACACTTTTGGCAGCGTAGAAATAATAACAGACACGATTTGAGTCCGTACATCAGTGGTAATGTAATGTGAATCCCTGGCCCCTAGCACCCGCTAGTCTTACACATTCGGTTTATCGTGATGATCTGATTTCTTACAGCTGCCGATCCCTGCAACAATTGAATAGGCTAAACGTCCTATTATTTGTACTAAGCATCAGCTGACTTACTTGTTTCGAACGAACTTTCATTCGTTTTAGTTTTCTAAATTTATTTACTTATCTAGTTTCTCTAAATCCTCTTTCCAATTGATAAGCGTTTGAATGACCGTATGAAAATTTTATACAGACGTAACAGTATTCAAAAAATCCCATCTACTACCAATGCAATATTTTAAACATATTGAAATTGTAACTAATCACGTTTTATGATCTTGGCTAATAATTGGCAGGGGCGAGGGTCATTGTACGATAACTGTCTGCGCGTGCATATGCGTAGCCAATAATAATAATAATAAAAAAAAACAACAAAAAACTGGCGCCACTTTGGGTACCAGCTAAGGAGCTGATTCTATGCCTTCCAAAATATGATCTCCCGAAGCCATTTAAGGTAGTTCTGCACGTTTGATAAACCGGAAGTGATGGCGTAAAGTCATTTATACGGAAAACGTAGAATAAAGCCTGGATTCGTCGTACGGAAATGAAAATCATTCATTTTTATGAATAATTAGCATCCTGTAAGTAAATCTATTATTGTCACTGCTACTATCTTTCTAAAGTTAAAATATGATACTAAAACATCTGACACGCTAAATAATCCAAAATAATGTTTTGAGATAAGCTTGAAATGTAAAATTTACTTTAATCATGGTCAAATATCTCGAATATAAGCACACGAACCTATACATTTTATTTCACCAATTTATAGGCCATATGATTATTTACAACTGTGAGAAGTTTCATTAAAATCTACATTGTAGAAAAAAAATTATTTGCCAAAACGTTATGAAAGTTATTATTTTCCCATAGGCTCCCATTATCTTTTTTATTTGCTGAATTTTCTAATTATATTTTGAAAAATCAGAGTTTAATCAAATTCTACATTGTAGAAAACATTTCGATCCGAACCACAGGCACCAGTATCGGACCTGGAACAAATATATGTTTGTTTTCATCCTAAATGAGTTCAAAATGAAAAAAATATGTAGTGAAATATGAGCCCCCTTCAAAAAAGTACATATGTCTACTGTAGACATACAGTATGTATCTTTTGAAGGGGGCTCATATTCACTACATATTTTTCATTTTGAACTCATTTAGGATGTAAACAAGGGCATATTTTTTGTCCCAGGTCCGATACTGGTGCCTGTGTTAAGGTGATGTCACTTTTTGAATTTCCGGTGAATAACAAAAAACCAAAGAATATTCAGTTCTTTCCAAAAACCGTTATATCATGATTCAACCAAATAGTTTCCTTTGTCTACCAGAAAGGAACAATTCTTATATCTTAATATTGAGATTTGATACCTTTATAACAGACAATAAATTAAAACAATAGACATTCATATGTGACGTCGGTGAGCTCAACAAAGCAATTTCAAGCACACATATTAATGTGGAATATAAAGTAAGTTGCACATTACAATATCCGTCCAAGATACTTTCAAAAACAATGCATTTGCAGAATAGAGAGATAAAAATAAGTTTGACAGCTCGCGAAAACTAATGACAAATTTTGACAGGTATATGATGACTCATGACCTAATTAATTTTTTTCTGTTATTTCTAACTTCCAGTTTGATTTTCATAAAATGGGTATTCTTTATTGTAGCTTACAACTCATACATTTAAACAATAAAAGAATATATTGTTACCTCACTGTTGTTTTGTCTATCCGTCTCTCGTACGAATTCCTATTGTTTCAGTAATTTGTCAGTAATTAGAGCAACTCACAGTGTTGCAATCATACAAAACACATCCCTTATTTTCACATAGATATTGAGGATTTATCTAATTAGCACATGTATTGGAAACACAATTCCAATACCGACTGTGTATTGTAATAATGCTAAACTATCTCAGTCGTGACGTCTCCTTAACCCATTCCGTATTCATTGTTAAAACTTGTTTATTTTAATATATGCAATGCTAATAACTATGATAATGTAACTACATTGATAACTTCTCATAAATAAAAAAAAAAGAAATACATACGTTTTCAATAATCCTTTGTTAAATTCTCTTCCGCATTTTTTATCAGCTGTGTTTACTGTTTATGTTTAGGTCAGCTATTAATAGATGTATTATGTCATGAAATCTCGGAAAAGCTATTTTTAGACATTGGAAAATTATACTTCAAAATACCACTTTTCTGGGTCAAGGCAAACTGTATCTAACTGCGCAATACGTTTATTCCGGATCAATACCCGAGGTAAGGGTTATTCCGGGTTTATTTTTTATGAAAATCGAATCAAGTCGCTATTATGAAAGAAAAAGAGTTGAATTACGTTATTCATAAATATGCATAATCTATAACCTAATCACTGAATATCGAGTACAGTATGCAGGCCCGTAGCTTGTCATTTCTACATAACAGAAAGGCGTATCTGTCATAGACAGTTTTATTTTTCGTTTTGCCGAAAGTATCAACATTTTATAAATGGGAGCAGAAAACATTATGAAATAAAAGTGCCTTTATATTAAGTGTTTTAGTTCGTATTTCTTTTGTTTTCTTATCTGGACAAAACTTTTTTTTAATAGGACATCATTATGCCCCTTCAAGCTTGGTATATAGTTTCAAAAAATATAGGCCTATAAATTACTAACATTTACGTCTTTTTTTATTCTGGGGCGTCGATGTGTACAATATCTCTCAGTTTCAACATATTTAAAACAAAAGAAGCTGGCCGTAATTCCTGGAATGATACCCTAAAACCTTTCAAAAAATATTTACTCGCTTCGCATAACTACCTATTCCATATGCTCGCAATATATTTTTCATTATCCTCCAAATCCTACAAATTCTACTCAAACTTTACTTCGAGAAACAAGAGTTATTAGAATTACTTCGATTCCAGCAAGGTTATTCTAGAATAATCTTCAAAACCATTCTATTATAATATTACCCTCGAAATGCCTCCCTGTTTTAGAAAAGTTTTTGCTACGGGCGTAATATCAGTTAATTAAGAGTATCATGCGACAATCTATTCCGTTTGAATGTCATAATTATACATCTTTATATTATTATATTATTATTATACCACATTTATATAGCACTCTTTTCATGCACATGTAGGCCTACACGTTCAAAAGTTCTTCACAGAAAAACTGCAAAAATACTAACAAATACGCATACAAAAATAATGCATTCCACATTAACAAAATTCATAAATGTAAAACGTATAGATTAAACAAGATAAACATACATACATATTTAAAAGTATTTCAGTTACCCTATTATAAAAAAAACGTTTTAGTGACATTCATCAATTGGTACATGCCTTCATAAAAGTGTATCATTATTTAAACAGATATTATTTCGCTCTATCGTCACTTCTCTCCCATTAAAAAGTAAAACAATAATATTGATATATTATAATGTTATATGCTTACCTGTGCTCTACAAGCTCCCCTATGTCTTTCTGTTTTATGTCTGGCAGAGGCGGACCTAACATACACATACGCATATATGCATATAACTCCGCATATTAATATGCGAAAAATGATATTTAACGAATCCCACAACAAGAAAAGAACAACAAAAAGAATAAGAATGACTAACTTTACTATTACTTCAAACATATTTTCTCTGTATCACTATCAACGTATAAATTTATGGCAAATCAAAATATATCAAGCAGTTTATATTAACATGTCAGAGGTTGATTACTTACTTCGGATGTAACTAATGATTGCGTAATAAATGAATATGCTTAAAATAGCTATCAATCGGGTGCCTTTTGATTTTAACTGGTATCCCAAAACCGCATTCAGAAGTGTATTTTTCTTATCTATTATTCATTGGTAAGCTGGCCAATATTAACACGGATATTGTATTTATAGAAATGATAGTAATTTCGAAAAGACTTTGTACGGACGAAAACTACTATCATAATTTTTCACCGTGCACAAGACCACGAACCGAGCGATCATGTTCGCAGGAAGGCAACACTGTCTGAACTAATTCGTACACCACCTGTGATTTATGCTGAAAAGTTGTCCGTTATTTACAGAGAACAATGCACGTTCGCCTTCACTGAAATTGATTTCCGTTTTATCAAGTGACAATGAACGATGCATATTTACTACTTTAAGAACTCTTAATATATCTATATAATTGTATCATACTGCGAAGATTGACAGTAACAATATGTCTTAACGATACTTTAGTTATGTAACGGTATCAATTGTAGAACTGTTTGGAGACCAAATTCGCGACATCTAGATATTCATAGCTTCGACCTTTAGCTACCTTTCTACATTTACCGAGCGCAATGTTCGAACGCACGACAGGACCAGACCCCGGATGTACTAAATATCGCCGAAGTGCTGTGCACGGGCCCTGTTTATAGTAAAGCAATGCATGCAGACACCGAAGCTCGATATTTTATTTGCTTCATGGATAGAACGAAAACAAAAATCTGGAAATGTTGACAGGTGTGGTTTATGTCAATATGTTTTATACAGGAAAAAACTCACTTGAATGAAAGTGGTTTGAATGTTATCGTATTAAAACAGTTAGATTAGATAATCTAGCTTAGCACATCTCCAGATAGGGATTATTTTGCTGGATTAGAGGTTTTTTCACGAGACTTTTTTCACTAACTTTAGAAGGTCATAGTTTTGTACGTGACATTTCCTGGGAAAATCCGTTTTTGTTTTCTATTCTTCTTGGGAAAAACGTATATTATATGATAATTAGAAATAAAAATTTAATTTCTATGTTATGGTGATCGTGAATGCATTTGTCTAAATTTTAAGCAAATACATAATTCAAAACTTGCGTTACATTTACGTTTGTTGTAAAGATATTTATCAAACTTCATTTCAAATTGAAACATAAGGTTTCCCAAAGGATGGGGATGGTTGTGCGTTAAAACTTTCATTTAGTGTAGTACAAAAAAGTTGGTGTTTCCTTTATAAGGCTAAGAAACGGTTGGTTTTTAGACCAAAAAAATATAGTGTCGAATTCATCGATTAAGCAGCAATTAGAATAAAACAAGAAAAGGAACCCGTTTTCGAAGTGACTGTCTTAAAACATTGATTATTTCATTCATCTACGGTCATTCCTCCAACAAGTCTGATGCATGTAAGCAAGTTGTCATTTAATAATGATGAACAATTTGTTACTTAAAATTTGAAATATTTTTTTAATCTGTGTATAACAAGAAAAATCGGTACCTAACTAAACTTACATAACAAGGTTTGTTTGATTGTCTGCCTAGGTGTTGTGCCGTTTTTCAACATTATTTCTATTACACAACGTTGGTCAGTGTTTGTAGACTCTGAACCAGAACTGACTTTATTTCCGCAATTAAGTAAACTGTTCTACTGTTTTCTGTGAAGTATATACACCACGCCGCGACCACAATACTCTACCTTTGAGCTAACCGAACTAGTGTGATATATACTGAAACTGCCAAAAAAAATCGTAAAGTTCCACCACTGTATTTATTCGTCAAAGTACATCTGTAATAGAGCAATTGATTTTCATTTTTGTAACTGAAGAGCATAAAAATTATTGTAAGAATGTGTCGTTTCTTAAAGGTCATTGATTGTACAGTTTGCTAGCAAAGCACAAACGCAATACTAACTACTAGTTGGATAAGTGTTGTATATTTTCTGGTCCTTCGGGATCATTGATTTCAACTCATTTAGATTTGAAGATTGAATACTGCTTAAGCCGGTGCTAGGGGGCGTGGGCAGTGTTGCTTTTTCCATTACTGCCCATGAACAGACTCAATCAAACCGAGTCTGCAATTTTCACTATTTGCCTTGTTCTCGGTGCTTCCGAGGGATCTACTTTCCAGATTTTATTGTATGTCGTGCACTTTTCATGTTGATACGCTGAATGTTAACCAATGCAAAACAAAGGTAAATGTGTAATTTAACCATTTTATTTCAGCGTTAAATACTTCGCTTTTTTATCAATACAAAAAATATATAACGTAAAAAAATGACTTCAATGTGATCTCCAGACTCCTTATCCAGTCTGTGATACAGTAATTTTTGTACAGTAATACATGAAACAAGAATGTCAGCTTCTGCAAAAGACATGAAGCTGATACACAATAACATAACAGTCAAGTTAAGTCAAGTCAAGTCAAGTCAAATCAAATCAAATACATTTTGTATTTAATTGGCAAAAACGTATTACATCATACGTCCATCACCAAATAATTGTGTGGCAGTTTACATATCTATTTACAATTCAGGGAAGTACGGTATCAACAATTGTCTTGTATAAATGCACATTATACATAAACAATAACAATCTTTTTGAGTTTTAAAAGATCAAATATAAGAGTTGAAAATAGAAAGTTCAAGCTTTGATTGTAACTTGAGCATTGCCTTTATTTCTATCATTCACAAAAAGTCATTATATTAATGTTGAAAAGATATAGAATTGAAAATGAACTTATTTATTAATTCGGTATATCAACATAAAATTAATAACAACTCATTAGTAGGCAAATTGAATATCACTCACGATTTTGCAGATTGGTAACATTAAGGAATATGTAAAATTCATTGAAATTGATCATCGAATGTAATTCTTGATATATCACAAGATCGTAATATATGTCTAGAGCATCTTATTTCATTCGTTTCATATATTTTTATAATGTTTTTGGTGTCTTTCTGTTTTTCAGTGTCTTTCGGTATTTACAGTTGAATATCGTTACCTCGATATCGGTTAGCTCGATACTTCGGTTAGCACGATGTGTTTTAGTCGGTCCCGATTTTTCCCTATTTATCTTAATGTAAGTATTTATCATTACCTCGATATAATTAGCTCGATATTTTGTTTAGCTCGATGAGATTTTTCAGTCCCGTCAACTTACCTGTACTGCTTTTACACCTGGTTTCGTCGATATCACAGCTTGTCAAAAAATATCCATGTTATTTGTAAGGTGTGAAAATCAACCTATTGTTGTACGGCGATGTATTTATGATTTTTCTTTTTATGACCAAAAGCGGATTTTACTGGTTCTGAACTTTAATACCTCTTTTGCGAATAAAACCACACAAAAATAATTTTAGTAGCATGAAAAGATGTCTGTATGTGAGCATCTAAACTAGCCCATCCCTCTCGCGCAAAATGAGCCAAAATTTACAATTTGCCGCTACGAGACAAATAATGTAAAGTACGTCCGTTTTTATCATTTTCTGGCGTAATTCAACGTATTCCATCAGTAAAAATGAAATAAAGTCATATTCGCATCATTTTGCGAAAATAAAATGCCCCCACCCCCTATTTGCCTATTTCATGGGGTCCCCACCCTCCAAGCATCCCCCTGATTGATGGAATGCAGAGCTGATTGGCTAAATATGCGCTACGTGGGTTAAGAATAATGAAAACGGTGTTTTTACGGTGCTAAAACACTGTTAATGGTGGTAGAATTTTAAAAAATCGTCTGTGCAGATATTGACTTTCAAACCTTGATGTGTCCTCACCGTAACATTTTTGAGCTGCTGTGCCGTCATTTAGCGTTTTAAGTCCCCAGAAAGTTTAAAATATCAATCTAGAGGTTCTAAACTACCTAAAACTGCGCAAAATCAAGAGATTTTTCGAAATTTAATTTTTGCCGAATTCACTTATGGGGGCAAGGGACAGTAAATTTGAAAACTCCACAACTCAGCGCTGATACCAGTGCGAAAAAAATCATAAAAAATCCAATTTCGACAAATTCAAGGCAATTTTTAAGCGAATGTCTTGCGTAGACATAGCACTTCATTATGTGACATTTTCAGTCTGCCGATTCTGTTGCTTCTGTGATAAAAACGAGTAAAACGCAGGTTTCAGGACACTAAATTTTTAGACAAAAATGGCCCAAAATGCACACGTTGCGCGACCTTTACCGTATTATCTGCAAATGACTGACCTAATACACATGCATATTTTTAAAGCATGTGGCCAGACGAAAATAATGGTGGGAAGAAAAGTGTCTCATAACCGTTTACTTTTTCCGCAAATTTGAGCTGAAGCTGGATGGATGGATGACCGTTTCCAATTCGTCTGACTTCCGTTACCTCAGGTAAAGTTTTAGATCCGGCCGTCTACATGGAGCTAGGAAAATCGATACATGCACATATTTATTTTACACAATAATCACTCGTACGCAGGAATCCTTAGTTCTATAAACATCATAAATAACCAGTTGAATATATATGCCTGTAAAGTACATATGTATATTTTATTTAAAAAACGTACCCGGGCCAAATGCGAAACTGGCCCCTGCCACTTAAACACTTATAAAATACCAATGTACGCTTAATAATAATTCTGCTTGGCGACTTCAAATCAGCTTGAATTGTGTTATGAAGACCCCGGATGACCTTTCAGACATAATTTTAGGCATGGACATACACGAGTAGAACCACCGAGTTAGTAAGCTAGCGTGACAGTTTCGGCACATGAACAGAACAGAACAGAACAGAACAGATAATTTATTTAGATTTAAGCATTACAGCTTATCATCTGTCTCCATAACATATTAAACAAATGACATGCAAAAAGATAATGAATGGCAAGTACAAATATATATACATATACATATACATGAGAGTGTAAACAAAGTGTTGTGTCATTTATACAGGAACATTTGTACTCCTATCCCTAAGTTGAAATGCCTTAATGATATAATTTGATAGTCGATGTAACAATACTTTATTATCACTATTCATCAAGTTTATGAACTTAAACATACTAGGGGAACTCGTAAAAACTGATGGTAAATATTTTTTTCTCAACTGTCTGTAAGCGGCATCATATACAAGCACAAAATGGTACTCATCTTCTAAGTCATTTTTTTACACACATATGACACTTCCGGTCTGCTCTTGGAATGTTTCGATGTCTTCCCTGCTCTATATTTAGTTTATGCGATGAAAGTCTAAGTTTTGCTAGTGCCTGTCTATGTTTCACATTGTCTAATATACTTAAGTAGGCAGATACTTCAAAATTAGATTTAATTTCTTTGTACAGAGTCAATGCGCTGGAGTTACGTACACCTTCACGCCACTGTGATATATACATCTCCTTCAAGCGAACTTTAAACATGGATATAAAATGTGTTACACTTATAACAGAATCACGAAATAGCCAAACTTCTTAAAAACCTGTTTCTTATAAAAGTGTTTTAACATTAGTTAACCAATTACATTTGTTATTTTCGCACTGTTTCAACATCTCTACATATAAAGTATACAAAACATGATTACTGTTAAAGCTATTCATTAGTTTGTTTGGACCAACATAGGAGACTGACAGGTGCGACAAGGAAGGGATCTATATTTATCGCGACGTATACTAGTATCTAGTAGCTAGTTAATTTGGGTTATACATATTTAAATGACAATATTTAAATGATTTTTAACAGAAGAAATGGGATATTTCAACGTCTATGTCGGCTACTAGCGTCAGCTACAAAATGCTTATACAGAATATCAAAACTTTAGAATATTGCTAGACCATAGAACAAAATAAAAAATACTAATAGAAAATAGGGCAAAGTTTGAGAATACTCCGCATCTACGTCTCCGAATTTAGAGTTCTCATTTTTTAGTTGCTTACAACCTAGAGTCGATCACTTCCCGGCATGCATAACAGTACAATGAACTGAAAATTACCGGCATGCAGTACATTATTAAAGCTCCGTTTCTCTTTGGGCGGTTATCTCTATTTACAAAACTATATTCTGAATTTTAGCAGGTCTGACGGATTCATATGATACAAGATTAATCAGGTGTATGGAATGAACTTCAAAGATTTAACGTATGTTTCGGTGACGCGGACGCCTGCTACAAATGGCCTTGGGACAGGTGGTGGATAGCAGAACTTTAAAACTACTGCAACGAGATAAAATGCAACAAAAGTTACCAAAAGTGAATACAGCCAAGTTAAAGAGTATTCTGCATCTGCATCCACTGAATTTGAGTTTTCTTTTTCTGTTGCTTTTAACAGGGAGTCCATCACTTCCTCGCATCCGCAGTACAATAAACAGAAAATTACCGGCATACAGTAGATAATGAGTGCTCCGATTCTGTTAAGATGGGTGTTTCTATTTACAAAACATTCATATGTTAACACAAATGGTGCCAGGAAGACATAGTATAAAATAAGATAGGGAAAATACAGCAAGTATTTAACTAAACAGAACAGGTAATACAAGCCAGTGCAGAGCAGATGGAAGAGAAAAAGTAGAAGGCGTAGTACATAATATGAAAATACAGATAAAATCGGAAACAAGATGAAGAACAGAAGCCTTTCCGGTTTCGAAAATAAACTTATCTGTAGCATCTTTAGTATTATGCGAACAGCTAGAAGAAAAGCAGAGACAAAGCATACAATTCTGGACCATTTTAGTAAACAAATCTCTAACGCTACAAAACCACGTGGTCTCAATATGTACCCAACACGTCGAAGTTCATATCCACATACAAAGCCGAGAAACATAAACATAAGAGCAATTAAAAGTTCCAAGATATAGTCCACGTTGTCTAAACTTTGTCCTATCCTTCCTTGTATCCCTCGTGTAATGTTCACAAACTCTATCATCATCCAACGAGTGGTGTTCAACGTCTGTGCAGTTTCTGGTATCAAAACATCAGTAGCAGTATCTAATAATCGGGAAGTCGAATTTGCTACTTGTTTTGTGCTGTCTGTTATTCCAAACATCATATCTCGGGCGGCGTCCAGTGTTTCTGTGGCGGCTGGAATTAATACTTCAATCACCTCGTTTACTAGTTTCTTAGCATTATCCGCCATGTCCTTGGCACTTTCTGCTATTTCTGTTCCAGATTCTGTCATCTTCTTTATTTCAGGTATAATTTCATTTTTGACATAAGTGTCCAAATTTCTTAAACTATTCGCAACGTTCCCGTTAAAAGTTGCTATACCGGCTTCAACAGAATGTCGGCCCTGTTCTGCCTGCCTCTCAAATTTATCAATGCCAAAAACCGGTTTAACAACTGATCCTATAATTTTTCCAACGCCTTCAAAAAGCCATCCAAGTAAACAATCTACTGGACCAAAGGATGTGCCGAGTAAAAGTCCGACCAGAACCAGTTTCCACATATTTGTTTCTATAAAGGAAAAAGAAAATAACATCACCTATCTAGGCAAATTTCTTAACAAGCAAAACACGTCAATACGAAACTCCGCGACACATTGATTTATCAATACGTTTTAATCTATATGACAAATTGATTACCTTGTTAAAGATGTTTTTCACTGGCACCAGACCAGAAAGAAAATGCCTCTATACAAGTTATACCGTACCCCGTGGTATACTATAAGAACCATAGTCAGGGGGGTAGGACGTAAATGGTGTCTTTCGGTGGTTTAAGTGAGAAAATTGTGTAAATCGGGTAAATATGACGGATTTTGTTGACAATTCATCACTCTAGGGCGGATATTTTGCCAAGTAAGCGAGTTTTTCTTTTACTTTGGAAACTTTTTTTTTTTAATTCCGTGACCACGCTATTTATTTACCCTGAGTCTGTATCTGGCGCCGTAAAAAGTTATTGAACGCTTTATACGGAAATAATAAGTTCAAGTCCTGCTCCAGTCCACTTTTCCAACGAAGCAGAAAAATGGAAATAAAAGGTATTTGCACTTCTGCTATACAGTCGCAAGTAAGAAAGTATCATTCTAAAGCCTTGGCTATCATAAATTTGGTCGAGCTTGTACTGTTTTTTACACAAATCATTGGAAAAGTGGACTTGAGCAGGACTTGAACTATTTATCTCCGTATAAAGCGTTCAATAACTTTCTACGGCGCCAGGTACAGACTCGGTGTAAATTGTTGGGAGGAGATAAATAGCGTGGTCACAGAATGCACGCATGCAATGTTTCCAAAGTAAAAGAAAAACTAAAAAGAACTCACTTACTTGGCAAAATATCCGCCCTAGGGTGAAGATTTGTCAACAAAATCCGCCATATTTACCCGACAGACACAATTTTCTCACTTAAGGTAGGACAACTCTAATGGACAATATTCCAAACTTAATTCAAAATGTGTTTTTTATTATCTATATCATACCACTGAATTGTTTTTAAAATATTAGGACACCTTTCCAGGTGGATAAAAAAAATTCTAAATAGCAAACGTTAACGGTCAGATGAATGGAATTCCCTTGACATGCTTGATGCATTTTACCGAGGTATAAGCGATAAATGTACAGACAAGATCCAACCAAAATTTTCACTGGTCAAACAAGCCAGTCGTTTGGAAATTTTCACTGGTCCGACAGAAATTTCACTGGTCACACTCATAGACCATTGGATCTCTCCTTACGTAGAGGACTGCACATTTACATTGATTAATATGTTCTAAATAGTCCACACTGGTACTATGCTGATGTAGTCGAACAAATCCGACGTATACAGTTTGTTTTATATTGTGATGGTCAAACTGTAACGGCTGCAAAAGTCAGAAATTAAAAAGCAGCCGCTCAGCGACAGTAACTACTGAGTAAGCTTGTCTATATGCTGATGTTGATTTATATATTTACAGTTTCACATCTAATGCAAGCATAAAACTTTAAAATGTGACATACCAGTTCCAAGTTTGGTGTTTACTGCAAAGCAAGGCATGCCTCGACGTTCAGGCTGTCTGGTGGTATGTCTTTCCGTAGGCAGCACGGTTAATGTATTCACAATCAGGATTTTCACATTTCACATATAAATACCCTCCAAGTCCTTCCTGAAGTTCCCCTTGAATTGTGTTTATTGTCAGTGGCACAGGCCCAAGTTTACACTTTTTACAATATTTAAGATTATCAAGAAGCACTTCCCACTCAACCAGTCTTCTTCCCACTTTCCACGATTCATCTAGATCTAATCCATTATTTTCAACGCGAGTGGTTGTTACATCGTTTCCACATTAATAGTGACCATTATTCAACAATTTCTTGTGTCGACTTATTGGTTTTCTCTTCGAAAATTGACCTTTCTTGTTTCGTGCCATTCCGTTTTCAGAAAACACTGGTCGCGAAATCCAATTACTTTCGGTTTAAAAATATTTATATTTTCGAATATTATTAAACAGAACTAACTGAAATATTAATCAAACACCACTTTATAGTAGTTATGACCAATCAAAATAAAAAATATTGCGTAAATACATATTTTGGGATGAAATCAAATTTTTACCGTAGTTTACCGATGACGAACGGTGTGTTGCGATATTTACCGAGTTTAAAACGACATTAGCCGATCTTTTAAAATTTTGGCGGGAGTTATTAGAGTTGTCCTGCCTTAAACCACCGAAAGACACCATTAACGTCCTACCTCCTGGTCATCAACGGGAAAATATACTTACCCATTTCAATTGCGCATTTCTCACTTAATTTGCGTAGTTTAGTAAATGTGCACTAGTGATATTTGACAAGTGGTAATTTTATCTTCAATTGTGTACCATTCACATTCCTCTCAGAGTAGGTTACAGAAATCAAAGCACTGAGGGTACTTACGGGGCCGTGCATTTCAGCTGTATTTGTAACATGGCAGAATTCACTTGCGGTGACCGTTAAGACAGATTAGATTACATTAGATTTCTTTATTTTCAAAAATAGAGAGCATAACGTTTATACATGAACAACATCTAAACAATAATATACATACAAAAGAACAATTATTTACACAGTTGTTTCAAATGAAAAGCATTAACATTCATGAGCTGAATGAAGGGAAAATCGAAATTAAACGAAATCAAAAGTTTAACGCAATGAATACTACTGCAGGTGCTTTGAGAAAAAATATGCATTTCCCATTTAACACCACTATATGTACAGCATAAACGATGAAGGCGAAAACGTTAGTGTATATATTTATAACTTGTAAAGAGGTTTTGGATAAACTCCAGTAGAAAAGTGAATAAAACAAAGAAATGTTAACCGATTAATACATTCTATATGAGCTGTAAATTATTCTTAACTATAAAAATATAGCTGTATAATTTAGTTTAACAGTATACGTTTAATTACTCTTGCAATATTGTAGCGATTAAAGCAGTATTCATTGCTAACTATAGCGAGCTGTGTAAAAAAACAGCTCCGATCTTTCAGAGACAGTTGGAACAAAAGCTTAAACCTTTCTATTCCGCATAAGTCTATGACAGAGTCCCACAACTGAGCATGTAACGATTCATTTCGAGGACAAAAGCAGATACTATGTATATTTGCGTCATGACATAGTAAAGCACACTTTCTACATCCTTGTTTATAGTCTGCTTATAGCATAGAGCCTACGAAGTTCATAAGAAATACATACATAGATAACATTTTTTTGGTTTTTCTTGTCCAACAACCATAGTTTTGCTGGTTTTCCTGCAGTAAAAATTAGTTCTAACTCAGGTCTGTTCTCACAAAGTCTGTTTATTCTTAATCGTTGTCCTATTTTTTATATTAGAGACAGTCCGAGCCGTGGGTTACGGGTTCCCCTCCAGGAGCAACCTGACCGGGGTTCCCGAGGCGACGACCTTGCGGGACGGACGAAGGGACAGGCGATTCCGGTTTAAGGTTATTTATATATTATATATTTATATACTAGTATTTGTGTCAATAATATTTTTCCATGATTGCTTTGAAGGAAAACCTCCCGAGTCTACATATTGTTGTAAATAAGCCTCAATTTGATATTTACTTAAGAATCTGTATACCTCCGGTATAAAGCCACGTGTTTGTCAATCATAATTCAAGAATCTAGTCAGGCTATGTAGGAATAAATGCTTGGCCAAATATCTGCCTGGTAAGCGGCATAGTTCTTCAAAGAAATGAAGCTTTTTCGTATCAATCATTGATTCTACAGATTCTAAACCGATTGCACTTAGCGAGAAATCTGTCGCTATATCTTGTTTGAGTTGTTGCATAAATCTTATACAGAATCTATGAGCTTTTTCCATTGTAAGTATATCAGTCTTTGAGTATGTACTCCACAGTTTACAACCGTACATGGACTTTGACAAAACAACTGATTTGTAAATAGTTATTGAAGTAACTGGATTCAGCAAAACTGGGTGAATTCCATTATTAACAATACTCAGGAACGCACCACGAAGTTTAGCACAAGCGTCATACAGAGGTTTTTGCGTGGATAAATATTTATCAGTCGCAAGTCCCAGGTGTGTATAAAACTCAACCTTACAGACTGCTAAGTTTCCTAGTAAGAAACATCGGTGATTGTCACCAGCATTATGCTCATTAAAACTATCACAGCACATTTACTGGCATTATATATGTATCTCCATTTCCGTGTGTAATTATAGTAAATGTCTAGCATTTTATCAAGACCGTATTTTGACAGGGAAACTAACACCATATCATCAGTAATAGTTGGAGCGCACACATTCATATAATAGATACAAAACCAACAGTTTTCTAACTGTTGTATTTTGAAGACCATTTATAAACTCAAGGTAGAATAAGGGCGAATTTTTCCCTCCTTGACTGGTTCCTTGCAGCACCTGGTACATGTCTTTAAATGCTATGAGGGTGGTATATTAAATGCTAGCTTCAATCAGCTTGTAGAAAAGTCCACCGTGCCACACATTGTCAAACGCGTCGAACGCATTTTTCCCATCAAGGATACACACGAAGAGTTTTGAAGAGTTTTCACGCGAATAATGAATGCACTCACGCAACACAAATGACGTCATTAAGCATCTCAATTTCTCTTGGAAACCACCTTGCTGCAAGCTCAGTGTTTAATATTTTCTCTTTACATATACCTAATAATATGATTTCAACGACCTTCTAGACCTCTGAAGACAGCGTTATTGCTCGGTAATTGTTGGGATCATCCTTGTGCTTTTTACCACCTTTGTGTTGTGTAACAATATTTCCACATTTAAGAGAGTCCGATATATAACCATTCCGTAACATGTCTGTGTATATATTTGCAAGAAGTGCCGATATATTATGTTTAGCAAGTATTAAAGGTCTTCAGAGAAAATGTTATCTTCACCACACGCCTTGCATTTCGGAAGAGGTTCAATAGCCGACAATACAACTTCCGGCACCACTCTTACATTTTCATCGGCTGTAATATTGTCAAAAGTATTGTTCACAGCACTTGTAACTGTCGTTTTCCACTGCGCAACAAAATCTGTTGATTCTCATGAAAAACACAGCGATTTTAGATACAGCCCCGATTGCTCTGTTAATTGTTTACGGTCGCTTATTACACGGTCATTAAATTTAATGCCAGGCAACATTTTCGATTGTAGCTTCTTTTTTCTACATTTAGCAATTTTCCAAAATAGAACTGAGTCTACTTCCAGTTTTATCAAGCTCTTCGTCCATCAAAGCTAACTACTTTTCAACACAGATTCTATGCACATGTCTAAAAAAGCTTAGGTTAGCTTCATTGCGCGGCTTGCCTTCACGATGCCAGATATCAAGAAGTAATACCATTTGTCTATGAAGTTTTGTGAGCTCATCAGTTCAGTATGGTTTTAAGAAATGACAGAAGCGTCTACGCGGTAAGGCTTGTCTTGCATAGTTTACTATTCTTTCTGTGAATAAAGTATATGCTGTGTCAATATCACACTTTTCCATATTTTGCGCTCCCAGATGCATTAACACGCTATCAGATAACAATAAAGACTGGCATTGCATTAAGTTTTCATTATTAACCTTTTTCCAGTTTATAGCATGCGTTAACTGTTTCAGTTTCGTTAGTATAACAATCTATTTATAATTGGAGACTACCTGTACGAAAATAGGACCTGTTTTACAACTGTAAAACGTCTGTAAAAGAACTGTATTTGAAATTACAGCCGTAAAAGACCTGTAAGTGGAAAATTACCAGAAATACAGTTGAAATTTACAGGTGTAAAACATGCAGGTCTAAAAAATACAGCTGTAAAAAATTACAGTTGAAAGTTACAGCTGTAAAATAGTCATGTCTCAAAATTAAAGCTGTAACGTTATTTTGGAGGGAAATATGAGTATTGTCAGCCATCTTTAATGCATTTTGGCGGGATATAACTGAAATTCACAGAGACACCACATCATCTAAAATATTGGAATTTTAGCTATTATGGAGTAAGTGCAAATGTTTAATCATCGAATACAGTTGTAAAAGGCCTAGTGTAAGCACATGCATTAACAGTTTATACTTTATTTGAAACTGATAAGTGTAAAAGAAATAACTACAAGATTGTCATATGTTTTCATGACAAAGACAGTTTTATAAACAATATATAATGCATAGTTTCTACTTTGTATCCTATTTTTAATTTTGCAATTGCTATACTATAAACATATTTCATACTGTTCTTTACTTACTAGATCATTTATTTTTCCATTTGTGTAGTAATTGCTACCCCTGTTTTGAGAATTACATTTCATCCTAAAACTTTTTGTACCTCTGCTCTCGTCCCTTAAAATAATGTTCTCTTTTTCAACACCTGTAATATTTCTACAGCTGTAACTTTTATGCATATTTACAGCTGTGACCTTTTCATTTTTACAGTTGTAAGACTTTTTACAGCTGTATCTCATTTGCATAATTCGACCTGTTTTACAGTCGTTTTACAGCTGTAAATTGAAATCTACAGCTGTAAAATCAATGTTGTTATATAAAATCTACAGGTGTTAAATCGAAATAATCATGACTGTAATTTTGAACAAAATACAGGTCTTTTACCGCTGTAAAATTTTGTACAGGTTAAGCGATAACTGGTCTATGTCTAGACACATTTAAGCAGTGATCATCAACTATTTTACATGGCAACAATGAGTCTAGTATTTCTTTAGGCAAACAAATATAGTCAATTAATGAACTAACACTATTATCATAAGACATAAAAGTATGATTGGCACCACTACAGCTGGGTAAAGTGTTCACTGCACCAGGGTTGTTAATAATTACTTGCAATAGTAATGCATTAAATTAGCATTACTTGGAAAAAGATGGCATTAAATTAGCATTAGCATTACTCATTTTTATCAAAATAATGCATTAAATTAGCATTACATAGGGTGCATTAGCATTAGCATTACCATTACTTTTTGAGAATCATTGCATGTTATTATCACATACACTGTTTTTCATTAAATCATTTTAGTTTACCTAGGTCTAGGTCGTCTACATGAATAGTTAAATACGTGTATGACTTCCTTGTATTATATCTGATTTTTTTCTTTTACCATTACTTTATAAAAAAAATAATAAAAAAAATAAAAATACTAATGTTGGAAGTACAGCATGCATGAGCATTTAAATTGTTAGAGAAAGTCAAGTACCTGTTTAATGGCTCCCTAACAGCCTAATTTAACATGACATGTAAAAGCTAGCTGCCTTAAACAGGTCTTAAACATCACCATCAGTGGCATAGTGTTAATTGATAAAAAGGTGTCAAAAGATTATAGATTCTGTTTGATATTTTGGGTGACAAATCTAATTATGTCACACTTCTATGGCTATTATAAATATGCACCTTGGAGTTGTCCAAGGTTTTAAATGTATTTTTCAAAATCTTTCAGGTGTACATTGAACAAAAGGCAATTATATCATCAGACAGTTTATTAAAATCAAACAAAAATCTATTAGAGAACTGCTATAACCTGTATAAATAACAGCATACATGTGTATTATTTTTTTTCCAGTGATACAAAAAATAATGCCTAAGTAATGCTAAGCATTAGCATTAGCATTATTTACTTTGGCATTAAATTAGCATTATTTTCAATGCTAAAATTGTGGCATTAATCATTACTTGGCATTATTTGAAAAAAGTAATGCATTACTAATGCATTACCATTAGCATTAGCATTACTACAACCCTGCACTGCACACAGCTTACAATCTGACAAGAAGTTGACAAAGTATCTGATACGAATATTTAAAGAGCTACAGTTACACCATCCATTAAAATCGCCCACAAAATAATAGTAACACCGCTTGCGGAAACATATTATACAAATCATACAGCTTGTGTACATAATCAGTGAACGTTCTCAGTGAGTGATTTGTACATGGAAAATACACTTGAAAAATGAAAATAAATTGGTAAGGTGAAATTTGCAACTGAATGCCTACAATACGGTCATCATCAGTACACATAGGAAGTACAACAATATCATATTTCTTATGCCACATTAGAGCAATTCCACCTTTGCCTAATTTCCTCATGTTAAAACTGGTTAAATCAGAGTCGCAGACGGCATGATAATTATAATCACTGGCTATGCTATCCAAGAAATATAAATTATGTTGAAAAAGCCAATGTTCAGATAACCAACAAATATCAGTTTCTCTTTCTGAGCATAAGCACTGAACATAACGCCAGCAGCGTTCCATGTCATTATGTTTATAGCCTTTGAACTATTACGAAACATTAAATTTACGTATTAAAGTATTTATCCCCTTAATCGAGCTGTTCAGTTAACAAATAAAATCGATTCTCATCGACAAAAGGGTCAGCTTGATTGTATTAGTTTCCTGAAGTGTTCCGAGTCGAAGGGAAATGGTATTTTTCCGCGTGTTCTTCTATCCGGTGATTTCACCCGAGCATCACGTGACATCCAAGGTACGCACTTAATTCGTTTCGGCCAGAATCCGTCTCTCATAACCAGAATGGTTTTATCGTCAGAAGCAATAGTTAACCGTACAATGACTTTGTTAGGCGAGGGTCGCATAGGAAATGTCCGTATGGCCAATATCTTGGGTCCGCAGTTTCGTTCAGCCTCCCGAAAGAGGAAACCACCTTTAGAGATGAAAGTATGTAATCTATTAACGTCTAGCGAATACATGAAACCAAGAACACAGAAATGTTTCGTACGTCTACGTCCCTTTGATACTGAAAATCATTTATATCATTTTTCTTCCTATCAGCTCTCGTTGTAACACGTACAGAAATTGGGTGCTGATCAGGATTTGCTGGCGTTGAACTCACGTACGAGATCATCTGTATATTTCGACATTGGTCCTGTACACAAGATGTTCCTATATCATGTGAAGTTGGTGGTTCTGCATCATTGTAACTGACCGATTAGGAATTTTGTTGAGTGTACTTACATTATATGGTCTGTACTCCAAACTGAATGACCCTGCGATTTGAAATATCACTAATTTTGTTATCAAACATGTATTACGTTTGTAATCATTTAATTCAATGTTTAACTGAACATTTTTTTCTTTGCAGTTGTTACCGTATCGATTATGCCAGAAAAAATAAAGAGGTCATATATCTATAGGGTATTGAAATAATAATGTATCCTGCTAAAAATAGTACATTTAAATAGCGTTGTAATACTTTTTATTTACTGATTTTCCTTCACGGTTTAAAAGTAAATGACTGTGGAGCGCGACTCACGTGTCAGTTGAATAGTTCAATATAAACACTTTTATTATTTATGCGTTCATCCATACCAGTTATAAATAAAATAGACTCTTGGGGGCCAGCCCCTCACCTCTTCCGCCGCTGCCTAATGTCAGCTAATAATTTTCAGCCTTTTGGATGTCTGGTAACAATTTCAACATATTTATGAATTTTCCATTTACTATCACTGCATTAAAAACGAGTATTATTTCTTTCAATGTGCGACCTATAACGGGCAACATATGAATCTACATATGAAACTTTTAAGTGTGACTCGGCACTTTTCTTTTTTTTTTAAATTACAATAATGGGCGTTTACTTGAAGAAAATGATAGACTATTCACTGAAGTTCAGAATTATATAAAACACACCAATGGTTTTGAACAGTAATTGCACGTCTGTCGTTAACAGTCCTCAATCACACTTACTCTTGTTTTTTTTCCTTGTGTAAACTGACAGCACCGTCTTCAACCTCCTCAAGCTTTTTAAAAGTAACCAACGCAAACATTGCTCACATTGTATTATATTATTTGTCAGCTGATCAAATTTATGTTTTTTCGTTAGGGGAAGGCATTCATTATTGTTGAAAGAACTTGTTGCACAACCTTTTTTGCCTCTTTTTTCTTTGTATTGTCTATAAATTCTGTTTGGTAATTGTAATTATGTAAAGAGCAAATAGAAAATGAATCAAATAAATCATGTTTAAAAATACTTTTCGCAAGAGTTAAAGTAAATCGTCGTTCGTACATATATTAGCACAGCTATGTTTGAGAACCCGCCTCCCCTACCCGCACGCATTGTTTCGGAAGTACATGTTTATATTCGATCCAAGTCCATTTGATTAAGTAGGCTTTCATTACTGTTTCATAGCCGTTACAATGGTAACGCATGCTCTACACTGTTATATGTTGAATAAATGTAGAGGACCACTAGATGATGCTATATACAAAATATCAAAGCCCTAGGCCCTGTGGTTTTGGACAAGAAGATTTTCAGAGTTTTTTTGCCTATATATGTCTATATAAACCATGTGACCCCCAGGGCTGGGCCATATTTAACCCTAGGGGAATAATTTGAACAAACTTGGTAGAGGACCATTACATGATGCTACATACCAAATATCAAAGCCCTAGATCCAGTGGTTTTGGACAAGAAGGTTTTCAAAGTTTTTCCCTATGTAAGTCAATATAAACCATGTGACCCCCGGGGCAGGGCCATATTTGATCCCAGGGGAATAATTTGAACAAACTTGGTAGAGGACCACTAGATGATGCTACATACCAAATATCAAAGCCCTAGGCCCTGTGGTTCTGGACAAGAAGATTTTCAAAGTTTTTTCCCTATACACGTCTTTATAAACCATGTGACCCCCGGGACGGGACCATATTTGACCCTAGTGAGATAATTTGAACAAACTTGGTAGAGGACCACTAGATGATGCTACATACAAAATATCAAAGCCCTAGGACCTGTTGTTTTAGACAAGAAGCTTTTTAAAGTTTTCCCTATATAAGTCTATGTAAATCATGTGACCCCCGGGACGGGGCCATATTTGACCCTAGGGGGATAATTTGAACAATCTTGGTAGAGGACCACCAGATGATGCTACATACCAAATATAAAAGCCCTATGACCTGTGGTTTTGGACAAGATTTTTAAAGTTTTTCCTTTCGGTTGCCATGGCAACCAGAGTTCTGTATGGAATTCAATTATTTGAATAATTTTTAAAGAAGACCATCCAGGAAACATCCCTGTGAAGTTTCATCAAAATTGACCTGGTGGTTTAGGAGGAGATGTTATTTAAAGGAAAGTGTGGACGGACGGACGGTGAGCGATCACAATAGCTCACCCTGAGCACTTTGTGCTCAGGTGAGCTAAAACTACGAAGTTATAATTTGGAAAGATGAATTCAATTCGGTGAAGAACATTCTGCACGATAAATTTAAGTGGGGATGGGGTTATAGGCTTTCTTTGTGGCGGGCAGAAGTGGGCTGACTGCTAAATCCCCTCCTCGTACACCCCAAAAATAAATTTCCTTCTTTTTTTGAAACTTCCTGTAGGTTGAAGGTCTGTAATTCAAATCCTTCTTTGTTTAATTAAAAAACGACAACTTCAGATCGACGTTACGTATCTTTATAGAACATCACTTTTTCCTACACCTATTTTTCATGAAATTTCCATCATAAATTAACGGAAAAAGGAAACGAAAATAGGGGTTCGGTTTCGATCTGCAAAACTTGCCATCGTTGGAATATAAACATGAAAACCGTCTCATTTCATGCAGAATGCATTCTAGCAGTGAAAAAGTGTGATTAAAGCACTCGTTCATTCTACACGAATTTGTGTAGAAAAAAATGGGAAATTTAGGATCTATTTACTTTGAACTTCTTTCGACTACATAAAGGAAGCATATTTTCGACTGAATTACTGACCTTATTCCTGTATACACATGATCACAATGAAGTAACATATATATCATTTGCATTAAGTTTCTTTGGAATACCTTTATAACTGTTGAACATAATGCGGATGGTGGTATGATATTCTCTAATTATACGACAGAAACTGGTTTCAGTCTAAAGATCATTTAAACATTGACCTTTGACCAACTGACTCCCCAAATAGGAAAATAAAAGGGTTGATCTTATGGCCACTGCCAATCAGATTATGAAGTTTGACTGTCTAATGACATAGCGCTTGACGAAGACCTTCCACCTAATACTAGCTTACATACAAAGGCTTTAGCAACATTTTTCCAAGTTGAAAAGGGGCATAATTTTGCTAAAATGTGAGCAAAAGTTATGAAACTTTCCAAGTGAGGTCATCCCATGATGAAATAGACGTATGGAGTGGTAAAGTTTAATTCCGGAGAAACTTGTTTACAGGCAAAACTGTCACACAATTTCTATGTTAAAAAGTAGAGACTTACCCTAAGCCTTCTTTACACAAGGGAAACAATCCGTTTATATAGTGAAAGTGTTTAGTGAACACCGTTTCTTAATCCTAATCCTGCCCATGTTATATCAGTGCAAAGGAAAAGTACCTTATCTATGATAAATGCCATGTATGATTACACAGTTATGCATCTGATAGTCTTGAAATTGATTTCTTCGATTTTCTCATATTTCTAGATATTTTTCCCATACTTTGACGCATATGTATGGGTAGTTGAGATTGTTCTCTTTCCAGCAGTAGCCTTTTCAACATATTTCACCTTGTGAAATTCTGTGGGTTTTGACTTTCAAAAAAATCGTCTGTTTGTTGACAAATTTCACCACAAAAATATGTCCTACTTTCCCCAGGGCAATCAATTATTTGATCTTTACATAGTTTTGTATTCAGGTTGCTAATCCATGTGGCAAGTATGCATGCTTTTGTCATGATTAGAGGTAAAAAGTGCATAGTTTGCATGAGGTTCTAGGTCAATAGTCACCTTTGCCTATCATAAAGTCTTCGCGGAGTTGTCTCCATTTTTTCCAAATATTTCATTCGCGATCATTTTTTTTCAGCTCAATTAACTCTTTTTCAGGAAATGATATTTTAATAATTGTTTCAGTCTTTGTATTTTGATGCAGTTAACTACACATATATGTAATATAGATAGCTCCTACTTGAAATTTGTATTTTCAGTTACAATGCCTATAAAAAGGGGTATAATTTTAATAAAATACAAGAGATCACAGTGATCTTGGCGCCCATCATTGAGCCATTTTTTAATGTTCCAAATTTCAAGACTAGCTCAAGGTCAAAATCAAGGTCAAATTTCATTTCGGTACACAACACTGTGCATGTGGTCCAAATTTGAAAGCTGTAGCTTGAGAAATGTGAAAGTAGGCAACTAGATCAATATCAAGGTCAAAGTTCATTTTGGTATACAAAACTATGCAATGTGCTTTTGGAGGCTGTAGCTTGAGAAATGTGAAAGTAGGTACTAGGTAAAAATCAATGTCAAATTTCAATTCAAAACACAAAAATATGCATGTGGTCCAAATTTAAAGCCTGTAGCTTCAGAAATGTTAAATAGGTCACTAGGTCAATCTCAAGATCAAACTTCATTTCGGTACACAAAACTATGCATGTGGTCCAAATTTGAAGGCTGTGGCTTGAGAAATGTGAAAGTAGGTCACTAGGTCAAAATCAAGGTCAAATTTCATTTCTAAACACAAAACTATGCATGTGGTCCAAATTTAAAGCCTGTACCTTCAACAATGTGAAAGTAGGTCACTAGGTCAATGTCAAGGTCAAAGTTTTTTTCGGTGCACAAAACTATGCATGTGGTCCAAATTTGAAGGCTGTAGCTTGAGAAATGTGGCAGTAGGTCACTAGGTCAAAATCAAGGTCAAATTTCCTTTCTGAACACAAAACTATGTGTGGTCCAAATTTGAAGCCTGTACCTTCAAAAATGTGAAAGTAGGTCACTAGGTCAATGTCAAGGTCAAAGTTTTTTTTCGGTGTACAAAACTATGCATGTGGTCCAAATTTGAAGGCTGAAGCTACAGAAATGTGAAAGTAGGTCAAAATCAAGGTCAACTCATGTCAAGGTTCATCTTGCCACTCAAAACCATACATGTGGTCCAAATTTGAATGTTGTAGGTTATTGACAAGAAGATTTTAAAAGCTTTTCCCTATATAGGTCTATATGAACCATGTGACCCCCCACCCCCCACCCCCGGGGCGGGGCCATATTTGACCCTAGGGGAAGAATTTGAACAAACTTGGTAGAGAACCACTAGATGATGCTACATTACAAATATCAAAGCCCTAGGCTTTGTGGTTTGGTCAAGAAGATTTTCAAAGTTTTTCCCTATATAAGTCTATGTAAACCATGAGACCCCCAGGGCGGGGCCATATTTGATCCTAGGGGAATAATTTGAACAATCTTAGTAGAAGACCACTAGATGATGTCACATACAAAATATCAAAGCCATAGGCCCTGTGGTTTTGGACAAGAGGTTTTTCAAAGTTTTTCCCTATATAAACCATGTGAGCCCCGGGGCGGGGCCATATTTGACCCCAGGGAGATAATTGGAATCATCTTGGTAGAGGACCACTAGATGATGCTACATACCAAATATCAAAGCCCTAGGCTCTGTGGTTTTGGACAAGAAGATCTTCAAAGTTTTTCCCTTTATAAATTTATGTAAATTATAAAAATAAACAAAGGGCCATAACTCACTCAAAAATTGTAGAACCAGTCTGATTTTCAGAGGGACAAAACTAGGGTACCAATACATCATTCTGACAAAGTTTAGTCAAAATCCCCCAGTAGTTTCTGAGGAGATGCGATAACGAGAAATTGTTAACGGACGGAAGGACGACGGACCACGGACGCAGCGTGATTTGAATAGCCCACCATCTGATGATGGTGGGCTAAAAAGCTAGTTATGTAACTTGCCCTGTGCGGTCATTTCATGATACCAACGACACGTGTGAAGTATAAAAGCAGTTGGCCAAGTAATTTCTGAGAAACCTGCTAACAAGCAAACCTTTTACCCGAAATTCTAGGTTAAATGGGGGCATAATTTTGACAAAATCAAAAATAGAGTTATGTATCTTGGCCTAGGAGGTCAACTTATGATGCAAAAGACATGTGTGAAATTTGAAAGCATTTGGCAAAGTAGTTTCTGAGAAAGCTGCTTTCATGCAAAGCTTAAACCTGAAAGAACAGGGGCATTAACTTTGACAAAATGAAAGACAGTGTAATGTAACTTGTCCTGGGAAGTCACCTGATGATGCCAAAGACGTCACAAGTGTGAAGTTTGAAAGCATTTGGCCTAGTAGTTTCTGTGAAACCTGCTTACATGCAAAACTTTAAACTTTTGTGACACGGAAGCCGACGCTGACGCTGACAAAGGGTGAACACAAAAGCTCTACTGATTGAAAAATGTCAAATATACGAGCTACAAGACCACCACAGGTAATCATCATAAGAAGTTTGACTACTGTAGGTCAAAGCATTCACTAGGTATTGATTTGAATCGAAAATGTCTACCGACAGTACAAACCATCGAAATAGCAAAACAATATACACCTCTTTTTTATACAGTGTTTGTTTATTGCATCATCTATCATAGGCATAACAAAGTGTTAATTTATTACATCATGTATCATTTTGATTTTTTCGTTTCGTTTTGGTTTTAACGCCGTTTTTCAACAGTATTTCAGTCATGTAACGGCGGGCAGTTAACCTAACCAGTGTTCCTGGATTCTGTACCAGTACAAACCTGTTCTCCGCAAGTAACTGCCAACTTCCCCACATGAATTATCAGAGGTGGAGGACTAATGATTTCAGACACAATGTCGTTTATCAAATAGTCACGGAGAACATACGCCCCGCCCTGTATCATTTTGAAGAATTTTATAACATTTATATACCGCAAACAAAAGATATTTGTTTAGATTCTTTATACTAATACCGGTAAGTGATCTCACTTACAACAGACTTTTTAAAACCAATCCACCTATTATTTCAAACTTCATTCAGCCTAGCAACTCAGGACAAAGTAAATCCATTATTATTTTCTTATTTCGGAGGACGATATATCTGATTAACATTATCAACCTTCCCTTTAACTTTTCCAAATTTTGGCACTACAAGCCATTCATGCTTTGGCCGATAGTCGCAAGGAGCAGTAACATCACTAAAGTAATTTTCGAGTACAGGCCCCACTTGTTTGAAAAAGTCCGCTTTAAATGCAGTGTCCATGATTTCATCCGGAACACCAGAACAGCAATATTTAAAATTCAAAGCTAACCAAAGTGTTACAACAGTAGCTTCCTTCAGAAATTTACCTTGAAAAAGATTCAGAAGAGGAGTTTCAAGAAATACGTCGTTCTCACAGTCATACATACAAACAGCAACATGTGTTCTAGACATGGCAATAGTGGGAATAAGAAAATTATCAAGTTCAGGATGGTACTTCTTTTGCAAGAAAGAATGGATAATGGTTTCAGCCCTTATGTGTTCTTTGCTTGCTGGCAAACTTTGTGATGGTTTCATTTCTGTAGGGGAACTGTGTCCTTCACCTACTGGTGTTTCTGACTCTTCTGTTGCTAGGGTTGTAACTGGAACATCCATCATTATATCAGTACGCCTATACCAGTATGACGGAACACCTGTCCGAAAAAAAAACAGAGATAAAAACAGTCAGACACTTGAAATTGTCTTGTTTATACAAAATATATGCTTGCAAATGTTTAAATGACTTAGATTGTTAATGCAATAGACAAGGCTTTGTTAGCGTACTCTGTATAATGGCATTAAGGCGTTCGCATTACCTTGATCTTTGGACCTAGAGAAGCAATTATGTTTAGTATAATAAGCATTCATTATAATTTGCGAAGAAAATCAAGAAAATTACCCGTTGATTTTTAACGTGGTTTGGCCTTAAAATCAAGACTGTCCTGTACTTTCAGGTTTTTATTTACAAATTGCCTTACCCAAGTCTGTGTAGCAACACTGACCCTTGTCGCATCCTTAGACTGGTCCCAATGACCCAGTTTGAATAAACTTATCAAAACTTTGAAAGACCACTTAGTCTAGTCAATGCGTTGTGTTACTGTATGTAAAACGTACAGTGACCATGCTGTGGCGTGAGGGATGTTACACATTCCATAATCTTAATCAAAACGAACCTGCTATCATTCTGGTTGTTACGTTTGTTGTTTTGTTACTCAATGTAACCACTGGCCCTGTGCCAAGTCCAAATTTGGTCAAAGCGACTGGCTTCAACAAACTTTATAAAAAACCATTAGTAATGCTTCTTGTGAAATATCTGTCTTCTTAGATTAGTGATTTTAAGTCTCTATGAAAACGAGAAACTACTTTTGAAATAAGTACCTGACCCTTTCCTACCATCCCGTACAGTTTCATTTGAATGTAAGTGGTAACTGACATTTAATGTCTTGGTAAATGTTTGGTCAAACTTTTTATAATCTGTATGTTATGGTCCAGTCAGGGAAAAGCCCTATTGACCTTTGACCTCCGTGTGTGAACTTGATCTTTGAGATAGGGATCTAGGTATTGTGTATGACAAATTGTCTCATTCTGGGAAACATTTGTTCAAAAAAATATCAATATCCGTTGATGGATGTCAGAGTTATGGACTAACAGGAATAAACCTATTGGACTTTGACCTCCAAGTGTGACTTTGACCTTTGATTTAGGGATCTGGATGCTGCGCATAACAAATCGTCTAATTATGGGGGTCATTTCGGTCAAGTAATATTAAGTCCCTTAATGGATGACCGAGTTATGGGATCGGCAGGAAATAAACTTATTGACCTATGACCTCTGAGTGTGACCTCAACCTTTAGACTAGGGGTCTGGGTACTGCACATGACACATCACATTATGGGATACATTTGTGCCATGTAATATAAGAATCCCTTGAGGGATGACAGAGTTATGGACCGGACAGGAAATAAAACGATTCTGACATCTGACCTCCAAGTGTGACCTTAACCTTTGAGCTTGGGGTCTGATCGCTGCGCATGACACGTCATCTCATTATGGGATACATTTATGCTAAGTAATATTAAAATCGCATCAACGGTGAGTTATAGACTGGACAGGCAAAAAAACACTACAGACTTAGACTTCTTGAGTGTGTGTGTGTCGGGTTTAACGTCTTTTTCAACAATTTTTCAGTCATATAAACGACGGTGTCTACTTGTAGCAGTGAGCACAATGCCCAACTTTATAGTGCTGCCTCAATGGAATATCACGCCGTAGACACATGACATGATACCCCAACCAGTCACATTATACTGACATCGGGCTGACCAGTCCTAGCACTACCCTCTTAATGCTGAGCGCCAAGCGAGGAAGCTACTAGTACCATTTTTTACGTCTTTGGTATGACGCGGCCGGGGATCGAAATGTGACCTTGACCAATGAGCTAGGTGTCTGGATGTTTTGTAAGACACGCCGTCTTATTATGTGATACATTTGTGCCAAGTAATATTAAAATCCATTCAAGGATGACAGTGTCATTGACCGGACAGGAAAAAACACTACTGACCTTGGACCTCCAAGAGAGACCTTGATCTTTATGCCAGGGTTGTGGGTTTTTCACATGACACATCGTCAAATTATGGGGAATATTTGTGCCAAGTAATACTGAAATCCCTTTAAGGATGGTTAGGTTACAGACCGGAAAGGAAAAAGCCCTGTTGACATTTGACCTCCAAGTGTGATCTTGACCTTTGCGCTAGGGGTCCGGGTATTGCACATGACACATAGTCTCTTTATGGGGAACATTTGTGCCAAGTAATATAAAAATCCCTTGATAGATAGATAACAAGGTTATAGACCAGACATGAATTCGGGCCAAACGAATTAACGCGAATGGACGGACGGATGCTGCAATTACTATATGCCGCCCCTATGGCGGTAGGGTGGGGGGGCATAACAACGCTGACCCCTAAGCCAGCCAAAAATTAAGACCAGTATAAATATTTGAAAGAAGTCCCAGTGAGATGATACAGACAACGTTTGGTGAAGATCAATGGTGTCGCTCATGAGAAGAAATGAAGTCGTTTGAATGCCTTTTTACTATTTTCAAGTATATTAAGTCAATCTGAACCAATGAAATAACCTTAAGGGTAAATGCAAGGATATTTCTGATCACGTTTGGTGACGATCCATCTTAGTAACTGGTTCATGAGAGAGTCATTTAAAATAAAATGCTGACGGACCACAGATGCCGGATCATTCACATATAAAATGGCAAGTGTGCTGAAAATCTATCTTAATCTATCTTAACTTTCATGAGTTTTCACAACAGAGCAGTACCCTGCATCCCTCAACCCCACCCCGAAAAATAAACATGTCTTCAGTCCGCTAACTGACGGATATATTGTACATTATCTACAAGATATGAATGTCATGGAAATTCCTCCAACCAGCTGCCCAAAAGTAAATTATATTAGTCAGTTTTCCGAATAGTCTAAACTGTCTGAATATCGATCTAAACCAAGTTTTGTAAATATCCAGTTACAATTGCTAGTCATTAAGCTAATTTTGTAAATTTTCACAATTCTCACCATGGAAGTACAAAAACATAATTCTTGATTGGATGTCAGAACTGGCTAACCATCAAGCTGTGCTGAGATAATGTAACGATACATATTCTGTGTAAGTTTCATTAAGGTCCAATTAAAAGTACTCTATTGAACAATCACTGTTGAATATCATAATTAAAATTTGAAACATACATTTATAAAAAAAGATGTTGCATCAAGTGACTTAACTCTGAAGATACTAGTCTAAGCAGTATTGTTATTTTTTGTTGGGTTTAACATACCATCGACACAATTATAGGTCATATGGCTACTTTCCAGCTTTTGACAGTGGAGGAAGACCCCGGAGTGCCCCTCCTTGCATTATTTCATTTTGACCGAGCACCTGGGTAGAACCACCGACCTTCCATAAGCCACCTGAATGGCTTCCTCACATGGAGAATTCAACGCCCAAAGCGAAGCTTGAACCCATAGTAGTGAGGGGCAAGTAATTAAAAGTCAGCGACCTTAACCACTTGACCTGGGTTGTTATTAAACTTGGCACAGATGTTATAGTTATTCTAGCATAAAACTGCTGTTCTTGTCACTTTTAGGGGGTGTTTCAACAGAAGAGAAAACGTGTAAAAAACGTGTGTTAACAGAGAGATTCTCGCGCTCACGAGCTGTTAAAACGTCTTTTTATATTTGCGCGTTACGTTGCATAGCGTAAATGTATAACGGCCCCAAAACGGATAGTACAAATGGAAATGACGTCAACGTGAAGAATCAACTCAGACATTCCAGCGCATTTCATGGAAATTTAATGACGTTGAGGGACAATGTATTCATTTATTAGTTTTTACGTGTTTTATGCTAGAATAGCATTAGCGCCTTTTCATTTCATGTTATAACATCTTCAGAGTCCCTCGGGATACGTTGGTACCCTTGCCCTATCGGGCTCGGGTACCAACCAATCCCTCGGGATTCTGCAGATGTTATTACATGAAAAAACATGCGTTATCCCTACATTGTTATACCTGTTTAGATCCAACTAAAATTGCAAACGTTATAGATTTTGACACTGTTTTTTTTTTACAATTTTGACATGTAAGTCAAGGGTCATAACTGTGGAATTATTGTCATTATGCTTGATAACGCCACTTCTTTGCGTTCTGTAGGGATAACGCATGTTTTTTCGTGTTATAACAGCTGCAGAATCCCGTGGGACTGGTTGGTGTCCGAGCCCTGTAGGGAGAGGGTACCAACGATTCCCGAGGGATTCTGAAGATGTTACATCATGAAATGAACATGCGCTAACGCTATTCTAGCATAAAACGCGTAAAAACTAATAAACGAATATATTATCCTATAACGTCATTAATTTCCATGAAATGCGCGGGAATGTCTGCGTTGTTTTTTCACGTTGACGTCATTTCCTTTTCGGGCCGTAATGCTTTTACACTTTGCCACGGAACGCGCATATATAAAAAGGTGTTTGAACAGCACGTGAGCGCGAGAATCTCTCTGTTAACACACGTTTTCTCTCCTGTTAAAAGACCCCGGAAAAGTGACAAGAACAGTAGTTTTATGCTAGAATAAGCGTTGACGGTACACAGCTTGTATGTTGAAGATTTCATTTCGCATCCAGCTTTTCGTAATATTTAAACAATTAAATATCTACTTGTAGTTCAGAAAAGGAGTGGATAATATCCACTGCTTACTTTAAATACATTTTCTGATATATTCTTTTCCATCTAAGCTAGAATGAACGCCTTGAAACCAAAACAAAAAATATTTATTTATGTTTAGAGTAAAAATATGGCTAAGATTTTGTCAGCTTGACCGTATTCATATCTAATACTCAGATAAAAACTTGCACATTTTTTATCAGTATGTGTATTTTTTTCCAAATTTGAATAACATGAGTATTATAGCTGAATATAACCGCTAAATCGCTGTCATTTCAACTTTAGCTTGAAACAAAACCGGGTGATGTGAATGAACTGAAGTATATGAAAGATCGGTGCCGTTTCCAAACTTTTACGCAAATATTTAGAACCCGGGTTCCTCGAAACATGATCGCTCAGAGTCTGTTTTAAAACGGTACAAATACAAAAAAAGAGAGTAAAAATTTAATATGAATAAATGGGAGGTTAGTGATAACAAGGTGCTTTCGCGTTTTAATAATTAACTGCTAACTTCATTTTTTTTATTTTAATCACATTGGATTGCTCTTTATTTCATACATAAAAGCATATTTTTAACACAGAAAAAAAAAAAAATTAGGTCGGGCTGCAAGTTATCTTAACATCGGCATATACAGCCATTCCCACAATGTTTACTTCCGTCCTTTTAAATGAACATTTTAAACCATGGTTAACAAATATGTGCAATTCAGATTTTAGAATAATTCCCGTTTTGAAAACTTCAAATACAACTAACCCTTAGAAAATAGTTTCTTGTCTAATTCATCCAGTTAAAATTATCCCCACCCCTCATGTCGGACCGAATGACACACTGGTTGGAGCGTTCGCCCGTCAATCGAGCGGTCATAGGTTTGGTGTCCGGTACAGTCACTCTATTTGTGACTAACATTTTTCAATGGGACAGTTGTAAGTTACTGTGGAAAAAGAGTTTAGTGCTTGTAAAAAAATGTCGACGAAAACGGGCGGAAAACCCAAAAACAAACAATAATTATTCCCGGCTAATTCTGACTTTTAAGTTGGTCGAAATATGCACAGTCAAAACGACATGACGTTAACGTCGGACGTTAAAAGTGTACGGACATGAAATAAATAAATTATTGCACTTATGCATTTGATAACCATAAATTGTGTTGGGTTTACGCCGTTTCTCAACAACCTTCAATTATGTCACGGCGGTCTGCTTACACAACCTGTCTTTATAGTATCTAACCAGTAGGCACTCTCCGTAAGAAATTGACAACTTTCCCACTTCATAGAACGCTGCAGCTTGTCGGGCTCGAACTAACATCTCCGGATACCGGGGACAATAATTTATTGTATTTAACTATTTATGAAACAGTTGAAACGGATTGAAACCAATTAATAATGCAACAAGCCGTTCAATACAGGCTGCAAATAAATTAAAAACAGACAATGTGAACTTGGTTGAAAAACGCGGGAAAAAGACGTAATGTTTTAACTGTGCTTAAACTTCCCAATTTTCATAGCATCGTAGCGTGAAAATGAACTCGGTAGTCAAGGAATTTTATAATCTTATTTTATTCAAAAACATTTCAGGAACATTTTCAGAAAATTAAAAAAAATTCTATGGAGGAGAGAACGAGCAGTAAAATGTTTAATAAGAAGTATCATTTTTTCATTACGTCTTTTTGTGTGTAACATGCATTCATGTATACAAGTGTACTCTGTGACAATAAAAATCGGAAAGAAATAGGAAAATGGCTTACAAAATTGGAATACGCTTATGTTGTTGTAAACTCTTTTGTGATTAACTTATTTTTCCCTAAAATACAAACAGTTCTTTGTGACATTTTGATGCACAAAATCTGCGCGTGAAAATGGGGGTAGGGGAAAATTTAAGACAATCCAGTGAAAACGAAGTCAGAGACCCCCGTATTTTTTTCGCTCATTTTACAGTAAAATCAATTTATATGATAATTTTAGTTTTTTTTTAAATATCTATGGGCCAGTTTTTACACACTACTTAGTCATTCCGCTCGAAAACAATAATTTCGTAGGAAGATTTTGGCATATCGGCGAATAGTCGGAGAACATATTTGAAAATTACATAATAGGCTTGTTATATTAAAAGAAGAAGAAAACTTTTTGAATTAAATGAACGCCCAGAAACTAAACTAATCGCCGTAAAAACGGCAACGTCACTATTATTTAGGGCTAGGCTAAAACGTGATTTTTCGACGCCATTTGCGTAAAAAATATGCATTTGACCTTGATAATAATTGTAAATCGGGTGAAGATTAGCTTTTGCTATTATCTAAACATGTTATCAAGGATGCAACTTGTTTTTGAAATTCCCGCTCATTACGCCTTCTTTACCTTACGATCAGGTAGAAAATGTGACCCTATTAAAGAGTGTAAACAATGGATTAATGGGTTGACCGAATTTATTTACATTCACCATGATCATGATACTAGATCTAGATTTCATAAAGACAAGCATGTTAAAGTATCGACAATGAACGCCAGACTATCCATCTTGACTTTCAGTTCATCCTGAACCTAAGATTCAGATGAGCTAATAAAATCAGAATAAGAGTTGCAAAGACAACAAGAGTGCCAGAATGTCACAATCTACGCCCATCTTGTAAATGTTACAGTAAAACATATTCTGTATAAGTTTGGTAGGCTGTAAGCCCAAACAATGACATATGCAATTCTAACAACCAGGTTAAAAAGTTTCAAGAATAAGCTATTTATAGTAGCAACATAGAGAAGTAAGTCCACAAGAAATCTATATTTTGTTTTTCTAAGTCCACAAAAAAACCTCCTTTCCAGGTAGAGATACAATAATATACACCTTAAATTTGATGTGTGACCTTGACCTTAGACCTAGGGACCTGGTTCTTGCGTATGACACTCTGTCTTATGGTGGTGAACATTTATGCCAAGTTACATCAAAATCCCTCCATGCATGAAGAAGAAATGCTCTGAACAAAGTCATTTTTGTATCTGACCTTTGGCCTCTAAGTGTGACCTTGACCTTAGACCTAGGGACCTGGTTCTTGCGCATGACACTCTGTCTTATGGTGGTGAACATTTGCGCCAAGTAACATCAAAATCCCTCCATGTATGAAGAAACAATGCTCCTGACAAAGTACTGACCTTTGACCTCTGTGACCTTGACCTTAGACCCAGTGACCTGGTTCTTGCGCATGACACTCCGTCTCATGGTGGTGAACAATTGTGCCAAGTTAAATCAAAATCCCTTCATGCATGTAGAAGAAATGCTCCGGACAAAGTCATTCTTGAATTTGACCTTTGACCTCTGTGTCCTTGACCTTAGACCTAGGGACCTGGTTCTTGCACATGACACTCCATCTCATGATGGTGAACATTTGTGCCAAGTTACATCAAAATCCCTTCATGCATGAAGAAGATATGCTCTGTACAAAGTCTGTGGACGTCGCCCGCCCGCCCAGCAGCCCGCATGCCCGCCCGCCCGCCAGGGGCGTTCCCATAATATGTCCCGTTTTTCAAACGGGCGTAAAAAAAGGTTTAATATTTAAAAAAAAAATTGAACCCTCCTTAAACACTGTCCTTGAAGATATAATCATGTAACAGTATATATATTTTGTATGCACGGCACACTGGAATGATTTGACAAGTTTGAAAGCATGACGGAACCAATGCACTGTATACCCCAATGTTATGATAAATACTTGTGTCCTGAAATAGAGGTTACAAAAGTTTAACAGGATGCGGGCAAAGAAAGGTCAGACTGACTACAGTGCCTTCAACTAAAAGGCATGTCCCTAGAAATAATGATCACTAGAATGACTGGGACCATCTAATTGGTTATTAAGCTTGTCTGAGATATTATGCACATAAACATATAGCAGCCAAATTTGTTGAACACTGGATATGAACTGATATAGATACTAGGAGAGTGGACTCCAAATTATCGCAATTTTCAGTAGTTTAAGGTTCATAACTACAAACGTATTTGGATGATCCAGCTTGTTATTAAACTTGCTGCAAATAAAAATTACGACCAAGTCTGATGAACATCGGACATTAGAACTACTCAAGTTAGAGAACTGACACTGCCCCCACCAAAGGTGTTTCAAATATATGTCCAGTTTTATAGATGTATAATAGATATGGCTTTTGACTTATCACAATATGCAGCTGTTGTCAGTCAGGGGATGAGAATAATCTGGCTCATTACCAAGAGTTGTGTCTCCACATTGCCCTGTCAGTCTTTCTCTACATCCACATGTACACATCATGTCCTTGCATTTCCCTTTGCAAACTCTGTCCAATACGTAATGTGAACCAATAGTGAGCTTTGAGAGCAAGTGATGCGCTACAATCACTGTCCATTCTGCTAAAGTGACATCTACTGGTACATGTGAAAGTGCTTTTTCTGTTGAACCTGTAAAAGTAAGAATATCACCTAGGTTCATAATATGGTTCAAAGATATTTTGTTTTTGTTGTGTTCAAATCAAATCATTACAAATATAGTTCATACATTGGTACATGTAACTATCCAGCTTTTCATGATGGAGAAAGACACCAGGTGCCCCTCCGGGCATTATTTGAGACATAGAAGAAGGACAAAGTGGCCCTAAGTCATTAATCTGACCATGACTATTTGACCAAGTTTCATGCAGATCCAGACAAAATGTGATTTAAAGTGTGTTAATAATGTTTTTCTATAACTTGACCTAGTGACCTAGATTTTAAGCTAAGGTGGCCCAGTTTCAACATTGCACTTGATTTTATAATTTTCAATCAAACATTCTGGCAATAGTTCATGTAAGTCAGGCAGAAATGACCACTAGTTTTGGCCCCATATGACCCAGTTCCAACTCAGGTCTAGATTATGTTAAGGCAAACATTCTATTTTATGCAACCCATTAATAAAATTTAATATGCCCTCTGGAGTGTCATATGATTTTCCTGACCAAGACTCATCTAGATCAGGTAAACCTGTGGATATTACAAGTATTTAGAAAGATTTTCAATGATCTGAACAAGACTGGTGACCTACTTTTTGCCAAAATGTTCCAGTTTCAAACTTGTTATTGATTTTATAAAGACACACATTCTGAACAGATTTCATGGACACCAAATTGCTATCTAGATTGTTTGTAAGGTTTTACTATGATTCGATCTTGTGACCTAGTTTTTCATCCAAGATGGCCTGGTTTCAAATTAGGTCTAGATTATATATAGACAAACATTCTGACTATGCTTTATGCAAGTCTGGTAAT
The DNA here is from genome assembly GCF_021730395.1 of Mercenaria mercenaria. Classification (NCBI taxonomy): domain Eukaryota; kingdom Metazoa; phylum Mollusca; class Bivalvia; order Venerida; family Veneridae; genus Mercenaria; species Mercenaria mercenaria. Next base: position 47,596,021 of record NC_069363.1, on the reverse strand, counting down.
CTTTTCCTATGACTTGACCAAGTTATCTAGTTTTCACCTCCGATTATCCAGTTTGAAACTTTGACTTAGATTTTATAACAAGAGCTGTCACAGGAGACAGCGCACTCGACTATTTCGATGCTGGATAGTGAAACTCGCCACATCTGAGGAAGCTGGAGCTGTCACTGGAGTGTTTAATGACTCAAATGTAAATCAAGATATTGGACAATAGCTTAAGTCTATGTCAAATGTATTACGTAATAACAGATATAAAGATAAAGTGTATCAAAATATTTTATGAGTATAAAAGGGACATAATTCATGCAAACTTTCTGCAACAGTAATGCACTATGTGTCATATCATGTCTAATAATACTACTTTAAGTTGAATCAAATATATTTAGAAATAACTGAGATAGAACAAAAGTGCTTCACTACTTGAACCTGAAATTCTAAGTAAAAAGAGGGCATATCTCATAACATTTAGGTGCTTGCATTGTGGATGTTGTGTCATATGGTGTGGGTGATGAATCAATTCCATTTAGTAACTACAGAGATATGGTGAAAATGCACTTAAATTCAACTGAAATTGTAAGCAAAAAGGGGGCATAATTCATGAAATAGTGGTGCAAGAGTTATGGCCCTTGTGTCATATGATGTGCATGATGAAGTAGAATAACTATTTTAAATTTGAATCAAATCCATTTGGTAATAATAGAGTTAGAGTGAAAGTGCATCAAAACTTTCACCTGAAATTCTAAGTAGAAATAGGGATAATTCATAAAATATTGTGCCAGAGTGATGGCCCTTGTGTCAAATGATATGGGTAATGATGTGGAACATCTATTTTCAGTTTGCATCAAATCCATCAAGTAATAACTGAGATAGAGTGAAAGAGCACCAAAACTTTAACATAAAATTCTAAATAAAAAGTGGGGATAATTCATAAAATATTGGTGCAAGAGTTTTAGCCCTTGCGTCATATGATGTGAATAATGAAGTGGAATAACTATTTAAAATTTGAATTAAATCCTCTCTGTAATAAGAGAGATATAGTTAAAATGCATAAAAATTAACCTTAAATACTAAGTAAAAAGGGGGTATAATTCATGGAAAATTGGGTGCCAGAGTTATGGACCTTGTGTCAAATGATGTAGGTGATGATGTGAAACAACTATTTTAAATTTGAATCAAATCCATTAAATAATAACTGAGATAGAGTGAAAGTGCATCAAAACTTTAAGCTGAAATTCTAAGTAAAAAGGGGGGATAATTCATGAAATAGTGGTGGGAGAGTTATGACCCTTGTGCTATATGACGTGGGTGATGATAAGGAATAACTATTTTAAGTGTGAAAGAAATTCATCAAGTAGTTACAAAGATAAAGTGAAAGTGCATCAAAACGAAAGTGCGGACGCAAAAGTCTTAGACGCCATCGCCAGGTCGAGTAGGGCAGCTCTCCAAATTCGTATAGTCGAGCTAAAAACATATTCTGACCAGATATCAGGTAGATCAGAAAAAATATTTTGACAAAGTTTCACTAAGATTGAGAATTGGCCAAAACTAAGCCAACGCCTGATGTGTTAATGATAATAGACAAAATTAATGGTGATCACAACTGCTCACCTCGTGCACTTTTTAAAACATTCTGACCAGACTGAATAGTAGATCTAGTTGAAAATGTGGCATCTGGAGTGTTTTCAAGGTTTTTCAATAATGTGACCTACTGTAAAATTAACATCAAGATAATCTAGTTTCAAAGTTTGGCCCAGATTATGTAAAGGCAAAACTTTTTGACAAGGATTCTTGAAGATCAGGCAGAAAAAGATTTAGTTGGCTCTAGAGCTTCAACAAGCTTTTTATGATCTGACCTAGTCCTAGACCTAGGCTTTTGACCCCAGATGATCCATGTTACTGTCTGAAATTTTATTGTGGCTTTAATTAATACAGGATCAAAATTCTGACGTCCAGTGTGTTAACTTATTTTTGAGCAAATGTGTTGATTTTTTTATGAAACAGCTTTATACTTTGCAGACATCACCGTGTTGTATTATTTCTTATCAATGACTTACAATGTACATGTATCGTCACCTCAACGCAACAAAGTCGTATCTTATTATAAATTTATATAGAGATACGACTTTGTTGCGTTGAGGTGACGGTATATGCCCGATAATTCAGTTTTGGTGTAAATATTACTCTTTAATGATATTGAGTTATTTTTAATAATAATTTACCCAAACCCTGTCTACAAGTGCCTTCCGACATTTATATTTAAACTTTGTAAATGTAGTATTTACATTAAAGATGTCAAAGACAAATGACAGACAATAGATGCCTGACCATCTACCATACTTAAGCTCTCTGAACATCTGATTCAGGGGAGCTAAACAAGAGCTGTACAGGAGACAGTGCGCTTGATTATTTCAAAGGTGGGTAGTGAAATTGGGCACATCTGTGGAAGTTTAAGCTGTCAGTGAGTGTTTGATGACTCCTATGTGGATGAATATAGGGATCAGTAGCTAAGTCTGTGCCAAATGCATTTAGTAATAACAGAGATTGAGATAAAGTGTATCCAAACATTAGATAAGTATAAAAAGGACATAATTCATTGAAAATTTCACCATGTGTCATATCATTGAACAACTCCCTTAAGTTTGAATCAAATCTATTTAGTATTATGACTGTGAATGTACTACAGCAAAAGTGCATCACAACTTGGACCTGAAACTAGAAGGTGTTTTTGTCACAAAAACATATGTCTCCCCCTATGGTTACCTTTAGCTCTGGCGGCCATTTTGTGCAGCGAAGCGAAACGTGTCGGCGATATGCACAACTAGGCTTGGTACTGATCACTCCTGTGAAGTTTCGTCGAAATCTGTCCAGCAGTTTGACCTGTGAAAGCCGGACAAGATTTTTCTATTTTTAGCTCTGGTGGCCATTTTGTGCAGCGAAGTGGAACATGCCAGCGATATGCAAAACTAGGGTTGGTACTGATCACTCCTGTGAAGTTTCGTCGAAATCCAGCCAGCAGTTTGACCTGTGAAAGCCGGACAAGATTTTTCTATCTTAAGCTCTGGCGGCCATTTTGTGCAGCGAAGTGGAACGTGTCGGCGATATGCACAACTAGGCTTGGTACTGATCACCCCTATGAAGTTTTGTCGAAATCCGGCCAGCAGTTTGACATGTGAAAACCAGACAAGATTTTCCTATTTTTAGCTCTTGCGGCCATTTTGTGCAGCAAAGCGGAACGTGCCAGCGATATGCACAGCTAGGCTTGGTACTTATCACTCTTGTGAAGTTTCGATGACTAGCTTAATGCGGACGGACGGATGAACAGACAGACGGCGAAGGCAAAAACAATATGTCTCCCCCACCTATGGGGACATAATTCTAAGTAAAAGGTGGGCATAGCTAGTTTTAAAAATCTATTTAATAACAACAGAGATATGGGGAAAAAGCATCAAAATTAAACTGAATTCCTAAGTTAAAAGTGGACATGATTCATGAAATATTTGCATCAGAGTGATGGACCATAATTATGTCATATGATGATCAGGATGGTGCTGTGGAAGAACCATCTTAAGCTTGAATCAAATTCATTAAGTAACAACGATATAGTGAAAGTGCACCAAAATTAACCTGAAATTCTAAGTAAAAAGGGGGTATAATTCATGAAATATTGGTGCAAGAGTTATGGCCCTTGAGTCATATCATGTAGGTGATGTGGTACATTTGTTTAAGTTTGAATCAAATCCCTTTGGTAATAACAGATATTTAGAGAAATTTCACCAAAACAGTAACCTGAAATTCTATGTAAAAAGGTGGGTTTATTCATAAAATATTTGTTCCAGAGTTATGGCCCTTGTGTCAAATGCTGGGTTGAGTAGGATAGCCCTCAATATAGTAACTTCGTATAGTCAAGCTAAAACAGAGCGTAGTTTTAAAAACAAAATACAAAGTTGATAACAAAGGGCAACAATGTCAAGGATATTATTTGTTGACACAACGCCTCAATGACTCAAACATTTCAACAACTTAACAGAAAGCTCAATACAAGACATAGTTACAGCACAGACAAAATTTGACATGCCCTTTGACCCTTTACTGTGACATTGACCTGCAAGATACTGATAGGAACCTGTGTCCTGTGAAAATACTCCATTTCACTGAGGGAATTATTTCTTCCAACTAGAAAGTTTGTTCAATGCATGTCAAAGTTAAGTCATAGGTAAGATCTTCTATGACATTTGACACTTGACCCCATAGTGTGACCTTGACCTTTGAGATATGGATCTAGGCTTTACACTTTGTACTCTGTTACATTGCAGCAAATATTTCTGCCAAAAAAAACAAGGAGCTGCTTTTCAAAACACAAAATCATGCCCACAGGTGTATGACCTAAAATGTTGTTTTAAGTTAAAAGTGAAGATCAAGGTCTTTTAGCAGGTCTTGTCACAAGGTTAGTTGACTGTTGAGTGTGAGTATGAACTATATCTGGTCATTTATGTGGGCTGTAGGACCAAAAATGTTATTAAGGTTTTAAGTTTGAAGGTGACGGTCATGTGCCGGTCAAAGTCATTTATATATAGGTCAGTTTGTGGGTCTTGCCACAAAGATTGTTGTGTGCGAGTTTGAACTAAAATGGGTCATAAACATGGGCTGTATGCGAAATGGTAAATTCTGGTTTGTATGGACTGATAGACAAATGTATTGACAGTTCAATCGCTATATGCCCGGGCGCATAAATAGACTCAATGCATGTCAAATGTTACAGCAAGAACAAGCTCTAAAATGACCTCTGACCCATGTGATCATGGCCTTTTAGATAGGAACCTGGGGTTTGCATGCATCACTCTGCCTGTGTATGATGATTGTGGCAAACATTTCTACCAAATAAAAAATGCTCCAGACATGTCAAAGTTACAATCAAGACAAGCTCTAAAATGGCCTCTGACTATCAAGTGTGACTTTGACCTTTGAGATAAGGGACCATCTGACACTCTGTCTCATTGAGGTAAATATTTCTACCAAATAAAGATAAGATAGTTCTATGCATGTCAAAGTTTCGGCCAGTATAATTTAAAACAAAAGGGTCATTGACCCTAAAGCGCTCATCTGTGTACAAGGCTTCAAGTGTGTTTGTATAACATAATGGTACAAGTACAGAGTTAGGTTTCTTCTATGTTAGCCTATATCAAAGCTCTAGAGAAAAGTTTAAAGACTGATAGCTGAACACCTATTTTTAACCAAATAGACCCATAATATTTGTTCAATGAACAGGAACCACTTGAATAACTGTGAAAGAGGGCTACCCAGAGATCATTTGTGTAAAGTTTCATCAAAATCTATTCAGTGGTTTTGGAGGAAATGTTGTTTAAAGAAATTGTTGATGAAAAGTGACCATGCCCTCAGGCAGCCATGTTTTTTGACGAATCAGGAAAAAAGTTAACACTATTTGTAGAAGGTCACACAAGGATAATTTTTGTGAAATTATTTTAAAATCAGGCTAACAGTTTTATACAAGAAGATTTTCTAAGTTTCTACTATATACATATAGGGAAAAGTGACCACGCCCCCTGGCAGCCATGTTTTTTGACTAATCAGAATAATTTGAACACTCTTGGTAGAGCGTCAAACAAGAACCATTTGTGTAAAATTATTTTTGAAATCGGTCTAACAGTTTCACACAAAAAGATTTTTAAAGTTTCCACTATCCCAATAGTGACCAAGCCCTCTGGCGGCCATGTTTTTGATGAATCAGAATAATTTGAACATTCTTGGTAGAGGGTCACACAAGGATCATTTGTGTAAAATTATTTTAAAATCAGGCTAGCACTAGCAGTTTCACACAAGAAGATTTTTTAAATTTCCACTATATACATATAGGGAAAAGTGACCATGCCCTCTGCGGCCATGTTTTTTGATGAATCAGAATAATTTGAACAATCTTATTAGAGGGTCACACAAAGACCATTTGTGTAAAAAATTATTTTAAAATCGGGCTAGCAGTTTCTCACAAGAAGATTTTTTTAATTTCCACTATATACATAAATTATACTGGGAAAAGTGACCACGCCTTCTGGTGACCATTTTTTTTTTAATGATCGGTATAATTTGAACAATCTTGGTAGAGGGTGACATCTAAGGACCATTTGTGTGAAATTATTTCAAAATCGGACCATAGGTTTAGCCTAGGAGCAGATGTTGTTTGAAGATTTTTCTATTTTTAGCTCTGGTGGCCCCTATGTGCAACTAAGCGGAACCATTTGAACAAACTTTGGTAGAGGATCATCCTAGGAACATCCGCATCAAGTTTCATCAAAATCCATTCAGTGGTTTTGGAGGAGATGTCGTTTAAACACAATCGTTGATGACAGACGGATGCACAACGGACGACGGACACAGCGTGATCACAATAGCTCACCATGAGCACTTTGTGCTCAGGTGAGCTAAAAATGACATTTGACCCCTGTGATCTTGACTTCACTTCTTAGGTAGGGGTCTTGCATCTGTGCACAACACTCTGTCTCATGTAAAAATTACGCGTGCACCAGAAAAGCCCTTAGATGACCATTGACCGGTAAGAGTGACCATGACATATGAGATAGGGACCTGGAGTTTGGATGCGACACTCTGCCCATTTAGGCAAACATTTCTTGCAAATAACAGAAGGATTATTCTATGCAACCGTGACAGTGAGGATCTGACAAGACCTTTGACACACAAGCACTAACGCACATACTCTACACATTAGCAAGCTCAACAAAAATAGATAAAATTGGTCATATTTTTTTAATCGAAACAGAAGTAATATAATCTACTCCACTTTAAAATTATAGTTTACCTTTATCCGACAAAAACATCAGCAACTTTGCCAAAGCCAGCCTGACACCTTTCCTTTGAGGAATGTATTCCTGGGATGCAATGTATGACTCTAACATATCAAAGCCATACTGAAAAATACCACTTAGGTTATATCCTTCTGGTACAGACACAGAGCCATCATTCTTAATGCATGGCTTACAAAACACTTCACAATCACATGTTGCAGCTGAAAATGATTTAGAACACAGAGCATCACATACTGTAATCTTTGATATTCCAACACCATAACCTGACAGTTTGTGGTCAATTAAAGACAAGGCCAATTTCAATTTCCGCAGCTCGTTTTGGGTAAATGACAGATAAATGCCGCCATAGTCATCGTTTAACTTCACTCTCTTCAATGGTTTTCCGTCTCCCGCCATTTTCTCACTATCAAGCCATTTTCTTGCTATCTGTATATAACAAGTTATTGTCAATTGAGTAAATGCTATAAGGTTGCTATGCTGAAAAAGGAAATCAAGTTTGTGTTGTACTTTTGGATATAGCAACTCTCAGGGTATTGAGGACAGGAAGATAAATTTTGCCTTTAGACTTGCATTAATGTATTATTTATTATATTTTCATGTACGTTATTCATTTACTTGCTGGTAGACTGACATTTTTGCATACATATTAAATTCTTGTTTGTTGCATCTTTATTCACATGTAATGTTATCATAAGTTTTCCATTTCACATAATTAAATGACTTTTTTTTAGTATGCTCCAAACCAGAAATGCCATTTATATTTTGTTTGGAAATTGGCTAGGGCTTTAACATATGTATACACAGAGTTATGTAACTTGTTCTTTGAGGTCACCGGAATTTAAGACTTGCATGTACATGATAATTTGTATATTGAATTTTTACAGCCTGAGACTCGAACTCGCGATCTCATGCTTGTGAAGCCGATGTTCTACCGATTGAGCTAATCGGTCAGTTGACATCATAGCGACAATTTATATATCTTATATACACATATACTACGTAAGGGAAACAACCGTCACTTTGTATAGCACATAGTATGTGACCAGTTACCCCCCTTGGATAAGAAAATCTGGCAGGGGGTAGCCTAATCATCTATATTTCATATTGGTTTTTGCTTTCTTAATTGTAAAAAAAAAGTTATTGCCGATGCACAAAAATGACTCATTTTTATCTTTATTATGTATTTTTGGTAAATCATCTGGTTTCGACTGCCAAAAGGAGGAACTTTCAACTTAATTGGGGACTACGGAGTTATTCTTTGTGCATGCGCATTAGCAAACTCCAACGCAGTGATCTCCCTTGCCGCTTCGCTCACTGATCACTGCCACCACAACATTCACGTGACCATTGTTCATCACGTGATGATCGGTTTTAAAATAAACTTGTATGTTGATAGAATACAGAAATCTACCAAATTTTTGACAATAACATATCTTGGCCAGCAGGAAAATATTGAAAAGCCTATATCTGTTGCGGCTTGGGGTCAATGGCAGCATAATTATCTTGAACGGCATCAAAGATTAACGTCGACATACTCGTTTGTTTACTTTCGGTTTCGTTTCATGATACTTAGCGGTCTTGTAAATAATTACCCATTTTCAATCACAATCGTTATTTTTTTTATTATGGGACATTCGCCGGTGCTAAAAGAAGTGTAAACTTCAAAAACATTGGGGTAAAATTAACTAAATAATTATATAATTAAAAGAAGTCCACTTAGCTGAATTTTAGCTAAAAACATTGTGTTGGCAGCTACTAGTGATCAATGAGTGAAGCGGCAAGGGAGATCACTGCGTTGGAGTTTGGCACATTAGTTGCACGTGAAATCCCCCATGTGCGGAATGTAAACAAAACAATTATGGAATGAACAATTCGACTTTTTTTGGAAAGTTTTTACCCTTTGTTGCTAAAATTTCAGAGCTCTGGATTGCAGGGTAGCGTTATGGAAACAATCTCGACTTCATTGTGAACGTCACGAAACGTAAAATAACGCATTGACGGATACTACTAGCCGACGGAAACTGGTTCGAAACCAGTACATAACAGTACAAGTATATTGCAAAAATTACCTGACCTTTAGTCTAGACTTGGGCAAGTATATATAGTTTTTTCCTGTCCATCATATTATAATAATGAGTGTCGTTTGAAATTTTCAATCCTAGGTTAACGCAAGACGCGAATTTCTATCATTGACTCATTTTGCAACACGCTATTTGGAATCATTACTGGTTGACTTGCATACATTTCGGACAGCATGGAAAATGCCCCTACCTGTGAACATCACAAACAAACATCTAAATGTATTTGAGCAGTTTAACCGCAAGTAAAAGTATAAATCTAAATGCAAAAATTATCTCTATGTCCTGAAACATCTACAATTTATCAACATTTCCGCGTTTGTCTGTGTGTATTCCCCGTACCATAACGTCTCGTAATTGCCATGTATATTCTCCGTACCGTACCGTTCCAAATTCTCCGATTATCTTTATAGTTAAACACACTAAATAGCTGTTCTCCTTTATTCTATATAAAATTGACATATTTCCAATGGCCGCAGCACACACCAGGACCCATTTTAAATGTCTGTTACTTATATTTTCTTGAAGAATATTGTCAGTGCTGAATGAAAATCAAAAGAAAAGTGGGGGTCATGTTTGATGCAAGAAAAATATTTTCAGTGAAACACACAAACTGCAAAATAAGCTAAAAATGATACCCCAAATTGTAGTGGTGGTGTATGATCTAAGTTTCCATAAAACATTCTGTCATGTTGTTATTTCATTATGAAAATGCTACCTACATGTCAGGCATAGATCTGTCATGTGATTTTAGCAAAAAAATTGCAAAGAAAATAAGGAAAATAGCTGTACAGAGCAAAAAAAAAACTGAGGACTATTTGTATCCGCCATTATGCGACTACAAGTTTTTTCCCGCGCCATTTTCCTATTTAGTGTCTGTATGCCTATAGATATAATAATGAATTCGTACTAAGAAGATTTCGAAATGATATATTTTTAAAAAAATACCAAGGACGTAAATAGATATTTACGTTGATAGATATTTACATCCTTACTATTATAACTGATACAGCTTTAATAATTCCCACCAAAGAGCTGTATTTATACTTCTTTGCTCCCACAAAGCATGGTATCAAGACATTACACAACAAATAACGAACATAAAAAAATCGAACACATACAAAGGAATGCAGCACGTTTTGTTATGAACCGGCCTTTTAACTATAATAACCCGGGAAGTGTAACATCTCTCCTACAACATCTGAAATGGCCAACACTTGAACAATGTCAACAACCTAGTTGCAGTTCCAACTGAATACTATACACTACTGTCGACAAGATACACAGACTGTGTAAAATTTGTGACAAACCACTGCAGACTCGACATTTATAAACACTCATTCTTCCCATGAACTGCGGTCCAGTGGAACAATCTTCCAGTTAACATCACAACAGTGGACAGCCTGAACAATTTCAAAACAACTGTCTACACCCATGTCACAATGTAAATAGATATCACCTGTATAGTATAAATACAAGTTGGATTTTAACAAACCAATGAGTGATGGACTGCCATACCATTGGTACTCACAAAATTCACTTTTTAAAGTTTCATGGCATTTATCAAAGAAGTATAAATACATTATTATTTTTATAGCTCTTTGCTTTTATCTCGGAACGCCTGACGCCGCGTATGGGAGTCAAGTAAGCCCGCGTTTTAAATGGAGCACAATTCACACACCCGCACCTCGTCGATGATGTCTACTCAGTGGATTTGCAGACGAGTATCCCATAGAAGTAGAAGTACACCACCGAGACGATTTCACCCTGGGTCTTTATACTCCTGCAGGTCTTTACACCCTGAATCTTCACTCCTCCCTTATTGATTCGTTATAAATATCTTTTGTGTAGGCCATTTAATTATGAATTATTAAAGTTATGGTTGATTTCAATGATTAAATAGCCAGTGTCTGCACAGTTATAGCTGTTTCAAAATTAACATGAGGTACTGCAGAACATCACCACACTGTAACACACTGTCCAAACTTGGTCTACTGTTAATGGTGAATTGAATACATTAAAATACCGGTAAACAACTAAAAGTTGAGTAGATGGATTGATTTTTGTAGACTTTCGACATAAAAAATCAATTATTTATTATTAACATGAAAACACAACAACACAATCAGTGACATTTTCCCAATAGATGTTTGTACTTTTGTAATTGTTTATTAAAACTTTGTTAAAGAAGAATTGATGCTGGTTCAAATTTAAATGCTGTCTACTTTAATTATGGTCTACTTTTCATATTTATTTATCATTACAGTATTTTAGATAAAAATTCTTTTTAAACATATTTTGACCTTCGAATTAAGTGTCAAATATTGTCAAGAGAAGAAACTTAATATGTTAAAATGATTTTTGTCAATGTTATTATATAAAATATAATGAATTGACAGATGCAGATTTTACTCATTCAATTACAATTTTTGAGAAATTGATTCTTTAATCTTGGTAAATATAAATCATAAAGCAGTGAGATCCATTTCTAAACAGAACCATAAAAAAGCAAAAATGTGTACATATCTTTCACATTCCTGTGAAATTCCAATCTAAGTAAGTGTCACTGTCAGAAAGTAATGACATAAGTGTCATTAATCAATTTGTATATTTCTTCAAATCCTTTCTCATATTATAGACATCATAGCATGTCAAGCAATTAATTAATTTCACAATATCATAATTATGTTTCTAGTGTGTTTTTTTTTTTCAATTATAAATTGTAAAATGTAAGAAGGAAAAGAACAAATTCAAAGATATAATCATCTTATTAATTTTCATCATTTATCATGACATTATCATGTAAAATAAAAGTTACCCTATATAACAAAATAACTGATGTAATAAACTGTACTATATAAGAAATTTAAACATTTGTATGAAGAAACACATAGTTTTCAACTAGAATTACTTCATATGACAACTTTTATATGTGATTATAAATTTTATTATATGCATGTATTGTAACTATGTTATGTTTGCTGAATTATCGAAATAAATCTATCTATCTAACCGCGCCTCCGATATACCTCATGAGATTTTCATTCACATTAATTTACTGGTACATTCACTTTGGGCCAGACATTTAGCCACATACTCTGATGGACCATACACGTGGCTGATTCCTTGGAGGAACTTGGTGGCACTGAGTTTTTTCCCCTCGTACCCTTCCTTAAGTTGAAACATCTGCTTGTCGCAGTATCTTGTTTGGCGTTGCTGCTGTCGTCCAATGCCGTGATCCACCAGTTCTTCGATGTCAATTTCTGCCTCAAGGGTCTGCTCCCGCAGAGCTGGCACCATTTGCAGGACAGGGACCGGTGCCTACAATCACTGTTTAATCAAATTTTACCATTCTACGTAGAACTTGATATGACCCACCGACTAGCTACTATGCTATTTAAGTATTTAAGTCTTAGATATCAATACGATCCTGTTCAAATGTTTTATATCTCTTAAATCTAAAAGTATTACCTTAAAGGTTCCGTCCATAAACCATTTTCTGGTTGTGGGGAAGATGTCACGTTGTTTGGGAATGATTAAGAGGAAGTGGCGTGCAGAGTCTACTCGTATGACGCCGTCGATGGAATCCTGGATTCGAGGTACTCGTGGTTGATGGTTAACTCAAGGTCCTGCGGGTAGAGGGGTCGCATCTGTTCCCGGAATCAATTAGCTGTACGCTACCTCCTCCTTAATCTTGCCGACCAACTCCTTCTTGTAGAGTAGACTATGGTCTGGTGGGTAAACCTTGGCTGTCATGTTTCTGGCGAACGATGAGTCATCCGTTGACGTTACCTTACCATGACATGGGTTGCGCTTGTTTCTGATGAATTCCAAAGCAGTGAGCAGGACAAATTTAAATCACACTAGTTCTAAAGTGGGAAAAATACGAGTTTGGCACCAGTAAATTAGTTTAAACTCCCAAGTGGCATTTTTGCCACTGACCGTTCAAAGACGGTGAGTAAATCTATTACAACGGCAAAGTTACTATCTTTCTACATTGAAGATATTATATTAAAACACCTGACACATTAAATAATTCCGAAAAATGTCTTAAAATTAGCTTGAAAAGTGCGCATCTCTTTAATCGCGAGCAAATATCTCAAAAAGCAAGCATATGGACCTATATATTTTATTTCACCATATTATAGGGCGTATGTTTATTTACGACTGTGAGAAGTTTCATTAAAATCTACATTGTAAAAAAAACTCTATTCGCGAAAATGTTATAAAAATTGTGACTTTCCCATAAACTCCCATTATGAAAACTTGTGCGAGGTTAAACTTTTTCAAATCAGTTTAACAAAACATTAAGCACACGATCCTATCTTATTTTGCTAAATATGTGACGACAAATATCTCTTTTAAGGGATAATCGATCAGAATGGATGGGTTATGTTCGTTTAGACAAAGTTCCTACGAAATGCCCGAACTTTTTCGCGACACAGACACGTTTTACATGACAATTTTTTCGCGTGTTTTGCATATGTATTTACTTTTTCTTGTAAATTACGCAATTAAAAGCAGTCTTAAGAGATAATGCTACAGGACATAATCTTGGTGGAAAGATGGTTTGATTTTGTTGATACTGTTATTAAACATTTTTAATAAAAAATTTACATGAACACTGACTTGTTATTTTTTAGCAACAAATTTTAGAATACCCTACAGGCAACCTTTCAGAAAACCCGAATGGCGAGATAAAATAAGATTCCTTGATACATGGATCTCCTTGACCTTTTCAATATTTTCATTTCACTGACAAATTCTGAAATTCGATATTGATTCCCCCCACCACCCTCTGCATTTTCTCTGGCGCATAGAAATCTTTTTACTCTTGTCTTTTTTAGCATTTCGGTCGCCTCGTCAATAAAAGTAATTGTATCAATGCCTTTTACTCAAAGTGTTGTCGGAAGTTTGTTTCTTCTAAGTAATAGGTTAAGCCCGAAACATGCTATTTCTTTCAGACATAAAACCGGGATGTTCCCGAATGGTGTGGTCAAGGTTGGTATCTGTTGTGAAAGTTAATATTCTTGTGCACGTATGTATACAAGCCATCATGATTGGCCAAAATGGCTCAAGCGAGGGAGCTATGGGACATTGCAGCTATAGGACCTTAGAGCTATGCTATGGGACATGGAAGCTATGAGACATGGGTTTAATCCCAGGGCTAGATGAATGTTCTTCGTGATGTTTTGACAGCAGTTATTCAATCTCCCCATGTAATGTATGCAGGGACGTTGTCATTTACTTTCCCGTGAAAAACACAGGCGCTTGAAGCTTGATCATTTTATAATATAAATATGTATTATCATATTACACCGACCCAATATATACTCCTCAATAGATCTAATCTGATTATATTTTTATTAAATCCGGCGGAAAAACCTTCCAACAGATACAGAAAGACAAGCAAAGGCCCATTAATCTTTAAATGCATACTAATAACAAAGATATCTTATTAGAATTACTTTATTCGATTTCAGCATCAAACAAAAGAACAAATTATGCCAATAAAATCAGAACAATACATTTTTGCACTTAAGAATTTTTTATCTTGAAACGTAACAAAAAGAAAAAAATAAATAATGGATTAATAATCTCAAAAAAAAAAACGAAGTGTATCACAGACATTAAATCAGTTAAGTATTACTTTTGAACAAATATAATATTAAATAAATTTGTTCTTAATACTGACTAAAATAAGACAAAAGAATTTATTAATCAGCTACATACAAATAATTTTTGTGATATAAAGTAAATGAAAATAAACTCAATACAAACAATCATCATGAAATGCAAGAAATAACAAAAGCAAAATATTTTGGTGAAAGCTGATATGATTTGTTCTCTTTCCGGAGGGATTTCGTTAAACATAATTTAAACCAAAAAAATACAGTTTTGGCATAGGTAGGTGTACTCTCCTACTACAAGAAACAATTATGATCTATTACGGCTATAACTGATAAAATTCAATTAAGGCACAGTCTGGTTCATTCTCATACTGAAATAAACAATCAATTATTGCATAATCAAAAGCATTTCAATCCATGATACTCAACAATTCATGCGAGTTTTCGTACTGAAAAAATAATTATGACACAATCAGGTGCAATAGCATATCAAAATAAGCAACAAATTATGGCACAATTAGGTGCATTATCGTACTAAGATATACACTCAATTATGGCGCAATTAGGTGCATTCTCATACTAAAATAAGCAATAATTTATGACACAATTAGGTGCATAGTCATAATAAGATATACATTCAATTATGGCGCAATTAGATGCATTCTCATACTAAAATAAACAACAAATTATGGCACTATTAGATGCATTAAACACACTAAGATATACAATCAATTATGGCGCAATTAGGTGCATTCTCATACTAAAATAAGCCATAAATTATGGTACAATTAGGTGCATTAACATACTAAGATATACACTCAATTATGGTGCAATTAGGTGCATTCTCATACTAAAATAAGCCCTAAATTATGGCACAATTAGGTGCATTAACATACTAAGATATACACTCAAATATGGCGCAATTAGGTGCATTCTCATACTAAAATAAGCAAAAAATTATTGCACAATTAAGTGCAAGGTCATAGTAAGATATACACTCACTTACGTTGCAATTATGTGCATTCTCATAAATACAATAAACAATGATGATACAATTAATGTTTGATCTGCCATTTCCGAAACAAGATTCTCTTTAGATATACAACAGTAGCATTGATATTACAGTTTAATCTAAAAGCTCCAATGGTGGCAATATGAACTTTTTAAATTTTCAAAATACCTGAATCAGTTGTGAATTTATCGTAATAAAAGCGATTAGGATGGGGAATTTTCCATTGTAAATTTCTGCCATTTTTTACACCAATGTTTAAAAAAATCAATTTTGGCTTTATTGGTGGATAGATTTTTATAAATCTTTCAGGTTATCTTAGTTAGCATTAAAGCAACATTTCCATGTAAAATGTAAAATTTCGAAAATGCATTCTTTTGCCCAATTTTACACAGGGAAAATACGTAAATACCTAAAAGAAATACCTAAAAAGTTAATAAGATCTTATAACCACCTTTGGAGATCTTTAGAATGATATATAATTTATATTTGAAGCTTGCAAAGTAAAGCTACAATTCACAAAATCTCTAATACACACCCGCAGTTCGACAGGGTACTAGTAGTACCCGGGATGAACGTTCATCTGGGAGGAAGCATGGTCCATCTCCGCCATGACAGAATGAATTAGATGTAGTGCTCTACATGATTGAACTAGTAATCAGAGCAACCTCTAAGTGTGGCCTTTGACTTAGTGACACAGGTCATATTTTCTGCGCGTCTTTATGACGTAAACAATTCATGCCAGTTTTATGAAAATCTTTCAAGAGGGTAAGACGATACTGAGCGGACATGAAATTAAGCTATTTGACCATTGACCTCCAAGTGTGACCCTGACCTTGAACCTAGTGACCTGAACTTTGTGCTATTCACATCGTCTTAGTCAGGTGAAACAACTTATGTTAGAATTATGAAAATCTTCCGAACGATTTAACAATATAGAGAGAGCGTCAAATCAAGCTATTTAACATTTGACCTGAAATGTGACCTTGACACTGGACTTAGTGACCTGAGTTGTGCGCACTGCACGTGACTCTAATATAGCCCATATATACTTGGTATCTGGGGTATAATAATGTTGAATAGAATGTGAAGAATATAAATGACCACCAGCTCGTGTTAAATATTAACGTAAAAACAAGGTATGTCTTGACGATTTTCAAAACAAGTAAATAAAAAATACAATTTTTATGAAAAAAATTGAAAGTAATATAAACGTTTCTAAATGTTAAAACACAATGTCCATATATAGAACATCATCGACGGTTGATCATGAAACTGTTTTATCTGCATATTAATGGTTTCACAATTAAAGAAATGTATGTATGTTAGAACATAAAATGACAAAATTATTCAAATATGTTAACATGTAACTGCAATGTACTAGTGGAATTCAAGTATGTTAAAATATAGAATGACAAAATCATTCAAATATTTTAACAGATAACTGCAATGCACTAGTGGAATTCAACCACTTGTAAAAAAAGAAAGACCACTTCATGTGCATTTTTTTGTAAACTCCTACTCCCTGGGAGATCTCTTTCTCCGACCCTCTGTCCATTTAACTTCTAAACATGGCGGCGACTTTACATGTCATTTTCGCTGTAGTCCCCGTCTGATGTAGCCGCCTCTGATGTAGCCGCCTCGTCTGAGGTGGATTCTTCAGTAATCAAGCCTTCATCTGGTGGAAATTCACCCGGATCTTTAACACAATTTCTGTCTTCGTAGTACTGTATAAGCTTCCTCCACGCAGAGTCACAGCTGAGCAGGTTTTTGTTACCTAGAGATATATTAGAATTACCTAAGTTGGCTGGTTGTGTTCTATGTTTCCAAAGTCTCTTTTTATTGATATTATTCTCTATAGATACACTAATGTGAAATCGTAAATTTGCAAAATTTCTTTTGATCTCATATGCAGAAACAACTATTCATAAGTTTTAACAAGTATAGCACCTTCTTGAAACAAAACGGCCATAAGAAAACATGTAACCGTAAATAGTATAATATGAGGTTACTTAACATATTGAATTCTATTGAACGTAACACAACAGTAACTAGAGACTGTTTTTCACGAAAAACGTCTGTCTCCAACCTCTCAGCATGTAAACATTGTAAAACGCCACAAATTAAGGACCATAACTCCAGTGAAAATGACTGAAGCATAACATTCCAACGACATAAAATTATACAGTTTGGCACTGGTCCTTCTGTGAAGTTTGGTGGAATGCACAACTACGGTTTACACTGATGACTCGTGAGGTATGGTGAAATTCAGCCGAATAGTATATGGCAAGTAGTGCAAACACTGTAAAATGCGATAAATCAAGGGCCACAACTCCGCTAAAATCACTGAACCGGAACATACTGGTGATACGCATAACTAGACCATAATGTACGAGAAGTAGCCAAAACAAAATATGACAAAAAAGGGCCATAACTCCGTTAAAAATCATTAAATCGGAATACGTTCAGGATATTCGCAACTAATCTTGGAAGTGATTACTTTCATGGCATTTAGTGTAACCCCTCCTTGTTGTATAGGAACAGTTGCGTGGACAAGGTAAGCAAGTGTCATAACCCTACTAAAATCACTGAACCGGAACATGCCGATAATTTGCAAAATAATCACTCCTGTAAGGTTTGGTTGAAATTCGCCCTATAATATTAGAAACAAAATATCATAAACATTGAAGAATCAAAGGCAGTTACTCCAAAGAAAACCATGGAATCGGAACATGCCGACAATATACACTAATAGGCTTAGCAATGATCACCTGTATGAAGTTTTGTGTAAATCTGCCTGGTTGTCGGAGGAGTTGCGTGGAAAAACTTTGTGACAAGATAGACTGGCAGACAGACGGACAGCACTAAATCTGCATGTCTCCACCACCAGTATGGAAGACATTATAATCCATACTGGACGAGACGAATATAAATATATAAATCACCTATTATGATAAGTCCTTTGCGAGCTCTAGTAAGGGCAGTGTTGACTTCCTTTCTGTCGGTAAGACATCCTAGGTGATATTTACACCAGCCGCGGCCAGGATTCGTTTTAAACTGTTGGTCAAGTAGTGAGCGTACAGTACTGAATATAACGTAATTCCATTCCATCCCTAAAAATTTAGATATAAACTTCATTGAAATAAACGATAGTAACATCCCGTTATATAAATCTGACTGCATAAAAACAGCTTGCTGTCTTAACTTTCAGACTGATAGATTAACTGAATATCAGGCCTTTCTGAAGCACGGACGATAATGCATCAAACTTTGGAATCAAAACCGGCACTTGTAACAGATGCCCATCCAGGGGGCTTTCGAAAGGTATGTGGTTCTATCCAAGTGCCCGTCCATGTCTGAATTAATGCCAGGAGTGGCACCTTAGGGTGTTCCTCCATCAAAAAGTGGCGATTTGCCATATACTTAACAGCTGTGTCACTGTAACTTAAAGCCCAACGAAAGTAAACTAAACAAGTAAAAGAATGCAGCTTCAGCTGATATGTTACAATGCATTTTGTCATTTAGTATGACAAAAATACGACTCAAAACTAAAAATGACTTAAATAGCTAACCTTCGCTTGACGTTACAGTTCTAACAACTGTATCGAAATCTGTATCCGTTTCCTCAGATTCTAGCTTCAGCCTCCTTTTGATTTCAGAGCACTGTGCTGTAGACTGTGACAAGATCTGAACTGATTCGTTAACATTTGCTCTCTTTAAGTAAGCGTACATATTTACCTGAAATGTAAAGAAATGTTCAACGAAGTCCGTTAATATCAAATATAATGATACTTATACAAATCGAGGGCTTAGAGCGAAACTGGTCTATCTGCTTCTATTTCTTTATATAGATAGACCAGTTTTGCTCTTAGCCCTCGAAATTTGATTAAGTATCCTTTATACGTTGAGAAGAGAATCTTGTGGTGTAAAAGTGTTACAGATGGGCAAGAGACAAACACAAGGAGTGGTGAAATTCAATACTGCACTCCTTCAAGTCTTTTGAGTGTGACTGTAAGATATATTACGTCCTAAAATTTAAACAAGAGGCCAAATGGGCACCTGAGAATAAGTCGTTTAAAGGCTATATAATAATACTACATACCAAGTCTGATGAAGATCCACCAAGCGGTTCATGAGGAGAAGTCGTTTAAAGGTATTTCTATTTTTAGCTCTAGCGGCCCCTAAAAGGCGCCAAGAGCCCCCATTTGATTAAACTTGATAGAGGACCTCGCCAGGACGCTACAGACCAAATGTAGTGTCATTCGGAACAGTACTTTCAGAGGGGAAGATGTTTAAGTGAAAGTATGGACGACGGACGCTGGACCATCCACCCTATGCTAATAGCTCACCCTTCGGTTCAGGTGATCTAAAAAGCAGGCAAAATTTCTGAAACTGAACATCTTCCTGTATACTTAACTATCATCCAAAACACAAAAATGACTAAAACTGAGTGGATACTATAAACTCAGGTACGAATAATGATCGTTCGTTGAGAACGCTGTTCAATTTTTCAGAACTAAAGACCTAGGACTTTTTAGTTTTATAGTCTTAGGTATGATTGCAATGATTAGATTTATTGAAATACAGTATAAGAGAACTGGTTGCCGAGTGGTTGAGGTTGCCGACTTCGAATCACTTGTTATTTGCAATATTGGTCTGAAACCTCTCTTGGGGTTTATAATTTTTTCGTGTAAGGAAGTAATCCAGCTGGCTTAGGGAAGGACAGTGCATCCCAGTGGTGTACCCAGATGCCTGTCCGTGATCAAATAATGCCCGTAGGGACACCTGTGGCCTTCCTTCGCCATCAAAAGCTTGAAAGTCGGATTGTGACCTATATCTGTGTCGGTGTGACTTTAAACCTAACAAAATTTATTGAATTCACGAGAAACGAACAAAGGATGATCAGATCAGACTAACAATCAATATAACCGTGTTTTATGTTTACTGTAGACTTGAAAAAAAAACAACAGTTTTTGTTCAAATAAATTTACGAATGGCGTAAACCAGGAATAATAGGAAGTAACACCAGATATAATTCAAAATGCATTTGAGTTTTACGGCGCATCATCATAGAACAGACTACATGGTGCAACCAGGATTAAAAGTTTGGTTTCACACCTTATTTGCATCGACATGAAAATATGAGGAATGAAAACATAACTTTTATAGCTGCAGTAAGTCACAGAGATACAGCAAAACCAAGCATGAAATACGATTATTTCCCTATCGTTAATTGCAGTATTGATCAAAACTGATGTCCATTAGCTGTCTATATTACGCAAAAGTATTGTAATAAAGAAATCAAGATGCCACCTTTAAAAGTGAAATTAACCTCAAAAGGCAGATTTACGTCACAATCAAATTTTTTTATATTCCTCTAAATGATCAGTAACAAACTGGCTTATAAGCATACATAATGTATCAAACAAAAACAAAATTTGGTCATTTTGTTTCTATCATGATTTTTCTGATTTACATAGAAATTTCGCTTGTTTGTAAGTTCTAGACATTTATGTTTATTATTGTAGCTTTTCAAACATGAGTCGAGGTCGTAAGATTATTACACTGGTATAACAAAATCATTCACTTGTACTGTTAATATTAATATATCAACATAATTTATATATCTTTAGCATTTAACAAACTGAATAGATGTAGCATTGATACGCATGCCACCAACAAAGCAGAGTTAAAATACTGAAGAGAGGGGGAACTACATGTTTTGTTTAGTAGGCATTACCGCATATTTAACTTCCAAATCATTGATCCAGTCATCTGCAGTCAATCTGCGCCCTTCTCCCTCAACGTGCACTAGAACATGAGGATATGTTGATTGTTCATCTTCTGGCCATATCGTTAAGGCATCGTCTGTCAGCGGCTTGATAATTAAGGCAGAGTTGTCGACTTCTGTTCCGCCTAAATTACGCCTTGCAGGATTCTGTAATCAAAACCAATCGTAATTATTAATACTTAAAAGATACCGATACAAATGATGTATTAAATATATAATTCGATTTCATACTGAAAATGAATGCAAAATCAATTATATTGGCCTCACAAAGAAGATTGAATATGCAAATGGAATTTAGATGTATATAAATCGCAAAACAGTAAGTATTAACATCGCTTCTTCATTACTATTATTTTCTATTTATCATTCTATTTAGAATAAACTAAATTAAACATTATATCAATTAATCATTATATCCTGCCCTTTACTAATTCAGGGAATATTAGCTAGTATACGCAGCAGAAGAAGTAAATTTTCTTATTGTAAAAGAAACAAAATGTACGAAGTTAAGTCAAAAAGAAAGAAGTGTAGAGTTATGGTTCTCGCACACATGCTTATCATTATTTTTGCTTGAAATCCATCCACAAATATTAAGTCACAGACCGGCAGGAAATCCGAATGGACATTCAATAAAAAAGAGATAATTCTTAAAAAAGAGGAATTGATTTAAAGTTCTTGCACACAACACATCGTCATCTCATGCTGATCGTTGGTGCAAGATGTTTACGAACCCCATCCACGAAATACAAAGTTACAGACGGATGTATATTCAATAAAGGGAGATAATTAAACAAGAGGGTCATGATGACCCTGGATCGCTCACCTGAGTAATATGAGCTACATGTTTCAAATGTCAAACTGATGATAAAATATTAAGAAAGTCAGTAGGTCACATTCATGGTCAATGAAATTCAGTTTTATGATTTGTGAGAAAAACTGTGTATGTCATCAAAATTTCAAGGCTGTATCTTAAAAAACAAGAAAGTAGGTCAGTAGGTCAAGGTCACAGTCAAGTGACATTATATTACTAGGGGTCATCAGGTAATTATAATTAAACAGTCTTGGAAATAGGATCAGATGATTTTTTAAATATTTTTCCTATATAACTAACATAATAACTAAGTGACCCCAGGGCGGAGCCTCTTTTAACCCCAGGGGCATAATTTGAACAATTTGGTAGAGGACTACTAGACAATGCATCATACCAAATATCAAAAGCCTAGGTCATATGGTTTCAGACAAGAAGATTTTTAAAGCTTTTTCCTATATAAGTCTATATAAAACTTGGGACCCCCAGGGCAGGTCCTCTTTTCACCCATGGGGTACAATTTGAAAAATTTTGGTTGAGGATCATAAGACAATGCTACAAACCAAATATCAAAGGTCTAAGTGTTGGGGTTTCAGACAAGAAGATTTTTAAACTTTGTTTCCTATATAAGTCTATGTAAAACTTGGGACCCCTGGGGCGGGGCCATATTTGACCCTAGGGGGATTAATTTGAACAATCTTGGTAGAGGACCACTAGATGATGCTACATACCAAATATCAAAGCCCTAGGCCATGTGGTTTTGTACAAGAAGATTTTCAAAGTTTTCCCTATATAAGTCTATATAAACCATGTGACCCCGGGGCAGGGCCATATTTGGCCCTAGGGGGATAATTTAAACAATTTTGGAAGAGGACCACTAGATGATGCTACACACCAAATATCAAAGCCCTAGGCCTTGTGGTTTTGGACTAGAAGAATTTTAAAGTTTTTCCTTTCGCTTACCATGGCAACAAGAGTTCTGCATAGAATTCAATTCTTTGAACAATTTTGAAAGGGGGCCACCCAAGGATCATTCCTAGGAAGTTTGGTGTAATTCTGCCTAGTGGTTTTCAAGAAGATGTTTTTAGAAAATGTTGACGGACGGACGACACACGACACACGTCACATGACACACGACACACGACGGACATTGAGCGGTCACAAAAGCTCACCATGAGCCTTTGGCTCAGGTGAGCTAAAAATAACAAGAAGAGTAGATTTATGGTTCTTGCACAAGACACACCGTCATGTCATACTGATCAAGTCTTTTTGAATTTTTTTATGAATGACAAAGCTACAGACCAGACACGAAATCGGGACGAGCGTGCAGACGGATTCTACAGTTACTATATGCCGACCCAAAAGAGGCGCGGCATAAAAGTCATTTCTTCAATAATCAACTGGAGGTATGCTCGTTGTATGTGGAAAAATGATTTATAACCAAACGACAGCATAGATATTGCTTCATTAAATACAATAAATGTATACCGAACGTACACCAAATCTGCGATTCCACATGTCATCTTCATTGTAGTCGTTATCAATAGCGCCTTCGTACGAAGTTGCTTCTCCTTTCTCGTAGATGGAGTCACCGAACCTACGATAGATTCTTTCCTGCGCTTCTTCCATAATCTGTTGCCGAGTTTTTCTGATATTTTTCGGTGGAAATTCCTCTGCAGATTTGATACACCCTCGCTGCTCGTAGTGTTTTATTAGTCTCTTCCATACGTAGTCACAGACTAACAAATTTTTGTTACCTGGAAAGATTTTACTCCATCTGCGTTTACATTCTTAAACTATCAATTGATCGCTGTATGAGGAAGTAGCCAATACATAACTCACTATGTTAATATCATATAGGTAATTCCTACTAGACCATTGACGATCAGGAAACCAAGTTTGATAATCGTAGGTTCAAGTTTTCTTGAGCTAAAATCCTATACCACTTTAGCTTCAAAGTCATTGACCTTCAAACTCCTGACCAGAGAACTGTAGGGGACAATAACGCTGTATGGTTTGATGGTTGTAGGCCCAAACATTATCCAATTATTGACCAAAAGCCATCTAAGTCTTAACGTCAGTGTGATCATGGCCTTTGATATATTGAATCAGTGAAGAAAAAAAATCATCTCCTGACCATAGGTGATTAGGCAATTCTAGACCAAAGCTTTCTCCTGTTATTGATCGGTTCAAGTCTCGACGTCACTGTGACCTTAACTTTTAATCTACTGATCCAAAAAGCAACAGGGGTCATTAAAAGAACTCACCCCTCTTCTCGGAAGGGGACATCAAAATACAAGAATATCTTTAAGAAACGAAGTGCGCAAAACATTTAAGAATAAAGAATATTCTTGCTTGACTTGAAGCCAAAATCTCATATTTTACATGTTTAAGATTTGATAGGGAGTGTGTAGGAATCACAATGTAAATACGGGTGAAATAAGGCCTAAAAAAGATTGTTTCCGGTAACATGCTAAAAAAAAATTAGGGTAGGTAGGTCGGTATATTTTGGAAATTTTTTTGGAATTTTTTTTGGAATTTTTTTTTTATTATGTGGGACTTTTTGGAAATTATTTTTGTGTCAAAAAATGAATATAAATAAGGGGGTTATGCCTTTAGAGCACCAGTAAGTTGATTTCTAACATCAATGACCATGTTTAAAGCATAAAAAGTGCAGTTTTGCAACTTTTTGTCAAAAAATTGAAAAAAAAATTTCCAAAACATTTAGGGTCGGGCCAAACATTTAGGGTAGGTCGGGATACCGGAAACAAACAATTTTTTTAGGCCTAAGCATTTTTTAAGATTCAAAAACATCCTTGCTGGAAGTAAAGCCAAATCATTGATTTACTTTAAGATATTACTACAACATGCAACACCATATATAGTCATAATGCTAATATATATGCTATTAGATATTTACCTATGATAATCAGTCCCTTTCGGGCCCTTGTGAGGGCAACGTTCACCTGATTTCTGTCAGTAATGAATCCTAAATTATGTTTACACCAGCCGAGAGTAGGATTCTTTTCTATCTTGTATTCTGGTAAGGACCGCACAGTACTAAATATAACATAGTTCCATTCCCCGCCTATAAATATTAACATATCGAATACAGAATAAATAAAAACAATCTGCAAATTTTAAATGCCTGCATTTTCAAGCACATATTCAATATATGCATTATAGCAATCTAAAACTTTATTCTTTGAATTCAAATATAAGCCATATATCTTAAAACAACTGATGCAAAAGGTATGGTTTTATATGCATGTTAAAAGTACAGACAGACGGTCATAAGCATGGTTTCGGACTTAATGCAGTTACACCTCGACTACATATAAATACTAAAAGAACTCACCCTGACTTGAAACAACAGTACTGACTATTTCGTCATATTCTTGCACTTTTTCCATTTTAAGTCTTCTTTTAATTTCAGAGCATTGCGAATTGTACTGTGACAGGATCTGTATCGACTCGTTTGGAATTTCTCTTTTCAAGTAGTTGTACGTCATTATCTGAAATGAATTATTACTGACCTTCTTTTAAAGGCATTTATAATTAAATCTACAAAATAAAAGCAGTGTGAGTTTTAATTAAGTCTGTTCATGACAGGTTATAAAATGTGCAACACTCATCATTCACTCCTAGCTCTTGCTTAAGCTAAACTCATTTAAGAAATAAAGTCGAACTTTCTCGAGAGACCACGTCAACTAAGAGACAACTTACACTTAGAGACCTCTTTTTCAGTTCCTTTTTTGTGTTCTTATAGAACACATTATGATGTTTTAAGTAACCGTTCATGTTAAGAGAACACTTTTTGCCCGTGTACTCTTTATGCAAGTTGTATTCTACTACTGAATGCAAAAAAAACACTAAAAACTGTACTTTTGAATCCAATTAAGTACCAGAAATTACTTTAATATTTGAATCCAAGTATCAGAAATGACTGTGTTTAACTTATTGAATCCAAGTATCAACAAGAGCTGTCACAGGAGACAGCGTGCTCGACTATTTCGATGCTGGATACTGAAACTGGGCACATCTGTCACTGGAGTGTTTAATGACACCAATGGTGGACGAAGATATCGCACAATAGCTTGAGTCTGTGTCAAAAATATTAAGTAATAAGAGAGATAAAGATAAAGTGTATCGAAACACTAAATAAGTATAGTTCTAAGCAAAAAGGGGGCATAGTTCATAAAATATTGGTGCAAGAATTATGCACCTTGTGTCATATGATGTGGGTGATGATGTGGAACAACTACTTCAAGTTTGAATCAAATCCATTCAGTAATAAGAGAGATATAGTGAAATGCACCAAAATTAACCTTAAATTCTAAGTAAAAGGGGGCATAATTCATAAACTATTGGTGCCAGGGTTATGCACCTTGTGTCATATGTTGTGGGTGATAAGGTGGAACAACTATTTTAAGTTTGAATCAAATCCATTTAGTAATAACTGAGATAGAGTGAAAGTGCATCAAAACTTTAACCTGAAATTCTCAGTAAAAGGGGAGATAATTCATGAAATATTGGTGTCAGTTATGGTTCTTGTGTCATATGATGTGAGTGATGATGTTGAACAACTATTTGAAGTTTGAATAAAATCCATTTAGTAATAACTGAGATAGATTGAAAGTGTATCAAAACTTTAACCTGAAATTCTAAGTAAAAGTGGGGGATAATTCATGAAAAATTTGTGCCAGAGTCATGTACCTTGTGTCATATGATATGGGTGATGATGTGGAACAATTATTATAAATTTGAATCAAATCCATATAGTAATAACTGAGATAGAGTGAAAGTGCACCAAAACTTTTAACCTGAAATTGTAAGTAAAAAGTTGGGAAAATTCATGAAATTTTGGTGTGAGAGTTATGGCCCTTATGCCAGATGATGTGGGTGATGATGAGGAATAACTGTTTTAAGTTTAAAGCAAATCCATCAGGCAATTACAGTGATAAGGAGAAAAAAGAGAAAGTGTAAAAAAAAAACTTTAACCAAGGTGGGGACGCGGAAAGACGCCGACGCCGGGGTGAGTAGGATAGCTCTCCATATACTTTGTAAAGTCGAGCTAAAACTGACCGTACTATTTAATCCAAGTACCAGAAATGACTGTACTTTTGAATCCAAGTACCAGAAATGACTGTACTATTGAATCCAAGTATCAGAAATGATTGTACTATTGAATCCAATTATCAGAAAAGACTGTACTATTGAATCCAATTATTATAAATTACTGATCTGTTGAATCCAAGCATCAGAAATGACTGAACAATAGTACAGTAATTATCAGAAACGAGCGTACTATTGGATCAACGCACAAGAAACGATAATCAAAAAGAGTACAAGTATAGTCTTCTAGATTAAACCTTATGATTGTTTATATGATAATGAGTGATTCATGCAGGCAGAATATCAATAAGATGAAACTAGTATTCAGTAATATTCAAAACAACATGATAAGGTGTCCGTTCATCATCATTACATTGCCCTCCATAACAGAGACCCCATATAATGTGTACATAATTATACTGCCGCTATCATAAAGTATAAATTTTAATTATTTTTTTTCATAGCTATAAAATAAATTCTTGTTTTCTCTGTTTGATGTGTAATTTTACCACATGATCAATTTCCGCATCATTGCTTCTTGATTGTTCGTTTCCGTCTTCTGTTGATACAGTAAGAACATGTTCTTCTCCTTCAACATGCACTAAGACATGAGGGTAAACTCCTTTCGCATCTTGTGGCCAGATATGCAGAGTTTCGTCTCTCCATAAACCAGGCATTGTTTTCAAAGCAGACTCATAGAACTGCTTGGAGGGGAATCTGCATATCTCAGGATTCTAAAATTGAAGATTTACAAATGAGCTACGAAATATTTCAAAATAAAAGGAAACTAATGACCTGTCTCTGCCGTTACGTAAGCATAATCAAACCAAAAGAGATATATGGTCAGTGATAATGACCCTGTACTATACTATACAAAGAACAGTGAAAACACGCCGATGAACATGAACCTTTACAGTGGCTGGATCGCTATTGATAGCACAGATTATTTCTTAATATACACACACTAACAGGTAAAACAGTGCAAGGACTTCTGATCAGGAAGTCGCAAGTCCGAATCCTGGTCTCCCCCGTTTTTTCATTTAAGAAACTCAGGACGCAATCATCAAGCGTAGGTTATGTAGCTTGTGAGAACTTTCACTACCACCGATGTTTTAAGCTAAATGAAATTAATGAAACATAAATTCCCATCTCATTTCATTTTCTACAGAAACAGTCCACGGTTCCAGCTGAAATAATTTCATATATTTACCATTCTATACTGCTGTGTTAACATCGTAAACTGGACATTTTTCGAAGAATCTGTTGTTGCGTATCTTTCAAACAGCGATTTGTCTAATCCGAGCAGTGCGGCTTCTTTGCACATGATGATTGGTCTCAGCTGCATGTGATCGCCAATCAGTACCACTTGTTCGGCTTTCGTAGCAATGATTGGAACAAGGCACTGTGGTTCTGGACACATGCCGGCTTCATCGACGATTACCTGAAAAAGATTTCAAGCACACTTGATATGTTGCTGTTGGGCTTTAAGTCGCACTACACAATTTATGTCAAATAGCAACTTTTGTTAGCTTTTGATGGTGCAACTCCGGGCATTCTGCTCAGGCATTGGCCGGCACCTGAATAGAACCCTCTATAGGCCAGTTGCAATTGGATGATGGTTTCTCAAATGAACAGTTCTTCACGTTAAGCGATATTTCAAAACTACTTTAGTGAGGGGCAAGTTCGGCTACCGAAACCCCTACCAGGAAACTCGAGACAAAATCAAAGCCACTAGTGTTCAATACTTCATCTAGAAATAGTGTTCATCACGAAATAAAATTGACAAGTTTAACGTTTTTAACCCTTTAAGCCGACCTGATACAGAAAATTATTAATTTATGAAATGAATGTTCGTTGTTATAGTGGTTAAAGAACACTGAACCGCAGTAAAAACAGAACAAAATTAATATAGGTTTAAATAACCTTTATTTTACAGGGTTCATACAGAATTCTGTTACTCAATTTCCATGATATTTCCATGATACGGTAATGTATCACTTTTACATGACATTAAGGGAAATTATTGCATATATTCCTAAATACTAAATAACAAACATCAGCAGAAGCACTACCGTATCTTCCCCACAGCATAAACAATTTTTTTCACTGTCCCAAGACTTATTTCCCGAAAAATAATTATTTTGAAAAGTGTCCCAAAATATGGACACAAATTCAATAATCGTCATCTAGTAACATCCCCCACCCACCCGTGTTGAAAACGAAAAAAAAAAACGTTAACGATTTACGGTAATTATTCTGTTGATAAACTAAGTAATTAACCTCGTTTTCATCATCAATTAACATCCTCTCAAAGAGCTAAAAGAAATGTGTCGGTATCATGACATTCGAAGTGGAGTTCAAAGCGGTATAGTTCCCCGAGATTTTCATGACATTACGTCATGTTTTCGCGCCATGTGGCACATCGGTGATTGATCGTACCGTCTCGGTTCTTTAGATCTAGTGTTGTAAAAATCAATAAAAATGTTTCTTTTTTAATTTGTTAAAGCAAATGTGCAATATCCCGTATAAACCGACAGGTAAACGTGTCAAACTATAAAAGCGGATATCCTACCTCTGTGACCTATTTGCCCTGAAGGAAATTACATAATGGTTTGAGTATCTTATTATAAAGTGTCGTGTCAAAAATACATGTACAAAGATTCGTTCAAAACGTATTTAAAAAAAGCAACAACATCATTATCTTTTTTCTTTTTAAAACCGCATTTTCAGTGTACGTTCACGAGGTCACGTAACCTATTCTGCCGCACTAACAGAAATCTGTTTGCCAAAAATCGTTTTACTCTCTATTTTAAATTGCTGCCGCTTTTTCATTATTTAAGATTTTTCTATTCTGTTTTTTGTACTTTCTGGTCAAAAGTCTGAATTTGATGCCCATAGTGTGTATCATTTATTTACTTTTAGAAAGAAATAGGTATTTAGGATCGCGCTGTTCGAAATTTTGCAAGTCATTTCATGAAAATTCGGCCGTTTTTAAAGAATTTTGCCTACATTTCTGTCGACATCTTTTTTAAATCGTTATAGAATTCAAACTAAATTACTTCTCAATCGGTGTTGAAAATTTGAAGAAATAATATTAAAAATTGAATGCATGGCGCGCATTTTTTGTATACGTGTTGATAAACAAAAGTAACGGCGATGTAAATTAGACATTACAATAGGTCGCAAGTGCTCGTGGAATGGAAAATTACCGGCATGGCGTTTTGATGTCTGTACGATTTGCGGGTAAATTCCAGTCAGTGGTAAATATAAATAAAACACCAACGGAAAACGGACTTCCTGACTGCAGCAAAAAAAAAAAATATATATATATATATATATATACAACACTTAAATGGTATGGTAAAAACACTTTCAGACGTCTGTAATCAACAAACGACCTTCGATATTCAATCTTTGAAAAACTTTCTCGTGAAATACACTGCTGGAGAAAATTTTTCAAGGCAATTGCTAGATTTTCCATGATCTGTTTGGGATTTCCATGATAAAATCCATCTTTTCGAAATTCCATGACATTTCAATGATACAATGATTTTCAATGATATTTCCAGGTCTGTGCGAACCCTGTTTTACGCAAAGGGTTTGATCCAAACTATCTCAGACCGTTGTACTGTATTGAAATCATGACTGACAAATTTTTCGTTATAGTAGTTGAAAAATGCTTATTCCTACTGAGTGCTTAACCGGACAAAAACTGCAAAAATGAAAGTCACGAAATGACATGAAATATTTGACATATGGACACGGATCAAATCAGCGTATATCTATCAAAATGACTTTAAGGATATTATATTATTTGCCTAATGACAGATTTTAAAGATCAAAACAGCCAATACAAGGAAATTTCAGTTGAAAACTAAACCCAATCTGTTTCGTTATCAATCTTTAAAACAAGACCAACATTTCTAATACTTTGAACATTTTACCAATTTAA
The DNA here is from genome assembly GCF_021730395.1 of Mercenaria mercenaria. NCBI lineage: Eukaryota > Metazoa > Mollusca > Bivalvia > Venerida > Veneridae > Mercenaria > Mercenaria mercenaria. The sequence goes on along the minus strand of NC_069363.1, from coordinate 47,564,805 downwards.
ATAATATGTTCTTTCATGCTAAACTTATACAGTCAAATCAAGCTTTTACAACGTCTTACTTCGAAATTTCAATTGGTGTCATAAATTATATAAATGTTTTAAAGGAAACTATTTTAGGACCGTTAGTAAATACAAGTCTTTTTATCATTATTGACCGTATATAATGTATCGAATTTATCACAGACTGGCAAACGTGAAATAAGCCCTAAATCATTACTTCGTTTTCACATAAATACTAAATACCAGAAATGATATGTAACAGGTTAATGTTTATTTTGTTATAAAGAATATTACAAATATTCACATTTAATCTATCTTTTGACAGAACATCATGAAGTGTTGGCTTTTAAAGCAGCTGAATGTACTTTTACACAGAATTCATAAGCATGCTACCCTGTTTATTGCAACTTTTCTATACTACAGCTCAAGTCGATTATAATTTTATCCTAAAAACACAAGGTGTACGGAAACTTCCTTCTTTTTTCTTTTCACGATTTCGTTTCCTGGTTTTAGAACACTGTTATCGCTACAAGGTAATTTTAAAATTCTTATATTCATGATTTATATCATAATCAGCTTATACACAGTACAGAGAACGTTACCTGGTACACATTTGTTGCTTCGAGCACCTTCGGGTTTGCTCCAACTGCAGTTGTACATAAAATAACATCATATTTCCTAATTTCGTCTATTGAAGCTTCTCGAATTGTATGAACATATTCCTTCACCAATTCTGGCATTGGTTCGTAATTGTGTTCTTTGAAGAATTTATCTCTTGCTTTGATTTCTTCAGCATACTTTTTCCCTTTCTCACGAATTAAGTGATGAAGAGCTACAGATTTCAAATCTGGATCAGTATGTGAACTTCTTGTGCTTCTCTTTGACAAAAAAGTTCTCCCGGGGATAGGAAAATCAATGGCCTCTATGGATCTACCGTACACGCGAATAAAGTTGGGTTTGTAATGTTCCATGCGCTGAAGCATCCATTCTGAAAGTATATACAAACAGATTTAACTTGACAACAAAATCTTAGTACAAGTAGCTTTTGTCAATGTTACATTGTTTACTTTGTGCGCAGGCATATTTGTGTTACAAGTAATGTCACTCATTTACACATGCATATAAACACTGCTCTATAATTTCGTTTCAGGGCGGCTACATTCTTTGAACTAAGCTATTCGTGTTTAATCTTGGTCTTTTTCTGTTTTCTGTCAACTACTATTCCTGGACGTTTTTTACAAAAGGTTGTACAATGAAATAACTAATGAAATGACCAATTTTGCAACAACAAAAAGCCTGCTCGCTAATCTAAATACGGACATCGCCAGTCTACAGATCGCTAGGTCGTGAGTTTGATCCCCTGGCGAGGAGTATGTTCTCCGTGACGATTTGATAAAAAACATTGTGTCTGAAATCATTCGTCCTCTAAAACGGCGTTACACCTAAAACAAAACAAACAAACAACAAGAGCTCTTCATACTCGTTTCCCGGCGTAAACACAATATGAAGCACAACTTTTCAAATTACAAGACAAGAAGTAAAATCAGTATGCAAATGAAAAACACAAAACTTTTTGTAATGTACATGTAGCGGTAGCTTTCATAATATTTCAACGAAGATCATGTTTTGAGTGCGTCGCCGTTATCAGTAACTAGACTATCTTCACTGACAGGAAAATGCCAAAATACCGAGTTCATATCATGTATTTTCAACAACAAAATAATATTACTGGCAACTAAATCCACTGATCTATTCGATGGTCCGCAGAAGAGAACTTGCTTTCGGGCATGGCCTTCTCTACTCAGTTGGTAGTTGATTTTGTCGAAAAGGTACATCAATTTTATGCCTGTATATGTCTTGCCCGTCCCTATAAATGTTAAGAAACCATTGAGTGTTAGGTTAGGAATAATAAATTCGGTTTAAATATCATAGAAATTTTACTCGTTTAGAGAACCGCTTTGGTATTATTACAAATTGCAATTCAAATGGCTATTTCTGTGACCAAAAAAACAAACAACAAAAACAAAAATGCAAGAATATTCGATAAATTATTTAACTTTGTGAGCTTAATAACGCATTTTTAGGCAGACCGTAAGCCAGCTTAATACCCAACGTTATAAAGTAATTGAAATATTCTTTTTTTTTAAAGAGATACTTTGAACGATTGACTTTAGGCGTATTCCTTCAATCAATATCCACAGACATGAAATGCCCCATCCGTCTGTAAACTTTGACCTCCAAACTATTTTATTTACTCTGACGTGCTAACTTGGAAGGCAGGTACCTTTCAATTAGGAGCAAGTTTTGCTCATGAAATCGAGAATTCAAATAAAATATTTGCACGAAATAGGTTCTTTTCTGAAAATGATCTTGGGCTCAACACACTAGAAAAAGAGAAGAATGTACCAGGTGGCCCTTGTATCAGAGTAAAACGTGAAGTTAACGCTTTATTGACTGCATCTTGCTGCATAGCATTGTTTGGAGGAAGAACAGTTCTTCTTCTTCCTGGATCGTCATGGTTTGTATCGAAAAACAGGTCTTGGTTGTGCCTAAGGCTTGCAATATGGGCACGGCTTCTGTCTGAAATGAAAATATACAGAAACAAATGTACATAAACATCATTTGATAAATACAGCTACAGTTTGATTGATACTGTTATAAAATCACTTTTAATATTGCGACTTTCAAGTTTTTCACAGTAGAGGGAGAGGGAGACTCCAAGTTCCATCCCGGGCATTACCTCATCATGGGCGGGCAGCTGGGCAGAACCCCCGACTATCCGTTAGCAAGCAGGATAGTTTCCTCACAATCATGAGGAGCTGCTCTCGAACCAAATACGCTGAGTGGCAAGTGATTTAAAATCAGAGAACTTAAACACTCTATCAAATCTTGATGCAACATACAGCTACATTATATCAACTGTGGTTGCAATACATCTTGCATAAATCAAGATGATATTTGGCGGAAACCAGCACATACTTTCGTTTCCCCACAATGTCTAGAATGAATACCTCAGTCTCCTAAAAAGCTACAAATGTTCGAAGTTAAGTTGCAATTACCCGCTGCAATTAACTTAGGTGCGAAGAAATATAGAAAACTGTTGAAAATACAAGATGTTCCTAAAGCTACGATCTATCCGAAACATGTAGGACCTTATTTCCTGATAGTAGTTAATACTTCAACTTAGTTTTTAATATCAAGTCTTAAATATTACATTTGACAAACAGAAGGAACAACGGGCAACGGCGTTCAGCGGGGAATAAAAATATCCAAACTTTCTACTCACCAAAATCTGGAATACGTTTGTTCAAGGCTATTTTTGCTGCCAATGAATCACTCTGAGATGGTAGTTCTTTTATAAAACTCTCGGTTCTCCTAGAAATGTATATTAGAAAAAATGGAAATTAATATGATGTTTTCAGTTACTGGTGAATAACATAGTGTAATCAAAAACGAATCAAGTAAAATGTACAGTACAATTCAAATTCTGTATTTTCAACAAAATATCTAATGGGTCTGGATATCAGAATATGAAACAAGTCGCGTAGGTTAGAAACTTGGCTTCATCCTTCAATACCACTGGTAAACCATATGCAAATTAATCGCGATGTTGTCAATACATATATTCGATTATTTCAATAACCGCTATAATGTTCAATCGTCATATCATACGTAGTGTCTTTTTTACAATTAGTATATCAAAACTCCATACGGAATGACCGAAAGCAATATCCGTACTGCACTTAATGGAAAACAGATTCCATATCATGCATGTGCCTGCAATCTGGAGTCAGTAAATCAATAGTGTTACTTTTAAAGGAGTTAGAAGTCACGATTGACTTAAATCAAAACAGAAACAAACAGTGCAGAAGTATTTAATAAAAGGGTCATTAGCTGGATCTTGGATGTATTCGGGTCTTGTGGATTTCACCCGATCGGGTCATACCCATGACTTGAGCACAACGTATGATCTAGGCCAAGCAAAATTCTTCTGAGCTGTGTATAACATCCAAGATAAAGGTGTTGTAAGCACATCCTGTTTATATAATTACCATTTTTCGACTAGTATACTGGCGCTGCTTTTACTGCCGGACTTTTTTATTTCAAAGTGTAAGAATATTCGATCATGATGATAAAAGCAGCAGAGTGTTTTACCAACAATTCGTTTTTAAGTATACATGTATTTAAAGACAAATAGCGAACGGAAAGGGTCCATATTGGTCAATATTTAAAGTCTGAAAGTTATATGTAAGGAAGCAAATATCATGTTGCCATAACTTTATTTATAGTATATTTACAGCAACACAACTTTTCAGACCTGTCTGTATTTGCAACACGGACGTTCGTGGAAGGTTTCGTTACTTCATGGCAGAAAAAAATGAAATTTTAGCATTTTAGGGACTAAATTACAGGCTTTAGTCGTTGTTGAACACCGGCCAAGATGTACATAATCTTAACGTAGATTAAGAACGCTATCAGAGAATTAAACATTTTGTAATAAAGTTTTCAGCGTCTGTAATTAAACATCCTTAGAAATCAAGGTTTCTGTTACCATTTAGTACGTTGTTACCACCGCTGTGAAGTCGTAGCATGTGCATCGCTTTTCCAATCGTAGCACAGTATACATTATTCCGTAAGGCAAATTAAGTTCCATTTTTTCTTCGAGGTAAATTATAAATTCTCACATACTATATGTACGTTACAATGTTGAAGGCCTTTGACCACACAAACGCTCAATGAATGTTTTACAATTCTCAAGTTCTTCTTTATAAAACATCATGTACATAACCATAACAGAGGAAAGAATTGCAGTATACTTTGGATATCATATTAGTGACATTGTAAATATATCCTTAAACTTAGTTTATATATAAAAGATATCCAATACCCATCTTTAACTTTACTAAATATACCGGGTATAAACTAATCTGCATGTAGAGTTATACTGACAATTAAATTTCATGCAGCAACAGGGTTATTGAAAACATCTTTCTTTCGGTTTTTAGTGGTTACAAACATTTATACTTTGTTTAGCTATACACATTCGAGGGCTGAGCGCGAAACTTTTGTATCTTGTTCATTATTTTTATACAGCTACAATAGATTCGGGCTCAACACTCGACATATACCTTATATAATGGATAGCACTGTCACGACTGTTAATACTTAAAAAACTTGTTAATTTATGTGTACATAAACTATATGTAGCAATTATGAGTTTGTATAATCAAATATACATACATCTAAGAATAACAATGAATATTTGCAACTCTAGAAAAGTAAGCCTTTAATTACCTGTCTACTTCAGATTTCTTCAATACCTCAACACTGAATCTTGTGTCGGCTGGAAAGTTGGATGGAAGATCTGGCGCTTTGTCGTGCAACTGAAATGTTATGTTGATATTGCCACCAGCGGAGTGCTGTTGTTTTCGCTTCACCACCTTAATCACCGAGGCATGTCCAATCCAAAAAGCATTCAAATTCTCAAAATCAAATGTTCTAGAAGATTTCTTTAAGTTCGGTAATGGTGCTTTTAAACACAACCAGTCGTATGACCCCGCAGTTTCATCGCATCTAACATCATCAGTGTCTTCTGATACAGTACCAGACAATTCGATATTCCTAATTTCGCACTCAGCGAGACCCAGTGAAAATTTTCCTTTCCTATCTTTAAGAAATTTTACCGTAACGTTATTGATGCAACACGATTCTTCGTTACGTACTATTCCTGTTGCTGCTTCCATCAAAATGAGTGGAAGCCATCGTTCGAGATAGCTTCGTACATCCTGGTATTTGTCGCATGTTGAACGTGTAACGTAACGGTACAGATGTAGAACTGGATTTTCGGTATGTTGCAGGCAAAACTTGATATTGTTCGTCATACTGTAAAGAACTGGCTTTGGTGTAATAATCCCTTTGTTTGGTGATGCAGACATCTGTATTTTGAGTTGTTGTCCTCTAGAATATAACATTGAAAACTTCGTGTTTGGTTGGATTTTCAAAGGATTGCGACATTCAGTGCTCACGTCATCAAACCCTCCACGATGATGGGATGCACCTGCATTTTTGACAGCACGAGCGAGATCATCTTCGTGTTCATCAGTAGTGGCTCGCAACATTCTCGCCCATTCATGCATAGGAAGCAACACTACCCCTCTATGTGGATTCAGTTTATGCTCGTTTCCTTTATCGGGTGGATAATCAGGAGCCTCTGAAAAATTGTATAATCGTTTTCTCCACATGGCTTTAACCTTGATCCACTTTGTTTCTGGATCCTCTACAGATTCCGGTTTGTGTCCCATATCTAGCAGATTAAACGTGAGTTCCCGATGAGGTTTCGGAACAAATTTCAACCATGGTGAACACAAAGTTACTCCTCTGTCTGACACATCATCGACACAACAGTTCAGCATTCTGGGACTGGTCTTAAATTCTATTGCCTTCTGAAGTGCCTTGCATCCTTTTTCATATTCCTTCGCCCTCTTCGTTACTGAATTTATATGTACACATATACTCTCTATGTCTCGCTTTTCATACGGACAAGGCTTGTTTTTGAAAGCAGCATGAACGAGTCGATGGACGATGAGATCATTATATCTCCTTATCGGAGAGGTAAAATGTGTGTAAGGATACATATTTAAGCTGGCATGTTTCCCGTCCTCCTCGCCTTTTATGCTTCCGGAACATCTGTACCCAGCTCTTTCTTGAATAGCTAACCATTGCTGGTAAACTGTCAGCTGGAGAGGATGTAAGTCGTCTTTTCGTATGAATTCAGAAGCAGTTTTCGGTGATTTAACCATTGCATCCCATACATTTTTTCTTATCATTACCGTTTTCCTTTTTTCGTCTCTTAGACATTCGCGGAAGTCAGGCCTTTTTGGACCAAGCTGTTTCCCTTGAAGTCTCAGAAGAATGTCTACGTAGCAACTGTTCTTCTGAAGAAATTCTTCCAAATTTTCTTGAGAAGGGGGTGGCTGAGAACGAAGTGGAATGCACTGTGAATACCCTTTGAACTTATGTCTGAGTAGCCACTCGGCTATTTTTCTGTTCGACATAATCATAAACTCTTCAACAAGATAATGTGCTTCTACTGTTTGACTATCGGATTCTCCTTCTTCCGATTCTTCCCAGTCTAAGTCCATAGCAAACATTGCATTTCCAAGACGACGTTTCCTAACTTCTTTGGCAACTTTAAATAGGGTCTTGATATCCTTCGTCAGGTCATTATCTTCATCTAACCTTGGCGATAGAATTATTTCTTGAGCCTCACTATATGTTAATTGTCTTTTCGATCTTATATAAGATGCTGTAACTTCGAAATTGCTTCCCTCCATCTGCATTTGCCTGCCTGTATTAGTGAGGTAAAAGAAAAGGGAAATTGTTAATCTTTTTTTATCTGGTAACAGACTACATACTTTTGTACTGAAAGGTTCTGGTAACATATTTCTTGGTCTTCGGATTCCAGGGTAAAATGTAGTAGCCCTTTGTTTAGACTCTTCATCGAGAGGTGAATTCTGTGGTACGTACATAGCAACATCTGCAATATGCACTCCAACTTTGTATCCGCCATCAATCCGTTCAACACTAAGAGCGTCGTCAAGATCTTTTGAATCGGGTGGGTCGATCGTAAATGTATTCAGTCCAGTTAAGTCTCTTCGGCCTTGAAGAAGCTGACTGGACGGCTCGTCACCAAGTCTGTTGCATACACTTGCTATTTGATCCACTGTAGCCTTTCTGTACAATGTTGGAACTTCATGCTGAAGGTTCAATATCATTAACCCTGTTGATTGCGATAGACCAGTGGGAAGCATTTTTATTATAGCTCCCCTTGGATATATGTGGCGTGGACTCCAGCTTATGAAAGCAACAAGAAAGATGTAGGACCTTAGATCTGCTGGATTCAAGTTAAATATTTTGGGGTTGCATAGTGTCTCAGCTACTTCATCGTAGTCGTACGTTTCGACTTTATACCTTCTGGCAATACGCGAGGTATATTTCTGTGATATTTCTCTATCAACGATATGAAGCTTTGGAATTGTCTTGCACATTGGGCGGACAAGGTTACTCTCAATATCATCAAGGGTACAAATAAATACCGGATGTTTCGTATCTTTATGGCGCTGCCTATTCCAAATTCCAATAACCATGCCAAATCGTTTATCTTTTTTATCCTTACTATCTTCGTCTAGAATTTCAACTACAACTTCATCTTCATTAAAAACTTGTCCTATTTTTGACCGTCCGGAAATTTCAATTATGTGAATCGAGTCATTTGTATCTACTGGTGTGCAATATGCCTCGTGAGATCCTTCTATCTGTATCACACATCTGATGTACTTCTTTGGATTCAGTAAAAGCTTTTGCTTTAGCTGACCTTCGTCAAGAAAATCTGGGTAAAACTGGTCACGTTTCAACACATCCGGATGCTTGTCTTCAAACTGATGCATGTATGACATGTTCAGTTTTATACCATATTTAAGAAGTTTTTCGTCAGAGTCGGCTTTGCCTAAATATTCTGTACTGTCATCGTTCTGTTGATAAAATCTCATACTTTGCTCATAGAATGTCATTTCTTCCTTCATTGCCTCTTCTTCTGGGTCTATATCAGGTGCAACACTTGCATCTGGAGTTTCTTCTCTTGAAGATGAAGTGTAATCAAAACTTTCATCATCGGAAGACAACTCTTGCTCACTGTCATCAAACTGCGATGATGTTTCAAACTCTGAACCGTCTGTAGTCGTTGTCGCTGTGCTACATGTACTCGAATATCTTGCTCTTTGGTATATGATTTCTCCCGTTTCATACTTAAGCTTTCTAGCAAATTTGCTCATAGCCTTTTGTGTTTCTGGCTTTGTCCTTGAAACATTTGGTGTTCCTCTGTCAGGTGTACTACGAGAAGAGCCTGAAGGCTGTGTATGAGCATTAGCTTTCGCTGAAAGTTGAAACATCTAACAATATACTAAAAGAAACCAAAGTTGCCTATGAATAAAATGAAATAACCTTTTAAACGTATGCTCCATTAAAGCATTGTTAAAATTTCACAGATTCAGTCTTAGACATTATTCTTGGGAACTTATACCGCAACCGTCGGAGCTCACCGATATAGTTTAAAAAATGCCTTCCACTTATCAAGAAACTTGTAACCTGTACTGGAAGAATTTATAACATATCTGTGCATTATATTTAAAGATTTTACTCTTGTATTTTTATGACAGCTTACCATGTCTGCTTTTCCTTTTGTTTTTGTTTCCTTGTGTAACCCATTGTTTATTTGTTGCAGCTGAACTCTAGAAAAAATAAGAAGCATAGTAGATATAAATTTTAAACTAGAAATACATTCTGCATGCCCAAGGGCAGAATGTCGAGCCCGCCAGCACGTTTGGCCTCTAAGTGTGAGCTTGACCTTAGACCTAAGGACCTGGTTCTTGCGCATGACACTCCGTCTCATAATGGTGAGCATTCATGCCAAGTTACACCAAAATTCCACCATGCATGAAGAAAAAATGCTCCGGACAAACTTCAATTTGACCTTTGACCTCCAACTGTGACCTTGACCTTTGAGAAAGGAACATGGGAATTGCGCAAGACACTCCGTCTCATTGAGGTTAATATTGATGCCAAATATAAACAAGATTGGTCCAAGCATGTCAAAGTTATGGTCCGGGCAAACTTCAATTCGACCTTTGACAAACTGTGACCTTGACCTTTGAGACAGGAACATGGGAATTGCGCAAGACACTCCGTCTCATTGAGGTTAATATTGATGCCAAATATAAACAAGATTGGTCCAAGCATGTCAAAGTTATGGTCCGGGCAAACTTCAATTCGACCTTTGACAAACTGTGACCTTGACCTTTGTGACAGGAACATGGGGTTTGCGCATGACACTCCTTCTCATTGATGTAAACATTCATGCTAAATATAAACAAGATTGGTCCATGCATGTCAAATTTATGGTCCGGACAAAATCGGACGGACGCACGACCGCAAGGACGCACGCACACAAGCAAGCACGCACATACACCGACCCGCCAAAAGTGACGACTATATCGAGCTCACCGCAAGCGGGTTTGACAAAAATCATATTTTCATGCAAAATAATTTTACAAAACTGGAGATACAACTGAATACAGTTGTAATATACAGTGTATATTTTTAATGTACAATTTGAATCAACCTTCTGTATGCACACACTTTTTAGTGTATTTCGTTATGACGTTTTTAGTAACAACTTGTATTTAATATCTTTAAAACATTTTGCTGACATGGAAGAACTATATTCAAAATATATCGGAGGACTTTGTCACCTGTAGATAACATTTCACTTAAGGTTATGCAATAATAATGACTGCCTTATTTTAACTGACATTACTGCTAACCAGATGTACTTTATGTCACTTCTGAATTTAGAGAAAACACGTTTTACTTTAAGTTAATAGTCGCTCAGCATATGAATTATCGCTATATCATTTGCCAAGCAATCAAGTCGGCGTCGGACAGAGGTATGGGCTTTTGTCATGATATCAAACTTTTATACCAGAAATATTTTTGTTTGGATTTACTAAAACCAACACAAATATAGGTCTTATGGGGATTTTCCACCTTGCTTTTGACGGTGGATGAATATTCTACTATTCTAGAAGCGCTGCTAGAATTGTAGCGATTTAGGTCGGGCGAATATGGAGGGTGCGGCAGCTGCTTGACCTGATGATCCTATTAATACTGCTGTACAATACTGCTCTTGTGTGCAAGATGCACCGTCATGCAGATGCGCTGTAAACCTCCTTACATCTGCATTTTATAGATTTTAGAACTCCTCTGCAACATAACTCCCTGTGGGTTTTTTTTGTTTCTTGGTAAAAGGATGGGGTACCCATCTTGCACACATCTATAATTTCAAGAGTTTCGTCAGAATTTCATGAACACTTCAAGATGAAATGCCAACTGACGCAGCTGTTTTGAAACTGAATATATCGAGTCTTCAGCTACAGTGGCTGCTACAGCAGCAATGTTACAAGAGGATGCTGACGTTTTAGGGTACCCTACACGAGGTAGATATTGGCCTCTAGACTAACCCTTATTAAATATCCTTACCCACCTATAAACAATTGTTTTGGATGGGGGAAATCACCGTAATTAGTTTTAAATCCTTGCAGAGTCTGCTTGGCTGGCTTATTCACAGAACAACACATCTTTATATAGGACAAACTTTTCTTCCTACCTGGAGCCTCCATGCTTACGATAAAATATCACCGGTGTATAGCAGTGTGGTGTATTAAAACGTTTGTAACGCACAACAAAGAAAACATTGTTTCACGTGTAAGATGTAATTTTACAAACTTCACACAAACCTTAGGTCCAATGAATACGATATACAAACCAAAAGTTTATATCACATATTTCTAATTACTTACACCTGTATCGCCAGCTTCTCCATTCTGTTCAGGGCGAGTGTTAACTGCTATCTGCTTTTGTATCTCTGATCGAAACGCTTCTAACCGTTGTCTGTAGCTCTTATCCTAATTCGATAAAAGTATATAAATTAATGATATATTAACAACATTATTTAACATAAAAACAAAGAATCGGTCAGACTAAAAATACATCCTTTTCACTTCGTAACATTTGTTGAAGCAGAACTGGCGGTATGTATAGAAATAATGTGGAAAAGTGCAAAAAATACATAAACTGGTCAGTTTTTTGTACTGACATCTATAAACGAACTTGCTTCTGAATAATATTTTCCTTTTAATTCAAATCTGAAAGGGAAGGAGAGATGCATTTCTGATAAAACAAGTATAGAACTTCATGGGCAAAGTACTTGAAATGAAATAATTTATCATTTTGTCATTCTCGGGTGGGGCAAACGAGATCTAACTTATCTATGATATTTATTCCTTAAATATCTAAGGATTTGAATCCTTAGATATTTAAGGAATTCTGAGCGAAATTTCTATATTTTTTTTGCTGTTATGAGAAGACATGACTAAATAATCAATTGCAAAAGGACATCGCGGTTAACTACTTTACCGATGTTTTTCATGACTGGTTAACTATAGCAATTGTAAGCCTTTAAATGTCTATTAAAGTGTCTACGCAAAAACGAATGCAAAACATATTCAAGATGTCCCTTTTCACATAAAACGACATTAGGAAGAGATTCCTTATACCTATAAAAGATGTTGTGCGAAATATCAAACTGTTACACTTACCTTGCAATAATTTAGAGCTAACTCGCACTTTTCGAGAGCTAGGTCAAAGTCTTTTGTAGCATACAAGGAGAAAGCCCAAATCTCGAAAGCCTCTGGGTCGTCATAGTCGCACGCATGTTGAAGAACTAGAGAGAGCAAAATAAATTTATATTTACATGTAAATAACAGCTTACAGTAATAATCGGAATCCACCACACTTGCAAAACGCTCTCAATTTAATTAAGTAGAGTTCATGGAGCCAGTACATGCAACTAATGACTTTGACCTAAACGTGTTAATAATTATACTGAAAGGATTTCATAAACTGAGTGAGATGGAAGAGTTAAAACATGCATCAATAATAATGTAATTTCTTAGCAATCAAAATGATTGAAACCCAGAGCATAATTATAAAACATAGAACAACAAGAGCTGTCACAGGAGACAGCGCGCTCGACTATTTCGATGCTGGATAGTGAAACTGGGCACATCTGAGGAGGCTGGAGCTGTCACTGGAGTGTTTAATGACTCCAGTGTGGATGAAGATATTGGACAATAGCTTGAATCTGTGTCAAATGTATCAAGTGATAAGAGAGATAAAGATAAAGATAAAGATAAAGTGTATCAAAGCATTAAATGAGTATAATTCTAAGCAAAAAGGTAGCATAATTCATGAAATATTGGTGCAAGAGTGATGCACCTTGTGTCATATGATGTTGGTGTAGATGTGGAACAACTACTTTAAAGTTTGAATCAAATCCATTTAGTAGTGAAAATGCATCAAAATTAACCTTAAATTCTAAGTAAAAGTGGAGGGGGGCATACTTCATGAAAAATTGGTGCAAGGGTAATGGACCTTGTGCCATATGATGTGAGCGATGATGTCGAACAATTGTTTTAAGTTTGAATCAAATCCATTTAGTAGTTAATAACAGAGATAGAGTGAAAGTGCACCAAATTTTAACCTGAAATTCTAAGTAAAAAGTGGGCATAATTCATGAAAAAATTGTGCCAGAAGTATTTGTGTGTTTGCTTTGGGTTTAACGCCGTTTTTTCATCAGTATTTCAGTCATATAACGGCGGGCAGTTAACCTAACCAGTGTTCCTGGATTCTGTACCAGTACAAACCTGTTCTCCGCAAGTAACTGCCAACTTCCCCACATGAATCAGAGGTGGAGGACTAATGATTTCAGTCACAATGTCGTTTATCAAATAGTCACGTAGAACATACGCCCCACCCGAGGATCGAACTCACGACCCCGCGATCCGTAGACCGACGTTCTACCTACTGAGCTAAACGGGCGGGCTCGTCAGAAGTATAAACCTTTTGTCATATGATGTGGGTGATGATGTGGAACAACTATTTTAAGTTTAAATCAAATCCATTTAGTTATAACTGAGATAGAGTGAAAGTGCAAAACTTTAACGTGAAATTTCAAGTAAAAAGGGGATATAATTCATGAAAAATTGGTGCCAGAGTTATGGACCTTGTGTCATACGATGTGGGTGATGATGGGTAACAATTATTTTAATTTTGAATCAAATCCATTTAGTTATAACTGAGATAAAGTGAAAGTGCACCAAAACTTTAACCTGAAACTTCAAGCAAAAAGGGGGCATAATTCATAAAAAATTTGTGCCAGAGTTATTGACCTTGTGTCATATGATATGGGTGATGATGTGGAACAACTATTTTAAGTTTGAATCAAATCTATTTAGTTATAACTGAGATAGAGTGAAAGTGCACCAAAACTTTAACCTGAAATTCTAAGTAAAAAGGGGGAATAATTCATGAAATATGGGTGTGAGATTTATGGCCCTTGTGCAATCTGTTGTGGGTGATGATAAGGAATAACTATTTTAAGTTTGAAACAAATCCATCAAGTAATTACAGAGATAAGGAGAAAAAAGAGAACGTGTAAAAAAACTTGAACCAAGGTGGGGACGCGGAAAGACGCCGACGCCGATGTCGGGTTGAGTAGGATAACTCTCCATATATTTCGTATAGTCGAGCTAAAAATGTGTTAATGTCATTAGAAAACACTGCTTTTTCGTTTCGTTCAAACGACACACTTTTTAACATGTTATGTAAATTTATTTAAATTTGTTTCCCACAGTATAACAATTATAATAATGAGATCATATTTTATACAAAATAATCGTACAAGACTGTAACATAATATGAAAATATTTGATTAAAAAAGATGAGTTCATGGCCTTTAACATACACGTATGGTATTCAAACTACTTACTTGTACTACAAAGCTTCCTCGCGTCTTCTTGCATTCCCTAATCAAATAAATATAGTATATATTTAAAAAAAAGGCACTGAACAAATCGCTGTTTCATGCTATTTACTCCCTTCTGACACCTCAGAAGGTTTTACAGTCCTTATTATTGTATTGTTTTAAATAAAATCAAGTTGATTACAAATGTAATGCAATATCTGTCTATGGCTAAGTGAAGCTGAAAAGAAATGAGCCGTGCCATGAGAAAACCAACATATTGGGTTTGCGACCAGCATGGATCCAGACCAGCCTGCGCATCCGCATTCAAAGCCTATTGCAATTAGAGAAACCGTTATCGAACAGCATGGATCCTGATCAGACTGCGCAGATGTGCAGGCTGGTCTTGATCCATGCTGGTCGCAAACCCAGTATGTTGGTTTTCTCATGGCGCGGCTCATTAATGACATTTTAGTAATCACAACTTATTGTTCAATTCCCAGAAAATTTCCATATAAGCGACGCCTGAACATAGAGATGTTAGTCAATACATTTTTTTCGAGAATCAGTTCACGGAAAATATTTAGAGACTTCTTACAGCCGAAGGAAAACAAGATAATCCAAACTAAATACATTTATGACCCTCTCTTAATAACTAACTTGACAAGACGACATGCGACATCAGACGCCTTTTCAAACAAAGGGCAACAACACCATTAGTTGACAGGGTTATCTTCCTGTAAGAGTAAGAAGGAATACATTGAACAGACTCCTCAGTCAATATACGTTATTAATAGAATTGACTAAATAAAATTTACCATTCGGAGAAAACATCTTGCAGACCGCCACAAAGATGCCTTTCGCCCTGGTTGTTTGATCAATTCACTGTCTGCGAGGCCTTGTCGCATTAAGTAAGAGAAGATTTTGTTGATGTCACCATCAGCTGCAGCACAAACATTCCATTTGCCTCGACTCTCTGCAAGTTTAGCCAAGTCATCTATTTCCATCAGCAGTCGCCTGAGACCCTACAATATTTACAGTATACACATTTATGAATTCATATTTCTTTTAAATGCTTACATAAATGAATTGGTTCATCTGTTTACAAGTAGCTGTGCAATGTGCGATTTTCCCCTTTTTATTGATTTAGAGTATGCACTTTCACACATGTTTCATTCCGACGTAGTACTTTGCTTACAAATACTTCATTTATAAGGGTATTTTGTGTTCGCGCTGTTGCAAGCCGATCAACGTCAGTTTTGTTTAGCACTCTCCCAGAATGACTTTTTGTTAAAATCAGTAAAATTCCGAACACAAAAGTTTTAACTTCAGTGTGAAAAGTGAAAACGTCTTCTTACAGGCTCATGGAATAGCGTTCAAATATTCGTGTCTCTAATTAAAAATTATACAATCTTTAGAAATTGGAAACATTTATTTACCAAAGCATGCTGATTTCATAATGAATATATTTATATCAGTCTGAGTATTTTTTTGATTTGCATTTTTATATGGCACTAAGAATCGACGTTTTGCAAACAAACCTTATATTCCTTGGACAGATCGTCTTTGTCCTTTGAGAAGACAAGCGACGTCCAAAGAACATTATAAACGTTTTTATGGTTGGTCACATCCCATGACGGATCGAAAACAGTTGCTGAAACAAACATGCTTTTAAAAATATATTGACTACTTTATAATTTTATTGTCTGTATTCTGCATGTTATTTAAAGAAAGATGTGAACAATCAACTAAGACATAAAGTGCTAACTTAAAACATGTGATCTTTCGCTGAGTAATAAAATGTCGATAAAATGTCTTCAGTAAGAAATATTGTGCAGTACTTAAACAGTCTTTTATGTTTAGCTAAAAGTCTGAATACAGAACACCTGAATTAACTGCATATCCAATAAGTTTACAGTGTTTTACCTGTATAGAAGCATTTTGTTGCCGTTATGTTTTCTCCTATCTGAAAACCAAACAAAATAAAAGTAAGGATCTATTAATTAAGCCGTTCCTAAAGGCAGGTTATGAATTCGATAAAGTACGATCTCAGTAAATCTGAGTTTGCTAAAAACGATTTTCATCTGCAAGTAACGTTTGAAAATTTTGTAAAATGCAACTTTTAGAAGGGTTTAAACTACAGCTACATGTAATTAATTCCACTTACATACTGCTCTGTAACAGAAAAGAAGAAGCATTGCTTTACAAGAAATAGACATGGTGAGGGCGTGAGGTCGGGGAGTAACATTATCGACATTGATACTTAAAAAATGCCATGAATTTTAATAAGCAAATTTAATTTAATTAATATTGCGAGTTCCTGATCTTCTTCCAGCACAAACAACGTAAGTTGTGCACATCTTTACTTCATGGTGGTAATGTGTATGAAGTTTTATGGATTACATTTAAAGCTGTAAAGGTAGTTCGTACCTAAGACTTGAGTTGAGGATGTTGGTATGGATGACGCATATTTACAGGATGATCATGTGTTTAAAGTTTCATTGCGATCCCTTTAGAAATGAAGTATACTAGTAATTAGGGAAAGGAAGGTGCGGTGGGGTTCATTGGTAATCCCCCATTCTGCCCTTCCTAGAGTAACAAGAGGGCCATGATGACGCTATATCGCTCACCTGATTAAAGTTGCTTGCGTAATCTGTTAAAAATTATACAAATCTATTTGCTGTAGCTTATAAAAACAAGAACGTAGGTCAGTAGGTCTGGGTTAAGAATATTTAAGATGAGTACTGAAGTCTGTATCAAAATTATATATGTAGTCCAAATTTCTACGCTGTAGCTTCAAGAAACAAGAAAGTAGGTAAAGTTTAAGTCTATTCAAGATGAGTATCGAAATCTGTATCACAATGTTTATAGGTGGTCCAATTCTCTATGTTGTACCTTCAAAAACAAGAAAGTAGTTCAGTAAGTCACGATAAAGATTATTTAAGATGAGTATTAAATTTGTATCAAACTTTATACATGTGTTCATAATTTCTTTGCTGTAACTTTGAAAACAAGAAAGTAGGTCGATAGGTCACGAATTGAACAGTCTTGGTAGAGAACCATTAGAATACGCCACATACCAAATATCTAAGTTCTGGGCCTTATGGTTTATGACAAGAAATATTCTAAAGTGTTTTCCCTCTACAAGTCTATTTAAACCATGTACCCACCGGAGCAGGGTCATTTTTAACCTGTAACAATCTTGGTAAAGGACACGATGCTACATATTAAATATCAAAGCCCCAGGCCATGTGGTTTCGTATATGAAGATTTTCAAATTTTCTAACAAACCATGTGATCCCTAGGTTGGGCCATAGTAGACACTAGGGGAATAATTTGAATAAATCTTAGTAAAGGACTACTGGATGATTCTTCATACAAAATATCAAAGTCCTAGGCCCTTTGGTTTGGACAAGAAAATTTTCAAAGGTTTTCCCTGTATATTCTTTGTTTTCGGTAAATATCGGAAAATATTTTTTTTTCTTTTTTTTTATTAAGTGAGACATTTCGGAATTTATTTCTGTGTCAAAAAAGAATACAAATAAGGGGGTTATTCCTTTAGATCATCAGTAAGTTGATTTCTAACATCACTGACCATGTTTAAAGCATAGAAAGTGCAGTATTTGCAACTTTGCAAGTTGAAAAAAATATTCTCCAAGGTCATACAAACATTTAGGGCCGGGCCAGAAATTAAGGGTAGGTCGGGATACCGGAAACAAACAATATTTTTTTTACGCCTAAGTCTATATAAACCATGTGAACCAAGGATGGGGCCATATTTAACCCTAGTGACATTATTAGAATAGCATGAGTAGAGGCCTACTAGATGATGATACATATCAATTTTCAAAGCCCTAGGCCATGTGGTTTTGGGCAGTTGTTCCCTATATAAGTCCATATAAACCATGTGACCCCAGGCCTCCTTTCACCCCAGGGTAATAATTTGATCGATTTTGATAGAGGACCACCAGATGATGCAACAAACAAAATATTAAAGCCCTAGGCCCTTTGGTTTTGGACTAGAAGATTTTCAAAGTTTTTTTCCTATATAAGTCTATATATATAATCCATGTGACTCCAAGGGCTAGGCTATACCCTAGTGAGATAATTTGTTCAGTCTTAGAAGAGGACCACTAGATGCTGCTACATACCAGATAGCAAAGCCCTAGACCCTGTGATTTTGGACAAGGAGATTTTTTTAAGTTTTTCTTTTTGTTGCCATGGCAACCAGAGTTCTATACGGAATTCAATTCTTTTAATAATTTTTAAAGAGGACCATCCAAGGAACATCCCTGTGAAGTTTCATCAACATTAACTGGGTGGTTTGAGAGGAGATATTGTTTAAAGGAAAATATTGACGGACGGCCACAATAGCTCACCCCTTTAGCACTTCGTGCTCAGGTGAGCTAAATGAAAGTTAACTTGTGTGCCTGTGACCTTGACCTTTGCACATGACATAATGTATTGAAATGGAGAATATTTATGCCAAGTTATTTAAATATACACCAATGTATAAAAAAGCTACAGGCCAGCTTAAAAACAAGAGGACCATGATAGCCCTATATCGCTCACCTCAGTTGAGTTGCTTGCTTGAACAAATTTCTTAGCTAAAGCTTTAAAAACGAAAATAAAATTGGTGAGTGGGTTACGGTAAAGATTAATCAAGATATCTTCTGAAATCTGTAAAACGACTTATAAATACAGGTGGTCCAAATCTCTTTGCTTAGCTTCAAAAACAAGAAAGTAGGTCAGTAGGTCAGGGCTAAGAGTATTAAAGATGAGTATTGAAATCTGTATCAAACATTATACATGTGATCCAAATTTCTTTGCTGTAACATCAAAACCAAGATAGTAGGTCAGTTACTAAGGGTAGGGTTAATAATATTAAAGATAAATATTGAAATCTGTATAAAAAACATGTACTAATTATTTGCAGGGATGAAACTGTTTTGCTATTTAAAGTATCGTTTTTCAGAATTTTTTATGCAAATTCAGAGCAAACTTTTGGGAACCCCACAGCGCCTTTTGGACAATGGTTAGCACAATGTAGCTCCTGGCTGTACGTCCGAACAGACGGACGGGCTGACGGGCGGACGACGGACGGACGGACGACGGACAGTGACCTAGTTTTTGACCCCAGATGACCCATATTCGAACTTGACCTAGATTTCAATAAGGCTATCATTCTGACCAAATTTCATGAAGATCAATTGAAAAATACAGCCTCTATCGCATACACAAGGTTTTTCTTTGATTTGACCTAGTGACCTACTTTTTGATCCCAGACTACCCATATCTGAACTTGACCTATATTTCATCAAGCAACCAATCTGACCAAATTTTATGAAAATCAAGTGTAAAATACAGCCTCTATCGCATACACCAAGTTTTTCTTCGATTTAACCTAGTGACCTACTTTTTGACACCAGATGACCAATATTCAAATTCTACCTAAATTTCATCAAGGAAATCATTCTGACTTAATTTTAGGAAGATCAATTGAAAAATACAGCCTCTATCGCATACACAAGGTTTTCCTTTGATTTGAGCAAGTGACCTTCTTTTTGACCCCAGATGACCCATATTCGAATATTTCCTAGATTTCATCAAGGCTATCATTCTGACCCAATTTCATGAAGATCAATTGAAAAATACAGCCTCTATCACATACACAAGGTTTTTATTTGATTTGATCTAGTGACCTACTTTTTGACCCAAAATGACCCATAATCAATCTCGACCTACATTTCATCAAGGCAATCATTCTGACCAAATTTCATGAAGATCAATTGAAAAATACAGCTTCTATCGCAAACACAAGGTTTCCCTTTGATTTGACCTAGTGGCCTATTTTTTGACCCCAGATGACCCATATTCGAACTTGACCTAGATTTCATTAAGGCAATTATTCTGGCCAAAATTCATGAAGATTAATTGAACAAGAGGGCCAAGATGGCCCTAGGTCGCTCACCTAAGAAACACATCATAACAGTGTTTAACATGTTTGACCTAGTGATTTCATGGACACAAACAATCTGACCAATTTTCATTAAGATTGGACCAAAAAATTGGTCTCTTGAGATTAAACATGCATTTTCTTAGATATGACCTCGTGACCTAGTTTCTGACCCCAGATGACCAATATTCAAAGTCGACCTAGATTTCATTAAGGCAATCATCCTGACCAAATTTCATAAAAATCAATTGAAAAATACAGTCTCTATCGCAAACACAAGATTTTCCTTAAATTTGACCTAGTTTTTGACCCTAGATGACCCATGTTCAAACTCGACCTAGATTTTATCAAGGCAATCATTCTGACCAAATTTAATGAAGATCAATAGAAAAATACAGTCTCTATCACATACACAAGGTTTTTCTTTAATTTGATCTAGTGACCTAGTTTTTGATCCTAGATGACCCATTTTAAAACTTGGCCTAGATTTCATAAAGGCAATCATTCTAACCAAAATTCATGAAGATCAATTGAAAAATACAGCCTCTATCACATACACAAGTTGTTTTTTTTTATTTGACCTAGTGACCTAGTTTTTGACCCCAGATGATTCATATTCAAACTCGGCCTAGATTTCATCAAGGCAAACATCCTGACCAAATTTCATAAAAATCAACTGAAAAACACAGCCTCTATCGAATACACAAGTTTTTTTCTTTAATTTGACCTAGTGACCTAGTTTTTGACGTCAGATAAACCATATTCGAACTCGACCTAGATTTCATCAAGATAATCACTCTGACCAAATTTCATGAAGATTAATTGAAAAATACAGCCTCTATTGCATACACAATGTTTTTCTTCGATTTGACCTAGTGACCTAGTTTTTGACCCTAGATGACCCATTTTCGAACTCTGCCTAGATTTATCAATGTAATCGTTCTGACTTAATTTCATGAAGATCAGTTAAAAATACAGCCTCTTTCGCATACACAAGGTTTTTCTTTGATTTGACCTAGTGGCCTAGTTTTTGTCCCCAGATGACCCATTTTCAAACTCGGCCTAGATTTCATCAAGATAATCACTCTGACCAAAATTCATGAAGATCAATTGAAAAATACAGCCTCTATCGCATACACAAGGTTTTTCCTTGATTTGTCCTAGTGACCTAGATTTTGACCCCAGATGGCCCATTTCGAATTAGGCCTAGATTTCATCAAGGTTATCATTCTGACCAAAATTCATGAAGATCAACTGAAAATTACAGCCTCTATCGCATACACAAGGTTTTTCCTTGATTTGACCTAGTGACCTAGTTTTTGACCCCAGATGACCCATTTTCGAACTCGGCCTAGATTTTATCAAGGTTATCATTCTGACAAAAATTCATGAAGATCAATGAAAAATACAGCCTCTATCGCATACACAATGTTTTTCCTTGATTTGACCTAGTGACCTAGTTTTTGATCCTAGATAACCCATTTTCGAACTCGCCTAGATTTCATCAAGGTAATCATTCTGACCAAATTTCATGAAGATCAGTTGAAAAATACAGCCTCTATCGCATACACAAGCTAAATGTTGACGGACGACAGACGACAGACAGACGACGGACTCCGGACATCGAGCGATCAGAAAAACTCACATTGCTCAGGTGAGCTAAAAATACAACCTCTATCGCATACACAAGTTTTTCTTTGATTTGACGTAGTGACCAAATTTTTTATTCTAGATGACCCATTTTCAAACTCGGCCTAGATTTCACCAAGGTAATCAACCTGACTACAATTTATGAAGATTAATTGAAAAATACAGCCTCTATCACACACACAAGGTTTTTCTTTGATTTGACCTAGTGACCTAGTTTGTGACCCCAGATGCCCATTTTAAAACTCGGCCTAGATTACATCAAGGTAATCATTCTGACCAAATTTCATGAAGATCAGTTGAATAAAACAGCCTCTATTGCATACACAAGCTAAATGTTGACAGACGACAGACGCCAGACGACGGACGACGGACATCGAGAATCAGAAAAACTCACCTGAGCATTAGCTAACAATGTAAAGGAGGAGACAGGAAACCAAACGTAGTTTGAAGTGGAAAAGTATTGCAAATGACAGTTATTTTTATAAAATGACCAGACTAAATTCAACATTTTCCCCAAGACGGCGTACTGTCCTAAACAAAAGATATAAACACATTTATATTTTTTGTGAAGATATGTATGAACTCAGTCTGAATTATGTCTAAAATCCATTTAAAACTGCGGAAGTAGTATGCTCGGCAAACCTTAGTAGGGATGGGGTTATGGATATTCCAACTTATGTCCACCAACCAAAAATATAGTAAGTACGTTCCGACCCACTGATGACTCGCATAATCTCCCTCAACTTCGTTTGTCGGGGTATCAATAAATAGAGTAATAAAGATCCATACCTTGTTCATAACGAAAGAACAGCCACCATACCAGTCTCCAAGCTGTTGTTCATTTATGTCTGTTTTCTTGCCTGTAAGTAACTTCTCTTTCTCTATATTGATGCCCGCGATCGCCTGTAATGCTTTCTGCTTGGCACCTTCTTTGTTACCCGCTTGAAATGCATCTTGGCCTTCCTGTATCAATCTAGCAATATTTCTCGCCGCCATCTACAAAATAAATCCCAAAACAACTGTAAAAGTGTTCAAGCACTGCGTATATTGAAAACGTAATTGTGTGGAATTTTTTAATATAAATGGATATTGAAACGGATTATTCTAACACGATAATGTTGTTATAAAAAAATGGAAATAAGAGCGTGTTTCTTAAAACTGTAAAGACTGATTAAATGAAGATTACGGTAAAATGGAATTGTCAAGATCTTTTCCCCCAAGAAACCATCACAGATACTTAGTATGCTATTATGGTCAAGCAAATATTAAATAAAGGCAATGTTAGTCTTCAAGAGCCCTGGTGATCCCAAATTCACTTCATCAGTTTTCTAACCCTGCAGCCACCTGACACAGCTATATGAACAGATGGCTTTAAATTATACCTCTTATCTTTCAACTTATTAAAACGAATAAAATTTAAGTGTTTAAATCTGGAAGTAGTAAATCTTTTCAATTATTTAAATAAAAGTCCAAGTGTTTATCGGGGTCACCCCGAAGGGGCTGACTGAAAATGTCCACATTAGACAGATAACCACAGTATACTTGTTTTCAATGTAAGTGTTTACATTCTGACATTCTGACTAATATTTAATGACATTTATGAGTATAACGTTAAACACACTGTTTCTAATAATATACATGTTTTGTTACTTAATGCATAAAAGCTCTTCGTTGAACTAACAGTAGTTGTAATCCTGAAATTAAGTATAAGAAATAACAAGAAACGTGGCAATTCCACGAAAACCAGGTTTTCAATTGCATCATGCCAACAGGTTCTTTAAAACAATGGTCATATTCTATTATACATATATATTTTATTTTAACTATGACCATATTTTTCTATTTTAGTTACCCAATGGCATTAAAACGACCTTTTTGTCACCAAAAGAAAAACCGAAACAAGAGGGCCAAGATGGCCCTAGGTCGCTAACCTGAGATACACACCATAACAGTGTAAACATGTTTGACCTAGTGATTTCATGGAAACAAATATTCTGGCCAATTTTCATTAAGATTGGACCAATAATGTGATCTCTTGAGTTTAAACAAGCATTTTCTTAGATAAGACCTAGTGACCTAGTTTTTGACCCCAGATGACCCATATTCATAATTGACCTAGATTTTATCAAGGCAATCATTCTGACAAAATTTCATGAAGATCAATTGAAAAAATACAGTCTCTATCGCATACACAATGTTTTTCTTTGATTTAACCTAGTGACCTACTTTTTGATCCCAGATGACCCATATTCAAACCCGACCTAGATTTGATCAGGGCAATCATTTTGACCAAATTTCATGAAGACCAATTGAAAAATACAGTCTCTATCGCATACACGAGGTTTTTCTTTGATTTGACCTATTGTTCTAGTTTTTGACCTCAGATGACCCATATTCAAACTTGGCCTAGGTTTAATCAAGACAATCATTATGACCAAATTTCATGAAGATCAATTGAAAAATACAGCCTCTATCACATACACAAGGTTTTCTTTGATTTGACCTAGTTACCTACTTTATGACCCCAGATAACCTATATTCAAACTCGACCTACATTTCATCAAGGCAATCATTCTGTCCAAATTTCATGAAAATCAATTAAAAAGTACAGTCTCTATCGCATACACAAGATTTTTCTATAATTTGTCCTAGCGACGTAGGTTTTAAACTCAGATGACCCATGTTCAAACTTGACCTAGATTTCATCCAGGCAATCATTCCGACCAAACTTCATGAAGATCAATTGAAAAATACAACGTCTATTGCATACACAAGGTTTTTCTTTGATTTGACCTGGTGACCTAGTTTTTGATCCCAGATGACCCATTTTCGAATCTGGCCTAGATTTCATCAAGGTTATCATTCTGACTGGAAATCGTGAAGATCACATGAAAAATACAGCCTCTAGCGCATACACAAGGTTTTTCTTTGATTTGACTTAGTGACATAGTTTTTGATTCCAGATGACCCATTTTCGAACTTGACCTAGATTTTATCAAAGTTATCATTCTGACAAAATTTCCTGAAGATCAGTTGAAAAATACAGCCTTTATCGCATACACAAGGTTTTTCTTTGATTTGACCTAGTGACCTACTTTTTGACCCCAAATGACCCATTTTCGAACTTGGCCTAGATTTTATCAAGGTTATCATTCTGACTGAAATTCGTGAAGATCACATGAAAAATACAGCCTCTATCGCATACACAATGTTTTTCTTTGATATGACTTAGTGACCTAGTTTTTGAGCCCAGATGACCCATTTCGAACTAGGCCTACATTTCATCAAGGTTATCATTCTGACAAAATTTCATGAAGATCAGTTGAAAAATACAGCCTCTATCGCATACACAAGGTTTTTCTTTGATTTGACCTAGTGACCTAGTTTTTAATCTCAGATGACCAATTTTCGAACTTTTCCTAGATTTCATCAAGGTTATCATTCTGACAAAATTGCATGAAGATCAGTTGAAAAATACAGCCTCATTCGCATACACAAACTAAATGTTGACAGACGACAGACGACAGACAGACAGACGCCGGACATCGAGCGATCACAAAAAAACACCTGGTGAGCTAAAAAGAAAAATATTTTTTTTGATCTCAGTGAGATTTGAACCGACACCATTTCATTCCAAAGCACAAAAATATATTTTTTATTTCAAATATGACCCCATTTTTTCTATTTTTAGCTACATTGACCTTGATCCTGATCCGAGTGACCTCAAATACATTCCTAACATTTTGTGTTTGATAAAAGTTATCTACTCACCAAGTAAACTGACAATAAGTGTACCCAAACTAAAGATATTGAGTGGAAACCATTGTTCTATTTATAGTAACAGTGACCCCAAATATCATTCAAAGCTAATTTTTCAGATAAGCTTGCTGTATACAAAGTTTGGTGGCAGTAAGTAAGTCCAAACAAAAATTATACAAGAGGGCCAAGATGGCCCTAGGTCGCTCACCTAAGAAACACACCATAACAGTGTAAAACATGTTTGACCTAGTGATTTCATGGAAACAAATATTCTGACCAATTTTCATTAAGATTGGACCAAAAAATTGGTCTCTTGTGATAAAACAAGCATTTTCTTAGATTATGATATGACCTAGTTTTTGACCCTAGATGACACATGTTCAAACTCGACCTAGATTTTATCAAGGCAATCATTCTGACCAAAATTCATGAAGATCAATTGAAAAATACAGCCTCTATCACATATACAAGTTTTTTCTTTGATTTGACCAAGTGACCTAGTTTTTGACCTCAGATGACCCATATTTAAATTCGACCTAGATTTCATTAAGACAATCATCCTGTCCAAATTTCATAAAAATCAATTGAAAAAAACAGTCTCTATCGCATACACAAGATTTTTCTTTAATTTGACCTAGTGACCTAGTTTTTGACCTCTGATAACCCATATTCAAACTCGACCTAGATTTCATCAAGGCAATCACTCTGACCAAATTTCATAAAGATCAATTGAAAACTACATCCTCTATTGCATACACAATGTTTTTCTTCGATTTGACCTAGTGACCTAGTTTTTGACCCCAGATGACCCATTTTCGAACTCGGCCTAGATTTTATCAAGGTAATCATTCTGGCTAAATTTCATGAAGATCAGTTGAAAAATACAGCCTCTATCGCATACACAAGGTTTTTCCTTGATTTGACCTAGTGACCTAGTTTTTAATCCCAGATGACCCATTTTCGAACTCGGCCTAGACTTCATCAAGCTAATCATTCTGACTAAAATTCATGAAGATCAATTGAAAAATACAGCCTCTATCGCATACACAAGGTTTTTCTTTGATTTGACCTAGTGACCTAGTTTTTGACCCGAGATGACCCATGTTTGAACTCGGCTTAGATTTCATCAAGGCAATCATTCTGACCAATATTCATGAAGAATAATTGAAAAATACAGCCTCTATCACATACACAAGGTTTTTCTTTGATTTGACCTAGTGACCTAGTTTTTGAACCGAGATGACCCATTTTCGAACTCGGCCTAGATTTCATCAAGGCAATCATTCTGACCAATATTCATGAAGATCAATTGAAAAATACAGCCTCTATCGCATACACAAGGTTTTTCTTTGATTTGACCTAGTGACCTAGTTTTTGACCCGAGATGACCCATTTTCGAACTCGGCCTAGATTTCATCAAGGTTATCATTCTGACCAATATTCATGAAGATTAGTTGAAAAATACAGCCTCTATCGCATACACAAGGTTTTTCTTTGATTTGACCTAGTGACCTAGTTTTTGACCCGAGATGACCCATTTTCAAACTCGGCCTAGATTTCATCAAGGTTATCATTCTGACCAATATTCATGAAGATCAATTGAAAAATACAGCCTCTATCGCATACACAAGCTAAATGTTGACAGACGACGGGCGACAGACGACAGACGACGGACGCCGGACATTGACGATCAGAAAAACTCACCTGAGCATTGAAACGGAAACCATCTTTTTGATGATCATACTGAGAAAAACATCTATTTTTTTGAGAAAAAATCTATTTTTAGCAAACAGTGACCTTGACCTTATCATCTATCTACAGGCCAGGATTGGTATCTATAGCTTGTTCCAAACTAAAGTTATTATGCGGAAACCAAGTTTGACGCCCGCCCGCCTGCCCGACGACATGCCCCAATCTAATAACTGTTCTACGAAAACCTGGTTAAAAATTCAACACGCAAAATTCAAAAGCGACGATACGAGAGATGTATCCCTTCCAAAAATACTATTTCTCAAGTAACAGGACTTCTTTGTATGTGATAGTAATTTAAAAATCGCACTGCATGCCCTTTGATAAGGATTTTATTTTCATTTCTATAATTCTATTTATTTTTCAAGTGTTTACCGATATTCATCAGTGTACATTTTGTGTTTACAAAACCCAAGTATAGCTCCCGGCTTACAGAGTTATATATAATAGTTTACTGTTTGATGAAAGCCTAAACGTTCGTTCGCTATAGAAAGTAGTTCCATTTGAGGAAGTATGCAAGCCTGGCTACATTCAAGCTGACTGCAGCATTTAGGTAGTCCAGCCAATGATTACAACCAAGCTGACTGTTTGATTTAATATGCAAGTTCCTGATTCACGTGAGGTCGCACAGATCAAGTTAGATCTGAGGGGTATATTACGATTTATTGATAGGCTTACGCGTTTCCTCACAGCAAGCTGTTACAGCTGAACCGGCCGTATTTATCAAATGAATCGATGATATTTCATTGTGAGGCATTTTATCACATGAAGATGACAAAAAAGTAAAACGAAATTTTATTAAAGCTTTGATTACAATATCGATTTCGCGGAAGTAACGATCTCGTTACATGTAGTGCGTTTTATAGATTATAAAATCTACTCACTATCTCTTCTTTCCTGAGGTTACGAAAACAATCATCTTAAAAAGTGTTACCTTTTATTCAACAGATTTCATATTCATTTTGCTGTAGAAATTTTTCCTTACTCTGTTATCAAAGCGTGTACGTAAAATAACATGAAACCTGATACATTTTCATGTACTTATATATATATAAACCTGCGTTTATTGATTTAAATAATGATATTCAATTACCAGCTAAGTAGGTAAAATAGTTTTAAAACTATATTGTTAACAGTTTGCAATTAAAACATAAAAAAGAAAATAAAATTACGCATTACCTTTTCATAAGTCTAGTCATTCATTCACAGAAAAAATCTACGTACACAAATAAATTATAAATCATATTTCAGTCCATTTAAAATTCAACAGTCAGTTTGCGACAAGTTAAAATACCAAGAGTGTTATATCAATTAAATGTACGTGCATTTAAATGCGACACTATTCTTGGAAGGTGAGCGCATATCGAATTATCAATACCCTAATATAGTAACTGACTGTGTTATCACAAGGTAGTTGATTCCGAGCCAAATCTAACCATTCTTTCGTTGTATGAACTTTGGATATTAACTACCTTTTTAAAAAACATCCGTCCCATTTTTCATTTTTCGAAATAAGACTCGAACATTTGTTATCTTAATAAAGCATAATGCAACGAAGTTGTTTCCTCGGGACTGGCAAATGCTTGTGTTCGATCCTCGCAACAGGCAGATGCTCGCTACGGTAATCTGACAGAAAAAAATGACAGGCATATGCTCGGCAAAGTGATCTGATAGAAAACAATGACAGGCGGATGCTCGCCACGGTGATCTGACAGAAAACAACGACAGGCGGATGCTCGCCACGGCGATCTGACAACGGTAATCTGACAGAAAACAATGCCAGACGGATGCTCGCCACGGTGATCTGTCAGAAAACAACGACAGGTGGATGCTCGCACGGTGATCTGACAACGGTAGGTAATCTGACAGAAAACAACGCCAGGCGGATGCTCGTCACGGTGATCTGACAGAAAACAACGACAGGCGGATGCTCGCCACGGTGATCTGACAGAAAACCAACGACAGACGGATGCTCGCTACGGTGATCTGACGACGATTATCTGACAGAAAACAACGATAGGCGGATTCTCGCCACGGTGATCTGACAGAAAACAACGACAGGCGGATTCTCGCCATAGTGATCTGACAGAAACCAACGAAAGGCGGATGCTCGACATGGTGATCTGACAACGGTAATCTGACAGAAAAAACAACGACAGGCGGATGCTCGCCACGGTGATCTGACAACTGTAATCTGACAGAAAAAAACGACAGGCGGATGCTCACTAAGGTGATCTGACAACGGTAATCTGACAGGCGGATGCACGCCACGGTGATCTGACAATGGTAATCTGACAGGCGGATGCCCGCCAAGGTGATCTGACAGAAGACAACGACAGGCGGATACTCGCCACGGTGATATGACAGAAAACAACGACAGGCGGATGCTCGCCACGGTGATCTGACAGAAAACAACGTTTCTTAAGCCATTCATCCCGAGACATAACTTGTTTACTAGTATTTCTTGCAAAGATCAAATTCGTACTGGTACAGAATGCGGGCACATGATTGGGTAAAAATAAATACATAAAAAATGAAAATTAAAAATGCAAACAACAAGAAGCGCACACTACTCACGTTAAAATGAAACTGGACGTGAATTATATGCAAAATTGTATGGAAGCCATTTAACGCCTATCATATGCAAATCAGGAATCTAACCTTTTGTTATTTATTGCGAGGGATTACGAGGGTAACATCGTTTGTTATCTATTGCGAGGGTAACATCGTTTGTTATCTATTGCGAGTGTAACATCGTTTGTTATCTATTGCCAGGGTAACATCGTATGTTATCTATTGCGAGGGTAACATCGTTTGTTATCTATTGCCAGGGTAACATCGTTTGTTGTAGCTATTGCCAGGGTAACATCGTTTGTTATCTATTGCGAGCGTAACATCGTTTGTTATCTTTTGCGAGGGTAACATCGTTTGTTATCTATTGCGAGGGTAACATCGTTTGTTATCTATTGCGAGCGTAACATCGTTTGTTATCTATTGCGAGCGTAACATCGTTTGTTATCTTTTGCGAGGGTAACATCGTTTGTTATCTATTGCGAGGGTAACATCGTTTGTTATCTATTGAGGGGGTAACATCGTTTGTTATCTATTGCGAGGGTAACATCGTTTGTTATTTATTGCGAGGCTAACAGTGATGTTTATTATTTCCGAAAAACGATACATTTGAGGCCTATACTAAACCTTTTGCGTTTGCATGTCAAAAACTGATAAATTTTCGGTAGATCGGGATTATGAAAACTGAATCAAAAAGAACATACAAATTTCTTTGCTAAAGCTTCGGTAAAAAAACTAGGTGAGAAAGTCATGGTAAAGATTCTTCAAGATAATTACTGAAACCTGTTAAAAAAATCATACAAATCTCTTTGCTGTAGCTTCAAAAACAAGATAGTAGGTCAGTAGGGCAGGTCTAAAAACAGTAAAGATGAGTATTGAAATCTTTATCGAAAGTTACTGACGTGGTCCAAATTTCTATGCTGATATGATCGGTGTACAAAACTGTATATGTCGTCTAAATTTCAAGGCTGTATCTTAAGAAACAAGAAAGTAGGTCAGTAGGTCAAGGTCACAGTCAAGTGACCTCTAATTACTTGGGTTCATCAGGTAATTATAATTAAACAATCTAGGAAATATGATCAGATAATTTTTGAAGTATTTTTTCCTATATAACTTATATACAAGTGACCCCCGGGGTGGGGCCTCTTTTCACCCCAGGGGCATAATTTGAATAATCTTGTTAGAGAACTATTAGGCAATGCTACATACCAAATATCAAAGGCTTAAGCCTTGAACTTTCAGACAAGAAGATTTTTTTTAAAACAAATCCTATATAAGTCTATGTAAAACTTGGGGCCCCCGGGGCAGGGCCTCTTTTCATCCCAGGGGCATAATTTGAAAAGGTATGGTAGAGAACCATTAGGCAATGCAACATACCAAATATCAAAAGCCTAGGTCTTGCAGTTTCAGGCAAGAAGATTTTTGAAGTTTTTTTCCTATATAAGTCTAATAGTATGTAAAACTTGGGACCCCCTGGGTGGAGCCTCTTTTCACCTCAGGGGCATAATTTGAACAATCTTGGTAAAGGACCACTAGGCAATGCAACATACCAAATATCGAAAGCCTATGCCTTGGAGTTTCAGACAAAAAAAAAATAATTATTTTTTCCTATATAAGTCTATGTAAAACTTGGTACCCCCGGGGTGGGGCCTCTTTTCATCCAAGGGATATAATTAGAATAAACTTTGTAGAGGACCACAAGGCAATGCTACATACCAAATATGAAAGGCCTAGGTCTTGTGGTTTTAGACGAGAAGATTTTTAAAGTTTTTTCCTATATAAGTCTATGGAAAACTTGGGACTCCCGGGGCGGGGCCTTTTTTCACCCAGGGGCATAATTTGAACAATCTTCATAGAGGACCATTAGATGATGTCTCACGCCAAATACCGAGGCTCTATGCCTTGCAGTTTTGGATAAGAAGATTTTATAAATTTTTCCTTTCGGTTGCCATGGCAACCAGAGTTCTGTTTGGAATTCAATTCTTTGAACAGTTTTGAAAGGGGGCCATCCAAAGATCATTCCTGTGAAGTTTCATTAAATTTGAACTGGTTGTTTAGGAGATGTTGTTTAAAGGAAATTGTGGACGGACGACGGACGCCCTACGGACGGACGACGGACGGTGAGCGATCACAATAGCTCACCCTGAGCCTTTGGCTCAGGTGAGCTAATAAAAAAGCGCCTTCTAAAATGTCTAATAAAATATATATTTTATCGCTCGCTACACGTAATAAATTATTTACAGGGTTTAAAACTTACCTGAGCAGTTAAGTATTGTTTCAATGTACTACATAGAGCTAGTCAAAATTCATTAGGTTGTGACTGTGACTTCACATCTTTGTAAAAACGATTCAATAGAACAAAGTTTTAAAGATAATGAAACGTATGGAATCAAACTGTAAATCTTGAGAATTCACAGAGGGTGTGTGGGGGGAATATCTCAGATTAATATACAAAACACTTTCAAATAGGTCCTAGAGGAGTGTCTTGCGAAATTCAAAAGTGGCATAGCTCCGATTGGTATAGACGGGTACAGATAAGTTTTGTTTTTGTTGGGTTTAACGTCACACCGACACAATTATAGGTAATAATTATGACGACGTTCCAGCCTTTTATGGTGGACGAAGATCCCAAGTATATTTCATCATGAGCGGGCACCTTGGTAGAACCATCGATCTTCCGTAAGCCGACTGGACTGCTTCCTCACATAAAGATTTCCACGCCCCGAGTAAGGCTCGAACCAACCCACATCGGCGAGCAGCAAGTGATTCCAATACAGCGACGTTAACCGCTCGGCCACGGAGGCCCAGACTGGTATAGAATTAGGCAGAAACAGTGGCTTGCCAGTAAGGGATCGAATCTGTTTTAATTGTAATTCTGTTGTTGAGGATTAAATTTATGTTATTACTGCCTAGTCATTTGTACTGAATTGTTGGAAGAAGCATCAAATCTGAATATGAATTTAACAATCGTAATGCTAACGAAATAATTCTTTTTCACTTTCAATACCTGATGTTTTAACATTTTAAGGCGAGGATTGTCTTATATAGACTAGTAAGGTTATGTAAATTTATACTTTTTTACAGCACTTCAAGTATTATTTATTGTAGTACTTCAATATTAATTTTGACTATGTACAAACAATTTAGGACTGTTTTGTTTTATCAGACAATGCGGCTATGTAAAGACAACTTCAGTTTCAATGTGACTAAGTAAATCGCAACATCTTTAATTTTTTAATATTTACCTCAGATGGGTAGGTTTCTGTTAAACTGTTAGAGGCAGCCGCGTCGTGTACACACACGATCTCGGTGGAGACTGTACACTCTGACTCTTGAGGATTCCTTAAATCTGTCCCAACTTCTTCAATTCCTTTTATTGAATTAACATCACTTTCGTCGTCTTCTTTCAAGTGCTGGACGCAATCCGTGACCTTCACATTTTTTTCTCTTTTCCTGTTGCCTATGACAAATTTTGGTTTCTCTAATTCAACATCAGTTTCAGCATCAACGGCTCTTTTATTTACATGTCCAATCTCGGGCTCATTCCTTTCGATATTTTCATGTGTTGTGCTCACCAACTGTTTAAACTTGATGACTGTCTTTCTTCGATATTGTTTTGATTTCTTCGTATTTTGTTTACCAGTTTTATAACCCGGAAATTTTTTCAGCGCTTGTGACGTCAGGTCTAATCGATCATCTACTCGTCTCTTATCGTTATCAACAGATCCAGCAATGCATGCCTCCTTTGAAGTTCTTAGCTCTGTATTAGACCTATTTCTTGTTCTTGGTAAATTCCTTTGGACATTTCTCGGTTTTACTGGGTCACTATCTTCGTTGCAATATCCATGTTGCTCAGGATATTTTCGAAAAATTGTCTTTTTCTCATTTCTACCAGTAAACTGAAATAGAAAAGAAACATGTTAAGTTACAGTGTTTAAGATTTAAACATTTCTGCCATAAAATGCTCATCAGCCTGAAATGTTACCTCATACGCATACACATAATATGTCGTTCCGTAAAACACCTCATCCTATAAAATTAATTTTATATACACGATTTTTTATATATTTATTTTCTCTTCGTTTCTTCCACCGAAAAAATGTTAATTAATGTGATATATACAAAGACCGTATATCGCTTCGAGTGGCAGAGTAAATAATATTGTCAAAATGAGAAGAACCGAAGTGCAGTCGAGTCTGAAAGTATTTTTCAGCACAAGACAGTACTGTACGACATGTGAATCCTGATTTAGGCAGCCGTTCTACAATATTTGAATAAAGAGCACCGCAAGGAGCAAAAAGGTGCTTGTCTGTCAAAGGAATTATAGGTCAAAATATTTTGAAGTTATAAAGAGAAGCTAAACTGCAAACAGGCGGATGGATGAACAGCAACATCGCATAATACGTCCATCACTTTACATGTCAGTGACCTTGACCTTTGACTAAGAAACCTCAAAACAATGGGGGTCCATGATGAATGTTCTTTCTGTACTAGCTGTCATGGTGACCTTAACTTTTGATCCACTTACCACAAAATATTTAGCAGTCACTGACTGCCAATGAGCAACATATCTGCCAAGCTTTGATAAATCAAGTAATTCTCAAAATACTGAGCGGAATCGGTTTTGGCCAAACTGTTGCTTTGACCTTGACTTTTGACCAACTGCGCTTGAAATCAATTAGGGATCATTTACTGCCACAAAGTATGAGGGTCGTTGAGACCTTTAGATTTAAAACGGTTTCCAATCGATAACTGAAGAACGCTTTGGCCTACAGGCGTCAAACTTCATTGGATGATTGCCTGTGGTCAGTACATGGCACCTAGTGTTTTTGGGGTAAGTAGGTCTAAGGTAAATGTCATACTGACCTTGAGACAGAAAACGGTTTCCGATTGATAACTGTAGAACGCTTCGGCCTATAGGGATCAAAATAAAACT
Source organism: Mercenaria mercenaria (assembly GCF_021730395.1). Classification (NCBI taxonomy): domain Eukaryota; kingdom Metazoa; phylum Mollusca; class Bivalvia; order Venerida; family Veneridae; genus Mercenaria; species Mercenaria mercenaria. Next base: position 47,529,768 of record NC_069363.1, on the reverse strand, counting down.
TCATGGAATGATTGCCTGTGGTCAAGAGATAACCCGTATTGTTTAAGAGGTCAGTATGTGTAAGGTCAAGGTCACAGTGACCTCAAGATTGAAAACGGTTTCCGATCGATAACTGAAGATTGCTTTAGCCAACACACGTCAAACTTCAAACGTTGAATGCCTGTGGTCAGCAGATGACCCACATACTTTGGGGGGGTCAATAGGTCAAAGGTCAAGGTCGCAGTAACCTTGAGACTGAAAAGATTCGATTAATAACTGAAGAGCGCTTTGTACAGGCGTCAATCTTCATAGGATAACTGCCTGTGCTAAGTAGATGACCCCTATTGTTTTGGAGGTCAGTAGGTCAAGATCTCTGTGACCTTAAGGTTAAAAACGGTTTCCGATCGATAACTGAAGACGCTTTTGTCTACAAGCGTCAAACTTCATAGGATGACTGCATGTTGTATGTTGATAACCCCTGTTGCTTTGGGAGTCAGTTGGTCAAAGGACAAAGGTCATAGTGATCACGGGAATCCGTCATAGGGGCACTTCAATTTCTACGGCATTTTTGTAGTGATAATACACGTTTTTTTGTGTATTAACATCTGCAGAAGCCCGCGGGATTGTTTGTGACCGAGACCGAACCTCTATATGGCTGAAAGGGCCAAAATAGAAAATTTTGCCGCCTTCAGGGGCAGTTATTCTAGAACCTATGAAGGAATCCAGCCGGTTTTCTAAAGGAACCGAGATCTTATTGTGACTTAAGTTGTGTGTAAGTGTGGTTAAAATCAAGTATAAAATGTCACTTCTATCATGTTCACAAGGTATAAATTAACAAATTTCGGCTCTTCCAGGGGTCAATCAGGGGTGTTCACAGGACATTGTCCACAGACGACGGATGGACGACGGATGAAGGGCGATCACAAAAGCTCACATTGTCACTACTTGACAGGTGAGCTAAAAAAAACCAATGCTACAGTAGACGGTAAATAGAGTAAGATTGCTTTTTACACCCAAACTGAGAAGAGGCGTCGTTGTCGCCGTACACCTTCTTAACAGAGACACTTGGAGGTCAGGCCCGCTCCCCTCTCCGTCCCTGCCAAATTTCAGCTAATACAACAGCCAGCCCAATATTTTCAACCTTTTAAGACATCTCTACGCACTGATTCCAGTGAGAAACTGACGACGTCACGCAAAGTTCGTAGATCTAGCATAAGATTATTTTGTATACTGGATTGCATAGATCTATTTATGAATTTTAACTGAATTATAAATAGTTCTATAGATCTAGATCTATAATAATTTTCAACAAAATTCAGAAAAACACGCCATAGAAGTTTTAAATTCACAAGTTTCAAGTTTTACTGGTAAATTCAGGGCCCAAATCATCATTTTATGGGCATGTGATATGCTAGTTAGTCTAAGTTCCAATCCTTGACTCTGGTTACCTCCACTGACGGTCCGAGCAACGACTATTTAAAATCGGCGTAATTGAGGTACTTCAGTCTTTCAGGCATGTTTGCAAGCATAATAATAATTTAATGGCGAAAAAAAATCTATTTCTGGATAGCAAATTTCTTGTGCTTGTTTTGTGTAATATGCGATATGTCATGTCATGACTCCAAAACTAGATTTTTTTTGCCATTGGTGACGTCACAGCTTTATTACGTCACTGTTGGCGCCACGGTCATAAACCGGTACCGTATATCAGATAATGGGGAGCACATACTATGGCGTACCGTTTGGGTTAAAAGTAAAGAGATACGTATAAGTAGTTATAAAGCTGTACGGTATAAAAATATACCTGTAAATGTAAAACAAAAATGTACCTGCACGTATAAAATTGTACCTGCAGGTACACTTTTATACCTGTAGATCTAGGTATAAATCAGAAATGTACCTGCAGGAATAAAAGTGTACCCGCAGGAATCAGAATTGTACGTGGAGGTATAATTTATACCTGCAGGTAAAAATATTTTTGTACGTGCACGTATAATATTGTACGTGCAGGTACAATTTTATACCTGCACGTACAATTTTATACCTGCACGTATTTTTGAAAATTCATACCTAGTACAGGTATAAAGTTGTACTTGAATGTATAAAATTGTACGTGCAGGTATAAAATTGTACGTGCAAGTACAATTTTACACCTGCACGTACACTTTTATACCTGCACGTACATTTCCAATTTGTACCTGCAGGTATATTTTTGTACCTGTAGGTATAAATATATAACTGCACGTATAAAATTGTACCTGCAGGTACAATTTTAATACTCCTTGTTTTATCTATTTACTTCTGACCCAAATGGTACGCCATAGCGTCTCAGGCTAATTCTAAGTGTATTAGCGCAATATTGTTTGTATACTTTAAAGGGATCTAAAATTAAATTAAAACATTTGAAAACAAAACAAATCTGAAGAGAGATCTAGATCTATTCATATCTATTCTCATGTGCTTCTCCCTTCAAGAACACCCGGAATAAACGTTAATCACACTGTGCTAAATGACGCATTTTCATATATAGATCTATAGAAATCTATATATTTGACAGCTGTTTTCTATATTTTTGTATCTATATAGGTTTTATAGAGTAAAATATCAAATAACATTTCTGTTCAAGAGATAAATGCTTTAACATGGGCATGCTCAACCGATAGTGACAGTTTAGCTTATGCAGCAAGCTCCGGATAACGAAAATAACTGAAATGAAATATATAATTCTATGTCACTCTTGTGGAATGTTATTCACGGCACTCTCTTTATCACAGTCATATATATATTGTTTGATTGCAGGGCCGTAGGAACAGGGGGGGGGGGGGGGGGGGGCCGCCCCGGCCCCGAATTATTTGACCAATTAAGGTAATTATCATAGCATTTTTTGACAGCGAGTCAATTTTAGCTGTGCCCTGCTGTTTTGTAGTTGTTTTTTCATGGATTAACATCGCACAACTAAAAACAAAAACAAAAACAAACAAGAGCACCGCCTTGCGGGTGCTGACGCTCATCTGATTTTTTTGTGTAATAGAAATATTGTCCTACCCATGATTTTCTAAGTCTAAAAAGGGCCATCATTCTTGCAAAAAGCAGGATAGAGTTATGTTTCTTGATGTACAGTGTCTACTTATGATGGTGAAAAACTGTTGCAAGTTTTAAAGCAATAGCTTTGATAGTTTATGAGAAAAGTTGACTTAAACATAATACTCAACAAAGAAAATGATTTTCTAAGTCCAAAAGGGGCAATAATTATTGCAAAAAGCAGGATGGAGTTATGTTGCTTGCTGTACAGGGTCAGCTTATGATGGTGAACAAGTGTTGCAAGTTTCAAAGCAATAGCTTTGATAGTTTAAGGGAAAAAGTTGACCTAAACATAAAACTTAACCAAGAAATCTGATATCTTCTAAGTCCAAAAGGGGCCATAAATCTTGCAAAAAGCAGGACGGAGTTATGTTTCTTGCTGTACAGGGTCAACTTATGATGGTGAACAAGTGTTGCAAGTTTTAAAGCAATAGCTTTGATAGTTTAGGATAAAAGCTGACCTAAACATAAAACTTAACCAAGAAAACTGATTTTCTAAGTCCAAAAGGGGCAATAAATCTTGCAAAAAGCAGGATGGAGTTATGTTTCTTGATGTACAGGGTCAGCTTATGATGGTGAACAAGTGTTGCAAGTTTCAAAGCAATAGCTTTGATAGTTTAGGAGAAAAGTTGACCTAAACATAAAACTTAACCAAGAAATCTGATATTTTCAAAGTACAAAAGGGGCCATAAATCTTGCAAAAAGCAAGATGGAGTTATGTTTCTTGCTATACAGGGTCAGCTTATGATGGTGAACAAGTATTCCAAGTTTCAAAGCAATAGCTTTGATAGTTTAGGAGAAAAGCTGACCTAAACATAAAACTTAACCAGGCAACGCCGACGCAGACGCCGACGCCGACGCCGACAACCGCTCAAGTGATGACAATAACTCATCATTTTTTTTCAAAAAATCAGATGAGCTAAAAAAACGTTGTTTAACGTTTCATGGAACTGGGTTTGTTATAGGTCGGCTGATTTTCAAACTGTGTGCCCCCACCCCCAATCTGAAAATGCTTCCTACCTGCCTGGATTGTTCCAGAACTGAATCCAATTTAAACGGCACTTATTCTATAGACGCATTGAAACAAAGTTTGGCCAAGAAGTGATATATATGAACTTACAAACTGTTCACATGAGACCAAGTTGCAGAAACTAATTGGCAGAAGATTGGATTCATTTACTCGTAAAAAGTACATAAACACTTTCTGCGAATAGCTGCTATTTGCTTTGTTGCAAAATGTTGTAATATCGCTCGCCTATTAAACGATTTCTGACAACTGTGGTACTGATCATCTTTATACCTGTGTACAAGCTTAATATCATAAAAATTACCTTAATAGTAAATCTTTTTAAGGTTCTTGTAAAGCCCTTTGAAACCACCCCTCGGGTGAAATTTTGTTTTAGTTTTTTACGCCACATTATACCATGCTTTATCATAAAGAATATACTAAACTGTTCATAATAAGTAGAAGAAACTTTCAAGACAGGTTATTCTTTATTGAACAACATATTTTGTCCTATATCACACGAACTTTGATTGTTCACGTTCTATTTTGTAAAATATATCAAGCTACTTTTTCAAAGGTATTTTGTCATTACTTTTATGATTATTATGTGTCTAACATATTTCTCCAGGTACTCCGAGAGTTGAAAGTGTTACAAACAATGTACATTTTTTAAAAAAAAAAAAGGCAAAATTTGCAAAATGAAAGTGAAAGTAGAGCTGTCAAAATGACAAAAAAACTGCAATATTTCAAAAAAAAATATAAGTTAATCAGTTTTCATTTAGTACTTAGGTAAATATGTTAGACACACAATAAAAACAAATTTAGAGAAAAAAGTATATTTGAAAAACAAGTTTGATATTTTCTACAAAATTGAATGTGGACAGTCGAAGTACGTGTGTTGTAAGACAAAATACATGTCAGCGAACAAGGTGACCTTTACAGAAAGTATTTTCTACCCCTTCAGAACAATTCTGTATATGTTATGAATATTAAGGGTCTGTCAGGTATAATTTCCAAAATAAAAATTTACCCGAGGGGTGGTCTCAAAGGCTTTGTATGATCCTTAACTTAAATGTACCTCCGACTATTCCTTTTCTGATAACAGAACTCATTTTAGTTTCAGACAAAGGGGTCCGGCACATGATTGGATTAAGTTTAATGGCTTATATTTGAGCTGTTGAGTCCTAGAGCGATAATTATGTAAAAAATCATACTAATATAACTACAGTACTCTATTGGTTTCAGATCTTTGTGTACTTGTCTAATTCATTTTGTTGCATATTTGTTTTTATTTGTGCGTTCTTTAATTACTCTACTTGTATTATGTGTAAATTTATATGTTAAAATCCTTGTATACCTGAGGGAAATAAAGAGTATATACATATATCGTTACCCGAAACGGCTCATTGGATGACCATGTTTGCCGCACCAGGTCCTGTGATATGATATATTTTCTCTATAACATACATAACAGGTGAATTTTTTATGATCTACACAAAACTGCATAGACATCTATGCCTCCATGTTAAGATATTAAAGAAAGATATACATACCTTTTATTTCAAGTTTAATGTTTCATTTTCACTTCCGCCTTTGTTATGTGTTTCAATACAAAACACAGCTATCTTTAGCAAATACGACATAACACAAAAACCTAAAATTCTTGGAAAATCTATTTATAGACGGGGAAATTCCATTATTATATTTTTTCGAAAATGTAGTACATACAGTACTGACTAACTATATTATATATATGCTATTTTAGGAGATGATTTCAAACGGACTGTATTATTTTTGTACATGTTCTTTTAATCTGTTTTATAGATTAGATATGCCGGTTTCAGGTGCGTAGCTAGATCTGAATCGGGGTCTGTGTACCCTTTGTCCTTAAGTTCGTGTTTTTCTATACATAGATCTACCAAAAATACAAAACGATAGTGGTTGTTTACTTTTATACGGTAGCAGGCTCGAACTAAATTCTTGGGAATTTATTACTTACCGGTAGCCTTAGAAAATGATGGTATATAAATGCTAGCTTATAATTCATTATCAAACTTGCAGAACTATAGTTTTACTTATTGAATTATTACTAGAAAAAACACAAGGTAAACCTAAAGTACACAGAAACAAAAAGTCTACGCACTGCATGGCCTTCAAAAGTAAGAACATTTTGTATCTTCTTTTTGTTTTTAATTTGTTGCATTTCTTGATATTGTCTGTTGGTATCCAATCACCCCACTCGACGACCCCCCGCCCCACCCCAACCACACCCCACCACAAACACGACTGCCGCCTCCATCATACCTATCCTTTGATAAAATATTTTTAAAAGTTTGTGTTTCTTGATATTTTCTTAGGGGTCGAGTGTGGATCTAGGGGGTAATTGGAGGAGGGAGACTGAGACGGGATGCTATTCTAACATACCAGGGGCGTACCTGGGCATACGCCTATACGCCTGTGCGTACAATTCAATTTCGGCACCGTGAAAACGAAAATGCTGTAAATGCTAAAAATGTAATAAAATAAAAAGCCTAAGGAGGTTAGATGGCTATTTAAAGTTCTTTATTTGAACAATATAATCTGAATGAGATTTTCAAATTCGTTTTCGAAGTGTTAAACCGATTGTGATTTTAGTAATCGTGAATATAGAAAACATAAAAAGTTAGTGTAGATTTCATGGAAGCATAGAGCAGAGAAAATACAGCAAGAGACACAGATCCCAAAAATAGAAACACGCACGCACGCACGCACGCACGCACAAGTACACACACTGACAACGAGGACAAAACGAACGGATAAATGAACACATTGGGCACTGCTCAGGAAGAGCCAGTAGCAAGACATTCGAACGATACATCTACTTAATTATATCTTTCTTCTTTCTAAATCATATGCTGCTTACAGAGAAGCAAATTTACAGATGAAAGCTGGTCTTACTGACAGTGTTTTTTCTCTGTATATCATACTTTAATTTTGCAGTTCTCATGATCATCAATTTTCATGAGTGGAATCAATATTATTGTAACCAATAGCGTAAAAGGTTTTGAACAAACCTCAAATAGTGAGTGCGGACATAACAACTTGTGTCGATAACATTTAATAAATTGTTTCAAATATCGCGTATTTTTAACTGAACTTGTTAAGGTTTTCACAACCATGTCATATGATGTGTATATTAGGCATCACTTGTTTTACGTTTTCTGTAGAAGAAATTTCGCATTGATAACTCTCACAAGAATATACATGTATATTTATTGGATGTCTTAGATTTAGAGCACCACTTCAGAGGAATCATTTTGCCACAAACACCATACTCTGTCAAAAAAGAGATCTATTGTGCATATCATGTGAGGAAGCCATCGAGCTGGCTTACTGGGGGTCGGTGGTTCTACTTGGGTGGCCGCTCGATGTACTCATTTTGGGCATGTCGGAAAATTTCATTTGCACAAAACCGGAAATCCGTCTCACTGCTGTTCAAGTTTCAAATGACACGTATTTTATTGGCAAATCAAGAGCAGCAGGAGAACAAAAATGATCGGCCGATGTAACAGAAAAAAGTTACGCTAAAATAACATTCTTTACGGAATATTAAATATCTTTTAATGGTTGCAATTAAATTTATCAATCTAGATATCCAAATCCGGATATCCAAATACCATTTAGCAATATGCGCAGTTTGAATTTGCGTTTGCCAATATTAGATGTTGTTTACGTTTACTGGAAAAAAGTTACGCTTCGCGTGAGAAAACTTGAAATATTTGCAATGTATGGTTAGATACATTTATCAAAAACCGGTTAAAATGCGGATGCAGAAGTTATGCATAAACATTGACGAAGATTTCAAAACGATAACAACAAAAAAATAGTTGCACACGGTTCGAATATGCGATTTGTTCACATATGTAGCAGTTGGGATTAGGTAATGTTTAGATAGCGCTAGACAAATTGTTAATTAGGTCCCTTTGGCGATACACAATATGCCTGCAAGGGTCTTGAAGTTGCACAATAAAATATATCATAGAATGACAGTGTTTCAGTGACGCAAATATTTTGAAACATAACTAGATATCTACTGTACCTGTTGATTTAAAGTTGTTGTGTCCTGGAGAGTTTTGTAAAGAGCAATTCACATAAATAAGATTTTTTCAACATTCTAGCATAATTCATTTTGTTATTTATTGTTGTATCGAAGTAATTCAAGAAACAATCTGCAAATTAGATATTAAACATTTTAAAATCTTAGATAAATTATTAATGAATAGTAGTACGGGCCAAGTATCGTGCCAGAGCGACCGAGCTATTGAAAGACCAAGGTAAAGTTACATAGGACTCTACAGGGTACGAAAAATGGTTATATTCCTCAAAATATCCGGGGCTGTTCCAGTTGCAGTTTTAAAAACACTCTCACGATCCCTGCCAGTAAGCATCAGCGGAATAACAAACTATGAATTTAAATGATAATCTTTGTAATATGTAGCACTGTTGCACCCCAAAATGGTAGCAACGCATTTTGATAGTCACTACCAAATTCGGCCGAGTTTTGGTAGGCACTACCAAAATGCGTTACACTAAACGCAATTTGGTAGTTTAAAAAATGTAGTACCAAAATGCGTTGGTTATGTACACATCCAACGTAAAACCGTATTAATAATAATCTCATGATTTACAAAAATAATATTTTGTGACGAATGGACAATTCGCCATTTATGTTTATGTGGGATGTTTTAAAAAAAAGTCTAGATGGAGGACCAAAGTGTCATCCTCACATTTATACTACGTTTAATTCAACAGAATTCAACATTTTCATGCTTTGAAAAATCTCGGTGGACTATCCCTCCGACAATACTAGCACATTGTATTGCACAGGAAGAGTCGTTTGAGGCCCCTTTCACACGCTCAGGAATCTACATTTTGGTTGTTTCTATACGAAAACTATAACTTTTTCAACATTTTCAAAGAGGGAGGCCCCAAAAACCTAATTCGCCGGGAGACGGAGACCCCTCCCTCACCTACCCCACACTCGAAGCATCTCTACTTGGTTTGAAGCTAATCTTCTCATATCTGACGTACAGTTCAAAATAATCCAGGTACGCCCCTGCATACAATACTTGTTTTGAGGGGGATGTTGAGGACGAGGTATGCCTACTAATGGAATATCAGGAAATTAAAATTTAATAAACTAATTTTGTTTGGGGTTTCGGGGAGGTGATGTTGGGCGGTTGGGGCGATGTGCGGGAATCGAATTAAAAATATCAAAAATGCAAGGAACAATACTTTAAAAAAAAATCAAAAGTGGACAAGGTGGTAGGCCCTAATGTGGGCGGGCGTGTAGAAGGGTGGGCGAGTAGGCCATTTAAGATAATATGAAGAAACATGAGACACTAAAAGTAAAACAATATGGCCATAATGGCGCTAGATCTGCTCACCTGAGTTTCACATGAGCAGTTTTGATAGGGGGTCACGCACGGATTTTCTGGCAAGAAGACATCTAAAGTTTCCACTTGATACATATGGGAAATCCCTACTTTATACTTGATAGAAAAGAGACAACCCCCTCAGGTGACCGTGTTTTCAACAAACTGAAATGATTTTAACAAATTTGGTGTAGGGTTACCGACGGGACATTTCTGTGAAATTATTTAAACTAGATTTTATAGAGACAAACATTCTGGCCATGTTTTATGTAAGTGACCTTAGGCTAATGGCCTATTTTTTTTTACCCAGGTGACCCAGCAAATGAAAGATTAAAGTTTTTTTTAATCAAAGTTATTAACCGATATCCAATGTCAAGTTTTCACAAAAATATTTCAACGTAGATGTTTACATAAAATGCATAAAATCCTCATCAAATGTATTTAATTTTACTTTATATAAAATTAAGTTTGCTAATAGGGATACATTCATAAATTAATGTCATACAGTAACCGTTTTTAGTGGTAGTATGCATTTAAATACACTGTGTTTATCCATTATGACATATATACAGTGCAGGGCCGGCCCGGGAGGGCCCATGCCCCCCACCCCCTCCCCTACCACCACCACCACCCTCAGTTGGCTGAGAAGTGACCTATACTCATCAAAAGTTGCACCAGTTAAACTATTTTGGCTTTCTCAAAAAGTAGACCCAAAACGCACCAGAGACCACCATTTCATACATATATTTCACTGACACCCCTAAAATGAGGGGAGTACCCCTCCAGTACATCAAAATTTAGACCAAAAAATGCACCTTCGGCCACCATTTCATACCTGTATTTCAAACTTTTCCAGAGGGAGAGCCCCATCCCCCCCCCCCCCCCCCCACACCCCCTCCAACACTACTAAAATGATGGGAGTATCCCGCCAGTACCTTAAAAATTATAACAAAATAAAATGCCACCATTTCATACCTATATGTCAAAAAATCTTTCCCCAGATACGAACGGAGACCCCACCCCCGCACACACACACACACACACCGAAATCAAATATTTCTGGATCCGAGTCTGCAGTGTGTACTATTTTAACCGGATGCTTAGTCCTGATAATACATGTATAAACTTTCAAATATGAAATGTGGACCTTTAATGTTTTTGGAATTACGTGTAAAGTATTATTTACTAAATTATGATGTATACTTACTAAGAAACTTAATCCCTGACAATTCCAAATAGAATTTTGTTTTACAACGTCAGAATGATAGCAAGAGTTATGGGACCTAATTAGATCGTTTAGTTGATATATATTATCATCGCAAATACGTGTGTGGAGTTTCATTCACTTAATGCTGAAAATATGGCTGATTGCGGAAAAGGCCATAAATTCATCAAACATGAAAGTAAGAAAGTAAGAGTAACAAACTGTTGGTGTTGTATACGAAGTTTCATTCAATTTTGAGAAGTAAACATTAAGATATGAGCTTGCTGAGTATCGATAACAAGATGTTTACACACAACGCCGACACTGGCGTCAGGGGTATAGCAATAGCTATGTGTGGCTTCGTCACGTTGAGATAGAAATAAACATTCCAGAACAATAAGCAGAACAACATTAATAGAATATAGTGTCTTTGTTTACATGTATACCAAAATGACTGACTTTTACCAAATTTATAAGACGCTTAATAGGGGTAGTTCGTGTGTCGGGGCGGGCGATAGGGAAGCGAAACGAAAGTACATTAGAAGTATTTAATTATTTCAACTTTTTACCATGATCTAAGTTTTGCATATTCACAATGACCGTAGTGTCGTGCGCGCTGGCCTAACTTGACACCGTACATAATACAAGTATTAAAATATTTCTTACCTGTGACTGTAAAAACGCAGCAAAGATTTCGAATAATAAAGCCAGAAGTAATATGACCCCAATAGGCGCCAAGGTATTCCAGTACCACAGAAGTATTAAACAAAGAACTGTATTTAAACCAAATAGTAAGAAATACATATTTTGTAACTATATCAAATGTTAGATTAAATAATCTCACGCAAATGCAGTGAATACTTTACATTCAAGATCAGCTCAATTATGGTGATGGAATGGTCTGTTCAGGGTGCGGTCTTCTTTTATAAATGCTTACAAAGATACTAAATCGACTCGTAGATTGTTAAAAATTGTTTGTAGTAAGTTTGGCATCCCATGCAAAAGTTAATGATTTGGCCAACCAGAAGGTATACCTAGCTGGGATACCCCGAGTTTGAAATAATCGATGAAGTTAATTGTACCGCCTTAGAGGTAAAACAACCAATTAGTAATCACATTTGGTTGGGATTCCGGGGTTTAAATAGCTCATTCATTTAATACACAAAGTAGGCGGAAGTTTTATTTACTTTCATTACATTTTATTTTAAAAATATTACTTCTTTTTATTTCATTTTAGTTTCTATTGTTATTTTCACACCTCAAATGAATGTACATGGTGAAATTTATGAATGAATGCGTAAATTTATACGCTACTATTATAAAATAGTGCTTAAAAGAAAAGTTGATTTCTTCTGTTAATTGAAGAAAAACGAATCTATCACTAGTTGAAGGTGAGGGTGGAAATGTCTGGCTTGAGGGTAACTGTTTACCTGGTAATGATTCTTATAATATCACAACAGTCTGAACCAAAACATAACTGATTTAAAAGCATGTGTAGCTTCGGATTTCATTTCTTCATAGCAAAACCAAGATAGTCAAAGGGAAGTAATTATAAAAAACTTGCATTTTAAATTTAGATAAATGTCGGATTTGTACTTAGATCTAATATCTATGCTAAAATAACTATTTTGTTTAAACAGCCAGGATATGAAATCAAAATTGAAAAATACTTTCAGTTTAGCACTCAGTGAACCAAAAAAGTAAAACGAGGGGTTAATGCCAAAAGGTACCATAATCTTCTTTATTTATCACCACTTGGTACGTTTCTGCACTAATGGGGCGCGGTGATCAAGGGTTAAAGCTTTGAACAAATCCATTACTTGACCAAGTTCCGATTTATCACCTTTAATTGCAATGACTTGCATGAATCATGAATATTATTACTTTTTATGATATACACAATTACACTCTCTTTCCTATGCATGCTTAAAGTAAATCCCATCGCACTCAGTCATTTTCTTATTCTTCTATTGTGTTTGGTGATAAAACTGGAGGATGACTTTTTTTTTTTACTAAGGCATGCTTTTATCTGAAATATGTACTCAATGTATATGTCTTAATAATATGAATCAAGAGATCACAAATTACCAAACACTGGGCGAGACGAGTACACAATCAATGTCTTTTATACAGGAAACTGCATTGCAACAGATTAGACTGGAAATGTTTCTTTATTTTGCGATAGGAAAAACTTGCTGAAGAAAAAAGTTTCACTTAGCTGCTTGTTAATCCTCACTAGAAAACCAGTGCACATTGCAGGTTCTTTTAAAAGCATGTTTTCATGAAAAAATCGCGAAATCCAACATAGGTAAAAACAATTACACTTGGTAACAAAGTAGCGTTAGAACACTTTTTGACATAAAGTAAGTAACTTATGAATCAGTGATACCAGGCCGAGTCCTGGAACTCGAAGTTACAAACAAACATTTGTGTAAAATTTCATAAAAACCGGAAACTCCTTCAGAGCGTTTTATTATTGTTATTAGACTAGAGGAGACAGATTGAGACAAATAGGGCTATTGCAACAGTAACTTGATCTGGAATGTAGTATTTTGCTCAAGTGGATTTTGTCGGACCAAGATCATCCGAGGCGCACAAGGGCCGAGTGCAATCCGGGACGGTGTGATAAAGTCTACGAGATGCAAATACAACATCCCCGATCAAGCTACTCTTGCAATGACCCTTTTATTGTATACCTTCATATATGTACTAAAATATTTTACAAAAATGTACATGTACCACAAATGATCTTTTAAATTGGAACTATTTCATTTACTAAGCCTTTGGAACGTCATGATGTCATTTTTGTTTACGCACGCTAGATACTATGAGATTTATTGATCAAAAAGAGTTAATAGGCGGATGGCTCTCGGACCCCTATTATACCAGATACGGGGATAATAAACAGGGTTACCCCACACGGGGCCTCAAACAGAAAAAAAGCGTTACGGTAATAAAATGTTTAAAACGAATTAGAAAAAAATGTCATTATAGTAGTAGTATAGTAGTAGTTTGTCTGTTACGTAACAATGTTCATGACAGAGAATCAGTTCGCTTTTGAACTACTGTTTGAACCAGGTCATGACTAGTAATGAAAGAAAGTACGGATACAAGCATGATACAGGATTGGATTTCAACATACACAATACGGAATTTGTTTTCTGCCTATTCATATTTACTTGTGAAATAAAAGTTGTAATTTTTACAGAAGTTTTATAGGTATAAACACAGATTTTATTTCCTAAATTCCTGGATGGATGCTCTTGGATGGTCTTAGCTGGTCGCACGACATGCACGACTTTTCGCATGACAAGTCATGTGGGATGCACAACCAGTCTCGACAAGCGGTAACCAATCAAGACCAGACGTACGACCTGATCGTCATCTAACCATTCTCTTTACAATCGTTGGCTAGTCGGAGAAAGTTCGTATTATATGAATTCTAGGCTGGCAGAAGTAAAAACTCACGACCTTACCAAGATACATACTACATATTTATTGCAATATATTGAAGAACAGGGAGTCCTCATGTGAGTATATTATTAGCGACATAATCGTGCTCCCTTAAGTTCAGTTAATATAACAACTTACTAACAGATAAATTACACATGTTGGAAAGGTCATTTTGAATTTGATGGATAGATGAATTCGACATTATGTGGGCTAATGACGCATTCTCCGAATTTCACGGAAATTTATATGTGCGTTGAGCTATATCTAATTTCAAAGAATTCCAAATTGCCTAACGATGATACATAATCACACGTAAATTGACGATTGTCATACCTTACATACACTTACGTGTAATACTTCTTGTAGCTATCGACAAAATAGGGTAATTGTAACAGTAGCTTGATTGGATGCTGTATTCGGCTCGGGTGGATTTTGATATGCCAAATCTTCAAGAGCCTAATACATAACTCTAGATCAAGCTAATTAATTATATCAGCGGGTAACTTTCAAAAATCTATTAATCAGTTTTGAATCGGTTTTATCCTTTTTCTGCTCATTTCGCTTTGTTTTGTATCTAACGAGTTATTTAAGTGATACAAATTTAATACCGTAACAGTAACCGAAATTGTTAGGATCATAAAACAAATCCCATTGATTCTTTGGCCCAGTATCACTGAAATGGTCTTCACCCCATGCACGCTCCTTTGAAATGGAATTGTTTTTAAAAGCATGAGCTTGAATTGTGATTCCATCTTGCTTTCCAAGAAGAGACTTATCAATATCGTGTAAAAATAAAAGATCAGCATCTGTTCGTTTGCGCAGACCAAACAAGCCAAGTACTGTTCCCGAGTCAATCATGACGTCATCTCTACCCACGTATATACCTGGTAGTGTGCTTATTGGTGTTATAGATGAAAGACTGGCAACTTCTTTTGCAATTAATTTACAATCCGGCGCATTCTTAGCGTAGTTCATGAACTGTATAGAATTTGGATTAAGGATCATTTCTGCTAGAATTAAATTCTCTTCTTTAGTATCGGAAATGTGAGCGGTGGATTCAAGTATCATATCATTGTAAAGCTTTCTTATTTCGTTTTTACACTGAGCTAGATCACTGTAGCTTTTTGCATAGATAAACAGAAATACGGCATGGCTTGTTGAATTAAATTTTGATAGAAGGTTTTGAATTTTTGTCTCTAGCCAGGTTTGTTGCCCATACATATGAGTTATTAATTGCCGCATTCCGGATTTAGTGATATTGATTCTTATTTCATAAAGAATGCCATTATCTTTCGAGCATCGTTCTTTTACAATTTTACGCACAGCTTTATCTTTGTCGCGATTGTTTGAAAATACGGAAACAACTGAAACGGATGTGTTCAAGTCTGGCAGCTTCGTCTGAATTTTCATCCATTCTAACATAACCACATTTAAAGCCCTTTGCGGCATCCCTCTGCGTTTGAAGAACTTATATCCCCAATCTTTAGAATGTCCCTTATGCGTATAGTTGTGATGCTCAAAGCTTACATTTTGAGATAATATTACTGCAGCTGCTACTCTATGGGCACCGTTAAGAAGAAACCCACGTTTGTCTAATGGAATCCTTGACACACTAGAATTAAATCCTTTCACTTTGATGTTCTTTAAAGTTCTATGGAACGATGAAATGAAATCAGATTTATTCCGCTTATTTTTGCATGGTTTATTTCCATCAAACCAAGCCTTTATCATACCGTCGCAGTTTTCTGAAAAATTATTCCACACTCGTATATGTTCTATGTACGCCTCTGTATAAACTTTTGGAACTTTGTTCTTATAAACATAGAAATATGCATACACCATTTTGACTATCAAATCAAATCTTTCTGATTGTAAATAAGTCGAAGGATTTTCAGTTGAAATATATACATTGCTGCTATGGTTGCTAATAAAGTTACTGCTATGATTTCTGGATGCCATAACACCTTGATACGTAGTTACCCTGTCAATTTGGTTTCTGCTTACTACGTTACTTTCGTTTCTAGTTGCCATAATCTCAACCGGATTTCTTTGAGGAATAGTGCGAACCGTGTGCATGCCAAGTTCAAAACCCAGCATTAATGCTGCAAATATTGAGCACGTACACAGAATCCATAGCAATCGTTTTAGCATTCTGTGTAAAGGCATGTTGTTTTGATTGTAAACATCAACACACATTGCCAGTGTATTACCTTCTATTTGTCTGTGTTATGTCAAACAAACCACCAATATGTAAAAGATGAAGCATTTTCAATATATTGACTCTCCCCTAACGCTACATAATCTTTACTGTAGAGAGAGACAACTATACCGGAGACTGCGTTTCATCTAGTCCAAATCCATAACCAATAATACCAATCTGAAAAACAAAACAAAATGATATTTAGATCAGAGAGTTATCATATTCAACGATTTCAAAAGGTCATGTATGTCTTTTATCGAAAAACGCTATGAAACTGAAGAGTATTTCAATGTTACAACTGATAAGGCTTTTGGAATTCCAAGGAACATTCGTGTGAAATCATCTCGAAACTGAGCATGTGGTTTAATGTATGTGTTCGGGTTTAACGTCTTTTATCAACATAACGATGGTGTCTACTTGTAGCAGTGAGCACAATGCCCAACTTTATAGTGCTGCCTCACTGGAATGTCACGCCGTAGACACGTGACATGATACCCCACCCAGTCACATTATACTGACACCAGGCTGACCAGTCCTAGCACTTCCCTCTCAATGCTAAGCGCCAAGCGAGGAAGCAACTCGTACATTTTTTTACGTCTTTGGTATGACGCGGCCGTGGATCGAACCCACGACCTCCCGCACTCGAAGCGGACGCTCTACCACTAGCCTACCGAGGCGGTTATGTGGTTTATTAGACGTTGTTGTTTGAAGGCTGGTTTGTCTTTTGTCTTTAGCTCTGGTAGCCATACATTTTTTGACAAATCGCAATAAACTGAACTTTATTGCAAAGACAAATGCGTGGGAAATTATTTTAAGCAGTTTGGCATGTGGCGACAATACCTTTTGACGATTCATCTCACGGTCTTCTAACTAGACCCTGGGTAAAACGTATGATTTAAAATATTAGATATTATTGTGCTATTTATTGTCAGATGTAAAGACTTTCAACAATGAGGACTCAATAAGAACTTATGTAGTACACCAATATGAAAGTAATATCTTGTGCTAGGAAGAGAAATGCAAAATTTCTGTGGTCCTGACAGCTTGGTCAAAGCTTTAGCCTTGAAGTACTGTTGTTTATCACTTATTGGTATAAGATGAACACACTAATTTGCTATATTAGATATAATATCAACAAATAATAATAAGAAAATAGCATTGCCTTTCTGTAGTATAAAAAGGGAGGTAATTTTGCACATG
Source organism: Mercenaria mercenaria (assembly GCF_021730395.1). Classification (NCBI taxonomy): domain Eukaryota; kingdom Metazoa; phylum Mollusca; class Bivalvia; order Venerida; family Veneridae; genus Mercenaria; species Mercenaria mercenaria. The sequence goes on along the minus strand of NC_069363.1, from coordinate 47,512,231 downwards.
AAATAAATGGCTGTAAATAAAATCTAACGAAGATCCTTTGGAAGCATAGAATTGCAACGAAGCAAAATAATGACAGTCGACTGGGTTTGATTACGTTAATTTAAAGCGCAACACCCCTCTTGTTCCCTGGCATTGTCTTAAGCTGAATTTTAAGTATGTCATGGCAAATAAGAAGTTCGATTTACTTATGGAATTCCAACTTGATGAGGATATCAAACTGAATCTTGTAGAATGATTTTGAAAGTACAGAAGGTAAACAATAATTCAATATGCCATACTTGTAAGAGTATTGATGGTAAAGTCATTTATAACGTTTCATTCAGTCAGGGCACGAGATATTGTCTATACAAATTATATCAGAAATCCGACAGTTAAAGTGGTAATAACTCCATAATAAATAATCCGAGCAGGATGTGCCAACGATACGTAAAACTGGGCTAAATATTGACCATTCACGTGAAATTTCGTTGAAATCTGACAAGTTGTTTTGGAAAGGAAGCGCGGGCAAAAGTCTCTAAACAGGCCTAGTAGTAACTTCTGAAATTAATTTAGCCGTAAACTTCGTTAAATATGGACAACTATATATGTCACGGAAGGAATATGTAACACGTGTGTGATATATTTGACAGTAAAATTGACATTTGTTTAATGTGACGTATTCGTTTTGTCATTTTTGACAGTTTACTCCGAAACGTATATGTCACAAACGTTATGATATAAAAGTGCATAAAACTACAAATTATACTTTTGTTAAACTCATTCTGTGAAGGGAGCTGGAACCCGCCAACACCGGACCTCCCCCCCCCCCCCCCCCCCCCCCCCCCCCCCCCCACCCGCAGGAGCCGGCCATGCAAATATATCAAGTTAACTCGCTTTGCAATAAATGTATATTGTTATGGTCGCACGTGTGACTGGGACTTTCTAGATAATCCCGTCATGTGGTGGTGGTAGTAGTGGTGGTAGTAGTGGTGGTGGTAATGGTAGTGGTAGTGGTGGTGATCGTCGTAGTATTGGTAGTGGTAGTACTCAGTGGTGGTGGTAGTAGTAGTATAGTAGAAGTGATGGTAGTGGTGGTAGTGGTAGTAGTGATGGTGGAAGTGGTAGTAGTTGTTTTGTTTGTGGTAGTGGTAGTGGTAATGGTAGCAGTAATGGTGGTGGTAGTGGAAGTGGTAGTGGTGGCTGTGGTAGTGGTAGTGGTGGTGGTAGTAGTAGTAGTGGCTTTTGTTGTGGTAGTGGAAATGGTGGTGGTAGTGGTGGTGGCGGTTGCGGTAGTGGTAGTGGTAGTGGTAGTGGTAGTAGGGGTAGTGCCGGTTGTGGTAGTGGTAGTAGTGGTAGTAGTGGTCGTGGTAGCGGTAGAAGTGGTAATAGTAGTAGTAGCAGTAGTGGTTGTGGTTGTAGTTCTGGTGGTGGTAGTGGTAGTAGTGGTCGTGGTAGTGGTAGTAGTGGTCGTGGTAGCGGGAGTAGTGGTAATAGTAGTAGTAGCAGTAGTGGTAATGGTTGTAGTTCTGGTGGTGGTAGTGGTAGTAGTGGTGGCAGTGGTATAGAAGTGGTGGTAGCAGAAGTAGTAGTGGTGGTGGTAGTGGCAAAAGTGGTGGTAGTAGAGGTAGAAGTAGTAGTGGTGGTGGTGGTAGTGGTGTTGGTGGTGGTGGTATGTAGTAGTAGTAGTAGAAGTAGTGATAATAAATGTACTGTTTTTATCGTTTCTTTTTCTTTTTATGGATTATCTCGTGGCCACGTGACAAAAAAAAAAGAAAACAAAAACAAAAAGCTATCACGTGGCTACGCGATAACTTTGTAATAATTCGCAATCCGTTCCCGGTTCTTAAGCATTTATAAGTTAATATGTAGGGCATTCTTTTGAACAAGACGAGATATCAATGAAAAACTTTATGTTTTAATTATATGGAAAATGATAATTGAACCATATTTTAAAGTTTCACTTCATTTAACTACGATCGAGGGTCATTCAAAAAGTTGGTGCGTTATCTGCCCCGATTGCTGAATTTGCCTCAATTTGTCGACCAAACTCGTGCAACACGAATTCTTTTCGACTCCTACACGACTCTTGTACGAGCACGACTCCTACACAACGATCACGATCCCTATCCGAAATGAAAGGTCATTTGCCGTTGAGGATGATCGGAAACTAATCGAGTGCAATTGGGAGGCGTTCGAACTAATCTGGACAGCAGATCGCATCGATCGGGTGGCGATTTCGTACAGCAATCGAGTAGCATTTTTCGATCTTTTTCCGATCAAGGCAATTTCTAAACGATCAAGAGTCGTATGCTACATGATCTTTTCACGTTTCTTCACGAACCCTTGCCAACTGACCACTACTCGACATTTTACACATCAAAAATATCGGATAAATAGTCCGAGCATTGCCGATCAAAGCAGACCTAAAACGATCATTCTTGCCGATCGAGCTCGATCAGTTATCGACCATTTCCCAAATTCTTGTCAATGTTAACTCGACCGCCGCCAGACTGTCGCACGAACGCGATCGATAACTTTCTGAACCCCTCGATCAGTAACTGATCAAACATTTATACAAATTAAAGACATATTAATACCACACTTCCGAGTGGGATAGTCCAGTCCCCGAACAATGGTTTGGGAACGATCGGGTCAGTTTGGTCGGGCATGCGAGTCTAGCATTAGCAGAATCTATGTGGCATAACTGAGATGTGCAAATAAAATCTGATTGTCTTGAAAAAATAAGTTTTTTTTTTTTTTCTAAACTGATGAAAATCTGATGCATTCGTTAAAAATTTCGTTTTTCTTTGCCTATTTCTGAATGTGAGATATTCGTTTAGTGTACCGTTGAAAACCTTAGTACAACGTATATATCACATATTATGTATATATATATATATATATATATATATATATATATATATATATATATATATATACGTTTCGTGCGCGTTCTTTTTTCGGTCGAAATTTTCACTCCTGTTACATATTCGTTCTGTGACATATACGGCTCAACAAGGCTTGCAGGCCCATCAGGTAGACTAAGAACTTATTGCATGTTTAAAGATGTATAAGTACTGTGTTGAAAATTATTGTAAAATGATTCTGCCATTAAGTCATAGGTCTGCTTTCAGCAAATTTAGATGTGGGGTAGCACCCATACGTATTGAGACTGGTTGATATGAAGGTTTACAATTAGATACGCGTCTCTATCCATTTTGTCATGTAATAGAAGATGAAGCTCATGTGTTGTTAGAATGTCAGTTGTACAATGACCTTAGAAATACCCTTTTTGATCAGGCTGAAAGTAATGTTAACAATTTTGCTGCAATGATTAATTCAGATAAACTTGGGGTGTTGTTTGGACATATTTCCCTAATAAGAATATGTGCCAAAACCTGCTTTCTTAGTTTACAAAGAAGAAAGTTTTACCTCTGTAAATAATGTAACAACTGATTAATATATTCATGCATCTTTTATTACTGCTGAGTAGTAGCTGCTAATTAAACCAATCTCAGTCTGATTGAGACGGGTAAGGCTATTGTACACCCATTTCTTAGTTTGCGCAATAGTATTTTTTTCATGCTCAGTATTTTAATAGCTTTGTTGTTTTTTTTTAAGTTTGGTTTTAGCATCATAAATTAGCAGTTACTCCTCAGGTTTACCTGTGAATATATAAATATGTCCAGTGTTATTTACTTGTAAAATGTCTCTTTTAATTCAACTTATTGAATGGCTATACACTGTGTTATGATGTTTTATATACATGTATAAATTTTATTGTAATGTGTATAGATGAGACTGAAATAAATGTAAAGGTAATGTATCGGCCATTTCGCTTAATTCAAATCCCAACAATAGTGAGAGAAAAGTCCAGAAAAAGGTTTATTTAAAAAATTTAAAAATACCTTTAAAAAGTCATAACTTCGCAAAAAAAATCCATTCTTGAGGTGCCGGTGGCATGCATAGCTAGAATTTTTTATTATTACTTCTATGAAGTTTCATTGAAATTCGGCAAGGGGTACCGATGATGAAGCACAAAATATCTAAACGTGGACAGACAAAAGACAAAGGAAAAAGTATGTCCCCTATCTTTGTTTTGAATTTTTGTTGTCATCTTCCATTTTTACTGACATCTAGTTAATGAAATATTAGAGTCAAAATATATATTTAGAAACAAACAATATACCTACCGTATAGACGACATGTTCTTTTGCCGAGGTTTAAAAGCTGCTCCGGCGGTTACTTTACTATATTAAGCTGCCACCAACATGTTTCACATCGCTCAGAGAAATTCTAAGGACCAGAGAATACTGGTGTGCATCTAATTTATAACTGACAGACTCATTTTTGTTTCGAACCGCTCTCACATATCTTTGAAAGCACTGTATACTTTTAAGTACTCGATTATCCAGATTTTATATACTATTAACGGTTATAAGTCGAATATTGTTTATGTCACCATTTAACAAAAATAAAAATGCGCAGAGTTCTTCCTGTTTGAGACGCCAGACACTGAACATTCCAAAATTTATCCGAATGGGTTCAAAATACAACAGCGTTTAATAAACTTTATGACAAACTTGAAAAATTATATCAATAGAACATCGTAATATTTATATCGGAACAATGTATAAAATGCATTGTTTTCCTAAATACGCATTCATACAAATCATGAATAATACTGATTAAGATTAAAATTGCATGAATGCGTTTTGATAAATCTGTCCTCCGATGTCAAATTAAGAAATATAATAAAAGGTAAAACGATATTGATGAAAAACAAAAGACATGATAAAGACCAAGCAAACACTATATACAATGTACAGATTTATTGTTTATTTTAGTACCACATACAGGTTTTCAAAATATTTATAGGTTAGGTTAAGTTTAAACAAATAAGGTACAGTCATTCACACATTTGTTATACTTTGAACCGAACACCGCCAGCATGGATGAGATTGGGAGATAAGTATTATAGAATTCTTCCCTTTTAAAATGACAAACAATACTTTTGCGCTCAGAAGTGTTTCTGATTCCCAACAAAACAACAGGAACCGCAACGATTGCTTTTTTAACTGGAGCTAAAGCTTCTCGTCTTTAAACATAAGAAAATGTACTAAGCCGTTTCCCTGTACAATCATGAAGAAATCGTTCTTCTTGCATACCAGACAGGGATTTCCGGTGATTTCACCGGTGCTGGAAAACTCCATCTTACACCCCGGGGTGTAAGATGACTCTCGTGCTGTAAATGACGTATAACGAACTACATATGTACAGAAGATGTGTGTAGTAATAATAACGTTTTTCGGGTAGGCTGGAGCCTCGTAACCGCCTAAACAGTTACCCTCGAGACCGGAAATTCCCATCCGCACCTACAACCAGTGAAAGAATCTTATAAAACATCATATTTGAGAAGATCTGTCAATGTGCCTGGTTACTCTACTATCATAATACAGGGTCTATGATCCAGTCACACTCCACTGACAAAGGTGAGGATGGAAAGAGAGGAGTTTTAAGAACTGATCCTTGAGGAACGCTTGATAAGGAAGTACATCACGTCGAAGTCTATCTGAAATATACTCTTGATAACATTTTAACACAGGGTCCTTAAATTTCAACACATTTCATGTTTTTGAAATCGAAGAAAACCACTCACACTTCAAGACCGCTCTCGAGTGTTTTACAAAGAATGTTATATATGTCATTTCAGACCAGTCATTGACAAAAACAATGATCACCTGGCAAACAATGTATCAATGGATAAGGATGATGATGATAATGATGATAATGGTGATTTTATTTAAACAGGATAGCTAAATTGGATATAAGCCAATTTATCATGTAAAATACAATACAAAGATTTTAGAATTCAAATACAGATTGTGATTTACAAATATATGTAATTTTTCAGTTCCCCTCTGATATTTTTCAACATAATTAATGGTGTTGATTAAACAAGTTTCAACTTAGCGCAAAAAGTGAATAAGTTCTTCTTTAACTCAATGCAGTTATCCACTTCTTGCTTTGAGGTGATGAAATGTGAACTTGCGTCTTTAAATCTTTTTTTCTTTAAACATACTTCAAAGGAAAGTGGGCCATGTCCTCTTTCTGAGCATTAATTTTGTTCTTGTGTACTTTAATTCCAATGGCAGAGAAAAAAAAACTGAAACGTAAACACAAAACTTTACTTTAACTCTGTGTATCTACTTGTAAGAGGACCGCTTTTAAATGTTGCAAATTAGTTATTCAAGCTAAAGAAAACTGACACTTTTCCTTGAGTTGTTTCACAAATATATATGTACATGATGCAGATAAATTTGTAGAAGCTGTTTTGTACGAGGACGAATCAGATATGTACAATCAGCTACCCCATTTCCGTTAAGCAGGTAGAAAATATGAATGCTCATGATGCATTGTTAAAAATTAGATTTAGATGACCTGATTTTAAAGATAAAATATGCAGGGATTTATCTCACGGACTTATTTATAGTTTAATATATAGACTACATCTTATGTGATGTGACATTGTTTCATTGTAACGATTATTTATGAAATTATCTTTGTTTTTGTAGGGATAATACACGTTTTTTGTGTATTAACGTCTGCAGAAGCCCGCGGGATTGATTGTGACCGAGACCGAAGGTCGAGGTCATAAACTTATCACAAGGGCTTCTGCAGACGTTAATACACACAAAAAAAAAAAACGTGTATTGTCGCTATTCTTGCATAAAAATATATTTCACGACGATTTATGTATTGTTTTCATATGTGATGACTTGACGATTCCGGTACATTTTTTATTTACCATTCCAGTTGTTCTTGGAAACGGTAAATATGTTTTAAATATCCGTATCCAGGGCCCGGAAATAAACAACACTATCAAAAGCACATCCTGGCGGTTTTTAAGCGTTTTTTTTATCTCACATTATTATAAACATAAAATTACCGATAATTGCTCATATCATTTCACAATTTGGTACTCTATCACAATTTCAAGAATAATAACTTTACATTCGGGTTATATTGAGTACGGACACGCAGTTGGAGTACGGATGAGTACGAACGTAGTGTCAAGTTTCCAAGCTGTTTATATAAATTCTTCGAGAAACTAGATAAAAACATACTAACTGATACTTACCAAAATCATAAATATGATACCTAAAAACAAAGAATCGTGCAGGTAAACACGCGATTCTTTAACATTCGCGGTTGGTCTATAAAATCTGAATTGACGCAGAGTTCTAAAAGGGGAGTAAACAAGGGAAGAAACGAGTACGAACAATGTTGGCGGCAGCGCATTTGGCGTTAGTTACTGATACAGTAAAACATTCTATGGTTTAGATTGCATCTTTAATGCTTCAAGAAGAGGTTTTTATGAAAGAAAAAAGACGCAGATACCAGATGTCAATCTGCGCAGAATTACATATACGTCCCTGGGAAAGCATTTCAAAAATAAAAATCGGGTATTAACAGCACGTGAATTGCCTTGTTTGCACACGATTTTTCTCCCGTTAATACATGGGCGGATCCAGTGAAAAAAGTAGTTTTTATGCAAGAAAATATATTCATATTGATCCTAAGATGTAAACGTAAATGTATAAATATTGGAATGTAAAAATCAGTTACTTTAAACCGCTATAAAGGCGGTGACCTTGTGTGAAACCTTAGGTTTTTTACCTGATTTGCCCCAACGGAGAAAACATGTTCTCGTGAGCGCGCGCTGTTGGTGGACGTCTTTGATACGCTCTTCCAAATCCAGTGCAAGAAAAAATGGCCTCCAAGCCAGTTTTGGTCAACACCGTAAGATCCGAGACTTGACTACCTTAACTCGCACGTAATGTTTACTCTCTTGATACGCGCCCGCATTGACGCTGCGTGTTTGATTGAAGTGAAATGTAATTTCGTTAAAAGTTAACATGCTTAATCTAGATATGAGTATATTATATCTTTATAACCATGTTACTCTCTACTTTACACAACTAACGTGTAGTGTCAGGCTATCAGTTGTAAACTTTGATTTGAAGGATTTTTCTCTTGATAAACAGGAGGTATTTATTTAATAATTTTCACCTTTTTAGATACCTTTAACCATGTCTGAGTTATTAATCGCGATCTAGATTATTTTTGAGAGAGAGAGAGAGAGAGAGAGAGAGAGGTGGGGGGGGGGGGGGGGGGGGGCAAAGCACAATTCTCTCTAGGTTTAATAGAATTAATATAGCATATCCCGGATATGAATAATGTATCAGTGTATGTATAGTTCGGTTTCGAGGTCAGCGATGTTTTTGTACTTGTAATAATGAATGAATTAAGGTAGTGTTATTCAGTACGATTGGTGGCAAGGTAAAATCGCCTTTAAATTGAACTATCAAACTATATCGGTTTTTGTAATACGAGAATGACATAAAGGGACCAGGGGTGTAGCTTGACAAAGCGAATAGAGGGATCTTGGGGCAAAACTCCCTTGAAAATTTTGAAATTCTTTATCGCTGCAGCTGCATTCTGGAAGCATTTTCAGACATACTCTGACTGAGACAGAATGGTTCAATTGATTTTCTTTAGGTTTATTGTATTCAAATTATTTTTTTTCTTACTGTTGAACAGATGCTGTCTGTATTCGCGAAGACATTAATTTTGAGGTCGCCAAATATTTACCTTTAGGTACATCGGTGTGTATGACCGTGTTGGTATTATGTTAATTGATACGGATTTTGGAATATCTATATTATATGCAGGAATTTAGTAATGTGAGAGAAAATAACTGCAATCTTTTGGTATTCTTTTAGAAACAGCTAACACGCCATAGACGATATACTGTTTCGCGTAATTCCCGGACAGCTGACTGACGTTTTTCGTGAAATTTGGGCCGTATGTAAAGAAAACATTAATGATAACACCAACAAAATATTCACTGCAATTATGACTAGTGAGATGTCATAATCAAAAAGTTAACGCAATACTAGTTCGTCAAAATAAAAACTAGCGGGTTAAAGTTTTTTGATCAGCTGGTTATTCTGTCAAATAGAGAAGAATTAATTATGTCTAATGCTACTTTGAATCAAAATATCAACAAATTTATTCTTAATGACCAGTCAATTATTTCAGTCTTAGAAAACAAACTATGGTAAAGATCTGTGTCGTCGGTGCAGGTGTCATCGGGTTGTCATCTGCCTTACGTATAATTGAACTTCATCCGGAAGCGGAAGTTGTTGTAATTGCCGATAAATTTTCACCGGGCACAACATCGGATGTTTCCGGAGGATTCTGGGAGCCTCATCTTCTTGGTGATACGCCACAAGAAAAAATCAGGTTCGTGTATTTATGATTCTTCCATTTTTGTCGTAAGATTGGTTGAACGATAATGTAAGCCGACGTGTAGCCAAACTAAAATAATGAGAAGAAATTTCAGCACTCTAGCTTAGAAGGCTACACATAATACTACTTATCACAGTACCGAGACCGGTAGCAGACCTATTACAGCTGCATTTACTCCACTGTAAGATGTAAAACATATATCTTTTAAGAGCATCTCTTAAGTTCAATGTGCCGTTCAGTTATGGAAATAAAATGTGTTGTCTTTGTTTCGTTTCGTTTTGATTTGATGCCTTTTCCAACACTATTCATTTTGTACCTAAGCTGTGTGTCCGGTTTAGTACAAATAAATGTATTCTCCGACGATGACTTACAATTTCTCTGCATAAATTAGAGATGGGGAAGAAATGAATGAAGAGTCATTGTAAATAAGTATTCAAAACGTCACAGAGAGCATTGCTACACCCGCAAAATGAAATCACAGCGTCTGTATTAATTAAGTGCACTACCTACTTGAGGAAACTTTCAGTTAAGTACGGTGATCAGTTTGGATCATCGAGATTTTTATTCCTGAACCCCGTTCGATGAAGTCGAAAACGCGATGGTGGAAGTCGAAATAACGATGACAAAACAAGAAACTACGTATACGATATGGTGAAAGTCTAAATTACGAAACCGGCACGATGATGAAAATGCAATATCATTTTGCGTTTTTACCATTGTGGTTTCGTGGTTTCATCGTCGTGGTTTCAGGTTCAGAAATAAAAATATCGATGGTCCAGTAGTTAAGGTTATGTGAAGAACTTTGTATAACTGCAGAAAATGGAGTTCAAAGACGTTCGAACATATGTCATGGCTCGCAAATACAGACTGTGCCAAGTACACAGGGACCTGTATGGTGTCCGGATATCAGATGAGCTCAGATCCAAACACAGAGGTAATGCAGGTTCAAAATATTACCTTCAAGAAATAAGGCAACATGCGTATGGATATGCACTAAAGTATTAACAAAACGCGTAACTGGGGCCTTTATTTCTAATACGGATCAACCCATAACAAAGGGAAATGGGAATCAGTGGTTACACTTCTGTGATAAATATCATAAATTCGCAAACCGATATAATTTAGCGGCGCGCGGTCCAGTGGTTAACACGTATGATTTGTAAGCTTACGGTGCTGGTTCGAATACAGGACGAGCTACTTTTTTTATTTTTCCAGCATGTTTTACTTGGAGAAGGAATACAAGTAAAACTATTTGTATCATGATTTTCTCGTGCACTTATACTGAGTACTTATTGACATTTTTCACAGGATCTCATATTAAAATATACATTGAATCTATTAACATTGTAAGATAAATAAAGAAAGGAAAACAAATGAAACCAATGTTACGATCGTTAAAAACATTATGAATAAGTAAAAATAATTTTAAAAAAAGACGGGCTCGAACCTACACCATACAAACATAAAAAGAATAGAGGTCCGGCACACTATCCACTAGACTACTAATCTGTTATGATATAATCCATCGTATTTGGAGTTAAGAATACTACAATATACAAATTAACACCACTAATCGGATAAAACACCTGCTTTACCTGTTTTTGGATTTTACCAAGTACCGTTAAAATAAAATTATCGCGATCCATTAATAGTATAGTACATACCTAAACTTGCAACGGATCAATGAGTCAGAATGTATACATAGGAATATAATGGAACTTAATCTCAAATTTGCTTACATTGTGTACACAACGTTAACAAAACTAACATGTGATCAGCATGTTCATTAATATTGCAGGCGCCATTCTGGAAGGACCAGGTAAAGAACTTCCGGGTTCTCAGCCAGGATGAAATGAAGCAATATGAAGATATGAAGTACGTAATTAAGCCATATTATAATATTTGAAATTTATGACACTGATATGAAATCTTTAAAAGTGTGCATGGAATGACTACATCGGCAAGGATTTTATTCTAAAAGGTTGTTATTGAAACGTTTTTAGAAAGATATGGAAGTATGATGTGCTAATAAACATTTCCTGCACACATTATGACTTTTAATGAGTAATTGGTCATTATTTGTAATAGATTAAACTATTTCATCGTTAGATATTAACAGTAGATGAAGAAATTCCTCAAAAATGTATTCAACCTGGTAAGATGTGCAGCTGATAAAATGTGAATTATAAACTTTCATATGTTTCTAGTTTTTAGTGGTAGTAAAAGTAAAAAACTATACTGTAGTTATTTGTACATTATGGCGTATAAACCAACTGCCTATACACACAAATACTTTAAATTACATAGATACTGTGTTCTTATTTTCAAATATGAAATGAGGGCATCATATAACTTCAAACATACCATTTTCCTACTCAGTTTTGCCACTGAAGGCTATGTATTTTCTCAAAGACATTGTAAATATGAAAAAATATTGACTGTTCTAAAGCAAAACTGTTTTGTCCGTAATCTTATATTTGAGACTGAGGTTGAAATTATACGCATGGTGTTTCACTTCATTTGAAATGATAAATCGCCTCGTTTCGACAAAATTTAGACAAGCATGTTAATACAGTGTAAAAACTATAGGTTATTATATCAACCAAATCAGTAATATTGAAAACATTGCAAAAGAAATTCTAATTTTACCCATTGTTCTCTAATATCACTAAATGTACATAGCTTTCTTTCAGATTTGGATTCTTTTACACTACAGTTAAGTTGGAATCTCAGATGTATTTACAGTGGCTTATGAAAAGGTAACATTTCTATACTTACCTTACTTAATTTTCATAATGGGTTTGAGCCGCACCATGAGGAAACCAACATAATACATTTGCGGCCAGCATGGATCCAGACCATCCTGTTCGCTAACAGTTTCTCTAACTGCAATAGGCTTTGAAAGCGAACAGCATGGATCTTGACCAGACTGCAGATGCGCAGGCAGGTTTGGATCCATGCTGGTCGCAAATGCACTATGTTGGTTTTCTCATGGTGCGGCTCATTTGTATATCTTATATTAGTGCTTTACAAAATTATGATTTTCGATTGGGCTACACAGAATTCCACAAAACTGAAATTGAAACAATTCACAATTCGAATAACGGCGTTGTAGATGGTACGTAATAAAAAGTGTAAAAAGATAGTGGAGCATGAAAAAATGGAACTTTTCACTTTTGTTACAGGGTTCAGAGGCTAGGTGGTAGGTTGAAGAAACAGCGTATAAACACATTTGAAGAGGTAAGTATAGTAGGGTTATTACAACATTACATTGATCTGAAATGTTGTATTCGGCAGAAGTGGAACTTGCCATGCCTTAATGCATCATTGCAGGTCAATGTACTGTTTGATAACCCTTGTATTATAAAACATAGTATTATATACCTATTTCTAGCGCATTAACACATCTGAAGAGGTAAATATAGTAGTATAACAGCACATTGGTCTGAAATGTTGTATTTGGCTAGAGTGGATTTTGCCAGGCTTTCATCCGTAAAATCTGCTAGGACCGAAAGCATCATTTCCAATCAAGATGCTGCTTTAATGACCCTTGTATTATACATATGAGCCGCGCATGAGAAAATCACCATAGTGGCCAACATAGTGGCTTTGCGACCAGCATGGATCCAGACCAGCCTGCGCATCCGCGCATCCGCGCAGTCTGGTCAGGATCCATGCTGTTCGCTTTCAAAGCCTATTGCAATTAGAGAAACCGTTAGCGAACAGCATGGATCCTGACCAGACTGCGCGGATGCGCATGCTGGTCTGGATCCATGCTGGTCGCGAAGCCACTATGTTGGTTTTCTCATGGCGTGGCTCAAATGTATACCTATCTTTAGTGTTGTATCAGCTAAAATCGACTACAATTTTAGAAAAAAAAAGATTGAAAACTTGTTTGAAACGGGGAAGATTCTTGTGCATGCAACGTCAAGACGCCACCATTACGATATTTCTTATTGAGCATTTTGCTGAATCTGATGGGAGTTCAATACTGGCTTTTGTATTCGTTAGTGAAATACATGCTGTATTGAGACACAAATTCGATGGCAGTTTAATACAAGTTATTTCCAAGCTGAACAAAATATTGTTTGACGTTCTAGGTAAGTGTTCCTTGTACATAATATCAACAATGCGTATGACTAAAAGGAATTTGCCACATATATGTAACTTGAATTTTAGTCTTACCAATACAACTTTTATGTTATCGTAATGCATGTATATATAGTTTACCTGAAATAAACACAGACAAATTATTTATAGCTTGCTGATGGAAATTATGCAGTAATAATCAACTGTACAGGTGTTGGTGCGAGGCAGTTGGCCAATGACAGCAGCGTTCAGCCAGTCAGGGGTCAAGTCATAAGGGTAAACAATACACATTTACATTATGTTGTGGTATCAAAATGAGGGAGGAAAGAGTCCATAAGACTACATGCCGTTATGATGTACCTATTCATATAAGTCTATTTTTTCGGCGACGCCGTCTGAATTCGTTTTCGTTACCTATGCCACGTGACTTCTGTTTGCAAATCAAACTACTTGATAGCGCATTATAGATAATATATCAAAATGGAAGATTTATGTAACACTCTGCCTGATTGGACGAGAGTGTCAATTTTTTTCACTCTGTTGATTGTGCTACGCTGAGTGATATGTAGACAAAGCGTTTATCCTAAACGACGCTGTTCACAGTTTTAAAGCTAACTTTGGCTCAGTATATTTAGCAAGAATATTGATATATCTCATAATGATAAGTAAGTTTAATAAATATGATAAAAACCTGTTCAAATACCAACACATATCAAATTAAAGAAAGAGCTGAATACGGTCTTCGTATCACATGAATAAGGGTGTGATAAGAGTCTTTTATGTGGAGAAGTGCTTTTTAAAAGATTTTCTTGTTACAATTGTCGTCTGTATATGAAAAGGTTTCTTGCTTTTGTGACTTATTCAGATTGCATATTAAAATGAGTACTTGTTTGCTTTGATATATTTGTTATAAATTATTTAACTGATTTATTATATATGAATATTTTTCTTTAGTATGGTATGCAAATATTGAACTCAGTTGAAATCTGTTTTATTATATATATGCTATATAATGACTGAATCTCATTACACTGAAATGAAGGTACGCTGCGTACAGTTTATCTATGTGATATGACCTCGGTCAAACTTTGCTTATGAAACCGAAATATTGAAATAATTACAATTGTATGTTTTGCTTGACATTCACTTTTTTATAGGTGTGACGTCATTGTCCAAAGATTCATGAATAACGAATATGCTATTTGTTAAAGCGGGATCAGTTGGCCTATTTTAGAAATAAATAAAAATAATAAACAAAAAATCCTTTAATTGATTTTTTCTCATGTATTCTAATCAAACTTGATTTGTAGCATCTTTATTAGGCCCGCAGCCAACTTTGTTCAGCTGGGACATTTGACCCCTTTTAGGGGCTGCTAGAGGTAAAATTAGAAATGCCTTTATACAGCGTCTCATGAACAGCTTGGTGGATCTTTGTCATACTTGGTCTGGAGCATCATTATAAGGTCCTCTTCCAAATTTATTTAAATAGGAACTTGGGCCCTATTAGAGACCACTATAGCTAAAAGTAGATATGCCTTCCTTCGCATTAACCACTAAAATGTAATGGATTTTTATCAAACTCGATGTGTAACAATATCGTAAGTTCTCCTGCTATTTTGTTACAAATGGGAATAGGGACCAATTTAGCTAAAAATATAAACACGTTTAATGACCTCTTCTCATGAACCGCTTCATGAATTTTCATCAAACTACTGCTGTAATTATTCGTCTAAGGATAAACGAAACAAAATTGCAACCCTACGAAACCTTTGCGAAAAAATAAAAGAGAACCATTTAAATTGTTAAAGTACGGTGTTTAGTTTTGCACTTTGAAAAATGTTAGATGAAAGATGAATGTTAGATGAAAAATTCATAAACTTCTTTCCTTATTACATTTCGCCGACCATCATTTTTAAAGATATTTCTTGTTAATATATTCAATTGCTGTTTTGAAAGTACTGTCAGTTAATCCTTACGTTGAAAAATAAATATAGTATAAAAGCATAAATGGGATTTAATAGATCATTACTTCTTTTTTACACAACTTCCTTATAGTAAAATCCAGTCAGTACATGCATGCAATACTGAATATGTTGACCTTAACTTTGGAAAGTCTTATCAATTATTTAGCAAATATCCACATATATACTTCTTTAAATCTTAACGGACCCGAAAGTTTTGCAGAAATTATGGACTATTTTACACTGCTCGGCGACAGTTCTGAAATACATAAAATTGAGACACAGACGAAAAGCTCTTTTTTGTATTTGAACAACGTTAGATTTAGACTATAAACCGCCAGTGAATTTTACTCTTGATTCAGGTTATTGCTCCATGGATAACAATGCATTATGATTTTCAAGACAGACACGGAAAAGATTTCTATATTTTCCCAGGGTAGGTTAAGTTGTACCAAGTTTAGTACCAGCCTAAGATAACAAATACAAATTCCTCCTATCACAAACACGCAAAGTTTCTAATCAACTTTTCATGCTTCCACAAAATCCAACCACCTTTAGCACAAAATAGCAAAAGAGCAGTAACTTTCTGTAGCCATTTCCACTTTTAGGGACAAACACGTGTCATAGGTGATTTACATTATAGTTGAGAACAAATACATACTTCAGTGATTTAAAATATGCATAATTATTCTTTTTTTATTTAAACAGGTACAGGCTCCATGGATTAAACAATTCAGCATCTTTATAGGAAAGGATGAGCTTTCATATATTTTACCTTCGTTAGTATTACAGTTTTGAAAAATAAAGGAGTTGTCCGAGCACTCCTTGCACTGCTCCTGCAGCCTTCTTTACTGAATTAAAGGAGTCAGCATGATTTGAAAATTGATGTTTTTAGCCGATACAAATATTATCGTAGTGGAATTTATGATTTTCCGACAAACTTATAAAATCACTTCATTGTAATCAATGTGAGCTTCAGTTGTTTCTTATGAATATTTCTTTTACTCTTTCTGGATATTATTGTATTTTGTACCGAGAGAAAACATAAAGAGACTATTGTATTTTAATTTTGTGACATCCCTTCTCATTAAGTAACTATATTTTATACTCCACAGGTCAAATTATGTTGTACTTGGTGGAGTAGAACACCATGGGGACTGGAATACAGAAGTGAGCACTAGTGACAAGAAATTGATATGGGACAACTGCACAAAATATTTGCCAAGTTTAACGGTGAGAAATCAAGAGCCATATTATTTCGATAAAATTCCTCTGTCCCATTAAGGGATTATTTAGTTTTTTATTTGCCCCAAACATTTTTGTGGTGAGGGGGTCACTTAGATTTACCTTTGTCTGTATGTCTGTCCGTCCGAATGTGCGTCCGTCCGTGTATGTGTTTTGACATGGAGTCCTCAAACATCATAGGACTTTTGATAGGCTTACAACACTTACCTGCACTCGCAAACTCTGTGCTTTGCAGGACCTCAGAATCATTTACGGAGTACACCTACTGTTCCTAATCTAGGGCCTCCGTGGCCGAGTGATTAAGGTCGGTCTATTCACACTTGAGGCGTAGAATTCTTCATGTGAGGACTTATGGAAGGCCGGTTGTTCTACCAAGGTGACCAGTAATGCCTGAAACAATGGCTGGAGGGGCGTCTGGGGTCCCCACCGACGACCATAAGCTGTAAATATCGCCACATGGCCTTGACTGGGCGGATGCAAACAAAACCAAAGAAAAACAAAAACGATAACACTCGGCTAATACATACCGGCGGATTCCATTGTTTTGAATTCTTCTATAAGCCTGCTTATCTAGTATAGCTAACTGCTAGGCGCATAACCTTTTTCTTTCAAAAATAGGTCATTTAGCTTCTATGAATGTACTTTTCAAGAAATGTATGCACGCATTAAGACTATTTTAACGACGTAAGGTAAGGTTAGGTTTAACCTACGTTTTATTGTGTACATTAAATGCAATGCGTGTGTACGTTCAATACGTGACAATTGGGGCCAACCACAATAATTACCGGAGATAATATTCTACAGGAAGCAGTTATAGACAGCGACTGTGTAGGACTGAGGCCGGCACGTCCGTCTGTAAGACTAGAGATAGAACACATTGATGTCAAGGGAAAAATAATGGTAAGCTGATTAAATTTTTTTTGTACGAAAATGGACAAGAAAAGGCTCTAAGTGATTAATTTAATCACTGTGATTTCAGTTATGTTATCCGACAATTGATGTAAAAAACTTTTAACCCTTACCAAAATATCAGGCTTCCGGCGAACGTTGCGGCAAATTTGCCGCAAACGTTTTGGTGAATTTGCCGCAAACTTTCTTTTGGCAAACTTTCACCATGCAAATTAGTTTTGCCGCAAACAATTTATGCAAATGAAGTTTGCAGCAAATTTGCGGCAAACCTAATTTGCATGGTAAAGTTTGCGGCAAATTCGCCAAAACCTTTCTGGCAAACTTATGGCAATGTTATTTATGCAAATTAGTTTGCCGCAACTTTGATGCAAACAATTATGCAGATTTGTTTGCCGCAAATTTGCCGCAAATTTTTGGCGCTAAAGTAACATGCACTTTGTTTTTAAAGAACAAGGGAATCTGGGTTCAGCAATATATTTTCAAGAAAAGTAAGAAAAGGCACATTTGTCTCTTATTCAAATTTGCAAAAAAATGTCTGCTGATAATGATTTATCTTTTCTAAATAATTATACAGAAAGAAATACAAATGTACGAGGTCAGTATGATAAAGTATGTCTTTAGTAAATATGTTTTATGCTTACATGGGTTTGAAACTCTTTAAATATTTTAAAGGTTGTGAAAGCTATGTTTAGGTCAGCTTTTCTCATAAACTATCAAAGCTATTCTTTAAAACTTGCAACACTTGTTCACCATCATAAGCTGACCCTGTACAGCAAGAAACATAACTCTGTCCTGCTTTTTGCAAGAATTATGGCCCCTTTTGGACTTAGAAAATATCAGATTTATTGGTTAAGTTTTATGTTTAGGTAAACTTTCCTCCTAAGCTATCAAAGGTATTGCTTTGAAACTTGCAACTGTTGTTCACCATCATAAGCTGACTCTGTACATCAAGAGACATAACTCCATCCTGCTTTTTGCAAGAATTATGGCCCTTTTTGGACTTAGAAAATCATGGATAGGACAATTTTTCTATTATACAAAAAAAAATCAGATGAGCGTCAGCACCCGCAAGGCGGTGCTCTTGTTTGTACTCAGTAATGTTAGAATATTAGACTGTCCTTAACCACATGACATATTGCTAAAAGAAAATGTGACCTTTTTTCAGGTCTAGTCCTTTTTAGTTTCCTACTGGTTGTTTCACTCAAGGGGACTTATGACTCCACCTTCCACCCCCTCTCAGCCTAACGTCCGTTAGTCAGTCAGTCAGTCAGTCAAATCAAGTGGGATCTTTTGCGCTATAGCTTACAGATTCGCCAATTAAGTTTCAATATACGGCAATAGATATGACAGACTCCGCGTCTGGTATACATGAGAGAGTGACTTCTGTCTTATTTCTTTTTCTTATTTCAGCCTGTAATTCACAACTATGGTCACGGGGGAGCTGGAGTAACACTTCATTGGGGTTGCGCTGAAGAAGTGTCACACCTTATAACCGACCTTCTGAGACAGGATAAAACTATGTTAAAGAGCAAAACTGAGTTGGCTAAGCTGTGATTGATTTTTCTTTTCTGAGACGCTATTTCAATCATATGCAATACAAAAGGGATCGCCATTTATTACAAAGTTGTACTTATCCTAACAGGAACACCCATTTTAGAATTAAACAAACGATTGTTATTATGTTATTATGCATTGCAGCAATTAAAAAGAGAATATTTATTTGTGTCGGACTGCGTGGTAAATCTAGATATCCCTCGACCAGATACGATATTTTCATGAGCAGATACTCCACAAGTAGAAATGTGAATCCTACGGTGTTCCGTTTGGACAATCGTGACTTTTTATTTAATACTAAACCGCGATGCAAGATGGTACGATGACGAAAACGCGATGGCGCGATGGCACGATGATGAAACAACGACGGTACGATGGTGAAAACGCGATGGCACGATGATGAAATCGCGATAGTGCGATGGTACGATGGTGAAATGTTGATGTTATATCGCGTTTTCATCATCGTACCATCGCGTTTTCACCATCGCACCATCGTGCCATCGCGTTTCCACCATCGTACCATCGTGCCATCACGTTTTCACCATCGTACCATCGCGTTTTCACCATCGTGCCATCGCGTTATCATCATCGTACCATCGCGTTTTCACCATCGTACCATCGCCTTCCGGTTAGAAATGCGTAGTCCCATGCACTTGTATTTTTGTCAACAATAGATGAATGTATCTCAATGTATTTTGTGAGAAGAAATTTACCAGTTAGATTCTGCTGTTTTGCAAAATGTTTTACAAAATGTTCAGTGCTCAGTTCATTAAAACTGTAAAATCTTCAAGGCCACGTCCTTTGTATTTTATGTATGCATTAAAGTAAATAAAAAGCTGGGTGTAACAGTCACATGGTATTATTCAAACTCAGCTTATTCTTGTTAGGATGTAGAAGGTACATAGTGCAATGTGAAAATGAGATTGTATCAAGCCTGTATTTCACTGACACATATACTGTACCATTGCGCATGACCACCGGAAGGCGATGGTACGATGGTGAAAATGCGATGGTACGATGGTGAAAACGCGATGGTACGATGGTGATAACACGATGGTACGATGATGAAAACGCGATGGCACGATGGTACGATGGTGAAAACGCGATGGTACGATGATGAAAACGCGATATTACATCGACATTTCACCATCGTACCATCGCACCATCGCGATATCGCATTTTCACCATCGTACTATCGTTGTTTCATCATCGTGCCATCGCTCCATCGCGTTTTCGTCATCGTACCATCGTGCATCGCGGTTAAGTATTAAATAAAAAGTCACGACTGTCCAAACGGAACACCGTAGAATCCAGTGTTCTCAAGTGGAAGATAGTTTGAGCTTACATAAGAAACATGTACATTTTCTTGTTGTAAAGGTTTGAAGTGAAAATTCATAATATACTTTCTTTTGTTTGGATACATAGAAATAACGCAAAACTAATATTTCGTCTTAACTGAGTCAATATTTACCGTTATTCAAATAAAATTCTTCACCATATTTTTAGCAAATGCTTGTACCATATACAGAGCTTCTTGAATATGCTTGTTTCTGTTAAAATACGCCTACGCTAAAATGACGTCACGTTAACGTGCGACGACATCAATAATTTTGTTGCGACTAAGAAAGAGTGCCACAGCTATACTTTTTCAACTGTTTTAGAAATAATGTTTAGTAAAATCGTGTTTACCTAAATTAATACACTCAAAACCAGAATAATTTATAAATTATTTCGTGAGCGTATAACCTCTTTTAGTATATTAATAACTTTAAAACATGGTTTTTCTACACATTATTTCTTAAATGAATAAATAAATATTGTGTTTCTACCATTTTGGAATTGCTGAACTAAACGCTCACTGTTAGGAATATAATATTTCTTAAACACCGTTATTAATAGGCCTATCATGATAAATATTTAAACAGAAACTAGCAGAACCTACATAGTCCATAGGAGGACAATTTTTGATAGCAGATTATCAAGTGATTGATATATACTTTTCGAAGATTTACCAACGCCTTATTATCATAACAGCACTAAACAATTGAAAGAATATGGAATAAATGTCCTTTCAGATGGTTACTTTCTATGCTCAACTCAAACCTGATCATCAGGTCAAATGCCAAGGTCATACATACCGTACTGTAAAAGTTTTACACTGTTTGGGATACTAATTATGTTTTATATTAGTTTCGTTTTCTATTCTGGAAATTTATGATAATGTGTTTCTCATTTAATAAATTTTAGCGTATTTTGTAATAATTATAATTCATGCATAAAACCGAGAACTGAAATAGATATCTGAACCACAACATAGCCGACCGAGGATGAAGTTTTATATCCCGTGTAAAATAATGTCGCTTGGTAAACATAAATATGTTGAAACAAAACAAAAATATTGACATGTTTAGAACTATTAATGTTAAGGAAGTAGGTAAGCAACATTGTTAAATATTTAGATATAAAAGAACTGACATTATAATGCAACAGATCTAAAAAGATCAACGTTTTAAATAAGCTATGTACGAACTCAATGAGTACATATTTAGAATCTCTTCAAACCCATTTTACTGACCTTCAAAGAGGTTCCCTCGTATGACAGAATACAGTAATAATTTTAAAAGACACTAATAAAATTACAAAAAAAACTAATGCAAACTTCAAGGAAACATTCTTTGTCTAGATGAACGTGTGCAATAGCAAAAAAAAAAAAAAAAGGACAACATCAAGCTAACTTTGCAAAACTTGTGAAAAAGAAAGTAAGTTATGTAAATTTTGGTAATTGTGCTAAAACCTGTCATATATGGAAGGCCAGTGTCATTCGACCTTCGGCCGTAATTCGCTTAATTCAGAATGAACACAAAATAAACTGAGGCACAATCGCTTTCAGATATTGTACGTAACGTTCATATTTATACAGTATCACTCGCTTGATTATGTACAAACCCACACTCTACCACAAGTTAAGTTCTACTACATATTGGAATTAATTAATAAAGAGGCACAGGCAATAATAATAATGATAGATAGCAAAACAATAACTGCAAACATATTTGTCAACAAATTTGGAGGAATACGAAACTTGTACTCTTTACAGCATATAGGCCTACAGGAGCAGTCCCAGATGTCTTCTGGTTGATTCTTGACTTCTGTCGATTCAATGTTAGAACAGTTAATTTCATTCAGATCAACAATAGGATTGATATGGGTGTCCTTCTTTGTCTCATGAACTCGCATTACAGATAATGAAGGGTTTCGAATTGATGTATATGCTAGCCACCATCTTCGATTCCTGATATTTGCTAAAAAGAATTTCAAAAAAATGATTAATGATCCTACGGCAAGGGACGGCATCACTACTCTTGTTAAGTTCGGTCAACAACAAAGTTTGAAAAGTGAGAATATATCAAACATCTGTGCTTATAAGCATGTCTGTAATGAAATACTCGCCACCGTAACAACATTAAAGATATGTTAATATTTAATAAAATCGAAAGAGAATATTTTGCATTCTACAAGTTTATTGTACGAATTATTAATTTATTTTGTTGGGTCTAACGTCGCGCCGACACAGTCATAGGCCATATCGCGACTTTCCAGCTTTGATGGTGTAGGAAAACCCTCCGAGCATTATTTCATCACGAGCGGGCACCTGGGTAGAACCAACGACCTTCCGTTAGCCAGCTGAATGGCTTTCTCACATGAAGAATTCAACGCATCGAGTGAAGCTCGAACCCACATCGGTGAGAGGCAAGTGATTCAAAGTCAGCGACCTTAACCACTCGGCCACGGAGGCCCCTTATTGTACGATTACTTAGTACCAGAAACTTTGTGAACTTTACTGTGACAGATGCTAAAGAAACGAAAGAAGAAAATTTATAAATTTCCATAATGTGTTCTTTTTGTTCTATGAAGACAAAAAGAAGAATGATGAAATAAAGTATTCAGTTATGATATTAAGTAAAGTTATTACTAGATGATGTAGAAGAGTTCCTAGCAAAGCTGTCAATGGCATGTTCTCCAGAACGAGGATGTTTCGTTTCCATCCTATCCTCTATCTCTGATTTCAGGAGGTGACAGAAGGTCCGTAAAACTGGATGGTTATGTGCAACGTCTACCATTATCATCCCAATGTAATTTACATAACCTATAATTAAATATAAAACTGAAATATACCACTTGAATGTACAGCGAACGTAACATTATAACATTGAAATATTGTTCTAATATACAGGTATTAAATAGGTATTAAATAAAACCGTTTTAATTTCAAATGTTAGTTCTCATGACAATTTGACCCCAATTAGGTAACTTTATTGATAAGAGGTATAATTACAAGAACAGAAAGGAATAGTTTTATTTTCCGCATTACAAACATATACACACACAAATGAAAAAAAGAAGAAGATAAAGCAAGGGAAAGAACTATGACAAAGTAGAGTTTTGAACAAGGTTAATGTTACGTCCCGCACTTAAGAAACATATTATAGCAAAAGGATGTTTTAACACTATTTATGCACGATGGGCAGTTATACGCCGGGCGTGATAAGTTTACGAGGGCGCAGCCCGAGTGAAATTATTTGTACGACGTATTACCGCCCGAGTGTATAAAAAGTGTTAAAATGGTTTTGCTATTAATTATTTCGTTTCTAATATGCCCTTAACCATAAACAGTAGATAAAATATAGTAGCAATATAGTAGCGCTCTTTCTTGGTCGCAACAAACACATGACGTCACCGCACTTTAACGTGATGTCACTCTAGCGTAAGTGTGTTTTAACAGAGACAAGCATATTAGAATATTCGCAAATAATATTCATAGTCATAATCTCAGAGAGCATATTAATGGTAATCACCAGTATATTTCAAGGACTTACATCTCACAATAACATTCATTAAAAAAACTTGCCAAATGGTTTATTACATCAGAATTATTTCATTATTCATAAGCCACATGAATCTACTGTCATTTAGCATATTTTCGAAGCGAGCGTTCATAATATTGACTGTCTAAATAATTCCATTTGATGTAAATGGTACATAGTACACATGATAACAATAAAATGAAATTCATGTTCGGTTTGTCCTGAATGACACACATCACAAAAAACCCTAAGATACTGGTATATCATATTTTAATACGTGTAGGCCTAATTAAACTATGAGAGCTCATTTTAAAAAGTAGTGTAAAAGTTCAAATATTTCTCTTTAGTCACTGCAAAATATTCTTTCTCTTTAAACAAAGCATATGTACGTTAATTTACAACTCCAAAGTTTCCAAACAAGTTCCTACTGTCTTAATATACAAGTATTTTGTTGGTATTTTAAGAAAATTAATTCAGAGTAATAGTGAAGTCCAGGCACCCAACTATAATTTCTTATTTCTGAATTATAGTAAATCATTTTCATGAAATGCAAAAGATAATAGACAATACACTGTTTTACCAGAAGTCAATAACTCTTAAAACCTGAAAAAAATATTTTACTGAGCTTACAATAACATCATTAGTTATAGTGGTCATTATCCCAGTTTTGCACATAACATACTGTTGTAATTAAATAATGTTAAAACTAGTCAAACTGGTGTTTATTATTACCTATATAGTTTATACTAATTTGTTTTAACTCGAATGTGATGAAAGTTTCAAGCTTATTGGAACCACTGTCGAACTACTATACAATGTAACGGGTTTCACAATAAGATCAAATGATTCACAATGGTTTCAACATTTGGTGAGAAGTTACCAAAACCCCGGGTAAGTTTAAAGTCTGCCATCAGTGCTCTAATTTCAGACAGTAAAATACCAGTTTAGATAAACTCAAAGGTACTTACAAGACGACAAGTTTCCTTATAAAGACATGTAGTCTTAGACAGTCTATCATTTTTACTAGAAGCAAATATTTATACTTATCATAAAACATTATCTCAATAATTTTTATTTCTTTTTATGTTGATGACAGTGCAAAGTCATCAGTATATTACGGATAATCTTACATTTATCCTTATCCTCGTAACCTCTCATTAGCAAGCAGCGGTCCATCCGTGGTATTAGAAAAACACCCAGTATTGCACTAACTAAAATACGTTTCAGAAACGAGAACACTCCTACGCTGGCATTCAGAAACACCATGAAGAAACTGAAAATGTTGTATGCGTTCCTGAAATTTGAAATGAAATATAGAGAGTGTTGCGTAGAAACCTTTTGTCTTTTACTACAAAATTTAGAAATATATTAAACAGGAATATCAGCCAGAGGCTTATTATCAGAAGTTATTCCATCGACGTACCTTCGTTTATATGACTGAAAAATTGTTGAAAAAGACGTTAAACCCGAACACACACACATATCTGATCGTAAAAAATAGTTTCTGACTGGGTACATAGAAATAAAATTCATGTATGACATAATATCAAACATTAAGGATCTTACATGCCTGCGTGTGTAAGACGGGGTTTTCCCTACCCGGGGGAAAGTGTGGAATGGAAAACCGAGCTTAGCAAGGTTTTTTATCTAAGCTGTCCCGAGGGTTGGGAAAACGGCTATCTTACACAGGCAGACATGTTAGATCATTGTTCTTGCCTATCACGTTCAAAATAGATCGTGGAGGCAAATAGATCTGGGTATTTCCTGGCAATATTTATATAGTTCATAACGCTATTATAGTATTAGTACTATTTGACGTCACCTTTGGGCAAACTATTTTAGACAAGGTTTTTCCCTAAGGAAAGACAGAAGTATCTATCCCTAGGGCGTGCTTTGACAAGTGTATACTTTCCCCGCTAGGTAGGCAAGAATTAAATGATTTTGAGAAGATAAGCGTATGTTTGGGCAAAAATAACATTGAAACAAGTACATCATTTATTAATTGCATGGCAGAGTAACAGAAGTTATTATGAACTGCTGTCTTTTCTGGCTATTGGCAAGAACTATATTCAAGTAATCATTGTACTGATAATAAACTAACGTTTTCTCATATAATGACTGTCACAAGATCTAAATTATCAACATTTTAAGAACTTCATTTTAAACTCTAAAACGTGAAGGAGTCACTTTAAAGCTATGTTTACACTTGAAATGGACCACATATAACCCTTGGGAATGGACTATATGTTTGCATATGGAAAGGGAAAGTATATGCCATTGGAAAAGACCCAGTTGGTGCTATTGGAATAAAAAGTAACTATGCCATTGGAAAGGACTATATTTTAGCGAATTATACATATATGCCATTGAAAAATCTCTGTGTTTGCTGCTGGAATAAAACACATGTATGTCATCGGAAAGGACCACGCGTTTGCTGCTGGAATAAAACACATGCATATCGTCGGAAAGGACCACACGTTTGCTGCTTGAATAAAACACATGTATGCAATTGGAAAGGACCAACTGTTTTCTATTTGAAAACAGTCATGTATGTATTTGGAAAAGACCACGTGTCTCCGCATGGTTTACCTTGCAATAATCAACATGTATTTCAATGGAGTTGATCACATATTTGACATTAGAATGAACCTCTTGAAAGTAAACTTTTGTTTGTCTTCTTAAATAATCTGATACATTGTCGAATTTTGTACACGGTTTCACTTCAGAGTAAAAGCACTATTGCTACAGTAACTGTTCTTTAGGGCTAGAAAAATAGCGTACTAAAATGCGTTATATCTACGCTAATAATACTATTGTTTACAAAATATGAATCTAAGAAGATTAGTGATCAGTCGTGACCTCCATGTGCAATGTTAGAATGGACCATATGCCATATGTTTGCTAATGCTAATGAAATAAACCACACATTCTCCGTATGAACTGAAACTGACTACATGTTTGCATCTGGCATATACCATGTATCTGATTTACCTGTTGTCCACAGCTAAAGGCCTGTGTTTGTCATTATCGTGTATTTTCGGTTGCATGAAAAATCGCCCAATAAAGAAAGTCTGGACCTTGAAAATGATAATCATACAAACTGGATAACTGAAACAAGAAATATATTTTTAAAATTCCTCAGAAAATACAATGTTGACAAATTAACTTAAGAAACATTATTTCAACAGTGTTATCAAGAAGCTCGATAAATATTTGATTTAGAATAAAACATACACAAAGAATACAAACAAATGTACAAATGGAAAAACAATTTCTTTCAACGATTGTGTTTATAACGACTTAACACAAAGAAACCTCACAATAGGAGATCCTAATTAGAAGTTTGGTATTAAACACCCAGTTACCCAATTAACAGGTTTATTATGAAATGTAGCATGATGTTACCTTGGACGAAAGTGATTGTCACTTTATTCTAAACGTACATGAGTACGCTTTCAGTTGCAATTTCAGTTTTCTTTGTGATATTGTCCTAATAACGATGTTCTACCGAGTTTTTAGAAATATGAGATTTTCTTATTACCACAAATAAACTTGCATGGCTGACTTATTTTCTCACCGTTACGACAATTACATCAAACCGATTATCCGTTATTGGAACCATAAAAAAGACCGTCACATTTACAACAATATCATCTACATCCAATAATAATGACGTCATCAAGTGTACTTTATAAATACTTCGAAAGGTTTAGAAAACCTAGCAAAGACGAAGTTAAAATGACCAGTGTTGGATAAACAACATGTTCTATTTGAAATTTTCTGCCTCAAAGGTGAGAAAATAACATTTGAAGTATATACAGTAAACACTTTTCAATTATCAGTTTCGACAGACTATAGAACCTACGTATTGTGATTATTTCAGAATTGTACATGTGATCTGATATATTGTTTTGTACATGGTAGGTATAACGCAAGAGGTAGGTTGCAGCTTTGGAAGATTAAATAAACTGATAAATATGAATATGTTTCTCTTACAATCATATCCGAATGAAATATAATATTAAACACATACACAAGCCATTCAAACTCACGCCACAGATACTTGATTTTTCCCGATACTACTACAAGCTTGACCAAAATCATCATCGTCGCCAGAGGTATATATACCATCAGAAAACATAGCAAACTTCCTGAAAGTAGAAGCTAATTTGATACTGTTGCACTTGAAAGTAAAAGTGCTATAAGAGTAAATGTTCTAGAAATTTAAGGTTTAGCAGTTTTTAAATCCAACCAGGACTGAACTGTTTTGATATCTGTCTTCTGGCCTGTTTCGTCTGGCCCTTAAGGGTGTTTCTCTTGTTGCTCTCTCTTATGTAAAGGCATTGAGTCAATAAGTTTTTGGTTCTTAAGGTTTGTTTTTTATATATTTATACAGGAGCATTTTTGTGTTTTACATGTCATGCCTTTTTGTTTCTATTACGTGTGTTAGAGATTCACCTGGCGGGGATTACTTTTATTTACACTGTCCCGTGTCTTTGCAATTGGAACATAGTGGGGGTAAGAATGAGGTTGGGTGCGCACCATAAACCGGTTTAAGCTCCCCAGTGGTGTTTTTGCCACTGACCGTTCCAAGGCGGTGCCCCACTGTGTTCCTTTATTTGTTCGTTTTGTCCTCGTGTGTTTGCTTTGTATTCGTGTGTGTCTGCGTACTGTGGGTTTCGTTTTGCGGAGGCTTTGTTTTTGGAACATGGCATTCCCAGTTTGATATATGTCCTTGTTTTTCACAATGTATTTTACTCGTAATTTGGACCAAATTTAAACAAACTTACAGAATTTTTTTTTTTACTCAAAAGTTTACAATACAATTGTTTTAGGAAATATTTAGACAGAAAAAATAGTGTGGATGAAACGAACTTTTAATAATTTTTTTTCTGCATGCATAATCGGGCGCTACCTAAATATCCAAACATAAAGCATGTCTTCATAAAATAAGAACTTCCTGGTTTTTAACATAGATGCTACTTATGATTTGGCCATCCTAAATTTCAAACAATAAACGTACGTCAGGTATTTGATTTGTAATGTCTGACATTTTCATATTTTCAAAAGTTAAAAGTGATCCCGCAAATCTGGGAAATTGGTTGTTTGTCTTACTTTTACCAAGTGAAGAAAAACTGCTTATTTTGTTATACATTTTCAATTATACAATAAGATGACTAATTATCAAGTCTCTTAAGATAAATCAAGTAGAATAGAATTACTTTGGACCAATATGAATCTCACTTGTTGAGAATAAATGAGCCGCGCCATGAGAAAATAGTGCGTTTGGGACCAGCATGGATCCAGACCAGTCTGCGCCTCAGCGCAGTCTGGTCAGGATCCATGCTGTTCGCTTTCAAAGCCTATTGCAATTAGAGAAACCATTAGCGAACAGCATGGATCCTGACCACACTGCGCGGATGCGCAGGCTGGTCTGGATCCATGCTGGCCGCAAATGCACTATGTTGGGTTTCTCATGGTGCGGCTCAAATACATTTACTTGACACGCTAAAATATCACAACTTGATATGCGTTCTCGTTCATAAGGAAAACACAAGGGGACTACTCTTAAAACAAAAGTCAACAAAAGATACGCAGTTTAGATTTATAAATTGCTACTTAAGTTATAAACACGCTATTGATGAAACAAATGTCAGGGTTATTTACACATTGATGTAATAATAAATATGGTCAAGACCTCAATATTTGTCACTGGCAGGTGACACTGGACATTAGTAGCAATGCTATGAAAGGCGTTTGGTAGGACGAAAGTGCATAATTTATTATGCTGCTGAACGGTTCTTGATACACGTGGCATGTGTCAAGACATTTTGAAAATTAAATTGTATATTCAAACTGAAAATTACGTAAAATGGTCTCATTTACACGTAGATGTCGAAATACCCTTTTGACAGATCGCGGGCTGAGCGCTAAACGGTTGAAACTCATCAACTTTTTCAGAAAATTTTAAGTTCCAATTCATATTAAAAACATATTCTGAAAATTACTGCTGAAAAAAGATACTTATCAAAAGGTTGTATCTCAAGCAGCCATTTCTTTTTTATGCAAAACAAAGCTAAATTAAACAACTTACCCCAAAGCATTCCAGTTATTGATGTCCCAATGAATCGCATTCCGTGTGCCTATTTGAAAAATAATAGAAAAAAGCATAGAACAGACATTGTTTATGACCTTTTTGATTAAGGTAACTTAACCCTTATTTTGTTGAGCTTAACATTTAAAAAGACGTGTAATTTTATTTTTCTCTATAGGTATACAATTTAAAAGAACAAATATAATGCCAAGCTGTAGACAATCAAAAAATCATGACATAACCTAAAGGAATATTGCATGCATATATATTAAAGTCCTTTTATCAACAGCAGAGTTATGGGCCTGGGTGTTTTGTATGACAGATCATTTCGTCATATATAATATTTATGCCAGGTAATATCTGTTGATAAAACATTCTTAAAAAGCTCTTCATATCGAAAGCGGTGCTGGAACATTATATATATCATCTCGCTATCGTAAAGGATAGTGAAACTCCTTTATTCTTGAAAGTTATCATTAAAACATAGGGACATACCCTTTAACACTTTGACATGCATGATATGAAATATTTTTGCAAGTGTCAGATATTAACAAAGTGGACAGATGTACAGGAAGAGGTACAAACTCTATACCTGTTAGTGTGACATGAAATATTTGTTCCATCACTTGATAGATGACTACTATATGGTTATAGACCGCATGTATAAACACTTTAACAATAGTAATAAAAAAGTGTCTCTAATAATAATTACACTAGAAATTGGAACAGAAATACCAATGTGCACCTAAATTGCAAAGTATTTTATACCATGACAACTGTGCCTAAACGGAAAGTTAACGTGTACAATGTCAAAACATCCGTTGTAATTAAACGTTATCGGAGATGAATACATTTATATTCCATAAACTATATTTAAACAGGCTTACCCAGAATTTTAACTGACGGGAATTCATATCAACTTCGACTTAACCGATGTCGCAGTATGTCTAATTTGATTAGAATAGAGTAAAATAGATACGTTTAGAAAAAAAATGCTTACGGGAATTATTATATATAAGTTATTCTAGACGATCGGAGTTTCGAAATAAACTTACTTGACATATAGAGTTTCAAATGTATTTACTTCGTGTCCAGGAAAGGTAGAAATCCAAACCGTAGTCTGAGGATTTTTAAAACAATCGAACGTAGTCTGAGGATTTTTAAAACAATTGAACGTTATCTGACGATTTTTAAAACAACTGAACGTTGTCTGAGGATTTTTAAAACAATTGCACGTTGTCTGAGGATTTTTAAAACAATTGAACGTAATCTGAGGATTTTTAAAACATGAACGTTGTCTGAGGATTTTTAAAACAATTGAACGTAGTCTGAGGATTTTTAAAACAATTGAACATAGTCTGGGGATTTTTAAAACAATTGAACGTTGTCTGAGGATTTTTAAAACAATTGAACGTAGTCTGAGGATTTTTAAAACAATTGAACATGTCGAAGAGATGAAGCTCTGCTTACCAAAAGAACGATCAAGTGGATTAAAGCTTTTACAAGATTTATGATTAGCTGGGAATTTTTAACGATAAATTACAATAGAAATGTAGACTGTTCGAATTCTTTCACAAAATACACCCTTCTTATATCATACCATGTATACATCTGGTGTTGAGTGATGAACAGTTTCTGGTATAAAACTCCGATCGCCTTTGTACAACGACAACATATCTGTTCTACAAGAATAAAATAAGTTTACTTAAGTACTGTATGTAGTTAAACAAACACATTCTTCTAGCGAAAAGAAGAAAGAATTATTGCTTTAAAAATTGTTTCCGATAGTAGTTCAAACAACAGAAATGTTACTCGTACTAAATTAGACACACACTTAGAACACAAAAAAGAAATAGCCAAACTTTAAACTACTAGCATGGTACACCACCTCTTTAAAAGGCCTCTCGTACTAAAGAACAATGCGTTAGCTTTAAAACTCCACTTTACATGTTTATTACCAATTTTCAAATTTCTTTATTGAATACAATTGTCTTAGTAGTAAAGTCTTCTCCCTACTCCGCATTGTAATAACGAAACATAATCATAATCAAATATTGCGAATCCACAGAAGCTTTTCAGCAACAGACATATGTATCATTTATAATATTGTGTCCAGTTTACACACCAAAGAAGCTAAAACTTGCAATGATTTCTGATGAAGAAAATAGTTTGCGCAGTCATTACCGGAAAACTGGACCAGTTATTAGAAGTCATCGTTTCTAAAAATCTAGTAGACTTTAGAGTTTCCTTTCTATATATATACGGTCTCAAACATAAAGCCCTGTGTGATCATTATTTTTGACATAGGGCTGTAAGTCTTGCACTCTTAAAAAGAATATTTGTGCCGAATTATTTTGATATCCATCTCTACAAATAAACTCTAAACTATTTGCCGTTACTATGCAGGACGCAACACACCATCCGGTTATGCTAAAAACTGCACAAGTTATTAGCAAATGAAAGTTGTAGACGCAAAACGAGCCTAAACAATTATTTGACCTGACCTAGATGTGAGAATCTTGCAGGAGGCACGTAACCTAAATTTAATAACTGTTTGTGCGCTAGAATTTGAATATCCTGCTGTAGACCAAACATGAAAACTGAAACGCTATGTTCTCGATATTTAATTTTGGCATTTCTGTATTGCTCGCGAAATGTCACCTTGGTTTAATGAAATTCTGTATATAAATGTTACGGTCTGAATCTTGCACTTGATACGTTATACTTATTATGATTATAATATATTTTTTCTGCGTTCTTGTTAAAGAGTTATAGAACAGACCCAAAATTTAATAAACAAGAGGGTCATTATGACCCTGACTCGCTCACCTGAGTATATTGAACCACATGTTTCAAATGGCAAACTGATGCTAAAATATTAGAAAGTAGATAGTTGGTCACATTTATGGACAGTTTAAAGATTGGTGTGCAAAAGTGTACATGTCATCCAAATTTCAAGGCTGGATCTTAAACTAGAGTGGCCACAAGCAAATGTTTACGCACGGACACACAGACGACGTAGACCTACTGACCTAGTTTTTGACCGCAGTTGACCCAATTTCGTACTTGATATAGATATCATCAAGATGAATATTCAGACCACCTTTCATACAGATCCCATGAAAAATATCGCCTCTAGAGAGGTCAAAAGGTTTTTCTATTATTTGACCTACTGACCTAGTTTTTGACGGCATGTGACCCAGTTTCGAACCTGAACTAGATATCATCAAAGTTATCATTCTGACCAATTTTCATGAAGATCCATTGAAAAGTATGGACTCAGAGAGGTCACGGGATTTTTCTATTTTTAGTCCTACTGACCTAGTTTTTGATCGCACGAGACCCAGTTTCAAACTTGACCTAGATATCATCAAGTTGAATATTCTGACCAATTTTTATGAAGATCCATTAAAAAATATGGCCTCTAGGGAGGTCACAAGGAATTTCTATTTTCAGACCTACTGACCTCGTTTTGGACCACACATGATCCAGTCTCGAGCTTGACCTAAATATCATTAGGATAAACATTCTGACCAAATTTCATAAAGATCCCATGGAAAATGTGACCTCTAGAGTGGTCACAAGCAAAAGTTTTCGCATGGAAGCACGAACGGACGACGGACGCCGCGCAATCACAAAAGCTCACCTTGTCACTTTGTGACAGGTGAGCTAAAAACTGAAATCTTTGACCGAAAAATGTGACCAATATCGTCGAACTAGGTCAAAACTTGTAATGGTATACGTCGGTGCAAAGTTATATTTAAATATACAGACAATGGCAAACTGTTACGGAATTAACACGTAAACTGATTGAAACTAAGTGACATCAAAATCTGATATTGACAAATTTGCTTGCACGAAACATGTTGTGTTGGTATGGTGAATGATTTAACCAAATTTTTTAAATAAAAAAGAAAAGAAAAAACCCAAGGATGCTGATGCATTTGACTGGGTAAAACTCGCACACAGCGAAAACATATAATCCACACACACCAGTCCCTACTTGTACGGGACTATTTGCGGCTGTGCAGAACCAAACATTAAAATATTGTTAAATATTTCATTCAGCTTCATGTGCCTTAACATGATGTATATATTTCTTTTTTGTGAAAAACGTTAAAATATTCAACGGGCGCTTGTTACCCTCTATACGAATCTAACGCCTGTATCCTTTTCAGGAATCTTTTTAACAACTTAATGAGGATGCACATGCTCTTACTCATGTAACAATTATGTAGCTGGTACCTTGCATGACTCACCTATAGTTTATAAGGAAAATATAGATATTCCTCATTCCACACAGTACTGTCAAAGTAGTAGCAACAGCATTGGCCGCTGTATACATGCAATGAAAAGAAAATTAGAGGTAGCATATATAATGAATTTGTTTCGCAAATAGTACTGATCATTTGTACTTCTTTATTGTTAAACACGATCTCTTTTACAATATTTCTATATTCTATTATACATGCATCACTGAGTATATCAGTTGGATTAAATGCATTGGTATTTTGTTGCTTCTGATTTTAAAGAATATAACAAGATATATTGCTCACCTGACTCAAATGGATACACGATTTCTTGGTAGAGTATATCTTACACAGTACTATATGCAACATTTCTAAGCTTTACAATTTTAGGCTTTAGACAGAATGATTTTTACACTTTTTTCCTACAAAAGTCTAGGTCCAACAAGTGACTCCCTCTTGGCAGGGCCAATTATGACCTCAGGGGCAAGACCTGAACAAACTTGGTATAAGACCACTAGACGATACTACATACCAAATGTCTAAAGCCTGCACGAAGGTAGGATGGTTTGTGTTTGATATCATATTTCTCCAGTTTATGAAAACTGATTCATGAATAATATATTTGTCGATACCTCTTTTGGAAAGTCAAAATGCAGACACCACAATATCTTATGTAGTTAGACAAAAATACAAATCAAAAACAAGTAAATTTTAAAATATGTCTTTAAAGTGTGTCAAATAAGGTTGATAGAATCTTTTATCGTTACTCTTTACAACAGAATAAAATATACATTTGGTTACACATCTTCAAGTCTTTGCTTTGTCTTGGACCAGTGATAGTTTCTTACCTTGCAGAAGGTCTGGAATGTCTGGGAGGGACTTGAAGTATTTAGAAATAATATCCATAGCATAAACAAGTGTAAGACTTATCTGAAAGAAATTGAATGCATGTAAACTAACATGTTTTTGTTTTAGATCTAAGTTTACTACATAAAATATAAATGCCTACCCACGAACAATTTTCGTAAAAGTACAATTTCCCTGTGGTAACTTTATGTTAGGCTTCAAAAATCATATCTCGTGAATTATGTAAATATAGATTTTAGCATACCTGAGCACAAAATACTCGGTGTGAGCTATTGCCATACCCCGTCCATCGTCCGTCGTCATGCATCGTTAACATTCTTTTTTACTATTTTGTATGTTTCGTAATGAAACCTGAGAGTTTGAAACTGGGTTATATCAGATTAAAAGCAAGGTAAAAAATTATCAACACTTCAGAGGCTATATTTTCTCCTGGATAAAACCTGTACTGACCCTTTGTCTTTATAAAATTCAGGTCAAGTTTGAAACTTGGTCATGTAGGATTACTAGGTCAAATCTTAGAAAAATTGACAACACTTTGGGTACCACATTCTCTGGTCTTTATGAATATTGGCTAGAATGTTTGCATTAATCAAATTTAAGTCAAGACGTCAAATCCTAAGTCAGTGGTCAAGTCATAGAAAGTCTTGAGGCCAGATTTTCTACCTCATCTATTTAAAAAATGGTCAAATGACAATGCCTTGTTAAGTAAACAGGGTAATAAACCTGATAACCAGGTCATATCTTCGAAAAGCCTTGTAAAAAAAACTAGAAGACATTTTTCTATATTATGTACATAAAACCTGGCCGATAGTTTGCTTTTATGAAATCTCGGTCAAGTTTGAAACTAGACCATTAGCATTAGGCCAAAACATAGAAACAACGTTGTTAACTTTGTACAGGTCACAATTACTATCTGATTTATATGAAACATGTCTATATGAAATCTAAATTGAAATCGAATCTGGCTCCTCCAAGGCTAAAAAGTAAGTCAATCATAAAAAATAGTCAACCATTTCTACCTGACCTTCATAGAATTTTGTCAGTATGTTTGTTTTTATGAAATCAGGGTCATATCAAAAACAAGGTCACTAGGTTAAAGCAGACTGTTGGTCATATTTTCTACCCGGTCTTCATGCAACCTTTGTCCTTGCAAAATGTAGGTCACGATCATAACTAGGCTATGTAAAGTAGAAAGGTAGTTATCCAGGTTAAATCATAGAAAAACATTTTTAACACTTTATAGACCGAAATTTATACCTGATCTTCGTAAAACTTAATCGGAATGTTTGTCTTCGTATATATTCCTGGTTTATCTGAGGACAAAATGTATGTCACTATGTAAATCCTAGAATAAACTTGAAACACGCTTGAGGCCATATTTTCTACCTGGTCTTTATGATACCTGTCAAAATGTTTCTAGGTCAAGTTTGAATTTGGTTACCAGAGATAAAAAAATGGGTAAATTTATCAATAAAACTTGTTATGTTACAATCCAGATACCAATTGTTCTACCCACTCTTTGTGAAACTGTCAGAATGGTTGTTTTCCATGAACTAGATCAAGTCCGTTCAAGAATAAAAAAACTCACCGAGTACAGCATTATAGCCGACATGAATACTGTGATTATAATTGATATCGGGAATCGGAATCCTGGAACTGGGCGCACAATCACATTCTGTATCTTTTCCACCAAGGGCAGTCTGTAGGTGTGAGTAAACATGACTGCATTAATCAATTTAAACTTAATCGGATAAAGGAAAAAAATGACTTCCAGAAATCTTGACACGACTTTGCTGAGTTTTATCTTGTTTCATCCTTATTGTCATCATCATCATCAACAACATCTAGTCAATATCTTTAGCATCAAATCAACAACAACTATAACTTTTATTACTGTAACAAATGATAGTTATATTACTGATAGGCCACCATATGTATTAAAAAAGAGGCACTTATGTATGAAAAAAAAACGTTTTTAATGCACTGAATGTTTTAACATTTGGCAAAGTTACCGTGTTCCATCGCATCTTTGAGGGCTATTTCTCTTTAGCAAGTTTTTAACATATGTAAGATGGTGATGTCTGCACAGCTTGGACTGGTCCTGTAAAAATAATATAAGCTACATTTACTCGAAGTGGTTGATAATCCGGCGTCTGTTTCACAAAAATCTCTAAATATAGAGTTTTGAAACACGTTGTAAAACCTTTATCAAAGCTTAGTTCTAATTATTTTAGTGGGCATCGCAAAAAAAAAACAAACGGCAGTTTAGCTATTGAGGCGAGTTTTTGTTTAAATATCATAACATACATGTGTATATACAGATTGGTGATGGACACTTAGAAAAATCTTTTAATCACAAACCAAATGAATAAATAATAATAAATATAATACATAATTAAATGAAAATAATAAATAATAAATGAATTAACAAATAAACGGTAATTTGCAAGTATTAATTACACTTTTATTACGTTCATGATGAAATTATACTCCTTGTGAAAATGATAGTGTTATGAAACTTGTTCACGCATTACCCACCTGATCGCAGTCATTGTAAATCCCTTTCTTAAAACATTTGTAGATTTTCCAGGAAAGTTTCAGAACAACCAAGAAGTTACATATCATAATAGGCACTTGTTGCCCTATTATATACCATTTTATGTTCAAATTCACCTGAAACATGGTAAAGAATTAAGAAAGTATTTAAGGTAAATGTTTACTCTTGCAGCATTCGTTGTACAAAGTAATATGAGGAATTCTCATTTATTAATTTACTGTGCTTTAATGATTGAATGCAGTGTTGAAATGTTCTTTTTTATATTAATCGTTTGAACAAATGGAATAAATTCCTGTGCAACATCAATTCATCATTGTTCGTATGAGGTTGGTAATATTTCTATTTTCCCCGACATAATTATAAAGGGAATTTTGTTTTTCATAATACTTCAATTAATGGACATACCACGGCATCAATAAATTGTGTATAACACCTGACAGTCTGTACTGTTACAAAAAAATCGTAACCAAACCTACAATGCAAAACAAATGAACGTAACTGAAAAAAAAATGTCATTCGAAATGAAAAGGAGCATAAATGTTAAAACTCGTTAAACTACGGAAACGTAAAGTCAAATATTTTTTATCCGCTTTGAATATTCATTATGAAACTGAAACCAAATATTTCATTAAGACCATTTTTATTGATAAAATCAATAAAGAAAACTCTTGTGTTATATTAGGAAACCACTTCCATTTCCAGGTCAGCACCTTTGCTAAATTTCATAATGATTTTGTGCTATGAAATGGTCTCCTTTTCTGATCTCTTATTACAAATACAACATAGATCTTTTCCATGAAAAATGGGATCTCTTAAGTTAGTGCACTTACCACCCAAATGCGTACAAAAGACCTGTAATGCCTCCGATGAGTTTGTGTCTACTTGTCATACAAGCAAATAGTGGGTATGATATAACACTCACTTCCAGGCAAAGAATGTACACAAGAAAAACTGAAATTGTTAGCAAGACCATGTTTAGGTATGTCAAGCATACCGTTTTTTCTATCTGTTGTAAAGTTACATGGTCCCTATCACTTTTCCAAATGCAATGTACCTATCTGTGTGCTTAATTTTTTAGATATTTTTCCATGAATTTTGAGATATTTTGCCGATGATTTCTGTATAAAAGTATCAATGACCTCACGGATTATAGATCGTTATAATTCGTCATCGGTAAGCTATCCCTTTCAACTTTGGTATGCCAGCCAGACCCTGGCCATTCTCGGTGGAACGGTTTTAGGATAGAATCTGTGTTTGAAAGCAAGGAAAAATACCAAAGCTTCCAAACACAGTGGCATTTAGGGAATAAGAAATTGGCAAGCTATGGACTTGCTAACAGTATAGACATGTGAAAGATTCCTGTTACAAATGGGTATTACTGCTGTTTTCATTACTTTAGTCAATGTGTTTATTTACTTTGTAGATTATTATGTTTTCCCCTAAGCCTTGTCTTTTAAGTAAAAAAACAACGAGAGTTCTGTTTAAAATTAGGTCATAGCCACAGATCTTTCAGTCTCGGTTATGTTGAACAACAGCAGTAATATTGGGCCGCCGGCTAGATTTTGCAAAAAGCCAATTATCTAGATTTTTTTCCAGTGACGTAACGTATCTGTTTTACTAAACATGCACCACAACAATTATAACAGATTAAGTGCCGTCTTTAAGTCTGTAAAGATTTTCCAAAACAATAATAAACATGTGATATCATGGTGAGTGTCTGGCAGATCTCACATTTACAAAGAAATCAGTCTGACGTTTTAGAACAAGAAATAATAAGTAACCGTTGTATACTTTTGGCCCACACTGGAAATTTGACTGTGCTTGACAAGACTTTCAGTGTAACGCGTATAACATTTCCAGTCACAGAACCAAATACAAACATCGTGCCCCATCGGTTCCTTGGCTCATCCAGAAAACCAAACGGACTGCAATGATAACACTGTTTTAGACCTGAATGTGTAATGAAAATTTTTGATGTTATTTATTTGATCTGAAAGCAACAGTAAGTTTACAGCCTCAGTGAAACGTATTCATATCTTTTACATGGTACGTTTAAAGTGGAATAATCAAATCAAAATTTTTTAATTAAGCTGATTATCGCTGACAGTTTTAATAAGAATTTGTCAGAATATTTAGTACATTTTATAGTAACATGTGCATATTCTAAACAATGTGTGTTGATGGGAAGGTTTGGCAATAAGGAACAGTTGGAAAAGTGCGGATGTTGTTTACCCAAAACACTGCACATATGAGAGGGGTGCTGCTATTAGACAAGTTTGAGCAGTTTTAGCTCTTAACTGACTTGTTAAATTTAATTGTTATTATAATGGAATATATTTACATATAGTTTAGGTTTCTTAGTATCTTAAATTAGATTTTGCCGTTAATTATTTAAGTTTGTATGCGTTTAAAATATATGAAATACATTAAGGCTACGCTGGCGAGAAGACACGTCAACTTTATGTGAACAGACTGATAAAACTTTCTCACCTAAAAGTTTTCAAATACTGGTTAAAATGTCAATATGATTTGATTAGGATGAAAATTACGCATAACATAAGAATATATCCGGGGTTTCTAAATATTATGAATCTGGAAATGTAATTAAGTATTAACATTTGTTTTTTAATAAGAAAGGAAACATCAAGACCCGTTGCTAATGTTGTGAGAACTTTTGGGCCAACCCTTTTGCATATTATATGTACAAACGATGTAGTTATCTGTTTATGCATGTATATATTGGCAATAAATCATTTTTTGAATTTGAAACATCTAATTTACAATATAGATATATTTCAAAATATATTTACAAAATGATTCCTTACTTTTAGCAACAGGTAGAAGCATAAAATATATGCAAAGTATCTTTACAGAAGTTTTCATTGATAGAACATCAATCTCGAAAACGATACCGAATATAATATATTTGCATTCCTAGTGATTGTGTTTGGTTTTTCATGCTTCCTTTAATATTCGGCCGATTTCGTACTAAATTGTCCTTAGTAGCACAGGAAGAACTTCTTTGTATAACATACATGTATCAAAAGATATCTATATAAAATATGCTTGTTAATGGATGCTTACCTCGCCAATGCTGGGCGTCCCCCTAGAAGATTCGGTTTAACATATTTCCTTTTCTTCAAAATCGAAAGAAGAGCGATAACTGCTACCTGTCGAAAATTGAGGAATTGTATCTTACTTTTCCAAAACAAACAAAGAGGCTGTCATATAAGCATTTATGTTGCAATGTTATCTTAACTGAAAACGAACGTATACAAATCTGGCTCGTATTCAAAACTGTATGAAATTGTGCTACACACAACCAATGTTTTCCTAATGCAGATCTGTGGTTTGTTTTTAATTATTTTATATTTAGTAAATAATATTAAATATTTGACTACAGTGTCACATCTTTCGCCTTATGACGCCATAAAACAGTTTTCTACGCGCTGACACTGTTGTGCGTTAATGAAGACATACTCACTGCGGGTATAAGGAACCAATGGTAGTAGTCAACTGAAATCTTGTCCGCAAACACTTCGTCCTGACAGTACTGGTAAAACGTGGAATTCACATCTACAGACATGGTGTTTTTCTTTTGTCTATCTTTCAAAATCTATCTTTAGCAGCACCTTAAAGGATTAAGCATGAAATTTTGACAAAAAATATTTTTAATGGGAATACAAATCGGGAATATTTGAATTGTTCAGTACAAAAACTACACTCATTTAAAAACCATATAATACAGAAGGTTGACTAACATTCTAACACGACCTGATTTTGTTTTACTTTTAAACATAGAAGACTTGAATATTGTGTGTTATTATGCAACTATTTGAACTGTTTTCGTCCTAACATCAAACGTCATATCAGTGCACTGGAAAGAAACCTACACGAAACAGGTAAATACTTGGTAGATGTCATACATAATGTACATAAAAATCCTAAAATACGTGTTAGAATCGAAATGATATATCTCAAGCAGTGATCTACTCTTGAATAAAATCATTGCCGTCTAGATGTGCTGCGCCCTCGTGCTCTCGTGATATATTTCCTTCGCAGTTGAACTTCAAATAAAGAAATTATTCAAGTCACTGTTTGGGATATTGAATGAGTTATAAAATATTGAAACTGCACGAATTCAATCAGCTATTTCACATAATCAGAAACATAATCTCTCGTTAGAATGTTCGATAGATTTGAGTCGTTTGATTCATTCACGGCCGTGCAATATCGCCGTGCAATATCAAGTTCATAGAGCCGACAGTGCTATACTGATATGACAATATCCAAAGTTATGCCACTGTCATATTTTATTTATATCAGATTTTCTGTTTTATCTTGTTTTCTTTGGAAAAGTTTTACTTTTATTGGTGAAAAGGTTTCTTAAGCTTGTTTAATGGACGGTTGTTTCACTTTTTTAATGCATGGACATATAATCATGATTATGGTGAAGTATTATCGTTTTACTGTGGGTTCAAAACTGCACATGTCGCCAGAAATGTCTCAATATCAAAACAAAATGTTAAAGCATACGGATATTTGAAGAACATGCTTAAGGCAAGTAAAATGCGAAAAGGGGTAATTAGCTGAATCTAGACGCATCCTACATGTAGACATTAATGTAGCCAAATCGTTAAAGTATGACATTAGTCCTGACGAGTCCAAATGGGACCTTGTTTTGGGGTGGATAGAAAATGTTTATACCATTTTCAGTTGCCCTGATGGTGCAGAAGTTGAATCCGTTTGACGACACCCTGTCATCATTGGGCAAAATTTCTATGGAGGATTAATGATGGCGGCCAAAATAGCGTCTCACGCAAATGATAAGTTCATAACACATTCAGATAACATAGATTTACTCAAACAATATTGCAATCAGATAGTTCCATTTATAAGTAGATATTCTATAGAATGATACGGACAACAAATGCAACACATATTTTCATGTTAAGAAAATCCCTACTGTAAGTACGCAGTACGCTGTCCGCAGTCGAAGTCAGTTGAAAATCTCTAATACGGCCACAATTAAACTTTACCATAACTGAAGCCGGTGTAACATTAAATACTGACCCCGTTGAAAATAGATCCCATGGGTCCATTTCAACGTTGAGAATTGACCCCGTCAACATTTCAACATTAAATATTGATCAAAAGGTTCTATTTCAACGTTGAGAATTGACCCTGCCAACATTTCAACATTAAATTTTGATCAGTGAGGTCAATTTTCAACGGGGTCAATATTTAATGTTACACCGGCTAACATGTTATTCACGGACAAACAGAAACAGGTAGGTCGTTCATATGCATTTTATCAATCTGTGGGACACGCATTAAACTTGTCTTCTTGAAGTTTATTCATAAATAGCTAGCCATATAAACATAATGTGACACGTATTTTATCAACATATATAAAATAGTTTTGAGATCCGACAAGTAAAGATATACGTTTTAAGTTTACATTTCATCAATTACCTTAACGCATGAAGTAACATAATACATAATTCTTTATCATTCGAAATAAAACAACCAGGATATTGAACATACGATTAAGCTGTTAAAGAGTTTTGACTCAAATCAAAATCAAATCAAATTGAAATAAATAAAGGTTTTGAGTTACAAGCTGTTCATTTCCACAGCTGCATGTAGATATTCTTAGGCTACGTATCCGATTTA
This sequence comes from Mercenaria mercenaria, assembly GCF_021730395.1. Classification (NCBI taxonomy): domain Eukaryota; kingdom Metazoa; phylum Mollusca; class Bivalvia; order Venerida; family Veneridae; genus Mercenaria; species Mercenaria mercenaria. The sequence goes on along the minus strand of NC_069363.1, from coordinate 47,468,870 downwards.
AACTTGTCAAGTGTTTAAGGAGGAAGTATGAATTTTGAATGTTTACCTTTCCTATAAGCTATTCGTTCAGACTGCGTAACTTTGATAAAATGGTGTTTTGTTTCTTGTTTTTGCATTATATTACAGCTTTTAAGTCCTAAATATATAGAGGGGGATTACCGCAAAAATTATTGATGTCTGTAATGGTGCACTTTGACTTAGTTTCTGCAGTGTACTACTTGTTGGGACCTTTGTTGTCTTTGACCAATACCTTGGATGCTGACTGACTCAGTTCAAACCTAGCGTGACGTTAGTCCCTAACATATTGGCATGTTCTTTCTAAAAATAAGAGAGTAAAAAGATAAAGTTTCGGAAAACATAGCAAACGAGTCCGTCGGCAAAAAATATAAAGGGAGTTTATAGTTGTTGAGTCAACGAAAGAAGTAACTTATTTTAGTTTTTTCATTAAAATATCTCTTGCATGGGATATTCGACATTCTAACACTTCTAAGATTTTCTTTTATAGTAACAAAGAAGGCTTCAACCATGTATTGTCTTGTCGATTATGATTTTTTACATTTATAGTCACCAAATAACCCACAGCTTTTGAATTAAATGCTTCTTTAAAATGTTAAGAATTTGCCAATGATATTAAAAATGACATTCTTTAATATCACAGAAAAATTATGGATATTTAAAAAATCATTTAAATCTAATGTTGTTGGTTATTTGGTGACTGTGTATGTAAAGAATTTCAAATAGAAGAAATAACATCAAATCACGGCGGCTAGTCAAAACGGTGGCTGTATTTCTAGCCGCAAGGTACCTGTGAAATCGATATTTCAACAAAATAGTTTACTTTTCCTACCAGAAAGAAACAATTCTTATATTTTAATAAAGTTAAATATCAAGGTTTGGTACATTTATTACAAACAATAAACTACATAAGTAGAATCAGTGGGCTGAACCATGTAATGTAAAGTAACCCAGAATTAAAAAACATCCCATAATTAAAACAATGAAAGCATATATTGTTACCTTGCTGTGGTTTTGTCTATCCGAATCACGAAATAACTCCTATTGTTTCAGTCATTTGTCGCTAATTAGAGCAACTCACAGTGTTGCAATAAACGCATTCCTTATATTTACATAAATATCGAGGATTTATGTAATGAGCATATGTATTTGAAACACACTTTAATACCAAATGTGTATTGCAGTGATGCTAAAATACCTCAGTCGTGACATTATGTTGTACAGGCCCATCTAGACGGTACTCCTTGCTGTATAAACCTGAGGTGTACATTTTTTAAGGAGTACACCTTGTATATCTACACGGCAAATCATGGTTTATGCAACTCATTATCCTTTATTTAATTTCCCTCCAACATTCCTTCTGCACAATGGAAACGCTTGAAGAAGACCTTTTGTTGTGTGTTTGTTTAGTAATATTTTGTGATACTGTTAAGCACATTAGAAGGGATAATTTGATAGGAAGACAATGGGTGAGGTCATGGATAGCCAGGAGGGATAAATTTGGTGCATATAATGCTCTGTTACGTGAACTTGATGCTGAAGATCCGACAGCATTTAAAAACTTTATACGCATGGACAGACCTTCATTTCTTGAACTGTTGAAATTAGTCACTCGCCTTATCAAAATTGCTCTTTGTCTGCAGTCTTTCTTGGAATAATTAGGATTTCTTATATCCCATAATTCTTCTTCCCCATGATAATATTCAATTATTTTTTTCTGTGTCTGCGATGCTCCAACTACTCAATACTTCTGGAATGTCATTAAAACAACACTTTAATTCGCTTTTATTCGATGTAATTGGTAAAATAAACAAAATCGGCACAGCCAAGGTTTACAGAAATAGAACATGCTCTATCCTAAAAACTTGCTGTATACTCCTAGAGAGGTTTATAAAACAGTGTAGTAGACCCCATCTACATGGTAAACTTTGATGTATAGATCAAAATTTATACAGCAAGGAGTACCGTCTAGATTGGCCTACGTCGTCTGCATTAATTTGTAATAGAAAATGGATTTAGTGATAATTTTCCTCCTGTCGGGGCAATATGTACGATACGCCGCGCAGTGTGAAAATAATGTGAGCTTCATTGTTTTCTGTCAAACAGAAAACCTTCAAGATTTCTGCATGAAATAAATGAGAATTCCACAAGCACCAGAATGCAATACATGTAACACTAAAATGAAAGTACCTAAAATGCCGTATATATAATTTTCCTAATGACTGCTTGTCAAACTGATTTTTGTAGCGAAATGCCTATAAATTCTCAATAACTATTACATGTACATAATTTTCCTCAAGCTATCTGCTTAATGATTTGAAAGAAATGATCCGAAAAGATTAGCTTATAAAAGAATCAGAAGAATTATTAAAGATACTTGAAATGCCTAGAACTACAATGTATAAAAATGTTACTAGAGTAAATAGTAAACCATAAGCTTACAGCAAAATGTTTTACTAAAATGATCACCAGAATGCCACGACCCAGGCTTCTATGACCAATAAAGACACATTATGCCTTTATCTGTTCTTTGTAGGAATATCAACCTAAAGTCCTGGTGCAAATATAGTATAATAAGCCACAAAACACTCTTAAAATGCCACTAGAGTACTACGACCCGGGGCTTCAATGCTAGCTAAAGAATGTCTTTCTTTTATTTTGAAATTGTCTACTTGGCACTGTCGTACCAAAGTCCCAGCTTGACTAGTGCAACAAATAAATTAATTAAATAATTAATTATTATCGATGTGTCTCCTTCGAAATCCAACTGCAAACTGTGCGTCGTCTAAAGTGAAGCCAAGTCCTTTGACTTGCTTCTTGATCAACGCATGCGCCAACTTACTTATCCAATGTAAGTTCTTCTAGGAAATGCGTAGTGCTACTGAACATAACTATGTAAAACGTCTACTGATTGGATAAAAATACTTACATTCATTTCTAATGAACGCCGCCCTGACTTTGACTGATTATACATGTATGTATATATGCAAACAATAAGCGTTTATTGATACCTGTTAAAAAAAGCTTTCAACAACAAAAGTGAATCATAAACAGAAGAATTATAAATGATATAACAAAATATGAATGCAAACAATGTTTTAATTTACCCCAAATACGCACCATAAGTGATCGAACATCATAATAAGAGGAAAGAACTACGTCTATATACGGCACCTATCGAAAGCAGTTTTGTTAAAAGGCAGCAATTTTAAGGAAGGATCTAATAAGAATATCAGGGACATTTTTATCAAACAATGTTAAAAATATAATTTATTTTGAATAAAATGAAACTATGGTAATTCAGTTATGGATTACTGGTAAATTTTTGTGTTAAGTATATGAAAAAAAATGATGATTTATGTGAAAAGGCTTAAATAAAAAATAAGTTTGATTCTAATATCCACATACCCATCCTCACCGGTTTATGTATGCGTGTATGCAGCTTCGATCATTTCTAATTTCACAAAAAAATATGTTCTACATTTATAGAGGTCCTTCCATATTGAATCTATTAAATGAGTTGAAAAGAATGATAAAAAGCGAGGCTCTGTCGAGCATTTAAACACTTTTATTCAACCTGTGTTGAATAAATTCAATGTGACAAGTAGAATAAATTCAATGTGGAAAGTCACATATGTAATATTCTTTTTATCACATGTTAGCCTTTCCAGCCGAAACATAAAAAGGTCTACTTTCTTTAGCTAATATTAACAAATCAATTTGACCAACTTCTCCGACACTTTAAACGACGTCAACGTAAAATCTTTATTACACTTAGTGCATAATGGTTTTATTTCACTCCCGCGATGTCAAACATGTGATAAATAAAAATAACTGCCAATTTAATAGAAAAAAAGAATAAATAATCCCTGTACGCCCTATTTTCGAAAACAACAACAACAACAACATCGCATGAGAATCAATCAATTAATTTATTATAGCCTAAGTTTGATAAATCAAGAAAATATATTAAAGACGCAATATAATTGTTTCTCCGTATTAATAAATATTTATAGTTATTAAAAAATAATATGTCGCTTAAATACTAAGTTATCACAAAATCTTGTCCCAAATAACTAGAAAATGAAGCTAATTGAAATGAGCCGCACCATAAGAAAACCAACATAAGTCATTTGCGACCACCATTGATCCAGACCATCCGCGCAGTCTGGTCAGGATCCATGCTGTTCGCTATCGGTTTCTCTAATTGCAATAGGTTTTGAAAGCGAACAGTATGGATCCTGACCAGACCGCGCGGAAGATGAGCGCCAGGCCGTCAGCCGTGCATTGTTTTCAAGCACAAGCATTGTTGATGTTATTAATCCTGAAAAATGCAGCACACTAGTAACAGCTATATCCATTATCCCTCAACCCAAGTTAGAAATCGATATTATAATATTATGTCAATCTTATTCAATGAATTTATCAATAAATTGTCGAGATTTATCTTAATGAAATTCACGTAGAGCTACAATTTTTGGCAAAACTTACTATTTTAATCATGAACATTTTTCTTATTCAAATACGAAACATCGAATTCATTTTTTTTTTTAGTATTAGGGGGTGAAATAGATGCTAGTTTTGCGTGCTTTGTTGGCAAATAAAACACAGTTTTGAGTTCAGATACGCATTAATCTAACCACAAAGGCCGAAAACCAGAGTGATTAATTACGACGCATCTGAATGAACTAAATAATTTAACTTGCCAACATATCCTTTATATGGTCCTTACAACAAGTCTAGAGACCATATCGACGGATAAAACATACTTCGGTAGAAATCATCGTAATTAGCAAATACACGATAAAACTTTGGCTCAATCTTTGTGCGCGTATGTGTTCTTTTTAACTGCATGCGCAATACTAGCTGTCGGATTATGGCGCCAATCTTGCGTAGGGTTGGTGTGGGCTTACAGCCAAAACACTTCTGTACTGCTTGAATGCTATAAAAACATACAGTGTACTTATAATTTGAAATTTTTCTGCAACCACTGCCTAGAATTCAGCAAATATTCATACGACGCTTTACTCTCAAGCGGAGGTGCGCAAATTTTCTTTATTATTCATAATTGTAATGAGTTTTCAGTGAGATATTGCCTTTTAAACTCTATTTACCCAGTCAGTAAATTCCACGTTTGTTCTTTTAATATGTAAATTTCGGGGAGCATCCATCGGTTTTACCAATATTTCTTGTTTTTCATTGGACTTATATATCTAACAAACACATTTTATGAGTAGTTGCTTCTAAAATGTATTTGCTGGTGAAGATTGCCAGGTTGTTTGGACGGCTATTTTGTGAATGTAAAGGACTGAGAAAATGCAAAACTTCAGAGGTTGTTGTTTGCTTGACATGTGTTGGGCAGAGGATTTTAGCATGCACGAGTAACGGCTAGCTTGTTTCATTAACAAAGATACGAGACAAGAGTTTTATTTGCATATGTTTAGGACACTTAAACATAATGATAACAATTACCGGAAGATCAGCAGTTGTAGATAGCGACTGTATGGAACTGAGATAATGTTGCGAAATGCATAACATTGATAAGATGGTGTTACAAACATATTTTTCGTCAGCCAACGATGCAAAAATGAAAGTTATGGTGGCATATTTCTACATACGATAACCAGATAAGTTTCGCAGAAATGTATCGAGTTTTCACGAAAACACAGAAAAGTTTTCGCGAAAACATAAAAAGCTTTTCGCGAAACAATAAAAACTTTTCACGAAAAGAACTGCAAATATTAAATGGAAAAATTTGTGTTAGTATGTATGGTGGCATATTTCTGCATACGATAATCAGATAAGTTTCACGAAAATGTATAGAGTTTTCACGGAAATTTACAAACTTTTCACGAAAAGAATCTCTTGTTCTAAGTGCAAAAAATTCACGATAGTGCCAACTACTGCATACGATAACAAATACGGAATGAACAGAAATAATAAAACATACGTTGATTTTGAAACCCATCTGAATGTTATAATTAAATATCTATAAGTTCAAGACACTCTTAGGGGTGGTGGTCGGGGATTGGGGTGGATATAACACACTTCATTCCGTAGAGGGGACTATTTGGTTATCTTTATGCAGTTCAGGGCACTACTTTGACATATTGTCTCGTTAACCAGATAAAACTTTCACGAAAACTTTTCATGATACCAATTAAACTTTTCATGAAAGTAGTCAACTAAGAATAGAAACGGAACATATTCGGAACGATTCTTCTGTCTTGGGGTAACGTGGTTCAGGAACACTGAACAAGGTAAACAATTTTCTTTCCATAAATTCTGGTTTCGTGAAAATTATCTGGTTTCATGAAACATTATCTGGTTTCGTGAAAAATTATCTAGTTTAGCGGAACTTTTCATGAAAACTTTTCTTGAAATGTTTTGTGGTTTCGTGAAAAATTATCTGGTTTCATGAAAAATTATCTGCTTTCGTGAAAAATTATCTGCTTTCGCGAAACTTTTCATGAAAATTTTCTTTAAGTGGTGTCAGTTCAAAGCACTAACTAGCATAATTTCGTGTTAAGATATTTAAGTGGCCTTTGTGATAATTTACTGTTTTCATGAAATCCTCCATTATTAATGTGAAAACCTAAATTATTTTCGTGAAAGTTTTCATGAAACCTGATAATTAAGTGGTGGCAGTTTTTTGCCACCATGTTAGTGCCACATTTGCATAAGAAAACCAGATAAATTTTGCGAAAATGCACCAAACTTTCATGAAAAACGGTAGAGTTTCGTTTTTCGTGAACGTTTGGTCCATTTTCGCGAAACATATCCGGTTTTCTTATGCAGAAGTGGGCACTTATGGTGGCATATTTCTGCATACGATAACCAGATAAGTTTCGCGAAAATGTATTAGATTTTACGATAAACAGAATTTTTTTCGCGAAAACATAAAAGCTTTTCACGAAAAGAACTTCAAATATTAAATGGAAAAAGATTGCGTTAGTGCCCACTACTGCATAGGGAAACTAGATAGGTTTCACGAAAATGGACTAAACTTTCATGAAAAACGGTAAAGTTTTCGTGAAAATAAAATGTTTTCGCGAAAATAATATTTTATTTTCACGAAAACTTTACCGTTTTTTATGAAAATTTGGTCCATTTTCGCGAAACTTAGCTGGTTTTCTTACGCAGAAATGGGCACTAACGTAAATTTATCCACTTAATATTTGCAGTTCCTTTCGAGAAAACTTTTATGTTTTCGCGGGAAGCTTATATGTTTTCGCGATTTGTTTTATGTTTTTCTTGAAAATTCGATACATTTTCGCAAAACTTATCTGGTTATCGTATGCAGAAATATGCCACCATAGGCACTTACGCATTTTTTCCACTTAATATTTGCAGTTCTTTTCGTGAAAAGCTTTTATGTTTTCGCGAAAACTTTTCTGCTTTCCGTGAAAACTTGATACATTTTCGGGACACTTATCTGGTTATCGTATGCAGAAATATGCCACCACAGAAAATGGATAATTCAATGTGAGTAATTGTATGACAGCGATCAGTGATTTTTATTCATAATTTTGGGCAAATAGGTTCGTCCAATTTTAAATTAAAAAAAAAAAAGCATTACGTTGTAAAGTTAGTGTCCTTCAGATTCTATATGCAGTACTCGTATATAAAAAGGCAAACAAAACACTAACAATAAGTACTAATTCTTCACAGTATTTTATTGGTACAAAAATAGTGCGAAAATTATCATGCAAATAAGCGTATGAAATACTAACAAAATATCAAAATACACTACACCAGAACATCAAACAATTCTATACTTCATTTGCATGTGAAAGGGTTAAAAGATATACATGTACCATAATGCTGTACTTCCGAAAATGATATAACAATGTATTCAATAAAATACTAATACTGTACCAAAAATTAAATTCTAATGTTGTACTTTTTACAGAAAGCCACATACTACATGAAGACATATCAATTAAACAAGTATTTGTTACAATTCCCTGATACTGATAGTCTAAGAAAAGACTAATCTTTGTTAAAGTTGTTCAACACATTTTTCAATCAGATTACTTGCAAGTATGATGGTTTTACTTTTGCGCTATTGGCGGTTGGGATCATAAAGGTCGTTTATTTGCTCTCAATGTTTATATTGTGTGGTAACTACAACGGTAGTCATGTGTTTGCATCTGTCCAATATGGCCGCTCAAAACAGAAAACAATAGAACATCATGTAAGTCTTTGAAGATATTTATACGCCTTTTAAAAACTTTGTTTAGTAACGCTGGTAATGTCCAAAGACGTAATCGCCACACCTGGATTGCAATCTGAATGGTAATTAGCTTAAATATGCCTTCTATAAACTCATAGAGATTGTTCAATTTCCTGTTAGGTGTTCTAAAATTTTATTGTTAGTTAAATCAAAATAATTCGACAGTATGGGTGAGAATATACTTAATGATAATCTTGTATAAGTATGCATCAATTAACGTTCAAAAGGACACACAACATTGTTTGTAGTAGAAATATGAATGTAACGGGATAATAAGTTTACGCCGGTTTGGATAACTTAATTTCTTTGGATATTTTCAGCTTGGACTTACCTTTCTAATTGCTAATGTTCTTTCTAACTTATGATTTCATAGTTTGCATTGAAAACATAATCGCTTAGTGGTACATGTTCAAATATATTCTCCAACAAACGAAGCACGGCCATCACTTGTTGCTAGATTTTTATAAATGGGTATGCTTATAAAATGGAGATGTATACATTCAAATAAATACTCATTTGTTGACCAATATGAATTTTTAATTTTACTAGCGTATTTAATCAAACCGATGTTATTTCTGCCAGTTTGGCAGACAATCATTTAAAGATTGTATGAAATGGATTCAAGATGACCTGAAAAGTGGGATTAACATAGAAAATGTTTTGGTGCAAAAGTTCCATGAGGCCAGATTTAGTTTAATACCCATAGACGCACACGTCACATGCACTATTGCATCAGACGCATTATCGGGTAAGCACTTGCCTAAAGAAGTATCCCCTTTGATGCTATCTATTAAGAGGACAGCTTTAGGTCTGCCTGAAATACGTTAAGAAATAGGTTGAATAGTTAAGCTTAACACCTTTCCATGTGTACTACTATTTATATAGGAGATTTTTAGAAAAATATTAATTCACTTGCTTGTTTAATTATGAACTGATCTCTGTTATGAATTTGAATACCATTGCATGAATGTTTCCATGCTTGCACCTATTTTGTTGAAAACGGGCAAATATCAACTTTAAAGGAGGACATAAAGCTCGACTTTATAAGAGCATTGTCACTAAAGAAAGATAAAGGAAATAATCAGTGACAAAAACCATTTTGCTTTAACTTATGTTTAAGCCATTGGACTTTTCCCTCTTATGCTAAATGAGATACATGTTAACATACAAAACCTTAACCAATGATTGCTAAGTAAAAAAGGAGTATAACTTTTTGAAAAGCCAAAAACAGAGTGACTGTCATGGAACATCTGTACAGCATGTCGGCTCATCAATGTGTAAAGTTAAAAGTGGTCAATAAAACAAACATACATACATGCATACAAAGCTTAACAAAAAAGATTAAAAGTTTCAGAAGCTATATAACGTTGTGACAAAGCCAAAATCAGTGTTATAAAGCCTGTTGGTTGCATGTTAGATCAGCATAGTAAAAAAGGTAGTAAAGTTTTAATCCATCCAACTAGTGGTTAATGAGATAGCTGCGTACATATAAAAGCGTTACACAAATTGCAAAATGGAAAAAGGGCTACAACTGTGTGGAAAATAAGCAAGAGTTATGTAAGATGTGCGTTACATGCCAGATCATCAATTGTGTTTCGTTTCATATCAAAATATAATCCAGTCGGGACACTGAAGCCGACGAATGAATGCGATCAAATTCTCCTTTTTTTTGGAATTGCGAAAAAAAAACTTAATTGTAAGCGGCGTTTTCATTTAAATTGTTCGGGATAGCAAGCAAAAATATTTGCTAAGGGCCTAGTTTCTTTTAATTTACGATTCGAATTACCATTTAAGCAGGGTCTGTTGATTACAGAATTGAATATTTAAACACAAATTATGACAACCTATATAACAATGTAAAATGAACAGACCAAACGAGGCAAATTTAAGTGATACTAATGAAATAAGGGGAATAATGCAAATTTTAATGAAATATTCTTTGCCAATATCTCAGGAAAATGTGACTTCTGATGGAATTCATTGTAAATGCTCTGATATAGGTAAGAAAATGGTCCTTAGCACTAAACATGAAATTTAAATGGGAGGTATAAGGTAAAATGAGTGCATTGAAAAATCTATGCTGCTGTTCACTCGTGTTTTTTTCATTACACCCTTACTTGGTTATAAATAATGTTTAAACGCCTTTTAGTATTTTATATTAAATAAATGTATCAATACAAATTATTTATTTAAGTGTCTTCTAATTTGTGTTGAAATATTGACCTGCTATGGCAAATGTTAATTCGATGGCGTGTGTTAATTCTTGACATCTATGCAAATCTTTATATATGAGTCTATGCAGACATATTTTTGGTACTGACTAATCAAAGGTCAAAGACAGCTCAAACGTAAAAACTGAACTTTTGAAAACGTACTTCTAACGTATTAATGATAGCAAAATAAAGCGTGTACTTATATTAAGACATAGTATGACACTGCAAGTGCATTTATTGAATTTCAAGCAGCAATACAGTTTAATTCTAAACTTTGCATTGACTTTAAAACAGAATGATAATTTATTGTATACCTTTGAAAAATGTATTTCGAAAAGAAAGTTGTTGTATGTTTGGAGAGGAGAGAAGAGTACGATCAACATAAATATATAAGATATCTCATATTAAGTGTTAAATTCACTTTACTATCATGCACACAAACAAGTATTTTCAGTCTGCCCACTTAGCTCAAAAAGAAGGTCGCAGTTCTACGGATCGCGAGGTTGAGTTCAATCTCAAGGCCAAGCGGATGTTTTCCGTGACGATTTGATAAAAAAACATGTGTCAGGAGTCATTTAAACATCGACCTCTGAATCATAAGGAGACATTGCTGGAAACAGGCTAGTGCTATTAGAAAATCCAGAAACACGAGCTAGGTTAATTGCCTGACACAAACTGACTGAGGTACTATTGACAAAATGGCGCTTAACCCAAAATAAAAAAAAAATGTATTTTAATTAAAGAAAGATAATACTAACTCTCTTAAGATATTTATCCGTAACTACAACATAATAAGTTTTTTCTTGATGTTCCGTATTAGAAAAATTGCAATACTATATTCTAACATTTATCGTGTAAATATTTATTGAACACCCTGAAATAGTCATACAGATGATAACCAAGCCTTTTTGAAATAGTAAGCCTAAAAACAGAAGTTTTAAAGTTACCTTTGTATATTAACAAAATGTCATGACAAACCAAAAGTTTACCCTTTTCTATAGAGATAAAAATGCACTTATTTGACATTTGACTTTGTTCTGTATCCTTACTATGACCTTAAGAAGGGGACGACCCTCCTAGAATTTTCCCAATTTTCATAAAGTTAACCTTGAAAATAGCTGCCTTAACAAAGAATGCCATCAAAGGCAATTTTTATGTCCCTTTTTCGGATATATTGGCACACTTAGTCTATATGTTCGCGTATAAAGTATACAGTTGCTCTTGATAATTGTCCTACCACCAGTCATATATATGGAAGGCCGATGATACTTGACCTTCAGCTATGATGCACTTAATTCAGAATGAATACAAAACAAATTTATGTTCCATAAACTGGTAACAGTAGCTTTCAGATTACATTGTTATATAGTCACTTGCTTAATATGTAGGCCTACACTTCCATAATCCTACCACAAGTTAAGTTCTACTACATATTTGATCTAATTAAAGGGAGACATGCAAAAATGATAATGATAGAAAGCAAAACAATAACTGCAAAGATATTTGTCAGCAAATTTGGAGGGATACGAAACTTGTACTCTCTACAGCAAATAAGTCTACAGGAACAGTCCCAGATGTCTCCTGGCTGGTCATTGATCTTTGAGGATTCAATATTCGAACACTTGATTTCATTCAGATCAACAGTTGAATTGACCAGGGAGTCCTTCTTTGATTCATGAACTCGCATTGCAGATAATGAAGGGTTTCGAAGTAGGGTATATGCTAGCCACCATCTTCGATTCCTTATATTATTCGCTGAAAAATTCAAAAGATGATTAATATTCTTACAGTAGGGGACGCAGTCACTACTAGTGTCCATGTTACAGTAAACTTGTTTGTTTGTTTTGTTTGTTTCGAGTATAACGCCGTTTTTCAACAGTATTTCAGTTATGTAACGGCGGGCAGTTAACCTAACCAGTGTTCCTGGATTCGGAACCAGTACAAACCTGTTCTCCGCAAGTAACTGCCAACTTTCCCACATAAATCAGAGGTGGAGGACGAATTATTTCAGACACGATGTCTTTTATCAAATCGTCACGGAGGGCAAATGCCACGCCCAGGGCTCGAACTCACAACCCCAAGATCTGTAGATGCGCTCTCCCTACTGAGTTAAGCGGGCGGGCTTACAGTAAAACTGTGCGGATAGATTCGGTAAACGACAATGTTTGAAAAGTGAAAATACATCAAACATATATGTATATGAGCATGTATGTCATGTTATATACTCTAACAAAATAATTTTCAAGATATGATATCGAAAAAGCATTTTTGCAATTTGCAAGTGCATTCTACGATTACTCCGAGAAACTTGGTGAAATATATTGCGATATATACTGAGAAAGAGGAACTGTTATAATTTTCTAAAATATGTTCGTGTTTTTGGAAGGCTAAAGGAAAGAGTAATAAAATAATAACAAGTAATGATATCAAGGAAGTTATTACTAGTGGATATAGCGGAGTTCCTGGCAAAATTAGCAATAATTTGTTCCCCAGAATGCGGACGTTTCATTATTTTCCTGTCCTCTATCTTTGATTTCAGGAGGTAACAGAAGGTCCGTAAAACTGGATGGTTATGTGCAACGTCTACCATTATCATACCGATGTAATTTACATAACCTGTAATAATATAAAGGTGAAATATATCGATGTTTATAACACATGAAATACTGTTCAATTATATAAGTACATTGTATAAACCAGGAACATTTATATTTGTATATCAGGTTTTAAGCTTTAATTTCACGACAATTTGATCCATATTGGTTTATTTAATATTCACTTTATTGATATGAGGTTTAGTTACAAGAATAGAATGGAACAAAATAATTGTATTTTCCAAATGACTAATATCTGGGTACCATACATATTAACAAGTTTCCGGTTAACCATTACGTAAACGTTCCTACTATACAAGTAGTTTCCCAGACAGAGTAATAGTGAATTCTATTCTAGGGGACGGTGATTTGTTGGAAAAGAATCTGACATTGGTTTTGCTTGAAAAAGTATTCAGCCTTCAACATATTAAAAACAAATCATCTGACTCCTAAATCACTGAAAAAAATCTGGCTCGAAGTCAAATTTAAAAGCCATTACTCTTAAAGCCACACTGTTTGACTTTAAAATTGCTATTAGATTTAATATTCTATAGTTACATAATGTGGCCAGTATGCAGCATAACATAAAACTGTTTCTTTCAATCTAAGTATAAATATTGAACACTGCTGATGATTCGGAAGTATGAAAGCTGTATGGTGTAATTTTGACCGCATTATGTTATACTTATAATTTTAATATATGAATAGTAATCTTCGTATTAAGAAGACAATACTGATAATTTTATCCTAGACGCTCACTAGAATTCAGCTTTTGGCTTTTGAAATATTCAAAATCACCTATAGTACCACTTCCTACGAGGGTTTTTAAAAAATAATGTAGACTTTGTTGTCAGAGGGTAAAGAGAAGTGTGAAATATATAATTGTAATTCGCAGTCTTTAAGTAATTTCGTCATACATATTTTGTAACAAATTTGCTAATAGCCGAAGCGCGTAGGTCGTTTTGATTGACCACAACTACAGCGAAGTCGTTTTTATCTGTCATGATTAGAATTTGACCACAAGGTTCTTGTTCGCCTAAAATTAGGTAAAAGCACAGCAGCAAAATGTCCAGGCGCCATGCATATAAAATATGGCGTCATTTGGACGTAAAAGGAAGAAGTAAACAACACTTTCTAAAAACAAAATTACCATTCTATTGAGAACAGCTCTCAAACACATACATGTAGACCAAAAATGTTTACAAACAAAATTTTATAATTTTTAACTCTACATGTAATATAATACAAATTTGATAAAAAGTACAAACTTTTCATTTGGTAAAAAGTAAAACATTTATGAAACTTCCGTTTATGACAGAAATTTCTATCTGTTAAAACTTAGTATAATGCAGGATTTAGTGTTTAAAATACCAAAATATTGCAGGATGGAGTTCCCTCTCAAAAAGTCATCCATAACCTGTGTATGTTTACCAGGATGTAAGAAGCTTTTTTAAAGTTGGAGGTCTACTTTAAAAAAACTTCTTACATCCTGGTAAACATACATACATATATAATACTGTCTATACACTGTCTGATTCAAAGATGCACAGTTCCTACAAATCTGCAGGCATACATTTTTAAAGCCTAGAACTCAGAGCCCAGAGCATTTTAAAAGAACTTTTCTGCTCGCTGCTTTCACAAACGTGGTATAAAATGTATATTATTAAGCTAAAGTGACAAGCACACATATCCATTGTCTCTTAGTTACACAAAATATATTGCATCTTCTTTCGTTCTGTACCTATCAGACTGCTTATATCTTACATTAAGTCTAGACAGTTATGTCCATTGTTTTACCTAAAAGCAATTTTCGAAATATTTGGGTGATCTGTATCATACATTTTCATATAAGTAGACCGTGCACGCGCAACATTTTAATTTATAATCTATTATAATAAAAAATCCAAAAGGGGGGAGTTTTTACCTCCAAATTTACATCAAAATGCATCAGAGTTGTTATGAATTGCATTTTTTCCTGCGGAACATGTCCCCGAACACCCCTAATTTGTCCCTCAACATCCATTTTCGGATGGCAATGCCCATTGGGACGCATTTATCTTTTAGGCATTAATCATATGATTTATATAGGTATGTAAATCAAAAACAAAGTTTTTAACCATTGTTGCATGGAGAAGTGTGTAACTGCACTAAAAATTAGGAACTATAATTTGGGTCAAACTGCTACATATTTTAAATTCTAATCAAAGAGACATACATAACATTTAGCTATTTCATGTGTACTTAGGGAAATTAATCAATACATAATGTATATCCTTATTGCTCTTATCGGTTTTGAATAACAAAGCTAAAACAGAAAATATTTTGGAAATAAAAACAAATCCTTGGTTTTTAAAAAATATTCTGGCTTTCAAGTTCTGAAAAAAAATTCTGACTTTCATATAAGACAAAATAAATTTCTTGCCTCTATATGAAATACCACCAAAACCATTGATAAAAGGTAAAAATACTACTTGAAATAAACATAACTCTAAGCTACTTATAAGATGACACGTATTGAACAACAACTTCCTTATAAAGACAGGTAGTCTTAGATAGTCTACCAGTTTTACTAAAAAATTTCTTTAAACCTACAACTTATCCATACTCAGAGTGGCCAATCCACGTGACTTTTAGATATTATTTTGCCTGCATTTCCCTTACTATTTGATTTTGAAACCATTTAAGGTCGTTGACAACAGTACCAAGTCATTAGCATATCGTGGATGATCTTACATTTATCCATTGATTCGTATCCCCTCATTAGTAAGGAGCGGTCCATCCTTGGTATTAGGAAAACACCCAGTAGTGCGCTAACTAAAGTACGTTTAAGAAACGCAAATACTCCTACACTGGCATTCAGAAACACCATGAAGAAACTGAAAATGTTGTATGCGTTCCTGAAATTAAATACGATATACATATATAGAGAGGGTTGTGTAAAATAAGTTTGTTATATACTCCGAGAAATAAAGGCACATGAGCCTTTTATCAGAAATAAAAATTACATTTGAAAGCATTTGAGATGACAAGTGTATGTTTGGGCAATTATAAACACTGGAAAAGGTACATCATTTTGTGGCAGTGTAATATGAGTTATTACTAACTGCTGCCTTCTAGTCAAGAATTATATGCAGATGATCAGTGTAATATTCTGATAAAAAAAAACTGAAAACCAGACGTTAATATTACAAAATCTAATTTTGTAACAAATTTTGACAAACCCTTAATTCCACCCTTAAATATTAAGGAATCGAATAAAAGAAATGTTTACATTTGCAATAGACGACATGTTTCTCTTTGGACTGGACAATATATTTACTATTGTAATGAACACATGTATGCCGTTTGAAAGGACCACATGTTTGCTATTGGAATGAAGTCATAATTATATACCTATGGAAAGGACCGCATGTTTGCACTTGGAATGGACACATATATGCCATTTGGAAAAGACCTTTTTTTCTGCTGGAATGAATGCATGTATACAGTTGAAAAGACGTACTTGTTTGCTATTTGAATGAACACATACACATGTATGCCATTGGGAAGCACCTCATGCTAGCTGTCGTAATGCATACAGGTATGCCATTGTATAACACCTCATGCTAGCTGTCGTAATGAATACAGGTAAGCCATTGTAAAACACCTCATG
Organism: Mercenaria mercenaria; assembly: GCF_021730395.1. Classification (NCBI taxonomy): domain Eukaryota; kingdom Metazoa; phylum Mollusca; class Bivalvia; order Venerida; family Veneridae; genus Mercenaria; species Mercenaria mercenaria. Next base: position 47,452,160 of record NC_069363.1, on the reverse strand, counting down.
CTAGCTGTCGTAATGAATACAGGTATGCCATTGTAAAACACCTCATGCTAGCTGTCGCAATGAATACAGGTATGCAATTGTAAAACACCTCATGTTAGCTGTCGTAATGAATACTGGTATGCCATTGTAAAACACCTCATGCTAGCTGTCGTAATGAATACAGGTATGCCATTGTAAAACACCTCATGCTAGCTGTCGTAATGAATACAGGTATGCCATTGTAAAACACCTCATGCTTGCTATTGGAATAAATACATGTATATCATTGGATAGGAACAAATGCTTACTGTTTGAATGAATACATGTTTGACATAGGAATTGATCATATGTTTACCGGATGGAAAAAGCCACATGTATTTCATCTGAGCGGATCACATATCTGACAATGGAATAGACAACATTTTTAATGAATACAGATATACTAGAAGATCTCAACTTTATCTTGCTCTACTCCTTATCGTCCATTCGAAAGATATTGAGACCAACCCAGGCCCACGTAAACCCTAATTCCCTTGTCAAATTTGCTCCAAGGCTGTGACATGGGCCCAGAAAGGTGTAGCCTGTGATGACTGCGGACATTGGTACCATTGTACGTGTATGTATATGCCAGATCCAGTCTACTCAGCTCTCAATAACATCTCATGGCAATGTGACAATTGTGGAATGCCTAACTTCAACACATCACTTTTTGAATCTGTGAGCCTTGAAACCAGCAACAGCTTCCAGACCCTTTGCTCGTCAGATCACTCACCTATATCTGAAGTCAGTTTTAACCTGGGACAACCACAACACACCTCCTCGCCTTTATTATCCAAGGCACCTCCCAAACAAGCCAAACTAAGCAATGTTCGAGTATTAACAGTCAACTTCCAGTCGGTCAAAAACAAAGTGGCAGAAATTGGTAATCTTATAGATTATGCTGACCCAGACATCATCATTGGAAACGAGACGTGGTTGAACAAGAGCATACACTCCTCAGAAATCTTTCCACCCACATATGAAGTTCTACGAAAGGATAGATCTGATGGATATGGTGGAGTTCTCCTAGCGATAAAGCGCACATTTACTTTGGAGGAAATAGAACTACCGTCAGAGGTTGAGGCAATATTTGCCAAGATTTCTTTAACCAAGAACCAGACATTAGTAGTTGGTAGCCTCTACAGACCCCCGGGCAGCAAAATTAAGTACATGGAAGATCTTTATTCATTGTTGCATGATATACACAACAAATTCAAGAAAGCCGTGATATGGGTAGGTGGCGACATGAATCTCCCCGACATCAGCTGGACAACCATATTAACTCTTCTGTGAAGAAAGCAAACAACACCAGAGCCTTCATCTCTAGAAATACTTATCAATGCCCGAAAGCAACAAAAGACCTTTGCTACAAGACATTTGTTCGTTCATTAGTTGAATATGGAAGTGTTATCTGGGACCCATACACCAAGGACAACACAAACAAACTTGAAATGGTCCAGCGTAGATCGGCAAGGTATGTGACTGATGACTACCACAGATCAAGTAGCGTGACAGAGATGCTTCAGAATCTGCAGTGGCCTACACTACTAGAAAGGCGAGCGCAGTCCAGGACAATCATGATGTACCGCATAGTAAATCAGCTAGTGGACATCCCAAAGACACACCTCACTCCAGCTACTACACTGCGAGGCCATTCCCAGAAGTTCCTGTTACCATTCACCAGAACACTGACATACCAGTTCTCCTTCTTTCCCAATGGAATACGTCTCTGGAATACTCTACCACAGGCAGTTGTCGACAGCCCCTCCCTAGACATCTTCAGGTCCAGGTTGCAGGCAGTCCAGCTCCGATAGATGACCGTACCGTTTTTAACAGCACTGTAATATAGATGTTTTTAACTAGCAGAGAGCGGAGAGCGGTTATGTACCTAACTGGAAGAAGAAGAAGAAGTATGTCATTGTAAAACACCTCATGCTAGCTGTCGTAATGAATACAGGTTTGCCATTGTAAAACACCTCATGTTAGCTGTCGTAATGAATACTGGTATGCCATTGTAAAACACCTCATGCTAGCTGTCGTAATGAATACAGGTATGCCATTGTAAAACACCTCATGCTAGCTGTCGTAATGAATACAGGTATGCCATTGTAAAACACCTCATGCTTGCTATTGGAATAAATACATGTATATCATTGGATAGGAACAAATGCTTACTGTTTGAATGAATACATGTTTGACATTGGAATTGATCATATGTTTACCGGGTGGAAAAAGCCACATGTATTTCATCTGAGCGAATCACATATCTGACAATGGAATAAACAACATTTTTGCCATTTAGATTTATCACATAGGTGTCATTGGAATGAAGCACTTGAAAGTAATTTTGTGTTTGTCTTCTTAATTAATCTGACAAATATTCATATTTCGTACACAGTTTCACTTAGAATAACAAGCAACTAAGCTACTATTCCCTGAGAATGAGAAAATACAGAAGGTGTAAAATGCATTATTTCTATGCAATTATTTTCATTTATTGTAAAAATGTGAATCTGAGGAGATTACTGATCAGTCGGGGCTGCCCTGTCAAATGTTAGAATTGACTACATGTTTGCCCTTGGAGTACACTATACATCTGCCGTTTGAACTGACATTAGTTTTAACATGTCTGCGATTGAAATTGGCCACATGTTTGCCACTTGCTCATATACCACAATTTGATTTACCTGTTATCAACAGCTAAAGGCCTGTGTTTATCATTTTGATGTATTTTCGGTTGCATGAAAAATCGTCCAATGAAGAATGTTTGTACCTTGAAAATGATAATCATACAAGCCGGATAACTGAAACAAGAAATGTATTGTGAAACACTGAAGTAACAACCTTACAACAGAAAATACAATTTTGAAAACTTAACTAGAGAAAAATATTTCACACAGTAAAGTGTTATTTTGAGGTGTTACATTGCATTAAAAGTTAAAGATAAACACATAATGAAAACAAATGTATTACATGCTTTTCAGTAAAATAGAACTACTTAAAATTGTCAGTGAAATGTTTCAAACAGTGAAAATATTATTTTTATTTTTCACTGGTATGGAACTACACTTGAATGCAAAAGAATATTAATATAATAAATACTTTGCATGAAATTCATTGCAAAATATACGTAAGGTAAAAACGATATATGTGCTACAGGATCATAAATATATTTTACGTTTTAATGTAATAAAATAAAAGAAATCTGGAAAAGTCATAGAACTATTTGACACTTTTTGTACATAGATCTATATTGTAACGCAGGACATTATGACGTCATGATGCGATGCAGGTGACGTTGCGTTGGTAAATGGATATGATATTTTCTAAATCATTGAAGATACATGAAACAATAAAAATTTGTTTCAGAGTAAGATAGAAATATATTTCACTTGTTTACATTTTCAATCGTGGCTGCGCCACTCATAAAGATATTGCATATGGTGTTCACTCGGGGCGTTAAATCCTTCATGCAAGGTCTTAAGGAAGGTCAGTGGTTCTACTCAGGTTCTCGCTCGTGATGAAATAATACACGGAGGGAAACCTTGGGTCTTCTTCCACCATCAAAGCCGGAAAGTCGCCACATGACCTATAATTGTGTTGGTGCAATGTTAAATCCCCCAAGCTCCAAAACCGTGTACCGTGTACGTGTACGAAGGTAAATTAAAACGTACATGGGTTGTTTGTTTGTTTTGCTTAAGCGTCGTATTTCAGTTATGTAACAGCAGGAATTAACCTAACCAGTTTTGCGGATTCCGTACCAGTACCAGTACTAACCTATTCTCCGCAAGTAACTGCCAACTTCCAAAATTGAATCCGAGTGGAAGGACTAATGATTTAAGATCTTTAATCAATCGTCACGGAGAACATATGCCTCGTTGGGGATCGAACTCACGGCCCTGCAATCTGTAGATCCGCGCTCTCCTTATTGAGCTAGTAAGCAGGCAAAACGTACATAGGTCTCGTATGCTATGATATGATTGAAGTTATTTTAGGTAGGCAATAATATTAAGTTTATACAACAATTTTTTCAGTTAGACAAAGTGAGTAAGCCACACCCTTGAGCTTCAGTTAAAGAAATCTCAACGGATTTTGAGAATCTGTCTTGAAAACGGGAGTCTACAGATACATCTCAAACTGAGGATGATATTTTCCTGTTTCCACAGCTTAACTGTTGTGATAAATTTATTTTCTCGTCCTTTCGACCATTTCACTTAATTGATTATCCATTATTGGAATTATATACCAGGTCAAATGATTTAGTTAGTATCAGTAAAATGTGCGGTTCAGACAAGGAAGGTGTACTACGGTGTTAAATATTAAATTCTCTGTATCATGGGTAGAAAATAACATATGACAGGTTTTCAAAAATTTATTTCAGTCATTATGGCAAGAACATTATTATAGTTATCACAGAACATAATGCCTGCTTAATGTGATTATTTCGAAATATACAGGTTGTCTGATTTATTAAGACTGTTAGGTTTTAGAATATGAATTAACTGACATTTATATATAAAATGCTTATCTTTAAACCATATATTTGAATAACGGAAATACATACACGAGCCATTCAAACTGAGTCCAAAGGTATTTGATTTTTCCAGCTTGAATTACATACTTGATCAAAATCATCATCACCGCCAGAGGAATGCACACCATCAGATAACATAGGACACTTCCTAAACATAAAATACTAAATAAATACCATTAGGCTTGACAGAAAAAATGGTCTATATGTAAATGCTCTTTATGTATTTTACTGGTATTTGGGGCCAATTATAAACACAAATCATACATCGTTGCATATTAAGGATGAAGTAAACCTTGTCATCACGGTAGATTCAATATCAATTCATAGAACTCCTGTAATTAAATGTTTCAACTGCTAAAATCTCATATTTATTTTTTCTCTGTTTACAAATATGTTTTATTCAGGTTTAAATCGCATGACCATCTGAAAGTAATTATGAAGAATAAGGAAAATATGGACATCTAACACTTTTTACTTTAGTTTGGTTTTCTCATCCAAAGGAGTCTGCATATGTAATAAGTTGACATTTTATTAATGTATATAATAGCTTTCTTTTATAAGTTCAAAATGTATATGTCGCTGGACTCGTGATTCCATGGTTACCGTAGCGCATTTTCTTAATTTAAAGCAACTATGTACGATTACAGATTTTCCAACAGCTTCAGTATCATCTTTATGACCCTAATAAAGTATTAGGGTCAATGTGTGTCATAAATCAACATGGTACCCTATCATATCTTAAAGTTATAAGGTATCATGGCACAAGAGAATGTTTCTCAACAATTTTTGTGGCAATGCTTTCTTTATTTCTGCATTATTAAACCATTAAGCATCAAATCTGAGAAAATTTTATTTCATAGTCCAGAAAAGGGATGTACAAACACATTTCATTCAAATTTTATGGTATACTTCTTCCTTAATTTCTTCTCAACAAAGCCTTATATGTTAAAGGTTGACATACTGTTTGCAGAAAACTCTGACAATCTAGGCTAAACAACACAGGAAAATTTGAATATTCCTTTATAATTTTGTGTTGTTTTTTTTTCTTTATAAATGTATATTTTTTAGCCAGTGCTTTACCAACTGGCTATAGCTCTAAATCAACTACCAAGTTTCAACCTCGTGTCGTTTGAGTTTTCCTTCTATTTGTATGTGACCGCATCACAAAAATATTCTAGATGTGTAAAAAACAGTCCCATTTTTTTTTATAATCTTGGTATTGTGTGAGTGTCTGCGCAACTGAGGACTACTGTTTTAAACAACAAAAATAAAAACAAGCAGCAGCGCATTCTAGAATAACTATGAACTTATATTCACATTCGAAATATTCGGAATCACTCCGCTCTAGGGTTAGGGTTAGGGTTTAGGGTTTGGGTCGAAATTGGCCCCAAACTGAGCAAAATTAATTTTTACATAGAGTTGTAAAGGGGAAACCTGTAAAAATCTTCTCGTCTTGAACAACAATGCACAGAACTTAGATATTTGACATGAAGCATTGTCTAGCGGACTTTTACCAACATTGTTCAAATCATGACCGGTATATGCACAATGAAATGTTGATTCTTCAGGTGTATCGGTTTAAATATTATTCAATAAGCACTGGCTGTCAGTCCTTTCAGGGATTTGATTTTTTCTACTAGCTTTTACTAAAATGTACTTATATATGAAACAATGTATCTGATTATAAAAAATAAATAAATGAAAAAAAAAAAAAAACAAAAAAAAAACAAAAAAAACTTTTAAATAATTGATAGAGACTGCCTCGTCACACGTCAGACCTGGGGTCAGTCCCATCTCAATGTAATTAATTACATATTAAAACTTACATTTAATTTGTCACAATGACACAGTTTTTTCCGTTTCACAAGGCAATCTACTTTGAATGTCTAATCATTACATTAGCGTTATGATTTATTATGATTGTTGTGCTGTCACTCTGGGCACATCTCACTGGCCTGAGAATATTCCCATCAATGGTAAATAGTCTTTCAGTTGGTGCAAACATAGCATGAACTGCTTGATAATAACCGGCAGCACATGCCAATAATACAAATTATGTTGCGTTCTGTTTCCATTAGAGGGATTTTCAGCCGTTTCAATTCATGACTCTACAAGGTGTGTGTCTATATCTGACAATCCAGACATAACATGATTTTCAAGAGTGTACTCAAATACAATTACAATTACTTGAAAATGCTGCATATTGCCCATTACATGTAATTACAATATCTTTACAATTACAGATTACCATAACGCTAAGACTGTCACAAGCACAATGCCGTCTTTATGAGGGTTATTTTATTCCCTTGCATGTTTTAGAGGCCACAATTTTGATGACCTTGTAGAAATGTTTCACAACGTAGGACCAAGACATGACATAGTGTCCGAATTCGAATTTTAAAAATAAGATATATAAAGCATATTGAGAAAAATGAACTCACTGTTAATCAGTTACATGTAAAGCACTAAAGGTACGAATAACTTTCATTTCAATACTTAAAATGAGACCTCAGATGTAAACAAATATTGAGAAATAATATTTTTCTACATGTATCATCGGACATTACTTAAGTGCCCAAACATGACATATGTCCTAATGAAGACTTTTACCAGAGATGCAACTTATAATTTGGCCTTTCAAAATTTAAATGATAAACTCATGTTAAGCGAGAGGGGAGGGGGCTCTTGATTTGTAATATTTTACTTTTTTTTGTATTTCTAAAAGTTAAAAGTAATCCTGCAATTCAAATAAATTGGTAGTTTGTCTTGATTTATTGTCAAACGAAGAAACGGTTTATACTGTAGTCAAAGTTTCGACAATATAATAAGATGACTAGATAAATAATGACGTTTCAGTCGTAAATCCAGTAGAATTGCTTTGGACCAAACGTTTTAGAATGAATACACGTACTACGTGAAAAAAAGCCCAAAACTTATGCTTTCTTGTTTATTGGGGAACTCCTAGCGCACAACATTTCGAGTTTTCATAACACCTTTAGTTTATAAGAAATTACTCAAAAAGCAAAGATTTTTCTGCAAAATTAAACATGTGCAAAAAGATGCTCATCAAAATCTTTAAATGTATATTAAGTTATGTACGCACCGCTAATAGAGCAAAAGTAATGAGTTTTGTATAAATTGATATATTTAGGTCAAAATAGTTAAACAAGATTAGATAGATGATCACAAGACCATTATCTAGCCCTCACGCGACCATGGAGGTTTGTAACAATGTTAAGCAAGTTGTTGTGTAGTATAAGTGATTAGAAAGCTAGCATAAAAGTGCATGTGCATTCGACGTAACATATGTCAAAACATACAGGAAAGTAATGTTTCCATCTAAAGTTGAAAAATACGAAAAATAGTTCCTCATACTTCTGGATGCCAAGATATATTCTAACCGCCTGGGTAGCCTTATGGTAGAGCGTGGGAGGTCGTGGATGCGATCCCTAGCCGCGTCATACCAAAGACGTAAAAATGGTACTAGTTGCTCTAGCATTAAGAGCATAGTGCTAGGATTGGTCAGCCCGGCGTCAGTAAAAGTAAAATGTGACTGGTTGGAGGATCATGTCACGTGTCTACGGCGTAATATACCAGTAAGGCATCATTGTAAAGCTGGGCATTGCTAGAAGTAGACACCGTGGTTTATATGACTGAAAAATTGTTGAAAAAGACGTTCAGCTGCATACACACACATATATACACACAAAATATACTTTCATGACGACTGTATGCCTATACGAGTTTTATGACAAATAGTACTAGATTATTTAAGATGTTTTTTAAAAACAACCTACCCCACATCATTCCAGTTATTGACGATCCAATGAATCGCATGCCTTGTGCCTATTAGAATAAAGTAAATGTTTTAAAACTTGTATCACCTGTGCCTAAAAAGACATCAATCGTTAATGCTTATTAAATAAATAGATTAACATAAGTATCTATATTCAAAAAAAGAAGTACCTAAACTCGAAAACTATTCTTAAAATGTTATTCTGCCTCTTATAGGAAAAGATGTGAACTGCCAAACTAAAACAATAAGAACAAGAGGGCCATGATGGCCCTGTATCGCTCACCTGAGTACCATTGCTCAAAATGATATGATCATTTCAAACCAATCTCATTAGAAGCTGCTAATGTGTATTAATTTAGATAAAAAATAAAGGTAGGTAATTTGTCATAAATTCAGTCAATATGTATCTTAACTAATTGTCCAAGTCCATCTGTTGACATAAATGAAATTTCAGATCAGTATCTTCATTAATTACGGAGATATACCCATTTTAATTTGAAATAAAGGGAGGTAATTTGACATCCATAGTTATCTACCCTGATTGTCTCAGTCCAACTAATGACAATAATGAAATTTCAAATAAGTCCTATAAGTACTTACTGATATAAACCCATTTTGATTACAATCAGGGGAGGTAATCAGATATAATTTAACTCTGGAACCTACGATTGGAACTGACATATTCATCATTGAATCCAAGATTTATTGTTGTTGAAGATATTTGGAAGTTTGTATCAAATCAAACCATAAATGAAGTATCTATATGGCTGCAAAAGCCAAAATAGCTAATTCTGGCCCTTTCAGGGACCATCACTCTGGAACCCATAATGGAATCTGGCAAGTTCAAGACAGAAACCAAGATCGTATGGTGATACAAGTTGTGTGCAAGTTTGGTTAAAATAAAATCATAAATGAAGCTGCTATTGTGCAGACAAGGTCAAAATAGCTACTTCTGGTCCTTTCGGGAGCCATAACTCTAGAACCCATGATGGGATCCGGCCAGTTCAAGAAAAGAACCAAGATCTTATGGTGATACAAGTTGTGTGCAAGTTTGGTTAAAATAGAATTATAAATGAAACCACTATCGTGCAGACAATAAATTCTTGACGGACGGACGCATGCACAGACGACGGACGAAGGGTGATCACAAAAGCTCACCTTGTCACTACGTGACAGGTGAGCTAATAATGTCATACTGCAGGAAAACAAGAAATTGTAACAGAGTAACGCATCTTCCTCGTCTCATGTAATATTGCATGCAACCTATTGGTTAAGATTTATTTTTAGACATGATGGGTGGCACAGTCATAGATTTGAAATTCACTAGAAATATCATAAATTGAAAGAAATACTTCAATGATAATTTACTAGTCGTATAACGTACAATGTAGACATTTGGTGACGAGCGATGAACAGTTTCTGGTATAAAATTCCGATCACCCCTGTACAATGACAGCATATCTCTTCTACAAGAATGAAAAAAAAACTTGACTGTCTGCAGTAAAACAAAGAAATTCTGCTAGCAAAAATAACAAAAGAATTATTGCGAACTGAAATTATTTCTGACGAAAATTATAGCTCGTACTTCCTGGATAAGTTAATTAGAGACTTACATTTAGCACATTAGATTACAAAATTATTTTGAAAAAAAGTAATGTTATAGTCCTTACCAAACAGGCAAACAAACCTTAAACTACCAAGAATACAGCAAACAGCATCTTCAAAAAGCCTCAATTATACGTTCAAGAACAATGCGTAAGAAAAGATTTGAATAACATTTCTTTTTGTAACAAAAATATAATTAAACTTAAAGGTTGCTAACAATTACAAAATTCATCAATTGAAAACAACTGTTTCATTAGTAAACTCCATTTTCTATAGCATTGTACTAAACATAATCATATATGAAAAGCATTGCAAACCAACAAAAGGTTTTTCAGCAACAGATTTACCTATATGTAGTTATCTACTGTATACAAAAGCAAAAATTTGAAAATGAATTATGATAATTATGAAGATGATAAAAATACACGTTTTCTTGCATGCCGGGTGAATTTTTCCGTGTTAAAACCAGTGCAGGAAAATCAGGTCTTACACCCAGGGAAGATGACTCGCGTTCTGCAATTTATGAATGATTGCGTAGATTCAAACGTTCTAATGATAATATAGATCAAAAAGCATTTGATTTACTTTATTTCTCCTATTAATTGAAAACTATGACATGCATCACTAGTTCTAGGTGCGCACAGCAATAATCGGCTCTCGGGTAACTGTTTTCCGGTTAATCGGCAGAGCCTCGTTCCCGCCTGAACAGTTACCCTCGAGTGAGATATATCCATCCGCACCTCCAGCCAGTGAAAGTTTCTGATATTTTAAGTCATTACGTAATATTGATATGATTATATCTTGTTCCGCGTTTATCCATCAACCAATGAATATCTATAGAAAAGACTTAAAGTAAAAATCCCCGACACCCTTGACCAAAATATTTTACCTAGATCTCTGATCTTGCAAACCTCAAAACTTAGCGCCGTTGTTCGACGTTTTACATTGTACGACTGTGCAGAACCAAACAATAAAAATTGTGATATAATATTTCATTGAATTTAAAACGCTTTAAAATAATGTATGTGTTTCTTTTTGTGGAAAGCGTTAAACTATTCTTTGGGCGCATGGTACACGCAATACGAATCTAACGTCTATATCACTTTTAAACGGTAGAAAGATGCTCATTGTCTTATCTATGTTACAGTTATATAGGTGGTACCTTGTAAAACTCACCTATAGTTTATAAGGAAAATGTACATATTCCTGATTCCACACATGATTGTCACAATGGTGGAAACAGCCTTTGTCCCTGTATATATATTAAGAAAAGAAAAGTAAAGGTGGCATATATAAGAATTTTGTTTGACATTTTATGTTGCGATTGTAGTATTCCAGAATCCAAAAAGATTCCCATGACCTCTTCCATATTTTACAAAATATACACACAACACTGAGTACGACGGTTGAGTTAAATGCAGTGTTATTCGGGTTTTGAGCTAAATCAGTGACCTATTATGACAGGTCAATATTTCTTTTTATTATTTTGCATGAATTATGGATATTTTGTATTAATTTTTCATTATTTGTTTTTTAAATTAAGATACATGAATACGATATATTGTTTAAGTTTCGTACTTCATTTGGACAGTCAAAATTCAGACACATCACTATCTTTTGTAGTTAGACAAACATAACAAAACAAAAGTGAGCAAATCTTATGATATGTGTTAAAAATGTGTCAAAATCATCCAAATGCTTTGAAAGAATATTATCTTCATACTCTTTATATCGGAATGAAATCAACATTCGTAGGTGTCTCCGTGACCGAGTGGTTATGGTCGCTGACTTTAAATCACTTGCCACTAACCTATGTGGGTTCGAGCGTACAATTCAAGTTAGGGCGTACAATTCTCCATGTGAGGAAGCCATCTGGCTGGCTTACGAAAGGTCGGTGGTTCTACCCAGGTTTCCATCTCGTGATAAAAATACCTGAAGGGATACCTGGAGTCTTCCTTTACCGTGAAAAAGGAAAGTCGCTATATGGCCTATCACTGTGCCGATGTGACATTAAACCCATCAAGAACAAAACCAAATCCCTATCCGCATACCCATATTCAATTCAAAGCTTTGTCCTAATCAAATGATAGTCTCACCTTGCAGAAGATCCTGAATATCTGGTTTGGACTTTAAGTACAATTTAGAAAAAACATCCACAAATAAAGCTAATGCTAAATTTGTCTGAAAAAAAAAATGAATGCATAAACACATAAATAGACTAGTTTTATTTTTGTTTTAGATCTAGTACAGTAAAGCTGCATTATTCATAGACAAAATTTTATGTAAACGCTGACCAGCTTTCTGTTGGATTTTTTGTTATTGTTTTTTTTTTTTTGTATAGAAAAAGAAATAATATTACTACGTAAAGAATACGCTGATTGTCGACAATACTGTTATTATATTAAAGTGATAAGAATTACGAGCAACTGAAAATTAAAACAAAAACAATATATTAACAATATATATAGAGGATGTTTGTTTCAGATCGAAGAGCTCAATACTCGATTATTTTGACAAACCGCGTGTTTGGTACTAAGCTGTTTTACAGTTTAACACTATACACTGCCTGTTTGATAGCTTTTGGCGGGAAAGGCGGTAGACGCCATCATGACTGACAACTGTTAAAACCAATTTCGACTGAGTTGCTTCGATATTTTCTGCTCCATATTTTCTCTCTTAGCGTCAGGAATATACTTATCGTGCTTGTTATGGTACCTCTTTTTAGATACATGTTTTACACCTTTCTGATCTTCACATGACGTGTCTTCTGGTATCATGATATGTGTTAGGAATTCACTTTTATTTACTCAGATACAATGGAACAAGGTTGGAATAAAATGTTGGATGTATTGCACATAGCTTCCAAGTTTCGCCACCTGACTTTTACAAAGCGGTGCCTCACTGTGTTCACTATTTGTCAGTGTTGTCACTCTGTTTTACATAACATGTCTACTTTATATACGGATTAAAATTATAAACATTACTACATACACAGTTTTACAGGATTAGTTGGATGAATCGAACGAGGAGAAACATTTAAGTTAAAAACATGCAGACAGAAAGCCACACCTCCCTTATCCCAATATCCTATAGCATTGTATGTACAGATGTGCATGTCATGAAATATAAACAAAACAAAACAGAAACATTTAACCAGACCTCGTCCTTATATTTGTATATCGTTTCCTTGCTAAAAATGTGGACAAGGAAAATACTGACGGATGATGGGCGATCAAAATCTCACATCGTTAAGCACCTTGTGCTCAGATGAGGCAAACACTCACCAAGTATAGCATGACAGCCGACATGAACACTGTGATCATAATTGATATCGGGAATCGAAATCCAGGAACTGGATGCATGATCATATTTCGTATTTTTTCCATCAAAGACCGGCTGCTAATATCCAGATAAAAATGTATAAATCAGTTAACAGTTTACTTGTACTTAAAAAAACAACGTTAAAATGAGTTAGAGAAAGTTTGACATTGATATCTAGAGTTTTTCACCATCTTTTTCCCTCGTCATCATCACCTCATCATAATTTTCATCTTTATTATAATCATCATCATCAATAACAACTAACAAAATCAACAACAACATTACCATCATTACTATCGTCGTCGATGTTACCGTCTTGTTAAACTTTCATTAATTATATAAAATCACAGAATGTTTTTAAGTTGGCAAAGCATTTTAATTATACCGTTTTCCATCATACTGCTGGAGGCAATTTCTCTTTAACAAATACTTCACGTATGTAAGGTGGTAACTTCTACATAGATTGGACAGCGCCTAGAAATGTTATATATGACAAGTTATGTGTTTGGACATGCTTAAAACTCCTCTTCTAAGTATAGAGTTCTTGAAATGTTTGTTTTATAAAGGCTATTTATAATTTATAATGTTAGCGTGTTATTTCACAAGATTCATATTCTGTTCGATCCTGGTCCGGTTAAAACAAATTTACATATTAAACTTTTTTGTGAAATCCATTTCATTTAATTTCTTTCGCCTTAAAACTGACTCCAGTTCAGCAAATAAAGCGTTAAATTGTAATAAAATACATTTTCATATACAGACTGCTGACAGACAGTTATATGTAGGACAAATGATTAACCTTAAAAAGAAAATTATGGTGGCATATTTCTGCATTCACTTATGCAGATAGTTTTCGCGAAAATTTAAAAACCTTTCATGCAAAGAAACTCTTGTTCTAAGTGAAGAAACTTTACGATTGTGCAAGCTACTGCATACGATAATTAATAAATGATCAAGATATGTTTTGCGAAACCATGCTTGTTTTCGTGAAAAGTGAATTGTCTTGAAAAACAGATTATTTGTTCTGCATATGATAATCTTTGAAATATCACGAACATCTTATAAACTTTCAAGAAAAGGAAATATAGGGAAAACTTTAAACCTTACGCGAAAACTAATTGCTTAAAAGTATGCAGAATATGGTAACAAAACGTTTGCTTTCGAGAAACGTTCGTTTTTGTCATGAAAACAGAAGTTGCCTCTTAAAAAGGTATCTTTATGCAGTACTGGGCACTATTTTGACATATAGTCTCGATAACCAGATATTTTCACGGAAACGTTCTCCTCAATTCACGAAACTTTATTCAATTTTTCGCGAAAAGTATTTTTTTTTCTCGAAATTTCATGAAATTTTCATGAACATTTTATGATTACCGTATGCAGAAATATGCCACCATAGAAAAGCATCGTATGATGGCATATTTCTGCATACGATAACCAGATAGGTTTCGCGAAAATGAATCGAGTTTTCACGAAAAACAGAAAAACTTACGCGAAAACATAACAGCTTTTCACGAAAAGTACTGCAAATATTAAGTGGAAATATTTGCGTTAGTGCCCAGTTCTGCATAAGAAAACCAGATAGGTTTCGTAAAAATGGACCAAACTTTCAAGAAAAACGGTCAAGTTTTCGTGAAAATTTAATGTTTTCGGTTAAGTTTTCGTGAAAATAAAATGTTTTCGCGAAAATAACACTTTATTTTCACGAACACTTCACTGTTTTTCATGGAAGTTTGGTCCATTTTCGCGAAACTTATCTGGTTTTCTTATGCAGAAGTGGGCACTATCGCAAATTTATCCACTTAATATTTGCAGTTCTTTTCGAGAAAAGCTTTTATGTTTTCGCGAAAACTTTTCTATTTTTCGTGAATCGATACATTTTCACGAAACTTATCTGGTTATCGTATGCAGAAATATGCCACCATAGCATCGGATTCCTCATTTTACATTATACTCAAGCTAATGCTGGAATTTTGCTGTTAGTATAAACCAACCGTTTTAAGAAAATAGAAGCTTGTGAACATTCGCATACGGTGAAACATTACCTGATCGCTATCACTGTGAGTCCCTTTCTTGAAACATTTGTAGATTTTCCAAGAAAATTTGAGAACAACCAAGAAGCTAAAAACCAGAGTAGGTACTTCCATCCCTATTTTATATCCTTTCATGTCTAAAGTAGTCTGAAAAAGAAGCACTTTCTGACTATTAATTCTTTCTAAACGTGTTTAAGATTTAACATTTTAAGTAGAATGTGTTAAAATATAGGAATAATGTGTACAGAAGCTACCTATATTACGTTTGTAGGCGAGAATTAGGCGAGTAGTAGAAGACCTTTAAGCTACAGTCACACATACGGATATGTCCGTGCGTTGAGGTACGGTGCGGATAGGGTTAGTCTGTGGGTGTATAACTACGGAGCAGTACGTCTTAGTACGGAAAAACTGGTGAGAAACAGGACACAAACAAAACAATACAGGACACGAATAAGTTCGGATAGGTACGAGGTACTACGTTGAATTACGTTTTACTGCGCTTTGCAACTTGCCCAGCGCACGGACGGGTCTGCGGTAAACTACGTTGAACTATGCTTAAGTACGAGCAGCCTCGGATAACTACGTTCGGCTACGGCGAGGTATGTGACAGCACGGATAACTACGTTTAAGTACGATTAACTACGGATGAATAAGTTTCAGCCAAGTTGGACTAAAGTCACGCTCAAATGGCTACGTTTCGCTCAAACTTTTGTGCATGTTCAAAAGTTGGAGAAACTTGCAAGTTTGGAATATGTTTTGAATACGTTTTGACCACGTTTTGGTACGGATTAATACGAATGACTACTCTGAGGTACGGCTCAGGTATGGATCGATACGGATTATTACGTTTCTGTCCGTAGCTAGACGTAGCTATCCGCGCCGTATGTGTGACTGGGGTAACAGCGAGCCTTTTAACGCATAGCCAGCCGCGCAGTCTGTTCAGGATCCATACTGCTCGCTTTCAAACCCTGTTGCAATTAGAGTAACCGTTAGCGAACAGTATGGATCCTGACCAGACTGCGTGGATGCACAGGCTGGTCTGGATCAATGCTGCTCGCAAATGTTTTTTTTTCTCATGGTGCGGCTCAATTAATATTATTTTGATAATTATTTCATAAGGAGTCAAAACTAAACCATTGATTCTACGTTAACTCGTTAAGTTCAGAAATAGAAATAGTTGAAAAATACCCGAATCTTCAAATGGTTTTTGAGTGTTTTTATTTGATAATACAATGTTTCAACAGTCGACATCTGAAGTCAGTGGACCCAAACAGGCCCTAGATTTTGTACCAGAATATAAGGAATATACACTCAGAAGGTACAGCGTAAGATACCTTATATTGAATTTTTCAGTTTCAATTCAATTCAATGTTCAACATTTATACAGTTCTTCGCCTATGCATACATAAGTGGCGACAAAGAAACATGAGAAAAGTATGGTCAATGAATAATGAAATGTAATATTGAATGATACACATTTCCCCAAGGGCAAAATATGCTGCTAAATTTTGTTTTATGTGTTTTTCTTCTATAAGACATGGCTTAATGAACAATTCAATAAGAAATTTTGTAGTAAAGGTAAAATATTTCATATTTGATAGATCTGATTGGTGGAATTTTTAAAACTTACTACTTTCAATTTCTAAAAGTTTTAATATTTTTAAGAAAAGATACATCTGTCAAATGATTTTATATCAAAATCAATCAACGCTGTGCATCCATTTATCACCTTCAGTTACACACATAAAAGCAAGGAAAACGTGATTAATTCAAGAGTTCGGTATTATAACTATGTTCAATGAATTTTCTTTTAACATAATACACAGGTAATGTTCTTCTTTTCAAATATTTTTAAGAATACATCATCATTATCATCATCATGGATCTCATTCACATGTCATATCTGAAGAAAATCCAAATATAATTATTACAATTGATTAAAATTTTTAGGTTCTTATAAAGTTATCAATATGTATCTTTTAAAGCATAGAACATCAAATTTTATCTATCTGACAGTAAGTGTATGCCTCTTTCATATATCACATATATTCTATTCCTATCTCACTATGTTTGTTGGTGCTTTTAATGTGTTTACTGGCCATGGGATTCTTTTTTTTTAACTCTTTGTCCTTTTCAGATAATCAATGTCAGAGTTATTCGCTCTTCATCTCTATTCTTTCTGCCTAAAATTCTGAATTATTGATATAATTGGTGACAATAAAAGAATATGAAATGTAGATGTACTGATTCTATTGTAAACATACGAGTTTTTCTTCCATTGCTACGCTTTAGGATAAAACAACAGATTTTCGTAGGATACGTTATGATTTTCATAAGATACGTTATGTAACTGGCCTTGCTCAGCATACTCAATAGAGAAAAACACGTCTTATTAGCTTATGTTTTGTCTAGATCTACACTAAAAAGTTTATTGACCTACATTTTCTTAATTTGAAACTATACATTAAATGTAAAGATAATGTGTTAATCTTTCATAATATACGTTATAATGCATAAGATACGTTACATATATGACGACAATTTTCAGTTTCCTAACTAACTGCCTTTGGCTAAATAAACCGTCAAAGTTTATTCCAAATCAAATCTAAATGTATAATCTATAATAATATTGCCAAATGACATGTCGATTACAACACATTTTTAATTAAACTACTAACTTTTTCTAGGCTATAACTTCATTCATTTTTCTAACGCTCCCACACAGTAAGCATTATGTGTAAACAAACATGTTCGCGATGTATTTTGCTTCCACCCGATGTTGTTAAAGTACCTAATTGTGCAAACATCGATATACGTGATTTGTCGTTGTGAATTAATTTGTTTTTATTAGCATAACGTATCTTATTTTAACGTAACTTACTTGCATTCTATAAAATCGAACCCCACATAAAAAAGTTCATCTTTTTTACTACATTTTCTTCACAAACATGAAGAAGGCATAACTGGCTTATTAATAATACGGTTTGTGATCACCCTTTCCAAAAGATATTTTCATTTTCTTTCAAACCCTGTATAACGTATCTTATGTTTTTATTTACGAATTCCAGTCGCGGTTGATAACATTGCTTGGGTCTAAAAAGTATTAATGATATTACGAAATAACTTGCAAACTATATACAGCTATGCTGTGTGTTCCATTTAAAACTAATATGAGGTTCCATAAAACTTAAATCATTGGTTATTTTGTTAGATAAATTCGTATAACCTATCCTACTTTGAAAATCGGGAAAAAGGACTATTGGAAAATGCAAAAAGATATCACTCAATACAGTAAGATACCCTAGTTCTTTTACTTCAGACTTTGTGCGTAAATGTAGAGTACGCATTGACTTTGCAAAATAGCTTGCATTATACACACCTATGCCAGTGACAGGCAAAAATGTTCGAAACTGGGCTATATATGAAGCTGCTGTTGATGAATGATTAAACATATCGCGTAAAAAGTGGTGTCCAGGTGTCACCTTATTATTGCTCTACATTATAATTATATAAGCTCTTATACCAATGACTTATCTTTTAATATATAAGCTTAGGACAGGTAAAAAACGTAATGTGACGAGTTAACGTAGAATCAATGAAACAGACATAAATGCATTCCATTTCTTTTTTAACTACGCTAACGTGTCATCGAGCTATCCAAGTATACCTACACCGGTTAACCCGCTCAGGTAACGATATCAAATAAAACAAGTTGGTCAGTAAAATAAATAGAGACTACCTTACTTATAATGTTTTTATTAAATAAATGGCTATGGACAATAATCTCTCCTGTTACGGCGTGATTGTTTCGGATAAAGTTGGTTGGTAATTATATTTTATTTGTCCCTCTGCTTTAGCAGAATAAAAAGGATTATTATGACAGTATGAAAGGGCATACCACTGGATCAATGGACAGTGAAGAACATCTAGCAAACTGTATTGTAACAAAAAGTTCATAGCCGAACCTGTAAGAAAATTAACTGTACACTAAAATAAAAAAATTGGAAGATTTTAAAACTGATATAATTATAGAACTTGTAGAAAGTATGAAGCTAAAACGTATCCGGAGATGTGTCCGAAATGAACATGTGCTAACGCTATTATAATACCAAACGTTTAAAAACTTAACAACTGAGTACATTGTCCGTCAACGGCATC
Organism: Mercenaria mercenaria; assembly: GCF_021730395.1. Classification (NCBI taxonomy): domain Eukaryota; kingdom Metazoa; phylum Mollusca; class Bivalvia; order Venerida; family Veneridae; genus Mercenaria; species Mercenaria mercenaria. The sequence goes on along the minus strand of NC_069363.1, from coordinate 47,432,695 downwards.
CAATTCCACGAAATTCACGAGAATTTCAGCGTTGTTTTATCACGTTGACGTCAGTTCCTTTTGAAGTATCCGTTATGGTGCCGTAATACGTTTATAATTTGCCACGGAACGCACATGTGTAATAAGGCGGATGCGAGAACCTCTCACACGTTTACTCTCCTGTTGAAATACCCAGCGAAAACGATAGAAATAGCAGTTTTATGCTAAAATATACATGCATCATGATTTTGTTTGATGCAATAACTTCTTTCTGTCGAGAACGTAAATGTTACAAATACATTGTGAAAGTTTAAGATTTTACCCTCACTTATTGTTAAAACATGCTATATATATATATATATATATATATACATATAGTAGACAGAATTTTATACGAACTGAATCACCACCACAATATACCAGACCAATTACGGCAAAGCGCCTAGCAGTACAAATGAACACGCACATGCCACAGCAAGTCCACTAACCCAATAAGATTAGTTTCGATGCTGCTTTATATACGAGCCCGAATTGTACTACACATTCGTACTGGTGCAACATTTGCATATATATACTCAAATCTCTGTTTTCATGTCTCACAAATCAGTAGTGACATTTTAGTCTTTTTAACTGAATGGGACCAGAGAAGCTATATTTTCTCTCTCTGAAAGTTCACTGGATCTCGAGGATACGTTGAATATATAGAGATAGTTTGCATTAAGGGATACAATTAAATTCAGAACAGTTAACGAGATCCGCTAGGATACAAGTTCGCATTATAAATTATTATATAGTAGACATATATATATATATGTGCAAAAGTCTGTACATATATATATCACGATTTTACTATTAAACAGAGCGAACCGGGGTGCTTACCATCCCACTGCGTACACAAGACCTGTAATACCTCCAATAAGTTTGTTTCTATTTGTCATACAGGCAAACAACGGGTAGGATATTACACTTATTTCCAGGCACAAAATGTACACAAGGAAAACTGAAAGAAATTTCAAAATTTAAAACATATTTATTCTCGACAGTTTGATCAATTAGAACACGGGCTATACTTTTTCTATCTGTACATGATATTTTCATCAATTTTTTAAATCTAGGTTATTTGATGGCATATCGCCATGATTTTCTGGCTATCAAACACACTGGACTACCGTAGTAAGAAAGGACCAAATGGAAGAACCTATGATATTTAGGTTTATTATACCTCACATAAATGTCCAATGCAAATTTCCTATTAGTTTAACTTGATTAATATATTATATTCCCCAGTGATTTTATATCACATGCGCAAATCGTTATTTTCAATTTCTGCGCAGATGATATGATCCATAATTTCATATCACATGCGCAACAGTGTTATTTTGTTTTTCTGCGCATGTAATATTATTTTTTCATATCACCCGTTGACAGATTGATACTTTCGCATTGATTAAAAGACTGAGTCGATAAATTTTCAGACGAGGCGCTTGTATGATTATACGTTAGGATTAAATTCCCTTTTTCTGGTGCTCTTGTATGAGCGAACCGGCCGTTTCTTTTTTATGCTACGTGCAAAATATTTCGAAAACAATTTTTCATCAAATATTTAATCGAAAGTACCACAATAAGTTTGGAAATGATCTAACTAAGAAAATGAGTGCTCACACTTATATGTTTCGTTTAGAAAAAAAAGAAAGTTATCGCCGTTTTTCGAATGCTACTGATTGACGCAATGTTGAAATATTAGAATAAATATAGGGGTCAGCGATATGTAAACGTCTCGACTAAATCTATCAAAAAAGTCTTATTACACAGCAAAGTCGCCACAAATTATGAATGCTAACAAGTAAAGACTCTTTAATTCTGTCTTCATTATTTGTTTAGTAATTACTTTTTAATGTTAAATAAATTATTATGTTGATTTTCCAGTAAATGCTTTGACACTTATAAACTTTCGGTATAATAAAATAAATATTGCATTCCTGAGAGGGTGATATGAAAAATGTTCACCGCGAGATATATGAATATTGACCGAGGCGCCGAGGTCTATATTCATATTTCAAGGGGTGAACATTTTTCATACCACCCTCTCAGGAATGCAATATTTATATAATATCACATTTACCGAAATCAAGCCGGGTGTATTAGAAGAAATCATTAATACTTATGGTCATCGTTACTTACTTTTTGCCCACTTTGGGACACCAACTTCTTGTGTTAATGTTTTCTGAGTAACTCTGACAATATTTCCAGTCACTGCACCAAATACAAACATCATGCCCCATCGATTTCTTGGCTCGTCCAGAAAACCAAACGGACTAAAAATATAACGTTTAAAAAAAACAACAGAATGTAAAATGTATCATCGTTGGACAATCTAAATAATCTGCAAGCACATCTACTTACAAATGTATCATTATAGTTATATTTGTATCTGCGACATTATAACGTTAAAGTCTCATAATGCCTTAAAATGTGGCTGCCACATTTTCCGTTACGGACATAACATATATGAATTTCTTGTTAAATCCTATTTCTGGTAATTGTCTACTCTAAAATTTGTCAAAAGTTTGAATAGTCATGAACATAGTTTTATTGAACTATAAATTTCTTTCTTATTGTCTCCCTTTATTGCTCAAACCGTTAAAGTTCATATGTAGTATCAAACGTGGCGCTTTTCTAACTATGTAATTATGCACCATGTCTATTTAAGCAGCTATTCCATCTATTTTAACACGAAATTTGTAGTCTAAGGGAACTTTAACACACTTTGCAGGTAGTGATGTTATAGCTTCTTGCGGTTTGGGATCATAATTGTTCAATTCATTTCCGCTTGGACCGGTGTTGTGTAGGGGAGATTTTGGCTTGTGGGGCGTTGCATTTTCCATAATTTTTCACCAATTAGTTACTTTGGTTTATAGATCTGCATACAGATTTTTTATCTGAATACATCAAATCAGTAGATGTATGTGTAACAATATGTAAAACCAGGTGTTTTGTTGGTGGAATTTTACCTCACTAATGCTGGCCGTCCTCCTAGAAGATCCGGTTTAACATATTTCCTTTTCTCCATGAAAGAAAGAAGGATGATAACAGCTACCTGAAAATAATCAAACCTTGCTCACTTTTATCTCTCCTTAAATACACAAATACATATACAATTGTTATCGATTTGTTTGTTTAAAAAAATTGATATAAACCGGAAACTATTTATCATTTAAATGGTAACGTGACAGGTAAAGGAAAATTATTCTTACGTGGAACTTTTTTGTATAAATCATGTCTGATAAACATTAACGTCATTATAATCTCTAAATAAAAAGAATACGTGATAAACCTGGCTAAAATTAAAATGTATTCAAAATGATATGTGCTATACATAACAAATTGTCGTCTTAAACAACATTATGCTAATACAGTGTAATGATGTCTATAGAATTCTAATATTTTTTTAGTTCTTTGAAATATTTAATAATTTCTATTTTTCACTTATACTCACCGCGGGTATAAGGAACCAGTGGATGTTATTTTTTATTGAAGTGTTTTCTACAGACACTTTATCATGACGGTACTGGTAAAATGAGGTGTTGTGATCCCCAGACATGGTTGTATCGTCTCTTTGTTCTTTCAAAGACTTCTTTCTTTGACCTTAAAGGATATTAAATGAAATAAGGACAGACAATTTAAGGACGCTTTAATTCTTGTAAGGAAGTCAAATTAACTTCAAACGTTACAGAACAGAATAAATAAATTCTATCCCCGCTAGACGCATCCCCAGCACACATTATGGTAATAAATGCCATGGCACGGAATGTAACTAAAACAATGCGCGTGAGATATATATACGCAGTGTGTATTAAAAGCAAAATTGGGTCATCTGTGTTGATTTTATACGGTTTATTATATTATTATTATTATTATTATTATTATTATACCGGATTTATATAGCGCCCTTTTCATGATAAACACGTTCAAAGGCGCTTTACATATAGCAAACGCAGCCACACAGGGCGTGAAATTCATCCTCTACTAGTACAGACACAGAGCGATCTGACCAGAGGGACAGAGTGAGATAAAGCCCCCAGAACAGATAAAAAGAACTTTTTAGATACAGATTTATCCGGCTAACTTAGCCTAGCTCTTTGCGAATAGACAGTCTGGTTCTTTAACGTGCCCGGTGGGGAGAACCAGTACAGGCCTCTAAATTAGGTGGGAGACACTCAAGAGCATCTCAGAAATTTCCAGTGCCTGGACCGGGATTCGAACCCCGGACCTCTGGATTGACAGTCATGCGTGTTACCACTAGACCACCGGCCCACCTAGGACATGCACTATATTTCAAGGTACAACTATCTCGAGCGATTGACATGTCATGCCCTCGAAAAAAGATGTTGAGTGCTAACGATAAGACTTCACGCACACGGGATAAGACGTCGTGTGATTGAAATACCAAGCGACTGAAGTAAGATTTCGTGCCCTCGAAATAGAATGTCGTGAGCTCGGAATGATGTCGTGCTCTCGAGATAATTTGTTTTTAAAATGAGACGGTCATCTATCACCTACGTCATGTCTCCGTCAGATATGAAAATGCATTTTGAAGCGGGTCAATGCAAATAGCGACCCGGTCTTTTTAAAAATCGAATAGTAAGAACTGTCTTAGTATAAAGGTTCCATGAAGGATCAACATATTGTTTTTACAAGCAATATACACACGTGTAGCGAAAATAATCCATTTTCTCAACCACAATGGTTTGTAACATTTTAGATAATATACCATTAATACATGAAATCGAACATGCGGTTAAAGATCAGACATGACGAATTTAAATTGCCCACTTTAAACATAGACAAATATGACCGGTTTTGGTGACTTAAGTACACGATCTTCTTAAATGCTAGATCTGATGGCCACCCGTCACCTTTCTGTATATTTGGATTTCTAATATTTCTATTTATATTTCTATTAATTTATTTTTGAACAATTAGACGACTACATGTAATGGCTTGGCAAATTTTGGCTAACATCATCTTTAGAATTGAAGTTTCGTCAGATTATGAATATAAGAACAAGCCATGGACCTTTTGTTTCTTAACTGTCATATAAAGTGAGGAATCAAGAAAAAATCACGCGTAAGTCAGGCATCGAACACGGGCCGCCGCGGCAATAAAAGAGGAATACGTACTTACCGATGTTAAAATATTATATATAATAAGCTTTATAATTAAGGCAGTTGACCTCCGGTACCTTACTACAAACGCTTTTTGATTTCAAATGGGGGAAAAAAACCCAACTAGTTCTCGTTTGTCGTATGTTATTACTTAATTCCTTCTCAAAGAAAATAAACACCTAAATAAACCCATATCGAAAACAGGAAATATCAGGTAAAATATAATATTTTAAACTTCTACTTTAGCTTTCAAAATGTTGAAATCAAACCTCTGATTGGCTAGTGGAAAGGTCGTCTGAACGTTACCCACTAGATTATGCTTAGCGTTAATTGGAGATGATTTAATCAGATTTGGTTTGGTGGAAACGGCTTAAATAATTTTGTAAGAGAGAAATGAAAGTCACACGTTCGTTCCTTGCGTTGACATCTACAAAACGTTTGGTGATTTCATCGTTGAGTACATTACGAATTCATCTTTTTTCGTGGAATTTCCACATTTCTTGAATATTTTTGTAATTTTATATTCAGATATACATGTAGGTAAAATAACATGACACAAAATATGAAGGTGTTTGCGTTAGTATGAACATGTTAGGTTATTTCAAGTTATTCATTCATATCAGAAATGCGTCATAGATATCAATACTTAACCCTTACCCTGCGAAATTTCAACAGTATAGCAATACAAGGGTTTCAGTGAAATGTCTTCCTGCATGTATATATAGAAACAAAGTGCGAAACAAGATCTCTGTGTTTAGAATAGTTTTAAAAAATCTATGGATTTGTTGCGTTGTTAAATACGGGTCTTACGGGTAAAACAGATATACTCGAAAGAATGTAAGATCAATATAACACGCAACTGTCAAGTTTTTTTAGTTACTCCCCTTCAATCATAACATTTCTTTTTCTATTAAAAACTTTTATATAGTCTTTATTTAAAGTTGGAAATTTTAACAAGTTTTTTTACATTTGAAATGATCTTTCTTCCCAACGCAGCATTTTCTTGCTTAACATTCGTTTCTGTGTTTCCAGATAGTTAATTACGTTTCAAAAATGAAAGAATTTAAGACGTTTAGTTGTGCTTGTACCCAATGCTATCTTGGAAAAATCGAGAGTAGTGTGCTCATCGGGCAGAACTGAATAATATATTTTGTTTAAAAAATCCATATTTGTTTAATACCACAACATTCACAAAAGAGATGTATTTATGTTTTGATTTTAGTTTTACATATGTTGCATATCCCGTTGGATGTGTTCATTATGAATAATTTGTGTTCCGTGTAAATAATATTGTAAAAAATATTTCGTGCTCGAAAGACAATATGATTTGTAAATGTTATCCAAATTTGGTCCAACCGAGAGAGGAAAGTCCTAAATTGTGTTCCCATTTCAACTCGATTTTTGAGGAGGTTTTATTGTTACAGTATACTAGCTGTTTCATTATATAACGTACATTCAAGTTTGAGTAATGTACTTAAATTTACAACCATCTTTCCAGAGTTCAACATTTGTCAATTCAAAATAGGTTTTATTTGGTATTTTTAAATCTTCATTTGACTTTAAAATAGATAAATACTTTGCTGGAATACTACGTCTTACAATTGACCAATGATTTCCAAATCCTATAAATGTCTAATACATGTAATATTGCTTTCTGTAAATGATTCAATGAGAACTGATTTCATATGAAAAAGTATATCTCTTTTATTAAAAAAAGAAGTGTCTTCAATCGTGACTGGTTTAATTTTTTGAAGTAGTTTGCTCCAGTGCTTTATTGCTAATGCATGATAAGAAGACATTCTTCTCTCATAGTCGATATCATTTAAGTATGGACATCTGCAGTTTTGCGGCAAGCGATCTTTTTTTTCCGTTCCATTAAAAGTTAGAAATCAAATCTTCAAGTTTTTTAACATTTACCCTGTACGGTCAGATTTCTAGATTACCAAACTTGTAAAGAGCTTTCTATTTTAATTATTTGCATCATTACCTATATTGTAGCCGTGGTGAACGCCAAGTCTTTTTACATACAGTTTTGTCCATTTAATTTCCTTGAAAGACAGCGTATTTCCTTTAAGTATCCCAGTAAAAAGTCCAAATGTTATATCTTTATATAGTTTACTTCCGGATGCTTTTTTATTATATGACAAATATTTATTTTAACGAAGTTTCGTTTTTTAACAAAAGATGTTACTGATTTATTTTCTCAAATAATGTCCGCTTTGCTGACGGTAGCGCTTTTCGTGGGATATTTTCATTTTGCCGTATGCAGCATGCATTGGGTCTGCTTGAAGGATATATAAAATCGGGGCACACGGAAAACCTCGTTTTATAGACATTGAAATAGGAAAAAACTCAGGCAAATTAGTAATAATTGCTGTTTTTGAGGATTTAAAGAGAGTTATTATTATTATTATTATTATTATTATACCATATTTGTATAGCCCTCTTCATACAAAAGAATATACGTTCAAAAGTGCTTAACATTAGAAGGGACATACATGCACAATAGATATTTGCAAAAATAAAACAATGATACGGATAAGATACGTGTTTAAAACATTAAATAATCGTTAAAATGATTAAATGCCAAGCACAGTTTACTACATGAAAGTCAAAACAGTATCACACTTGCAATATACGAGGGATGTTCGAAATGAATTGCTTATTTCTATCTGGAGACTTCAAATTTCAAGTTAGCCCAAAAGGGCTCATTTCATGCCCTCGAAGTACTCCCCGTGGCTAGAAATGCAAAGTTTCAGCCGATGTATCCACTTCTTGAAGGCGTCACGGTACGCTGATTTGGGCACAGTAATAAGGTACTGATGAATGGCAGATCCAAGTGCCTGTCGGGACTGGTATTTCCGCCCAGCAAGGAATGATTTCAATTTCGGAAACAAAAAGAAATCACATGGGGCAAGGTCTGGGGAATACGGGGGGTGAGGCAAAACAGTTACTTTTTCTTTCTTCAAAAACGCCGTAACTATTGCGGAGGTATGAGCGGGGGCATTGTCATGTAGAAGACGGACATGTTTAAATCAAGTGGCAGGGCGTCGTTTCTGATAATACTTTTTCAGTTTCTTCAGTACTACGTCTTAGTAGTACTTTCCGGTGATGCTTTTGCCCTTTTTCACCGGCACTTTTATTGCGACTCCTTCACCAGAGAAGACGATTGCATACAAAACCTTCTTTGCACTCAAAGAACGTTTGGCAATTATTGGGCGTTTGCTGTGTTTAGTGGCCCAGATCTTATTGCTAACCTTTCTGACGGGCTCAAAATAATGGACCCAGGTTTCATCACCTGTGACGACATTGGCAAACTGCTTTTTGTCATATTTTGGAAACATTTGAAGCAGCTTTTTGGCCACTTTAACCCGTTGCCTCTTTTGCTCACCAGTCAACAGATGTGGCACCCATCTAGCAGAAATCTTTCTGACTTTCAAATGCTTCTTCAAAATAAGGTGAACCGTTGATAGTGATATGCCTACTTTCGTGCAATATCACGAACTGTAAATCTGGCATCTCCTTCAATGATTTCTTTTATTTTGGAAACGATTTCTTTACGAGATGCAGATTTTGGCCTACCTGATTTCGGTGCATTTTTGATGGACTCTTCACCAGACTCAAATTTCTTTTTCCACCGCCGAACTGTGTCATAAGACACACAAGAAGGTCCATAAGCAGTAGAAAGTTCAGTCATCAGCTGCTTCAAAGAACAACCAAGTTTTGAGCGAGCTTTGATGTAAGCCCGTATTTCATCTTTCTTGTCGACGCTTCTACCAACCATTTTTACTACAGTGGTCAATGATTGCGTGTATTCAAATGGCAAATTTTATGTCTTACACTTAGTCTAACATGTACATTTATACACCGTAGGTAGGTATTGAATAACCCTATACAGGTAGGTATTGGTTTTTATCGTGCCCCACGTGGATATCGAGCTAGAGGACAATAAGCAATTCATATCGAACACTCCTCGTATCTATGCATATGACTACGAATAACACAATTTGTCAGGTTAAACACAAATTACATCTAAAACAGTTTACACAGAAAACAACACTGAAGTGTTTAAAATGCGATTCATAACGAGATTAAGAAAAGAATTAAGACTGATAAGCTGACAAATTCACAGTCGGACTATCACATGCATGTGCATGGTCACTGTTCATATTATTTTACAAATAAATGTGTTTTTAATGATTTTTTGAATGACGAGAGTGTTCCACTGTTTCTTATGTCATTAGGTAGAGCATTCCACAGTCTTGGTGCAGCATGTCGGAAACTTCTGTCACCGTATTTTACAGTACGTGAGTTTTGCACAACAAGTAAGTTTGAATTTTGTGATCTTAAATTTCTTGAAGGTCTGTATATATCAAGCATGTCCTTGATGTATTTAGGGGTATGATCTTGGAGAGCTTTATAGGTGTGGGTCAGGATTTTAAACTCCACCCTGTATGGTACAGGAATCCGATGTAGTTCTTTAAGCACTGGTGTTATGTGCTCGTTACGGCGTGTTCTCGTACGTAATTATACGTGCAGCTGCATTTTGAACGTTCTGGAGTTTGTTTAAACAAGACTTCGGAAAGCCATACAAAAGACCATTGCAGTAATCGAGACGTGAGGTAACTAGTGAGTTCACTAGCGACTTTGTGGCATCGGAGGTAATGTAGTCCCTTATATGTTGTATCTGACGCAACTGTATATAACAAGATCGACATACGGCACATATATGCTTTTCCACGTCCATTTTCGAATCAAGAATTGCGCCTAGATTTTTTACTCTAGATGACGGTGTTATGGTAGACTCGCCAACTTTCACTGTAATGTTATCAGTGAATTTTTCATTTTGTTTTGATGTGAAGACAATGACTTCGGTTTTTTCAGCATTCAGTTTCAGCATGTGTTTAATCATCCAGGTGATAAATTTCATTGAGACAATGTTCTACTCGTTGTAATGATTTAATTCTAGTAACAGACTCTGTTGGCTTAAATGACAGATATAATTGTTCATCATCTGCATAGAAATGATAATTGAGCCCATGATTCTCACAAATTGCACCAACATGTTTTGTGTACATGGTAAAGAACTTAGGTTCAAGAACTGAGCCCTGTGGCACACTACATTTCATCAAAATAGGGTTTGAAACCTCTCCATCAATACAGACAGTTTGGTAGCGCTCGTCTAAACAAGACTTCACCCACTCAACTGGTTTGCCTGCAATACCAAAATGATGTTCAAGGCGATGCAACAGAGTCCCGTGATCAATGGTATCAAAGGCTGCTGACATGTCGAGTAATACTAGAATTGTAACATTATTGCAATCAAGAGATTGAAGTATGTCATTCTGGACTTTACGCAATGAAGTTTCTGTGGAATGGAATTTTCTTTAAGCTGATTGGTATTCTTCATGAAGGCCATTTAAGCACAGATGGTTCTCTAAACGTACATCCACTACTTTTTCAAGTATTTTAGAAACAAAATGGCAAGTTTGATACCGGTCTGTAGTTTTTTAGAATGTCAACATTAAGATCTTGCATTTTTAAAAGTGACCTAATTCTAGAACTTTTGAACATCTTTGGTACATATGCTTGTTCCATTGACAAATTGATAATTTTTGTCAATGGCTGTAAAAGCTCATCTAGACATTCTTTGAGCAACCAAGTTGGAATGGGATCAAGTTCGCATGATTTACTAGCAGATTTGATGATGATACGTTTGACCTCTTCTTTAGATGCTGGACTAAACTCTTATATAGATATTTATTTGATCTGTTTGCTCCTCTTTCCATGGTACTTGTTGACATCGATTTTTGACATTTATACCATCCCGGATGTTATCAATCTTATTGATAAAGAAGTCACTAAACGCTTGCGCCAGTTCCTTTGATGATGAACTTGATGGTAGTACTGTTTCATTCACCTTACCAAGAAGATGTTTGGTTACTTTTTATAGGCTTTTCTGGTCTCGCCCGCATGACTCAATTTTTCTGAATAGTAATTCACACGTGCTTGCTTCAACCGCTTGTTTACCACTCCACATTGCTCACGGTATATTTGGTGGTCAATGGTCAGTTTTGTCCTCCTTCGCCACTTACGCTCCAATTTGCGTTTTATATGTTTAGCATCATGTAGTTCCTTACTTAACCAGATACATGTGGGTCTTAGGTCTTAGAACAATTGTTTTTGTTTTCACGAGAGCGTGTTTGTCAACAAGTAGGATCAAATTACTATTAAAGAGAATTCCGATAATTTTTTTCCTTTCATAGAATTTTTTTAAATTCATATATATGATAGGAAAATGTGTGCTGAAAACAATGAACAAATAAAAATAATAGGTCACCAGGCTTGTTTTTGTGAAATATTGCTTTGAACACACCCACTGTTGCTGAAACTGCCAGCGATTTTTGAACATTTTCATAATTTTCTGCTTTTTTATAAATACCAACCAAAATATACATCCAGGCAGCACAATACGGTTTTTTTCTTATTACAGATTTTATCATATACTTACTTGATATCATAATCATATTTGTAATACTCTATCCTTACAATGATGGGTACAAATGAAAAAAAAAAGTGTTTCATATTTACTTTTGTGAACTTTTTTCAATGAAAAAATACCCATAGTGAAGAATATTTTTTTAAATTTTGAAAAAAACTCTTTCATAGAATTTTTCCTTTTTTTCTTGTGTATAGATAATTGTATTGTGAGCATAAAAATGGCTAAAAATGTATGGGTCACCAGGCTAAATTTTATGTTAAGACCGCTAGAATACAAACACCTGTTCGGACGGAAATGGCGCGAACCTGCCCAAATTGATTACATGTATGTCTGCTAAAAGTTAAAAAAAAGTTTTAAAAATTCTAAATTCTTTCTATAATTGCATACTAAATAATCTGAAAGGTGATATTGTCTTATCAGTACTAAGTCAAGTATCTTACATTATATGAACAACACTGTCTTTATACTAAAATGCGATGTGAAAACACAACCACAAAAATAGCAAGATACCTGTCAGGCATGATACTTGTCAATACAACATAAACCAGTATCAACATTTGATTACTGATATAACTTATCAAAAATGTTATTTCATTCAAGATTCCTCATATTTAAGATTGTCTGTAACATGTTTCAACAAATGTTGACTTCAGTTTAGTTTTCCATAGAAAGTGTCGGCTGCGCAGAAAGATGCGCATTAAAAACTATAGGAATTCCCTTTAACCATGAAAATAAAACATTTTTTCTTTTTTTATTCTCTCGGATATCATTTTCATTTAGAGAACAATTGCGAAGCATATAAAGAGTATTAGCAAAAGTACAATACAATCTTAACCATGGTACAATATATACCTTGTTTCTACCTTGTTTGGATTTTCGGTTTGTTGACGACGGCATTGTCGAGCTACTGCTCCTTGCTCGCTTTCTAGAGTCATTAGTATAAGGAGTTACCGGCTCTGTTGCATGAGGAGTTACCGACTCCCCCTCGAAGAAGAAAGCGAGAAAGGATTCATATATCTCTTCAGTGCCTTCGTCAGAGATATGTACTACACCACATCGATGTAGAGCATCAAACAGGTATTGTCTAAACCTGCACTCTGAAAAAAGACTCTGATCATTCTTAAGATAATGAAAGTTCTTCGTTGATTTCCAAAAGGCGCGCACCGTCGCGTTGGTGGTTTTCGCACTGTATTAAGCTGATAAATTCCGTGCCGCGGAATGGTACTCGAGAAAGCAATAGGTGTATTTGGCCATTTTGTAGCTACATTTTCCATAGCATTTTTTACATTTTCATCTTTACATGGAGCCATGTCTACAGTCCCTAAATGTACAATAACCGAGCCAAATTGCTCATTTTTTTCCAAGAGGATGTTAGATACTTCCCAGAATATGACATATTTTAATATTTTTCTGTCTAACATGAACACGCTTCGTGTTTGAATTTACGCTGATCAAATAAACTTTATTAGTGTTCAGTGAAGTTAAACAAATGTTTTCATTCATAGTCTCTTATACGCTTTTCAGGTTCTTGTACTTCCTCAGCTTGCGTGTAAACATCATCAGGGTCAGCATCAACCTCATCATTATCATCACACCCGTCGTCATCATCACTATTTTTATAATCATCATCCTTGTTCGCACCGTTGGTCTTCTCAGGATCGTTCTTATTCTAAATATGATGTTCGTTGCCGACTGACTGCTTTGTTATGTTTTTTTGATTACTGTCGGCGGTCTCGTCCTCATATAGCTCTGACCTTCCAGAATCTCATACTTATATTCGCCGTATAAAGACGTCGCACATTCCATTTGAGTGTGTCCCTCTTGTAAACAAGAATGACGTTGTCACGAGGACACTTTTTTCATGGTTTTGAGTTTTACAGTTAAAGCTTGCCTTGTTTTTACAACGGTACTGAATGTTGTTCATCTTTGATCTCCCGCCACTTGTATATCTGAATGTTTATTTGGATATCTGAAGAAAACATGAAATGGCCAATTTGTTTCCTTCTATCCGGGATATTCCGGTCACGTGAGCGGCAAGAAAACATTCTCGCCGGTTTATTAATAAACGAACGCTTCGGCGTACGCCGGCCACGTGAGCTGCAAATACATTTGTACAAAAATGATTTCCATTTATTATGATTTTCTATTCAGGCCAATTCCAAATAAGTTAGCAAACTATTTCCTGCAGTATGTTTCTACCTTTACTTGTATTAACCCTTTCCAAATATTTACCCGATTTTATATTGTGAAAATATATGATCTGCAACTTTGCCTACCTCGCAAGACCGGCGCAAATCGGCGTACGCCGGATAGACCCGGCAGTGCCGGGAAGCCAAACGAACACCTGGCCAGTTGTCGCATACGCCGCAGAAATAAAACGTATTGACCCACTGGTTCCGCCACATGGTTTGCAAGCTGTACGGTTATTGTCCGCAAATACCCGGAGTGTAAACTGACCTGTTTCAATTGTGTGGGTAAGAAGTGGGACACAGTTAGTATTTTGACATAGCGCGTTTGTGTTTCGCCATTTCAAATGGGGCAGCTTTGATTGTCAATTTGTTATTTTTTTTCAACATCAGACATTGGTATATAACCACTATGTTTTATGTCTGAATTATTTCACTGTTATAATGCATAATAACTGGTATCTTTTCTAGAACAGCTTCTTTACTTCGTCGTGTGCAAGTCTATATAAGTACTTTGTATTGAAGCCCAAAGACATCGCCCTGGACAAAAGGTACGTCATTTTGATGCACTAGATGCGCCTCGGATCCTTTGTTCACTACGCCATGATAAAAAAGTTCTAAACGCACTATTTACACCCGTATTTATTCAGTCCAGACATAATAGCAGAGTAAAATAACATCACGAACTTGCTAAACGTTTAAAAGTCCATGAAACTGTAAGAACACATCAGCATATACTGTATAAATGGATATATTCGCGTGTCAAAATGTTCGCGAATTGCCAATTCCAGACATTTTGCGAGCGGAAATATTCGCGATTGTTTATCTTTACTTGACTGAAATAAGATGTCTTGGTGAACGTGGAAATGGCTGGCTTGTATTTTTGCGAATTTATTGAATTTTCAAAATTCGGGAACATTTCCACGTCGCCAACTTTCCACTAATAAAGTAAAGAGCTTTACACTCCCTAAATAGACATTGTGCACACTACAAATAAAACATATTCTTCATGAAACTTACAAATTAAAAGTTCTATACATAATAGAAAATATTAAATGTTTGCAAAGCGGGAAAACTAACATATTTTCGTCTCATGATCAGATTTTTCTGTAAACTTTCAACATTTAGAACATCTAAATATAAAGCCACGCTTTGTGTACTGCAATGATCGAACACTCTTATCACTGATGATAAAATAGTTTAGTTGCATAGGGGTCATATTATTTATCAATCTGTTGAAAATGCAAAATATTTTAGTTTACCATTGAAAAGCTAGACTTTCTGCAAACACTTAAGATAATACCGGCATTTCTAAACCAGTTTTTAACATGAAAATTGCAACGGTTTTTTTGAAATAATAGTTTTTTTTAATTGATAAATTAGACATTCTGAACTAGCGATAAATGGTATACGTATTTTAGGTTTTAAGTTATTCAAGATATTAGTTTTTCATTAAAAAATATTGCAAGGTACACGTGATTGTTCTCGAACGTTCCGTTTCAGTAATAGCCTGAACACATTCTTCATTATTTAAAACACATTGACAATCTCCTACAGGTGAAGCGTGGTTTAATCACAAAACATGGACAAAAGAGCTGGGCTGTAGTGCTTTTTTCACGATTCTATTGTAAAATGGTTTTGATTACATCAAAATTAAACTGAACTGTATTAGTAAACTTTTAAGTTGTTACTTACTTGCAGTAAATTCCTACAATTTTACAAAATGAAACACAAGTATAAAACACGACATATCTTATCACAAATTTGTCAAATTCTCCAGGAAGTAATCTGATTTTACAGGTAAAATTAAACTCAATAAAATATTCTTAAAGCTGGGCGTTCAAACTATTATAAAATAACATACTGTGCATTGTCTGAGTAAATTGAAATATCATTTTTAAATATACTGTTAAAATGACTGATGTAAATATGTGACTGTAAGCACATAATCTAGTCATATGAAAGTATTTACGACTATTAATAATTACGAACAGGTATTCACAAATTATCAGCAAAAGAAAAAAGAAAGGACAAACAATAAAATAAAAGTATGCCTCAGGTAACAGTTAAAATAAAGAATGAACATATACTATTTTAAAATATATTAATTTCAACCGTAGTCAAGTTCATTGAAGATGTTTAAATTTGATCAATGGCTTCCATTTCAGTTGAAATGTAACCAAAGGTACACAGTTCAAAATAATTTCGTTGTATCAGATTATTTAATACATCGTTCCTATAACAAGCCCCCAAACAGGATATTTACTTTTGCTTTTGATGCTTCTTATTTTCTCTTTTATTCAAGTTGGTAATTCCGTACATTAGAAATAAGGCTAAGCTTAAACATGATAACTGAAAACACTTTTAAACTCTGCACAGGTAAACACAGTTTACTCTGGGCTCTAGTATAAGATTTGTGGTAAAAAACTATGATATCAGTTTTCAGTAAACAGATATCAATAAACAGTGGTATCTCTTTAAACAATTAAAACTCAACAGAACGCAACCAAAAATGATATTTTAGGTATGGATGCATATGCATCTTCAAGTTGGGACAGATAATATTGCAATTATACAACCTTTGAGTGTAAATTGAGACCAACTTAATCATCAGACGTTAATACTTAATTGTCCTGTGCCATTATGGGACAACTAGAGTGGACATAGTGGTCTAGTGGTAATTTGAAGGTTGATTGTTTATGGAACTAGGGGTCGTGAGGTAGAGTTCAAAACTAAAATGACTAACATTGGGATAACCGTGTATGGGTGCTTTACACCTGGCTTGCTAAAGAACAAAGAAAAATTCTGGAATTGGACAATATCTTGCACTGTTCTGTGCCTATAATTGCTAAGAATCGTCTCGAAGTGTACCCCGTATTGGTTTCTGGTTGCGACTATAAATAAACTGAACAAATATGGGATTACCAAAAGATGTTTTTAATCACCTAAGGGTCATATGCTTGGAGGCGATCTTTTACTTCCGGGACAATTCTGCTATAAACGTACAGGGCAAGTTAACATTAATGTCCCAAATATCTGTGTCTTAATTCATCAGCAGGCAACCGACACTTACTGAATTTCATCAGATTGACTTTAGAAAATGTATGACGTCATGTAAACTACGTCATCAGTCTATGGAAATGTCGTGTATATAGTAAAATGTTGCTGGAAATACTGGTCAGTTTCCTTCAAGTGTTTTCAAAATCATTAAAAATTATAAAGACGTTTTGGTACGCAGATTAAAAGCTAAACACTTTACTTGGAGGACTAAACAGCATGGCAGCTTTCGATTTGAACATGAGCGCATGGAACTCCTTATCAGATTAAAATAAAAAGAGAACGCTGAAAGACATAACTTGGGACAAACTTAAGACAAGAAACTGTTAATGAGTATATGTCTTAGCAAATGTTTAAAAACAACGCAGAAAAAACAAACTTTCAACATGGCAGATACTGTAAGTTAGCATAGTTACAGCGTTAAAATGTTCTGAGGGCAGTTCTGACTAAAATGATGACAAACGGGTATAGATGCTTTTAAAACTAGACGGATGAGAAAATTATTGCTCATTGCAACAGATGAGAAAATTGTTGGTCAGATATCCAAGCTAAGCAACTCAGATAACTAATTGCAAACATCTACATTCAAAAATCGCAAACCAGAATTATGCAAAACAGCACTGTCAAAAGGAAAATGAACTTAAGGTATTGGACCCGTAATAGAGTACCTCCTTTTTGAAGAGTATTCAATTCCTACTATAAACCTACTTTGACTGCAATTTTCAGGGGGGGGGGGGGGGGGGGTAGGTTCAAGCCCCACTGGGACCAAAATTTTTTTTTCCATATTTTCTTCTTTTTTTTCCATATTTTCTTTTTTTCTGGTAAGTTTTTATTTCTTTCAAGACTTATTATGGATGTATTGTACAAAAGTCGAAAATTTTCATTTTATAAGTGATTTCTTGCTGTTCAAAATGAATTTTCCTCTGAATCAGGAGGGGTAGAGTTAGACATCTTTAAAAATACTGAGTTACATGCGGTAAAAGTTCTCTATTTTGCCTTCATTTTTTAGTGTACATATTGTGGAAGAAATGCAGGTGGGTTTTACTTCTGCCCCAATGTTATTTTTGAATGAAGTGAGCAAAATTCAAAACAGATCCGCAGGATTCGACCTTAATTTTTCAATGTTGGAGTTAGAATTCTGTCTCATTAAATCTGTTTACTTGAGACACCCTAGAAAAAATGATATTTACAGTTTTATTTTGTGTTTTACAATTGTTTAACACTAGTTTGATGTTTCTTTTATCAAAATTAATGCTATAATGAATTCTCTGCAAACGTTTTAGCTGGTGGCCATCACTTTGAAATTTGTCTCTACTTTAGCTTGAGAAAATACCATAAATTATACAAAATTTACAAAAAAAACGGCACGGTAAAAGTTGTTTAAAATTTGCAACACTGTGCAAAACATGGTCAACTTTAAGAATATACCAAGCAAATGCCATTTTTTAAACATTACTATTAGGGGTCCAATACCTTAACTTTAATTGTTTAGAACGACTTGCTTTCTAGACAGAGGTTTGAAATGCACATTCGAGCCCATAGATCCTTGTTTCATATGCGGGTAATATTGACCAATGTCCACAGACCAATGCATCGCAAATTAGCCGATGTCTTCTAAGAAGAAAGCAATATTGCACAGTGAACTCAGTATTCTTTCTTATAATTGTGTCTTACATGTAATAAAAGCCATAAAAGATTATTCTTTAATTAAGCATCAAATAAAGCATATACATGTAAGCAGTCTTCGAATTCAGGTTATTTTGTAAAATGCAAATTATTGTTTTGATAGTTTCATTTTCTACACGACCTTTCTTTGTTCACTAAGGTGAGGGCAATTCAAAGGGTGACAAATGATAATAATAATAATAATAGTAGTAGTAGTAATAATAATAATAATAATAATATAGTAGTAATAACAATTATTATTATTTTATGATAATATCTTTGTTAAGTGAAAATAACATACTCAGTGTACATAACAAACAAAAATAGCATGTAAACTTATTTTCACTATAGCCTTCATTCAAAACCAGGAAAATAGAAAATGAAAGGAAGAAAATCGAAATGGCAAAACACGCAAGTAGATAGCATATATTTGATAAGTACTGTTGTTCAAATTTATTCATCATGTCGAACAAAAAATATCCTTGAAAAATGCATTTGGTAAGCGTCATCTACTGATCACAGGCAATCATCCTATGAAGTCTGATGCTGATAGGCTTCTTAAGAAATTAAACGGAAACAAGTTTCAGCCCCAGTGTCCTTGTAGTCCTCGACCTTTGATCTACCGACCCATAATACTACAGCGGTTATCTACGAAACACTGGCAATCGTCCTATGAAACTTGACGACACTAGGCCAAATCGTTATTTAGCTATCGAGCGAAAATCGATTTCAGAATCAAGATCAGTGTAATGTTAGCCTTTGATCAACATATCTAAAAAAAATAGGGGTCATCTACTGACCAAATTCAATCCTTTTTGAAGTTACATGTAGCCGTTTTTTAGTTTTTGCGCGGAAACCGGTTTTAGGGCATTGTGACATTTAACCTTTCTCCTACTAATCCCAAAACAATAGTGATTATCTTCTGACCGCAGGCAGTCATCCTTTGAAGTTTGAAGAAGGCAGACCAAAGCGTTGTTTAATTAGTGAGCAGAAATTCTTAGCAGTATCTAGGACACTGTGACTTTGACCTTTGATCTACTTCCAAGAATAACAGTGGTCATCTACTGGCATTAGACAATCAACCTATAAGTTCCTCGATTATTCGCGAGGCATATATTAATTATTGAGGGGAAACCTTTTTAAGTCTCAAGATCTTAGGGTCTTTGGCATTTGACCAAAGGATCCTCAAAATAAGAAGTACCATCCACTGACCAAAAGCCACAATCCTTTGAAGTTTGACGACAGTACACCAAATCGTTCTATATTAATTGAGTGGAAGCCGTTTTCAGTGTCAGTTTAAATATAACGTTGACCGTTTACCTATTGATCCTAAATCCAATGGGGGCCATGTACTAACGACAGACAATAATCCTATGAAGTTTGACAACTATAGGTCAAAGCTTTCCTTAGCTTTCCATCGTAACCTTAACCTTTGACCTACTAACACCAAAACAATCAGGGTCATCAACTGATCAGATGCAACCCATCTTTGATGTTTGACAACTGAGGCCAAGACATTTTAAAGTTATTGAGCGGAAACCGAGTTCAAGTTCCAAAGCCATTGTGACTTTGACCCTTGTCCTACTGACCTTCAAAACAAATGGATTCTACTAGTCAGAGGAAAAGTTTGACGACTGTAGACCAAAGCGCTCTTCAGTTACCAATATGAAACCGATTGTCATTATATAGTAACCATGACCTTGTCCATTCAGCAACCGATCTCAGAATCAATAAAGGTCATCTGTCACGTCCAACCTTCCTACCAAGTTCCTTTGCCAAAGCATTATTTTGATATTGATCGGAAACCTAAGGGACGAACCTCTCATTACTATATGTCGTCCACTTCAGTGTGTATGTGTGTGTGTGTGTGTGTGGCGAGGGGGGGTGAACATAACGATAAGTAAATAAGTAAATGATATACAAATAACAGGTTAAACGTACATTAAACAATTTATCATTAACATGTTTGTGCTGCGCATATAGTGTCTCTGTATTTCAAATTAAAGTTTGTAACTCTTATGCATAGATTTGAAACAAGTACGCACAAGTGAAAACATCCAATAGGTTTAAGAGGTGGAAAAGTTTAATTGAAAACATTGGGTTAACCCAGTTTTCCATCGTTTATCTCGTAATATTACAAACAATAAATTTTACACTACAATCTGCGCTCAAACGTCTACTTGATGTTTGAGCACTTGTGACATTTACGCATGACTGTATATTCACCAGTTTAAATATCAATGATATTTATAACTTAACAAAATTAATAAGACTGTATGATTTTATCAATATTACATAACAAAAAATAAAACTCTGGCGAAAAAGCGATTAACGCAATTGGGGCGGATACAAATTTTGAAATAAGCTTGGGCATACCAAAACAATATTTTGCCTTCCACCGAAGCAACTATTAGACTACCGATATATTTTTGGTTACAACACTCCCAACCCCATCCCCACGTCCCAAGTTTTCGAAAGACCACAACCAATCTATAATTAAAGTTGAATTCTATCCAACCAGACACTTTGGTCCAACAAGGCTGTTGATCTATTGCACTTTTTATCTCACTCCACCTGTGGTTTTCAATAGTACTACCAATTTTTGATTGGCAATATAAGGTGCGCCCCTGATAATAGCAAGCCTGTATAATCATAAGGACAGCGAAAAGTTAAAGTTAATTGAAATAAGGTTTCACCTTTTAATATAGTGCAAAAGGTCATAGAAAATCTTCACCAAACCAAGTGAACCTCAAAAAAGAAGATAGCTACCATCCTTAGATAAATCCTAATTAATATATACAGATGGGATACATGGGTTACATATGTATGAAAATGGGTAAGTCATTTTATTGATAGAATAAAGAAGTCAATTTAAAATATATTAAAAACATCATGAAAGCAGCCATTTTCAAAATTGCTGCCAGAAGTAGAACCATGGTTATGCCAAACAGATATACTATATTTTACCAAATAGCCATTGCTGCACGTAAAATCGGCTGTTTTTGAATTAACATGTTGCAGCGTTAACAGAATAAACAGTTCAGTTATGCAGCTCTTTCTAATCAAGATGGCCGCCATGATTAGCTCGACTAATTGTATACGAAGTATGTGGAGAGCTATCCTATACACAGGCAATTTCGCCACATATGAAACCGATATGATAATCATATGATTTTCATATGAGACCTTTCATATGCTAATCATAAAAAAAAAGAGCCGCATATGATAAGCATATGATATCAGTTTATGATTCTCGTATGAAAATTATATCAGTTTCATATGAAATGATTAGCATATGAATTTCATATGCAAATTGAAAGGCCTAGCATATGATATGGGCATGATACCGATATCAAATTCATATGTTACCTCCTTTCATATGCTATTCATATGCTTCTCCTTTTATATGCTTTTCATATGTTAGCTCCTTTCATATGCAACTCATATGATTCTACTTTTATATGCTTTTCATATGTTATCTCTTTCATATGCTAGTCATGTAGTACTCTTTTGTTATGCTGGTCATACGCAAGCCTTTTCGTAAAAATATTTTATGGTCCATCTCTGTTGTTGGTTGAAAAGTGGCATCTCTTTCTCGAAAAAGACTGCTAGAGCAGGCTGGAACAAAATCATCTTTAAAAAGAAAAACAAATACAAAGGAATATTGATATTTCTATATTTATTTTGATTTTTCTTTACAAATAAAATCATTGTGATTTGTTTACGTTCAATCATGAGTATGTTTAACAATTACATTTAGGTACAATTTATGTATTATAATTACATTAAGTAACAAAGTTGTACACAGAAAGCATGTGAATTAAAGTTTTACAGAAATATGGAACAATTCAAGAAAAGAAACCCCGAGTGATACACAAAGGAAGTACAAAATAAACAAGTATCTATAGATTTACATAATAGCATAACATGTGTCGTCAATACTAATGTAAAACGAAAATTTGTAACAGAGTAACCAACGTCCCCCAACAAGGGACGTTTTTCACAAAACATACTGCATCTTCTTCTATTTTATAGGGCAACATACTAAAAATGTATATATATCATAACTATGTATCATATAATTCATAAAATATTATGTACATGTAGTTTGAAAAATGTCTGGTGAATGCTTTCAAATGTTTTCTTTTGTATTTAAGATTTAATGTGATTTTATTCTTAAACTGGCATGGAAAAATAAATACAAACATAAAAAATAGTTTATCATATTAAAGGGAGGTAATAAACAAGAGGGCCATGATGGCCCTATATAGCGCTTACCTGAGTTAAGTTGCTTCCTTGAACAAATTTCTTTGTTAAAGCATCAAAAACAAAAAAGTAGGTCAGTAGTATTCATGGTCACTGAAAGTCAGTTTTAAGGTAAGTGTGCAAAATGATACATGTCATCCAAATTTCAAGTCTGTATCTTAAAAAACAAGAGAGTAGGTCAGTAGGTCAAGGTCACAGTCGGGTGACCCTTATCACTTGGAGTCATCTGGTAAATATAATTAAACAGTCTAGGAAATAAAATCTGATAATTTTTGAAGTATTTTTTCCTATATAACTCATATATCAATAGACCCCTGGGGCGGGGCCTCTTTTCACCCCAGGGGCATATTTCAAACAATCTTGTTAGAGATCAACTAGGTTATGATACATACAAAATATCAAAGGCATAGGCCTTGAACTTTCAGACAAGAAGATTTTTAAAAAAAATTCCTATACATGTCTATGTAAAACTAGGGAACGCCATGGCAGGGCCTCTTTTCACCCCAGGGGAATAATTTGAACAATCTTGATAGAGGACCACAAGGCAATGCTTCATACTAAATATCTTAAGCCTAGGTGTTGTGGTTTCCGACAAGAAGATTTTTAAAGTTTTTTCCTATACAAGTCTATATAAAACCATGTGACCCCCTGGGCGGGGCCATATTTCATCCTAGGGGGATTATTTGAACAATCTTTTTAGAGGCCCACTATATGATGCTACATACCAAATATCAAAGCCCTAGGCCCTTTTGTTTTTGACAAGAAGATTTTCAAAGTTTTTCCCTATATAAGTCTATAGAAATAATGTGCCCCCAGCGCCCCCCTCCCCCGTCCCCAAAGGCGGGGCCATATTATATCCTAGGGGGATCATTTCAAAAATCTTGGTAGAGGACCACTAGATGATGCTACATACTAAATATCAAAGCCTTAGGTCTTATAGTTTTGGACAAGAATATTTTCAAAGTTTTCCCTATATAAGTCTATATAAACCATGTGACCCCCGGGGCGTGGCCATATTTGACCTTAGGGGGATAATTTGAACAATCTTGGTAGCGGCCCGCTAGATGATGCTACAAACTACATATCAAAGCCCAAGGCCTTGTGGTTTTGGACAAGAAGATTTTTTAAGTTTTTCCTTTCGGTTGCCATGGCAACAAGAGTTCTATACGGAATTCAATTCTTTGAACACTTTTTTGAAGAATATCACCCAAGGATCATCCCTGTGAAGTTTCATCAAAATTGGCTTTGTGGTTTAGGAGGAGATGTTGGTTAACGGAAAGTGTGGACGGACGCCGGACAGTGAGCGATCACAATAGCTCACTCTGAGCCTTTGGCTCAGGTGAGCTAATAAATGAAATACATGACATTTACATGTTACTACAAAACTTTGTTTTTTAATAACACACCAGAAAAAGTTAATTCTACTATTTTTCAATGCAGAGCTGCACTACTTACCAACCTATTATAAATGTATTGCAACTAAGGTAATTCTCTATTTACCTATATATACCATAAAGTTATATCCTGTGTTTGGGTTTTGCATTCTGGATTTCTACAATTATCAATAGCTTTTTATATCTACATGTATCATTACAATCACCTTATTTAATAATTATAAACATAATTTCATTTTTAGATTACTGGAAAAACTGACATAAAGCACATGTATTGTACTTTTATCATATAAAAGAGAAGTAATTTCATGTACAAAAAAAAGTTAACTTAAGTGTCTGTGACCTTTGCACATGTCACAATGTCTTGTAAAAGTAATTATGTATGCCAAGTGATTTAAATATACACCAATACATAAACAAAAGGGTCATGATGACCCTGGATCGCTCACCTGAGTAATATGAGCTACATGTTTCAAATGTCAAAATGATGATAAAATATTAAGAAATTCAGTAGGTCGCATTCATGGTCAAAGAAATTCAGTTTTATGATTTGTGTGCAAAACTGTGAATGTCATCAAAATTTCAAGGCTGTATCTTACGAAACAAGAAAGTAGGTCAGTAGGTCAAGGTCACAGTCAAGTGACATCATATTACTTGGGGTCATCAGGTAATTATATTAATTAAATAGTCTTGGAAATAGGATCAGATGATTTTTTAAGTATTTTCCTATATAACTCACATAATAACTAAGTGACCGCAGGGCGGGGCCTCTTTTAACCCCAGGGGCATAATTTGAACAAATTTGGTAGAGGACTACTAGACAATGCATCATACCAAATATCAAACGCCTAGGTCGTACGGTTTCAGACAAGAAGATTTTTAAAGCATTTTACTAAATAAGTCTATATAAAACTTGGGACCCCCAGGGCAGTGCCTCTTTTCACCCAAGGGGTACAATTGGAATCATTTTGGTTGAGGACCATAAGACAATGCTACAAACCAAATATCAAAGGTCTAAATGTTGTGGTTTCAGACAAGAAGAGTTTTTAACTTTTTTTCCTATATGTCTATGTAAAACTTGGGACCCCCGGGACGGGGCCATATTTGACCCTATGGGGATTATTTGAACAATCTTGGTAGAGAACTACTAGATGATGCTACATACCAAATATCAAAGCCCTAGGCCGTGTGGTTTTGTACAAGAAGATTTTCAAAGTTTTCCCTATATAAGTCTATATAAACCATGTGACCCTCCGGGGCGGGGCCATATTTGACCTCCGGGGGATAATTTGAATAATTTTGCTAGAAGACCACTAGATAATGCTACACACCAGATATCAAAGCCCTAGGCCCTGTGGTTTTAGACAAGAAGATTTTTAAAGTTTTTCCTTTCTGTTGCCATGGCAACCAGAGTTCTGCATGGAATTCAGTTCTTTTAATAATTTTATAAGGGGACCACCCAAGGATCATTCCTTTGATGTTTGGTGTAATTCTGCCCAGTGGTTTTCAAGAAGAAGATTTTTTTAGAAATTGTTGACGGACGACTGACGACGGACGACGGACATCAAACAGTCACAATAGCTCACCTTGTCATTTCGTGACAGGTGAGCTAAAAAGTAACAGACCAGATAAAAATACCAAAATGTTTCATCTCTAAAGGTGACCTTAACCTTGAGTTAGAGGTCTGAATCTTACATGCAACAAATTAATTTGTTATGGTGATTGTGGCAAGTTACTTGAATATAGTACAGTTACTGACAAGACCACTAGAACTGTGGATGAATATTGCACAATAGCTTGAGTCTGTGTTAAAATATCAAATAATCAGAGAGGTACAGATAAAAAATTAAGTATGAAAGGGGCATAATTTGACCTTGAAAAAATCTATCTTCAGACTCGTCTTGGAAGCGGTTTGCGTTGTAAAAGAAGCTGACATGGGTGTTTACCCGTTCCACATCTATATGTATAGAACAAGTGGAACTTAGATTACCAATTCTAAGTCACACTGAAATGGTTGGTCTCCCACTTAACCAGCCAACTGGTTATTATAGCAGATTTTGACCACAGTGGAGTGACTTTCATTGATAGCAATACAAATAGTGGAATCCTCCTTGTATTGTTTTATTAAGCCTCTAACTAAATGTAGAATTTGATTTAACTCTGACTTTTCAAAACTTCGGAATATACTAAGAAATTCAGCAAATAAAAAAGATAGGGTCGTGTGCTTGATATTTTGCTAGACTGATTTGAAAACTTTCGACCTCACGCAACTTTTCATAATGGGAGTCTACGGGAAAAACGCAACTTTCATAACGTTTTCGCAAATAGAAAATTTTCTACAATGTAGATTTTAATCAAACTTCTCACAGTCGTACATAAACATAATAAAAAAAAAATTATGGCCTATTATATGGTGACATAAAATGTATAGGTCCCTGTGCTTATTTTTGAGATATTGGGTTATGATTAAAGTGAACCGCCTATTTCAAGCTAATTTTAAGACATTATTTTGAATTGTTTAACGTGTAAGATATTTTAATATCATATTTTAGCTTTAGAAAGATAATAATAGTGCCATTTTAATACATTTACTTACAGGTTGCCCTTAATTCATAACCTGATTTTCGTTTCCGTACGCCGAATCCAGGCATTATTCTACGTTTTACGGATAAATGACGTTACGCCATCACTTCCGGTTTATCAAACGTGCAGAACTACCTTAAGCAGCTTCTCTATATCACCAAAATTGAAATAGTGTATTTATACTTATTCTTACTGCTTGCTCATCTGAACGTTTATCATGACGCCATTTGTGACATAACACAATGCATGTACTATTCTAGAATAATATCTTAGCCGGCGTTTATATTACAAAATAGAAAAAAAAAAAACATCAGAACTTGCACATAATTATGTGACGCAATACACGTCGACCACAGAAAATGTAACCCTTAGATGCATTGGTCACTATTTATCTACCATTATCAATTTAGAAGTCATAATGGCTCTTAAATTGATGTGTATTAATATGCTGCAAATATAAGAGCTTTTATAATATCTCGCGCTCCGTTTCAAAATAAACGTGCACTTTTAATTCTTTCGAAGAATGTGGAAACATAAATCACATTAACTTATGTAATATGAAGCGACTACTTAATAATATTTGAAATTATTACACGCACGCAGGCAAAAATGATAACTATAGATAGAAATACAATAACTGCAAGCATATTTGTCAGCAAATTCGCAGGGATGCGAAACTTGTACTCTCTACAGCTAACAGGTCTACAGGAGCAGTCCCAGAATTCTTCTTGTTGGTCCTTGACGTTTAAGGATTCATTGTTAGAATACTTAATGTCATTCAGATCAACAGTTGAATTGGCCAGGGCGACCTTTGTTTCATGAACGCGCATTGCAGACAATGAAGGGTTTCGAATTAATGTATAGGCTAGCCACCATCTTCGTTTCCTCATTTTATTAGCTAAAATAATTGTAAAAGATAATTAGTGCTCCTTCGGCGAGGGACACCACCACTACTCATGTCGCCAACAAAGTTTGAAAAGTGAAACTAAATCAAATATTTAACTATGCTTATCAGCACGTATGTAAATAATATACAAGCCAAAATAACATTTTAAATAAAATAACGTCTAATTAAGTATATTAATCGAACGAGTATATTTTTTTTTTCATTTTACAAGTCAATTTAGAGTGTTGTCAGATTACTACCAGAAACCTTGTCTAATCTACTATAACTGAAACTAAAGAAACGAATGAGGAAACGTTCTACAATTTGTTCATATTTGTTTAGGAATTTAGTTTGAAATAAAGTAAATAATAAGGATACTAAGTAAATTATTACTAGAGGATACAGCAGAGTTCCTGGCAAAGTTGTCAATAATCTGTTCCCCAGAATGTGGACGTTTCATTTCTTTCCTATCCTCTATCTCTGATTTTAGGAGGTAACAGAAGGTCCGTAAAACTGGATGGTTGTGTGCAACGTCTACCATTATCATCCCGATGTAATTTACATAACCTGTAATGTTACAACATTGAAATATACCGATGTTATTCGGGTAACCTATAATTACTTACCTTTACATTGTTTTATTGTTATACTCTGTACTCTTGTCTCAATTAAGTCCTTAATATTAGAGTTAAAGCGTTACCTACAAATATTCTCGCGACAATCTGACATTACTTGAATGGTAATTAATATGGGATTTAGTGACAAGATGAACTTACACTTATCCATAGCTTCATAGCCCCTCATTAGCAAACAGCGGTCCATCCTTGGTATTAGAAAAACACCCAGTAGTATGCTAGCTAAAATACGTTTCAGAAACGTAAACATTCCAATACTGGCATTTAGAAACACCATGAAGAAACTGAAAATGTTGTACGCGTTCCTGAAATTTAAGATGCTTTTATAGGCTTCGAGTAAATGTAATTTTAAAAGTAAACGTTTTTGCTTCACAGCTTTACGTTGTACAGTTGGCAATGGAATTGTAGCAACTTTAGATGTTATGTAGTTAATTTTAAATGTCTTTTATTGGGTACTTGTTATGTATAAACAAGTAACAAATAAGAATGTACAAAGAAATGGTGTCACTATTGAAGAGACTTAAAAGGAAGAGGTTTCTATATTATGTCTCCAAAAGTAATGATTAAAGGAGGTTATTACTGTGACGTGAGCGATCATTCCTGCGCAAAGCATAATGGAAATCAGATTAGTATTTAATTTACCTGTTATCGACAGCTAATGGTTTGTGCTTGTCGTTTTCCTGTATTTTCGGTTGCATGAAAAATCGCCCAATAAAGAAAGTCTGCATCTTGAAAATGATAATCATACAAACTGGATAACTGAAACAAGAGATATCATGGAAGAACTTACAAACAAAAGTTTTAACAATTTATCTTCACAAGGAATATGTAATCATTTGTTGACAATGTATATACGTAGAATGACAAAGATATACATGTAACACATTAATGAACACTTTAATCACTTCACTTGATTTCATTATAATTAAGAAATAATATATCTCATTCAGTGATTTGTCGCTGAATAAAAGCAAATCACTAAATGAGATATATTATTTCCATTCTAACACGTTACCAAGGATTTTAAAGTACATCCTTGACGACTTCTATTAAATATTTGCCTGTTTTCTGTTGGTTTCTTTTCCAGCGCGCCGCTATGCCGTGAGAAGCTATGACGTAATAATTGTGACGTCAGAAAAATGAATTGTTGTTTAATAACACAAATTTCAACCTTCTTTGTTTAATAGGAAAATAAAACGGTTCGTGTTAGAATAAAAATTAAACATATCTACAAATCCCTAAAACATTTAGCCCAAAACAATTTTATGGTATTAAAATCAAATTTTCAGGCAATTGCATACATTTTATTGGAACGACAACATGTTTCTACCACACAATATACATATATGAACGAAATATCCATCTCAATACAGTCATGTGAGTATGCTCTGATATGATATAAATGGTTTACAGATGATTTTAAATTTCTACAGAACATAGCCTCTATGTCATGTAATCATTTCGGAATTTACGTGTGCTGGTATATGCTAGGCACTGTTTCCTTATTTTCAATGAACTGACAAATATAATCATGGTTCTTTACAAATCATTATTTAAAAAAGAAACACATACACCAGCCATTCAAGCTCATTCCACAGATAGTTAATTTTCCCCAAGTCTATCACGAGCTTGATCACAATCATCATCGTTGCGAGAGGAATAAACGCAGTCAGATAACATAACATACTTCCTATAAAGCAGAGTGATTAAAACATGATGCTGTTTATAAGATGTTCTAGAAATTTAATGTATATTTTATATTATAAAAATGTACTTCATTCGTAATTGAAAATTCCTGAATGTACTCAAATATGCATATAAATAGAATTAAGTGTGCAATATTTTGCTTATCAAAAAAAAAGTAATTCTGCACGATTATGAACCTTAATTAGATTTACACGTGAATTCCACTGTAAACGTTAAAACAAATAGTATGTTCAAAAGCTTTATTATAAAGTAGTCATATCCTTGTTGTAAACTAGTTAAGCTATCTTTTATAATTTCACATAGACTTCTTTCTTGCAAATTACACTACCAAACTTATATATGACATAAAATGTCCAATTGAAAAAGAGTCCTTTAAACATTTAATTGTAATAGTATGCCTTTTCGCAGACAGATTAAAGAATTCTCAACAAATTACAATGCTATGTGAATTAACTGGAAAACTGGTTTAAAACTGACCCAACTCAGTTGCCACATACCAAATAAATGAAAATATCGGCTAATTATGTTTCCTTTTATTGGACATTACTAAGACAACAGAAAGTAAACAGATTTTTAACATAAATGTGCTTTTTATTTACCGTAAATAACGATTTTTGAAGGGGCTTGGTTTTGTAACGTTTGAGACTTTTATATGTAATTGCCCAGAATTTCCACTACAATTTGTGTTAGAAAGCAATAATGTTGCAAAAATATATTGATCGTACAACTATCCAGACTTCTACTGATACAAAAACACAACCTACCCCAAATCATTCCAGTAACTGATGTCCCAATGAATCGCATCCCTTGTGCCTAATTACAATAAATTGATTTTAAAAGTGTAAAAGTGTATCCTGTGTCTAAATGAAACATCAAACTTATATGGATGGCTAAGAAAGAAAAACTAAACATAAGAATAATGCTCTAGTGTCTATATAGAAAAACACGAATATGTTAAAGAGTTACTGATATTTCCTGGTTGAGGTAATCTTGCAGGCAACAAAAATATATCAGGCAGAGTAACTGAATGGAAAGCATGAATTTTAATATGGAGATAAGCGGCATGATGTTACCCGTGACGGATTGTCTTATATGCAGTGTCCATCAAATAATATTAAATTCTCTTGACATCCAAAGGGTCACCTCAAAGCTAGAGTTACACGCCTAGATCATTCAAGTTATGTACTGTAACATATGATCTCGTCATGAGGCAGATGTGTATGTTAATTAATATGAATCCCTTGTTTGTACGACAGAGTGATAAACCGAACACGATACTTCCTATAAACCATTAGCCTCTAAGTTTATCAAGTGATATAAGAACTCCTTTACAAACCGTACACGATACTGACAATATAATCTCAAAGAATCTATTTGACCTTGTGGTTACGGTCTTAATATTACACATGTAAGGATGCGTTCAAAACAGATAACCTGCCATTCTAATATGAAACATAT
This sequence comes from Mercenaria mercenaria, assembly GCF_021730395.1. Taxonomy (NCBI): domain Eukaryota; kingdom Metazoa; phylum Mollusca; class Bivalvia; order Venerida; family Veneridae; genus Mercenaria; species Mercenaria mercenaria. The sequence continues at coordinate 47,401,212 of NC_069363.1, read as the reverse complement.
AACATATTTTAGCATATGCTTTGCGTATTTTCCGTGAAAGAAGCTAACCTTTTTCACAAAAGTTGGACTGCATGGAAAAAGACTGTAATTTTAATACTACCCTCTTCCGAAATCAGTAAAATCAAATTTCGATCAGTATAATATTATATAATATGCTTTTGTCCCTAACATACTAAATATTCAAGTCAAAATCTGCGTTAGTTAAATTGACAATGCTTACACTAATTACAGTAAAGTTTTACTTGTAATAAAATATATCATTTTAACACTTCTTTTTAAATATAATAATTATAAAAATCTAGATTTCTCAAGTAACTTTACAAATACGAAAATCTACTACTTTTATAACATACCATGTAGACATTTGGTGACGATTGGTGAACAGTTGTCGGTATGAAAGTTCGATCACCCCTGTATAATGACAGCATATCCGTTCTGTAGAAATAGAATAATTCTTAAGTCAATTTTCTTCATAAAGAGTGTAAAAAAGTGTGTTCCTCTTGGAAAAAACGGCAATGTTATTTTACTAAGACGAAAAATACAATTTGAAAAGCCAAATATATTCACCGAAAGAATACCTATAATCATATTCTGGTATTTTTGCTAGGGGCGTGAAGTGTGTTCCATGTTTCAATAACTCTCATGAACAGACTCAATCAAACCGAGTCCGATATCTTTTGCTTGGCTGCACATTATTATACAAGTTTAAAGAAAAAAAAGGTAGACGTTCCGTGAAAGTTTGGCCTTTTCATTCTACATTGTAGAAAATTTAGACATACGCACTAAATTTCATAGCGGCCACTTCTATCGCAATTTACTTGAAAGTCAAGTGTTTTCTTTTACAGTATGGCTGTAAAGCTTTTAATTACAGTAGTCATAATGCTTTTGTTAAGGCTCTTACAGGCATACAGACACTAAATAGGAAAATGGCGCGAAAAACTGGCGGATTCAAATAGTTCTCAGGCTTTTGCTTTGTAGAGCTATTTTCCTTATTTTCTTTGCTTTTGTTTTGCTGAAATCACATGACAGATCTATGCTTGACATGTATGTAGCATTTTCATAATGAAATAATAGCATGACAGAATTTGTCATGGAAACTTAGATCAAACACCACCACTACAATTTGGGGTCTCATTTTTTAGCAGATTTTGCAGTTTGTGTATTTGACTGAAAATATGTTTCTTGCATCAAACATGACCCCCACTTTTCTTTTGATTTTTATTCAGCACTGACAATATTCTTCAAGATAACGTTTAATTTAAAATGGGTCCTGGTCTGTATTGCGGCCATTGGAAATATGTCAATTCTTTTAATTTTTATTCAGCACTGACAATATTCTTCAAGAAAATGTTTAATTCAAAATGGGTCCTGGTGTGTATTGCGGCCATCGGAAATATGTCAATTCTATATAAAATAAAGAAGAACAGCTATTTAGTGTGTTGTAACCTACATAAACATGTTAGTTTTATTAACAATTAATAAAGTAATGCTTGGTTATTTTTGAGAATTGAATCGAATGTATCATGATATTTTTTAAAATAATATCTTTTTATACAAAAATGAATTTAACCAATATTACTTCTGGACACTATAAAAGAAATTGTTTATGCCCTTTACAATTAAATAGTCAAATTTTGTAAACGAAAAATAATTAATATAATAAGTAATTTGTTTAAGGAGAACCGTCTTCTGTCAAGTCCCAACGAGGAGATTGTGCCTTGTCCGTAGCAGTCATAATATAAAGCTTCTAGTTTAAATGATTTTTGTTATAATTGTTTGGTTATAAAATAGTCAACCATAAAGCAGAAACAACCATTTGAGACTGGTGTATAAATCATGCAAGATACAAGTGAATGTTCGCGCAAAATTATTTCAATACGACTCCTGCATAATTTGGACCTTTATTGTATGAGCACTTAGTCTTATGAACGGTGAGTGTTTTATCTTGGTGCAACGTTATGTCTTTTATCTAACACACGTAACATTGATGGACAGATGGTATGACGGTCACCTCGCCAGCCAATGATAATACTATATTGTCGCGGGGCTAAAGACTTATTAACTTATCATATTGTTACAATATATAATTCATTATGATATGGATTTAAATGATCTAAGAAGTGAGACGACTAAGAGTTTCTTTTTAGTACAAAATGGTCATACATGTAATATTCAATGCATGTTACAGTGAGCACAAAAACAAGATTCTACAACACTTATATGATCCTACATAATGTAAATATTATTACAATTACTGTCTATGTTAATGACTTTGACTCACCTATAGTTTATAAGGAAAATATATATGTTCCCGATTCCACACAGTATCGTCAAGATGGTAGAAACAGTATTGGATGCTGTAAACATGTAGAGAAAAATAAAATTACTGTTTGAATTTGTAAAATCTTATTTGCAATTAAAATTAAATGAGCCGCACCATGAAAAAACTAATATAGTGCATTTGCGACAAGCATGAATCTAGGCCAGCCTGCGCATCCGCGCAGTCTGGTCAGGATCCATGCTGTTCGCTAACAGTTTCTCTAACTGCAATAGACTTTGAAAGCGAACAACATGGATCCTGACCAGACTGCGCGGATGCGCTATGTTGGTTTTCTCATGGTGCGGCTCAAATGGATAATATGATCAATATCATTATGATGTAATATTTCGAACTAGCTCGACAACGTCTTGTTTAAATAGTTTCACGAATGGTTCTGGAGGCACGTATAAATCCTGCTGGTGATTTACTGTATAAAAAGTTCTGGACCAATATGAGGGTGTCGAACTGAAAATAGCAGCCATTTTTAATGTAATGAGTGGAGGATCCGTTTCCTGAAAGTTTCATGCTTTAATCATCATTATCACTTTTTTTAAACTGAACAGAACAACACACGATTTCATTTCAGTAATTTATACATATACAGTATCTCGTTAAATACATAACATTTTACATATAATCATGTCATTATTTTAACAGGTACCTTACTGTCTATTGCACTGAAACAAGTTCTGTATGTAGGATTGTTAAACGCATGTAGTATATTTCTTGTTTGTTTAATACTGTAATATATGACAGGAAGATGTTTCTATTTATTCTGCACGAAGGTAGGCTACATTGTATGTACCCCTGCAGTAAATGTAATAGTTCTTTAGTGTTTGCTTAGTGATACTAGATTGTTGTCCTATTAAGAACACCGCTATAGTTAGATGCAATCACAACAGGTAAGTACAAAGCTATATGATAAATTTTGGTGCAATAAGATACTTTTTACTTTGTGCATGGGAATGAAATCATCTTACATAGAAGTACATAACTCTCATACTTGCCTTGCAGGATATCTGCAATATCTTGATAATCTGGATAGACCTTTGAGTATGCATGTAGTAAGTAAGTAATGTACAAAGCAAAGCCAAGACCTATCTGAAAAACAAAATCGATACAAATGAACATAAACAGATAACTATTTTAGTTTGTATTCTAAATGACAGAAAATCATCAGGAAATGTCTGGTAATACGAAATAGTTTTCCAGTTCTTTGGAGAGATGTATGGGCATCGCACATATTTATGATGATTATAAAACTGCACACGATACTCGTAAATCTTCAAACTGCCATCTGACATAAGCCTGTCGGGAGATGTAAACAAGAAATAAGTGGATCATTCTTGTTCTATATCGGCCTCATGTACACTGTTCACAGACCAATTACACATTCAATTTGTTTGAGATTTGGTGACCAAAGACGCTCGGACCGAGCTGAAGGAAAGGACACGCATCCAATAGAAACAATTGCTCTCAAAGAATATTTAAACTCTATAGCACTTTATTTAAGGTTGGGTGCGTCACATGAAAATATTAACAAAAATACATAGATAAAATAAAACAAATAAACAACAAATACAAACAAATAAATAAGGGAACACAGTGGTGCAGGGCCTAGGAACGGTCAGTGGCATAAAAGACCACTTTGGAGTTTAAACCGGTAAATGATGCACCTTACCTCACTCTTAGACTGCTCAAGAAAGATGTGGACAAAATGTAATCACAAGTAAAATGCAGACGGACGAACAACGATCAAAATATTCCACCGCCAAGCAGTCTGTACACAGATGGGACAATACTCACCAAATATAGCATGACAGCATACATGAACACTGTGATCATAATTGATATTGGGAATCGGAATCCAGGAACTGGGCGCATAATCATATTTCGGATCTTTTCCACCAAAGGCAGTCTGTCGATATCCAGAGAAAAAAGTATCAATCAGTTTGTACTTAGCACGAAAAGAGTAAAATGTGTTGGAAAAGGTATGACAGTAGAGTTTATCAAATATCATCATCTGTAGCTGCAGCAGCAGCATAATCATCATTATCATCATCATCATTGTCATCGTGGTCAAATTCATCATCATTTTTTTCAGCAGCAGTATTATCAACATAATTAACAACAATATCACCACCATCATCATCATCATCATCATTGTCGTCGTCGTCGTTGCCATCGTTACCATCATCATCATCATCATCAAAACCTACTTAAACTGTCATTTATACTGGGTACTGCTCAAATAGGCACTTTTGGTCGTCGAAAGGTTTTCAGATCATAGAATGTTTTAATTGGCAAAGCGTAATTGTACCGTTTTCCATCGTATTGATGAAGATTGATTCTCTTTACCAAATACTTAACGTAAGTAAGATGGTAACTTTTACACAGCTTGGACTGCTCCTGTAAAACATATGATTATGGTAAATTTATTCTGACAAAAAAGTTAAAAGCTTATATAGCCTGCTTTATAACAAGTGTCAGTCTAAATTCTCTCCTATGTATGGATATTTGCAACATGTTTTCTAAATTGTATGAAAAACTTGTTATCGTGTCAGTGTGATGTCAAAGCATACATATCTATTCGTCTCTTGTCTTTTGAATAGAAGGATCGTTAAAACAAAAGTACTTAGAAGTATTTTCGTTAAACACCTTTCAAACATTTTTTATCCTAAAACCGGTACCAGTTCAGCAAATAAGGCGAAACAATAGCCTAAATGGTATCATATAGATATGAATATACAGGTTTGTGTCAAGTAAGGCAACAAATTAACCTAAAAACAAGAAGTATCTTTAAAAAGGATACACGGCCGCATTAGTCAATGCACACTTTAAGCTACGAAATGTGCATGCACTCTGCACTTTTACATGCGATCGGGTATTTATATAAACCAAAATGTAGTTTTTAAAGTAATTTTTTTATGTTTTTTATGTAAAACATATTTTACAGAACTCATATTTTACATCATAATTAAACATTTATTAATCATAATCTACTTTGACAGAAAAAAAGAAAAAAGACTATAAAGGAGGGGCCGAAAAGTGGGGGACGAAATGACCATTTTCGAAATCGTCTGAAAAAAATGGGTTCGAGTTGACTGGGGGACGAGTTTACTAGGGGATGAGTTGACTGTAAATCGTTTACGAGAGATCACTCCATATCAGAGACCGCTATCAGAGTGGTAGAGTTGGCAGGTTTGTAGTCGAACTCTACCGCAGTTTCAATACCGAGGGGATTCAGGTTTATGACGTAAGCTATTTCCACAGGAGTCTTGCAACGGATTATACTGTCAATCAATACAGCTCAGAGCACCCTCATACCCCTTAAGAAAAAATATTATCTGTTCCGTTCGAAAACCTGTGAAATTTTTCATCCACAAATCAAAATAAACATTTTTAATCAGCTGTTAAATGACCTTCACCCCAGATATTTACAGGAAATAAACTTTAAGGTAAAATCAATACCGGCCTGCGGCCGGAACAAATAAAACGTCAATTTTAAATTTCAATCAAGGTAATGTTCTGAAAATAGAAACTTGTTAAAATTCTCTTCTGGTGAATGTTACCTGATCGCTGTCACTGTAAATCCCTTTCTTGAAACATTTGTAGATTTTCCAAGAAAATTTGAGAACAACTAAGAAGTTACATAACAGAATAGGTACTTCGAGCCCTATTACGAATCCTTTCGTGTCATCATTCACCTGAAAAAGAAGATTTTTCTGTATTTCAGTGTTTCATAAAATGTTTAAGATTTATATTGGAATTACATGTACATGTACAGAAGATGTCTATATTAGGTTCGAAGGTTAGTGAATAAAGGCAAACTTTAGTGTAGCCGAAAACCAAAGTAACAACATGACAATACCGCTCATACTAAATAACAGAAAAAACACGCGGAAAAAGTTGTTTGATCAAAGTTCTGTTCTCATGGGGATACGTAACCTTTAGCCTGTTGAATTTCTAAAAGGGACAGGTCCTTCATTTAATTTGGGCTGTACCATTTTATTTTTTGAAGGGATGTTTACTGAAAATGTACTGACTGAATAGCGAGCAGTGCAGACCATGACAAACCTTAGTCTGCACTGGTCGCAAAGGCAGAATCACTTGCCGTCAGCAGGCTAAAGGTTACAGATTGCCGATAACTATATCTTAATTTGTCCCTCTGGTTTCGCATTATCATAACACGGTGGATGGGCATACCGATGGGTCATTGAACTGTGAATAACATCTAGCAGTCTGTATTGTACAAAAAAGGTCGTAACCAAACCTGCAATGCAAAAACAATCAATTTACATTCGAAACGAAAATGAGCAAATTTTTAAAACTAATAACATTTCAGAAATATTCACACAATAAATTATTAATTGTTTCTTTCAAATATGAAGCTAGAATAAAGTGTCTCAATAAGACTGTTTTGTTCAACAGAGACAACTTCGAGATACATAAAGAAACCATTGTCTATTTTTTTGCGTTAGCACCAATGCACATGTAAAATATTCTTAATTTTACATACGTATTATGATTTTGTTTCAATTTGATGAAATAGCTTGACATGTTTCTGTTCCTTTTGATCTTCTGAGAATGTAAATATTACAAATGCAAGTTGGAGTTTTTTATCCCCTCCTGCGGTCGTAAGTTTGTGAAAACATGAGACCTATATATTACATGTTTAACTTATATAACACGATCCGCAGCAATTGCTATAAAATATATATAGCATATACGATTAAATATATTTGGCTATTACATTTACCTATCTGCGATTCTAACATGATTATATAGATTATACATCTATTCCATTGGATAAAAACTATACTAGTGCCAAACTTTTCAAAAACATTTATAATCACATAGTGTGCTGGGCAATAAATATCTTAATATTTAATTAGTGAACTTGCTCAGATATTATTCAGCACCGCGGCCATACAAATATATACGTCATGCAGCTATGTCGTCATAACGATGTAACATCATTTTACAAATTTAGTCAAATCTATTTGATTATTCTATTCACAATATCATTTGCGAGTTGTTAGATTGCGAGTTTATTGCTTTTCCTCATACTAGTATGCTCTTTCAATCGGGATGTGAACTGTAACATCCTATGAAACGCATGCTAATATATAGACAGAATGCTTATAAAGTTAATGCGAAGTTTTTGCATGACAAGAATCGAAGTAATAAATATGTTCTAATCTTTTTATCAGTAAATAAAATATGAGTAGTCGTTTGAAATGGAATAAGTAAGTCATCCGATCTACGCACTCTGATAAAACATAGATCTAGGTGCATATTTATTATTTCTTAAATTGCTTACCATCCCATTGCGTACAGAAGACCTGTAATGCTTCCAATGAGTTTGTGTCTATTTGTCATACAGGCAAATAACGGGTAGGATATGACACTCACTTCCAGACTAAGGATGTACACAAAAAACACTGAAAATAATTGTTAACAATATTGTTAATCATTGATTCTTGGCAGGACACGGTCATGCTAGAATATGTCATCATTGTCTATTTATTGAAAAACAAATTACATATATTATAATTATTGTTATATAGTGGAACTCTCTTATCCGAGAATACTAGGAGTTTGGATTAGAGGGGTTTTCGGATTAGAAAGGTACTATTTCAGGCCGAAAAATTATGAGTGTTCCGTTGGTCCATTTTTAACACGCTCGACTGTCAATTCAGCGTTCCGGGGTTCGAATCAAGGCAATGGAAATTTCTGAGATAGTCTTGAGTGTCTCCCACCTATGTTAGAGCCTCCTTGTAAAAACGTCTATTCGCAAAGCGCCATGCTAAGTTAGCCTGTCAGGCCTGTATCTAAAGAAGTTCTCTTCTCTCTGGTTTGGGGGCTTTCTCTCGCTATGTCCCTGTGGTCTCTACTGGTAGAAAATGAGTGGCTGCTTTTGCGTTATGTAAGGCATTGACGTATTATCATGAAGGTCCAAACGATTTGGTTATTTATGCTGTTGTTAACTAATATGTATATCTTACTGTAAAGGTCAATAAAATATAATATAAACACATAGAAACTGGTTACGTGTGATGTCAATTTTCATTTTAATTTAACTTTTCAATATCATTTATAAACATTGATTTCACCATTCCTATATTCGTAGAAGGTAGCTAAAAGAATACTTTACTTATCCGGTAATTAATAGATCCGATTAAGCACGCGCACTTACAGAGAATCAACTACCTGCTTAACAGACTGCACAAACATTTGTGAAGAAAGTACAGGGTAAATAAATAATAACTATTACATTTGTACTAATCGCAAATATTTCTATTCTGTTTAATTTCTGTTCATACTACATGTGTCTTTCTCGCCTGTGCTAATGGCATGCATCTTGTCTACATAGCAAATATGACATGACTTTTGTTTACCAATGTTGGTATCTATTGTTTGTTGAGAAATAATTAAAATTGTAAACAGACTCGAAAGTGTCAAAAATGAGCAACATTTACATCATAATTGTGACTAAGGTTTGGATTAGAGGGGTAAATTCTAAAGTAATGTGATATAAAAAAACAACAATAGTTTGTTCGAGATGGGTTAAGATTATGGAGGTTCCATAGTATTCCATTGTATTTATCAGTTCAGCCAATGTTATTAAAATTACTGTTAAAGTAGCACTGCGTGTCATAATCAATTTTCATAATTCTTCCATAACGAATGAATCTAGTTTAGTCAAACTTCGATTTTTCAAGACTTGACAATTCAGCAAAGTCATGTGCTTGACCATTGTTTGGACTGATTTGAAAATGTCGACAGCAATACTGTTTTATTATCATGAGATTGAAGGAATATCACAGTTTCGACTGCAATCTCGAATACAGAATATAAATCTACAATGACTATTCACATTTCTAGATAAATATATTTTAATTCCGTTAGGTTTGCTTAAAAGAAAGTCCCAGATTGAAAGCAAATGTTATGACAGTGTTTAGTATTTCAATGAGCCAACATTCAATACTAACTGCATATTTATTTTCGGCAGATTGATCAATTAGTTCACGGGCTATCTTATTTATCTGCGCATGATATTCTAATCACGTTTTTAATCTAGGTAATGTGATGATATATTGTCATGATTTCCAGTTTTTCAAACACGCATAACCTCCTTAGTATGTGGCCAAAATGGTAGAACCTGTGAAGTTATCAGACTGGTCAATCTCAAATTTACCAAAATCGAGCCAGAAGTGTTAGAAAAACATACAAATCAATTGTTTTCGTTTCATACCTTTAGCCCACTTTGAAACTTCGTTTGTCAAAATTTTCCCAGAAACTTTGACAAAATTCCCAGTCACAGCACCAAATACAAACATCATGCCCCATCGGTTTCTCGGCTCGTCCAGAAAACCAAACGGACTTAAAATATAGTAAATTAAAAAAAATCAGAATGTAAAATTTACCTTATTTAGACAATCTACATAATCTACACGCATACCTACTAAGGAAAGTCTCATTATTGTTATATTTGTACCTGCTACATTATTACGTTAAAGTCTCATAATGCCTTTTAAAATCTGGCTGCTAAGTTTTCCGTTATGAACGAAAGATATATCAATTTCTTGTTAAATCTTATTTCCGGTAATTATTTTCTCTAATATTTGTCAAAGGTTTAAATATTGATTGAATCCATAAGATGATTGTTCTGATTGTCTCCCTATATGGCTCTAACTTTAAAAGTTTATGTGGCACAGTATACAAATGTAGTATTTTACGTAGAGCTTTTCTTACCATGTAATTATGCATAGCATCTATTTGGAATCTATTTGGACAGCTGTTCCATCTGATTTTAACATTAAGTTTAAAGCCTGGTGGAACGTTTACAAATGTTTGCTGGTAGAAGGGTATAAAAACAGAAAAGTACTGTTATATTTTTGCGTTTTTTAATATCTAGCGGGGAGTAAAGTGGGGCGTCGGAGGTTGGGAAGGGGGGGGGGTGAAGGTTGGGGTTTTTGAGAAGTGTTGCACTTTCCGTAATCTGTCACGGATTAGATTACTTGGTTGTATGGATCTTCTAACATATTTTATTGTCTTAATATAAAAAATCAGTAGATATGTATAGTTGGTGGAATTGTACCTCACTAATGCTGGCCGTCCTCCGAGAAGATTCGGTTTTAAATATTTCCTTTTCTCCATGAAAGAAAGAAGGGCGATAACAGCTACCTGTAGAAAATCAAATGATATCGTAGAGAAACAGTATCTTACTTTTTATAATAATAAGGAAGGGTAATGGGGAACATAATATTATTTGTATAGTTTGAAACATAAAAAACATAATCAGTTGCTAATTTTTACCTCACCTTATGTCCGTAACCAAAACTGATATAAACCGTATTAAATTTATCAAATATAAAGGAAAAATACCTAAACGCGGAACTCTTTATGATTGTGTCTGATCATTGCTTTTGTCACGACAGCCTGTCAGTGAAACTAAATATGTGATAAACCTGGCTAAAATTGAAATCTACTCGGAATTATGTGTGCTGCATATAACAAATTGTTATCTGAAATAATATTGAGTTAATACAGTTTTATGATGCCTATAACATTATAAAATTTTTGCGGTTTTAAGATATCTAACTATCACTTATTTCAAGTCATACCGCGGGTATAAGGAACCAATGAAGGTTATCATCAAATGAAATGTTTTCTGCAAACACTTCATCCTGACAGTACTGATAAAATGAGGAGTTGTAATCCACAGACATTGTCTTTTCGTCTCCTTGTTCTTGTACACTCTATAGTTTGTTGAATCTGAAAAGATGAATAAAATAAGGACATACAATTTCAGGACCTTTCAATTTTGTTTAAGGAGTCCAATAAGAATCAACAGTAAACTGTTACAGAACAGAGTTTAGTATACAAATGTTATCCCCGATAGGTGAATCCCCAACACAGACAAAAGATGCTTAACTGTAAAGGGATTGAACACCAAACCGGCGGTGTGTATTAAAAGCAAAATGGAGTTATCAGATTTTTTTATACGGTTTAGGACATGCATTTAATATTTCAAAGTACAATTATCTCAAGCGACTGACATAACAATTACTAAACTAAAGATAAGATTTCATGCACTCGAGATAAGACGTCGTGTGATCGAAATTCCGAGATGCACTCGAGATAAAATGTCGGAATAATAAGTCGTGCTCACGAGATTTTTGTTTTAAAAGATTGTCATGATGGAGTATGTCACGGCCACTAGCGGTGCTGTCGTTTTACAAATCAAATAGTATAAACAGTTTTAGTATAAAGGTTCCATGAAGGATCGACCAATTGTTCTGACACGATATACACAAATATTTAGCGAAAATAATCCAAATTCACAGCCAGCATGGCTTGTAAAATTTCAGCCAACATACCATTAATATTTTTGGCAGAGGGTTAACTAATCAACAATTTTGTGTAATAATTCTGAAGTTGATCATGCGGTTAAAGACAAGAAAAAATCACTGTCCACTTTAAACATATGGAGGTATATGTCCGATTTAGTGGAAACGGCTTGAGTAATAAAAGTTAGACGTTCGTTCTTTGCGTTGCTATCTACAAAACTTATCAATGCGGCTCATTACTCTATTATTTTTGTTGTGTTCCATACCCTCCAGTTTTCAACAGATCTTCATAAAACTTGAACGGTATGATTGTCTTGTTTTAGCAATATGGTTGTGTCTATCCTTCACAGGATCTGTATTCCTAGTTTATTATCATTATTTTATTTGAAAAAAATAAATCAGTAGTTTTGTTATTGAACTACAGTCACAGAAGAAGAAAGTTTTTTGACATAGGCGCAGCCGGAATGATAAGGTAATACGTATCTAAACGACATCGATATTGTAAAAAAGTAACTTTTGAGATTTAGATAAAATTTATTCAAATCTAACAGGGCTGACTTCTTTTGCGTCATAATAAATTCAGCGTGCCGCTAAGACGTTTGATGTGACAAGGTTTTTACTATAAGGTACAAACAATGGTTTTGTCGTAAATTAAAGTCACGCTTTCAGCTTTAATCCTTTGTTTAATAAGAACACACATGGTAGAGGAAGAAATGCAACAGGCAGCGGTCAGCAACCGAAGAGTTCATTCCGGGGAAGACATAATTAGCTTCTCATGTGAGAGGGTGGCGTGTTGATAAATTTTCTGATAGTTTATTTTACGTAAAAATTGTATTGATGTTTTAAATTTAGATGTTGTTGGCATAAGCGAAAGCCTTGACTAGGGGATGACAATATAGATGTTGATGGCTATACGTAGTATGGAAGTAATAGAAAACACATTCATAGAAATGCATGGCGGGGCTACGGAGGAGTCGGTTTTTTTTAATTAAAAATACAATTTTAAATGATTTTAATGTTTCAGTTCTTAACAACATCACTGGTGATATTCTATGGTTAAAAATACTCACAAATATGAGGATCACTGTCTTTTTCCATGCGTCTGTTATTATTATTATACCACATTTATATAGCACTCTTTTCATGCACATGCACACGTTCAAAAGTGCTTTACAGAATAAATTGCAAAAATAGAAACAAATACGCATACAAAAAATAATGCTTTCCACATTAACAAAAATCATGAATGTAAAACGTATAGATTAAACATATGTTTAAACACATATTTAAAAGTATTTAGGTGACCCTAGGATAAAATACTGTTTGGAATTTGTCATGAAGTTTGTTAGCGAAATAGCTGCAGCCGTTATTTCCAGCTGTATCTTTTTTGTTTTTGTTTGTCAGCAAAGTCTACATGTTTTCTTGCCAACAGTACGGACTTTATCCCTATTTCAGTCTTGTTTAATATACTTAGTTTAAAAAATAAATAATTTCTTACTACGTTTTTTTTTTTTGTGTTGTAAGATCTTTGTTATCATAAAATGATTGATTTGCAAAACTTTTTAATGATAATGAAGCTCGACTCCTTTTTAGTTATACCTGTTATTGGCACTGTGTCAGTTATTTTTGTTTGTCTATCTATTTGTTTGTGTTCCAATGATTTGTGTAACTTTATTTTCTCAAATGATCCTTTTGGAAATTGTAAACATGTATATTTTTGTGTATTTTCCTCTTTTGTATACGAGATGCTACCAGTGTTTGTTTATCTTTGTTGCTCCCTTCTGTTGAGTGTCTGCTCTGACTTTCTTTCATTCACCTTGCCCAGATTACACACGCATGAAATAGCCCTGTGGTCTCTCTCCTTGATCAATGACGTGATTTTATTCCCCAATAGGTAATGACTTAACTTCTTGGAGAGCGGCCTTGGGGCTATTCAACTGTAGAGGACTAAGGATTGCGAAATTCAAATTTATATATTACTCATTTTAATCTGTGAACGCTTTTGTAACAAGAATCTTACATTATCTGAGATTAATAATCGGAACCGCACTACAATTCAGGCCATATATCAATTTCATTATTACATATATGGTATGTTTTGACATTTTTCTAGTTCTTTCGCACATAGACAAAAATCACACACCTTACTTTAACGGTTGTAATAGAACCTTAGAATTATTTTATTCCAATATCTATTATATACTGACCCTTATTAAATTGTTACTATTATCAGGAGATGTTGAGTTGAACCCCGGTCCGGATGAGAACTCGAATCACTGTTTATCGATACTCCATCAAAATATACGTAGCATACGACATAAATTAGAATATATTTCAGATAATTTCTGAGATTTCGATATTTTATGCTTCACTGAAACTCATTTGTGTGCCGAAATAAATAACGACAGTTTACAATTAGAAGGTTTTGATACAATGTTTCGTAAAGACAACACCTCTCATTCTGGGGGATATCTAGTCTACCTTTCATCCTTTCGGAGACCAAAAAGAATATAAGAATTAGAAAATATATAACCAGAATCTCTTTGGATAGAAATTAAAGATCGTAACAATACTTTCCTTATTGGCACTATTTACAAGCATCCACATTATAATGTTGATTTTTGGGACAGATTGGCTGTATGTATTGATAAAGCTACTGAAATATCAAATAACATTATTCTTGTTGGAGATGTAAATACAAATCAACTTAGTGACACCAATACAAAATTTAACGACTTGCTCATGATATACAACATGACTAATTTTATTACAGAAGCAACTCGCGTCTATAATAACTCTAGTACCTTAATCGACCCTATAGCTGTTTCAAATGGCATTTCGGTGTTCAAGGCTGGTATTTTGAAAACAGAAAATTATATAAGCGACCATTACGGTACATATGTACATATTGAAATTAACCTCCAACATAATATACTTTTTAAAAGAAAAGTATGGAATTATAAACGCGCCGATTTTGAAATGTTTAATAATCTGATACAAGCAACTGATTGGTCCTTTTTATACGATACGCTTAATAATGCATGCGACTCTTTTGTTAGCAAATTTCTAGAATTAGGAAGAACATGTATACCGACATCTTTTGTTACTGTCCGTCCTAATGACAAGCCTTGGTACAATTCAGAGATACGTAAAACCTCGCGACAACGTGATCGACTAAAAACCACCGGAAAAGATTCTGATTGGCACAAATATAAATGTACACGCAAAAAAGTAAATAATATGATAAAACATGCAAAAGAGTTATTTTATAGTAATATAGAAACGACCTTGAATGACCGCACCAACACAGATCCGCGTCAATATTGGAAAATTGTTAATATGTTAGTCAAACAAAACTCAAAAGGAAATAACATTATCCCAACCCTTGTAAATAATGACCAAACTTTTTCTGTGTCTGATATTGAAAAGGAAAATACTTTGAATAATTATTTTGTGTCTATTTCAAATTTAGATGATTTGAATGTTTCTCTTCCATCTTTCATTGCCAAGACAGACTCTTTGCTAAATGATATAACAATTTCGGAACAAGATATATTCGATGTTATTTCTAACCTGCAATTAAACAAAGCATCTTGACCCGACGAAATAAGCCATCGTATGTTAAAAGGAACAGCATCCACAGTTAAAAAACCTCTTAATATTTTATTTAACAGGTCCGTACAAGAAGGCATTTACCCAGATTGTTGGAAACAAGCTAAGGTTATGCCACTATTCTAAAAAGGAGAAAGTAACACCCCATCTGACTATAGACCAATTTCTTTAATCAGTTGTGTAGGTAAAGTCATGGAGCGTGTTATTTTTAGATACATGCACACTTTTTTAATGTCAAACAATTTAATATACAAAAGTCAATCAGGGTTTCTACCAGGACATTCCACAGTTTTTCAACTCATAGATATTTATAATCAAATTTGTAAATCTTTTGACGAAACAAAAGCAATATGTATAGTCTTTTGTGATATATCAAAAGCATTTGATAGAGTTTGGCATAAGGGTCTTATTTTTAAACTTAGACATCATGACTTTTCAGGCAAACTGATTGACTGGATTACTCACTATCTTTCAAATCGCAGCTAAAAAGTTTTCGTTCATTCCTCTTTCTCAGACTCTAAAGAGCTTAAAGCTGGCGTTCCCCAAGGCTCAGTGTTAGGTCCTCTTCTCTTTCTAATATACGTTAACGACATCGCAGATTCACCTATAAGTACGACACGATTATTTGCAGATGATAGTTCTCTAGCCGCTTCGTCTTCCGATATACACGAAATTGAACTTTCTCTAAATTCTGACCTTATAAAAATATCAGAATGGTCAAAACAATGGCTGGTTAATCCTACAAAAACAGAAGCTATATTCTTTTCCCTCGCGCGTAGACAATGTCCTAATCTATTGTTCTAATTTTGTCGAACATCACAAACATTTGATGGATCTTGGCATGAACATATATCTAATATTGTAAAGTCGGCAGCAAAAATGCTAGGATCTATGAGAGCGCTGAAATGTAAACTTAGAAGGCACACCTTAAAAAAATCTATATAGCTTACTTGAGACCAGTTCTAGAATATGCCTCTGCTGTTTGGGATAACTGTACGAATTATGAAAAAGATCAATTAGAAAAGATCCAACTTGAAGCAGCGCGTATTGTTACTGGGCTAACGCGTTCAGTATCAATAGAAAGACTTCTTAACGAAATTGGTTGGGTTTCTCTTTCTGACCGTAGAAAACTACAAAAATTAATTTTAATATACAAAGGAAAAAATGATGATCTTCCAACATATTTACTAGATTTATTTCCATCGACTGTGAATGACTTAAACAAGTACAATTTAAGAAACAATGCCGATTTTCAAATTTTAGCCAGGCGTATTGAAATTTACTCCCAGTCTACTATTCCCTCTGCAATAAAGTTATGGAATGATCTGAACATTAAAACTCGTCAGCTACCAACTCTTTCGGCTTTCAAAAGTAAACTTAAAGAAATTTTCAAGCCTCCACAATTCCCTACTTTTTACCTAATCGGTGACAGACGATACTCTGTGTTTCACGCTAGGATACGAAACCAGTGCAGTAATCTAAACGCCGACTTGTTTAATACTCACATCAGAGAAAATCCAAACTGCGACTGCGGATCCGAAACGGAAGACGCAGAACATTACTTCTTTAAATGCATTCGTTTTTCACATCAAAGAAGAGAACATTTTTCTAAAACAAGATTATTTCATCCACTAAGTGTCAATAAGCTATTATATGGCAATGATAATATTGCTATAGAACATAACACTACTCTTTTCATAGAAGTTCAAAACTATATCAAACACACAAGACGTTTCGACAGTACATAATGTATTTCTTATGTCCTCTTGTCATTTTTACATTACTTTGAGACAGGATGTGTGTGATTACTTGGTAGACGCTCGGGGATATGGAGCAGCATATTTGTTTCTTTTCTTCTTTAACTCATCTATAATGATTACAACCATAACTTGACTAATATGAAAACTTATTAATTATCATCGTGTAATTTTTATCATAAATACTATTATTGTTATCATTTTGTTACTTCATTGATATCATCATCATAATATTTCCCTTCTTCTTCTTCTTCTTTATTATCACTATCATTACTATATTATATATCTTTAAGGAATGCTAAGTTTAACTAATACACCTGTTCATTTTTCATTTGCTATTAATGTTACGCACTTGGGAAGGGCTGACTTCTAATGTTGTAATAACTTGTAGCCCAACCCATTTGGTTTTGTTACTTATTATGTATATGTATATGTGCTATGTATTATGTGTTCAGAAGCAATAAAATATGATTAAATCAAATACTGTTCTACGCTGTTTTATGATGAAGAAAAAAACCCATCAATGTATCGGTCAGTTAACAAAATATTGTACAAAGAAGTGGGTTTTTAGCAGGCTTTTGAAAGCAGCTAGCGTGTCAGCTTCCCTGATCTTTATGAGAAGGGAGTTCCAAAGCTTTGGAGCATTACACGAAAAACTGCGATTGCCATACATCATGGTTTTAGTTTTTGGCATAACCAGTGACAGCGTGTCTTGTGATCTTAGGTTTCTGACCGGTTTATACACTTCTATCATATCCAAAATATAGGCAGGGGACTGATTGTGTAAAGCCTGAAAGGTGTGGGTCAGAACCTTGTACTGCACCCTGTATTTTACTGGAAACCAATGGAGCTCCTTCAGAACCGATGTTATATGATTGCGACGGGGCGTCTTAGTAATGACGCGAGCTGCCGTGTTCTGGACATGTTGCAACTTGTTTCATGTGCTGTTTGGGATACCACTTAACAAGGCATTACAGTAGTCTAACCGTGAAGTTACCAGGCTGTTGATAAGGGTCTTTGGGATATCACTGGTAAGATACCGTCTGATGTGACCTATTTTGCGTAGTTGTGCATAGCATTACCTCTGTTTTATCAGCATGTTGCAATGCATCCACGAGACAATTTCAGTCAGACAGATCTCAGTGCGGCGCAAAGCCTCACTTCTAGCCACAGCCTCTATCGGCTTAAAGGATAGGTATAATTGAGAGTCATCGGCGTAGAAATGATGAAGAAGTCCATGACCTCTGCGTATGGCACCCACGGGTTAAGTGTACATGATATAGTTCTTTGGACCAAGCACTGATCCCTGGGGCGCACTGTATTTCATCAACATAGGCGTCGACAACTCACCATCAACGCACACAGTTTGATAGCGGTCACTAAGATATGATGACATCCATGCAAGTGCTTTGTCTGTGACTCCAAAATGATGTTCGAGTCGGTGTAACAGTGTTTGGTGGTCAGTCGTGTCGAAAGCTGCAGACAGATCGAGTAGCACGAGGACTGTTACAGAATTTTGGTCGAGAGATGTGAGGATGTCATTCTGTACCTTTATCAAAGCCGACTCAGTTGAATGAAACTTTCTGTAAGCAGACTGCAGTCCCTCATGTAGCTTATTTTCACTCAAATGCCACTCAAGACGCGCATCTACTACCTTTTCTAAGATTTTTGAAATGAAATGGAGGTTAGACACAGGCCTGTAGTTTTTGAGAATGTTTGGTTCAAGACCTGGTTTCTTAAGCAGGGGTCTTATCTCTTTTGGTACATAACCTAATTCCATTGCATTGATGAATTTATGATGTTTGTTCTCAACGGCAAGAGCTCATCGAGACATTTCTTCAAAAGCCATGTTGGTAAAGGGTCAAGTTCACAGGATTTGTTTGGAGATTTTTGTATGATTTGTTTTACCTCTTCTATCGTTGCAGGAGCCAACTCAATATGACAGTTTGCTACTTCCTGGTGTTCTGAACAATGCAAGTCTACTGAATCACAATCAGTTTGGCTGTGCGAAAAAAAGCCATTCCTAATGTTTTCAAATTTTCCGATGAGAAAGTCACTAAACTTCTGCGCAAGTTCTTTGATGATGAGTTAGAGGGACGGGAAGCATCATGGCTGTCTCCTAGTAGATGTTTGGTTATCCTGGCCAAACTTTTGTGGTCAGTGTCACACGACTTCACCTTATCTGAGAAGTAGTCGGTTCGGGCCTGAATAAGGAGTTTATTCACGGTAGCACATTGGTCTCTATAAAGTCGATGGTCGATTGTTAGTTTAGATTTACGCCATTTGCGCTCAAGCTTGCGTTTTAAGTGTTTAGCCTCATGAAGTTCGTCTGTAAACCACGGACAGCTAGGTCGAAGAACGATAGTTTTTGTGCGTAAGGGAGCATGTTTATCTATCAGTAAGTATAATCCTTTTGAATATGCATTTACTAGCTGATGCATTTACTAGTTACTTGTCGCCCAGGAAATTCCTCAAGACAGTCAGATGTAAATCTGTTTGATAAAAGTCTATTGCAATCTATGTATGAGTATAAGAATGACGATCAAATGTTTATTTGCGGTGACTTAAATAGTCGCTATAGTAACAGTGATGATTTCATCGCTACAGTAGATAATGTAGTGCAACGAAATGTTATAATGTTGGTGATGTAATGCAGCCTCATGCTCTCGAGTCCGGTGAGACCGCGACAAGTTTTGATAAATTTAATGTCAAAGGCATCCCTTATATTGTTTTGTCTGATGACAGTGTTTTATCGGAAATTAACGCTGTTATATCCAACCTTGAGCAGGGCATAAGACTTCAGTGTGATATTTACACGGCATATAATGGATGGTGTGGTAAAATGAAATGTATGATAAATTGTCATGCAAAACTGTATCTTTTACTACAAACCTTGTTCGAAGTAAAAAAAAGTCAAAACCTTGGTGGAGCCAAAAACTTACATACTTGTTTAAAGTCGTGATGCTGAACGAAAATGGCTGACGTGTACAAATAGAGCGCAAAAAGTCACACTAAAGCAAGATTATGTTGCTAGTAGGAAATTGTTTGATAGAGAGGTGCAACAAAGCAAGGGGATTTATTGGTACAAGACACAAAGTGATATGCTGTTTAATTTGCAAAATGATCACACTTTGTTCTTGAAAAATCATGATCTCAAAGCAGTCCTTTATAAATGGAAACATGATTTTTTTCTAAGTTGCTCAACACTACCAATGTTAAGCCTAGTTCAGATGCACTGTCCTGATTTAAATCTTGATACAAATATAAGTATTTTTGAGGTTGCTAAAGCTTCGGAAAGGGCTAAATGAAATAAAGCTGCTGATGTAGACCAAATTCCATCAGAGGTTTTGAAGAATGATGCATCTGTACTTGTTTTTCATAGTTTATTTAATGTTTGTTTTGAAAAGTACCTACTATTTGGTCTAAGAGTAATATAAATCCTATACCAAAATCTGGCAATAAGGGAACAAAAGGGATCCTATGCCATATTGTGGTATAACATTAGCCTCTACCAAGTATAAAATATAGTAGTGTTCTTAATGCAAGAATTCTAAAATGGACAGATGGAAATGATCTCATCGTTTAATAGCAAAATGGTTTCCGCAAGAAGCGCAGCACTGTTGATCATATAATCCAGTCTTACAAATGGCATTGAAACGAGAAAGAAAAGTAAAAAATCAACCTTCTGTACTTTCATAGATTTTCGAAAAGCTTCTTTGGCATAAGCTTTCCGATATTGGCATGTCAACGAAAATGCTCACAGCGGTGAAATCATTATACTCAGACATATCATGTTGTGTACGTGTAAATGGATTTTTAACAGACTGGTTGTTTAATGTTAACACCAGCTTGCGTCAGGGTTGTTCTATATCGACTGTTTTATTCAACATTTTTATAAATGATCTCGCTAGTTTAGTGAAAGGTTTGCACAAAGGTTTTAAAATTGGTGACGAACACGTTTGTATGCAGACGATATTGTTCTGATTGCTGAAAATAAATATGATTTACAAGCAATGTTGGCATTGTAAAATGGCTGGTGTACATCCAATGGCATATGTGTGAATAAAAGTAACAGTAATATTGTTCACTTTCTACCAGAACCTGTACAAAGATCAGAATATGTCTTTTACTGTGCACAATCCGTATTAGAATATGCTAATAGTTGTTTGTAACTTGGTATCACTTTATCTGAACACCTTGACTATGGTATTACAGCAAAAGTAGTTGCTCAGAGCGCTGGCCGTGTCCTGGACTTCTAATTGCAAAGTTTAAAAGTTACGAGGGTGGGAGGGGGGGGGGGGGGGGGGGGGGGCTACAACGCATATGTTGTTCCTGAAATATCGTATGGTGCGGCTGTGTAGGGAGTGAAATCCTACTCGTGTATCAATGCGGTTCACCATAGAGCAATGAGATTTTACCTGGGCACGGGCAAGTACACCCCAAATGCACAGGGTGCAATGGGCTAGGTGTTTGAATTATGATAGTACAAGAGTGAATAAGAATTTTTTTAAATTGGACATTAGGCTAGATGTAAGAATTGATTATTTATTGTAACAGAAACACTAAAATGGATTGGTTTATGTACATTTACCCTTTTCTTGCAAACAGTTTTTTAAAGATGTATCTGATATGTTGATGCAAAATCATATTCAAGATTGGAAGACTGATTAAGAAAGAGTGACACCTGCAAATGGTGAAGTTGGAAATAAGCTTAGAACGTATAAACTCTTTAAGTCTACATATACAGTTGAACCATATTGTAAATTACACGTGCCATTTGGGTGTAGATCTGCCCTTGCTAAATTCCTATGTGGTGTGGCACCACTTCGGATAGAAACTGGGAGCTATGAAAATTTGCCTTTAATTGAAAGAAAATGCCCAAGTTAAAAATTCTGTGATATGTTCCTTGTAATTCTATATTAGAACGGCATTTGCAAGTATTGTTTGTCAATTTTATGTAACATTTTATGTAATGTATGTAAATGGATGAGGCAGTAATAAACAAATATATATACAGATCGAGTCCATTTAGAATGTCAACGAAATCATTATTAACCAAGTTTCAGTCTGTTCAAACTTTAATGAAAGCAATTAAATCAATACGGTATTTTTAACCATAGATTACAAGTTTGATGAAACTTACATTCAGATTACAGATCATTAATGTACATATCCATTTTCTAAAATCATGATAGTATAACTTTTCTTGGCTATTGTTATCTGAGCATTTGATATGAAGATACAAAAAAAAAATCAACACATTATTCCTACGCACAGCAGTACATAAAGTACTCTGCACTCTCAAAATATATTGTCAATCATACAAATAAAACTTGAAAACACGCTGAACATGAAACTTACAAAATAATTCTACATAACAGAGTCTCTACAAATTAAACTTGATAACACGCGCTGTTCATGAAACTTACAAAATACGATATATAATACTGTGACAAAAAACTTGATAAAACTCTGTGCATGAAACTTACAAAATACATTGTACATAATAATAAAAAAAATTATAATATTAATACAACTAAAACTTCACACTTTGTTATGGGCCTGCTTTGGAATTGCGTGGCTCTGAGGCTGTGTTTGTGGTGATCTGTGCTTCCGAGAAATCTACCCCTACCTATTATCTTTCATAACACGCTGTTCATGAAACTTACAAAATTCGATATATAATACAAAACAACTTGATAACACACTGTTCACGAAACTTACTTTAAGCGTTTTTTACACCGTAAACATGTCAACTATTTGCAAAACAAGCAAACTCAGTTATCTCAACAATTAATATTTCCGTCTCATGATCAATATTTTCCAGTTAACCTTCAACATTTAGAACATGAGAATATCACCGACAGGAAAATATTTTAGCTGCGCACGAGCTTTATTGTAAACAATCCATTGAACATGCAAAGTTATTACTTTATCACTGAAAAGCTAGACATAACTGCTTAACATCTAAGGGCTTACTTGTTTTTCTAAACCGGTTTTAAACATGAAAATACAATGAATTTCATACCGACAAAAACATGATTTAAAAAAAAAATAATAAGAAATTTTGAATTTTGGAATACGTAGTTAAGGTTCTATTACTTATTTAAGTTTAAAAGCTATTGCAATGTATACGTGACTGTCCACATAATTTATAAATAACGTTCTATTTCAGGTATAGCCTTAACGCAAGGAATTTTCATCATTTAAAACACATTGTCATCTCGACCACTAAAATCTGATAAAATCTGTTACAGAAGCGTGGTTTAATCATGAGACATCCGCTAAAAGAGCTGTGCTGTATTTCGTTTTTCACATTTCTAATGTAAAATAGTCTTGATTATAACAAAATAAAATTAAATCAAAATAAATAAACTTTAAGTTGTTACTTACTTGCAGTTCATTCCTACACTTGCGTGCAATGAAGCACAGGTATAAAACATAACATACCTTATCACAAACTTGTCAATTGTAGTTATCTGATTTTTACAGGTAAAATTGTTTATCTCACCTTCTACACATTTCTTGTATTTCTATTGGTCAATAGATATCACGTTGAGACAGGATATATTCCATATCCTGCTAGTAATTTTTTTCCGATATAAATTTTGATTAAAACAAATAAATTTTGATTAAAACAAAATGCTGCAACATCGTTGGCGTAATTGTTTCTAGTCAGATTATAAGCTCCAGCTATAGATATCGTTTCCGGGAGTACATATAATAGTGTTTTCTTGCCGTTTTCACTTTCCTACGTGAAGTTAGCTGTGGGAAGCGGAAATAGAAGAACGATAACTTGGAGAGACGCGGCCTTTAAAATCTTCTTTTAAGTTAAGTCATCATAAGCAAATGAATAAACATATTTGTTACTCAGCAGTTTGTTGTAGGACGATTTAATCTACGTGCAAGATAAAGGAATTAATAGGAAAAGGGATGAAAGCCGAAATTTCAAGACATTTCTGACATCGTAAAATCTGATGATTTTCGAAAGGATAGAACAGAAAGTTTTTTCTGTTACTGATTAAAACCAGTTCATAACCTGTGTGTTTTGTGATTCAGTCAAAATACCGTTCATTGTGCATTTTATGGTTGGTGTTAATCAACTATAAACAAAGCATGATGACCAAACAAATGATTACAGGGTTCCAGTCTGCACTGTAAGTAGCTTTGTTAATTTATAAAATGTGTCGATTATATCATGGACGTAAAGGGTAGTTGGCAAGATAATAGTTACATAGTTTGTTGGTGACAAGATACGAGATATACACTGTCACAAAAATCCATATCAGACACGAACGTGACAGCAACAAGCAGTGTAACTAATGCTCTTCTGAAAGCTGGGCATTCATACTATTATATTACAACGTACTGGTCATTGTCTGAGTAAATTGTAATGTCATTTTTCTTAAATAAACTGTTAAAATGACCGATGTAAATATGTGAATGTAAGCAAACGATCATCATCTTTGAAGAGACATAATATAGTCGTATGAAAGTATTTACGACTATCAATGATTAAGAATAGGTATTCACAAATTATAAACAAAATAAAAACTAAAGAAAATGTGCAGGCTGATCATGATCTGTATTGTTTGCTATCCGGTTTGTAAATTTTCAGTGAACACCCATTTTAATAATTATAAATAGTACTGCTCAAGTTGAATAATAGACCTGTCCATTTTAGAAATTTAGCAGGGTAAAGGTAAAGCTACCAAAAAAAAGATATTTACTGGGAAAGATAAGTTAGTAGACAGTTTGGTTTTGATGCTTCATATTTTCTCTTTTATTCTAATTGATGATACGTATATTAGAAACAAGTCTGTGTTTAAAGGTAATGGACCCGTAATGAATATTGGTTACTTCCGTATTCAACGTATAGGGGTTCGGCATTCTCCGTCTGGTTGCTATAACAAGCTATCGGAACCCGAAATATGCTGAAGTAGTATTGGGATATTTCGTAATGTAACGTAAATTGCCGGTTGTCATCACGGGGCCATTACCTTAGCATGGTAACTAAAAACATTTAAACACTGCACTGGTAAACAAAATCTGCTTCTTTGTTGCTTACTTCTGAGCTAAAGTATAAGATCTGTGGCCAATAACAATATCAGTTTTCAGTAAACAGATATCAGTAAACAAATTTGATTCAGAATATATATTGAGACCTACACAATCATAATATGTTAAAACTTGATTGTCCTTTGCCATTGTTGGACAAGTAGAGTGGACATAGTGGTCTAGTGGTAAAGCTGATTGCCTATGAAACTAGGGGTCGTTAGGCACAGTTAAAAACTAAACTGATTAAGGTGGAGTGCGACCTTTAATTATTTTAAATACATCTATGAAAAATTAACGAAAGAAAATTGAGGATATTTCTGATTTATTCCCGTTGTCCGTTCTGCTCTTATTTAAGCCACATTTGTTTAGTACGCTGTCAAACTTGGCCACTAGCGGCACTTTTAGGGCGTAATTTCTTGGCGTCATTTTCATTGTTTCTGTAAGGTTTTCAGCATATCCCTATTGCAGTTGGAAGCGGACAAGAATGAAATTCATATACTTTTAAATGATTTAAAATTGCCTTTCCTGTGGTATAAATTTCGTGAATGATCTATGACGTACCTTTAGATTATGACGCATTAAAGCGTCAGACTTACACAAAATGTAATGTAGAGTTTAGCTGGAAAGTTGTCCGTTTTTTTGAGTATAACATTTTTTTGGGTCGAGGAATTTTGTGTAAATTTCAATCATAAATGCGCAAGTATATTTACTTGAGTTTGATTAACAAAAAAATGTATGTCACCGAATTCGTTTTTTCTTTCAGTACGACCGATTTTGTTTCCCAACCCCCGAGCTAAAATGCGACGTTATTTGGTGGTATTTTTAAAGTTACGCTAAAGTTTCGGACGATTTCGGAAAACTTGTACTATGGAACAAGTTGTCGACATTTTATCGTAAAAATATACGTTCAATGAAAGCATATACTGAAATACAAAAAATATCACATATACAGTAAATCGAATTATAATAGAAAAATGAAGTAAACGCGATGCTACTTGGTGGTATTTTTAAAAATACGCTGATAGTTTTGGACGATTTCGGAAAATTTGTACTATGAGCTTATTGTCGACATGATTTCGTTAATTTATAGGTTTAATGTTAGCATAATATACTGAAATATAAGAAAATAAAATATAGGCCTATAATTCGAATTATAATAGAAAAATGAAGTCCCGGCTAGTTTTGAGCTGTGAATTTTAGGGATTTTTTTCAATTATAATTAACTTAGTTAGCATTCGAGTTTAATGTATGATTATGATTGAAGTCTTATGCGTAAGAATATATCACGAAGGCCTACGGCCTGAGTGATATATTCTTACGCATAAGAACGAAAAACTCGGGTTATTCTAGGATAAGGTCGCTCACTTCAAATCACTTGCCAAATGGAAGTTTTATAACAGAATGGCATTTGTTAAAGGCTAATTTCTGTAGAACAAGCATCATTATTTTGTATTACATAAGGCATTAACTTTTAAATTACATTAAAACATCAACATACTTTATCAATGAACAGAATGGTCATGTTCCAAAAATTATTTCAAAATTGGACGCCAAAGCTTTGAAAAAGAACATTTAATTATAGCTTTAACTAATTTTTTTGGTGTCAAAGATCACAGAACACAACTGTATGAATTTCACTAGAGTTAAAATATTTCAAACCAAAACCAGGAACTATTTTTTATCGGAAGGCGAATTATCGTTGAACGTGGGTGGGTCTTTTTGACTGTTCTGTTATAGGATGACGGAAAGATATCTTGACATTTATTTTGATTTTCTGATACTTCTAGAAAGCAAATCAGTTATTTTTGTAGCAAGGTATCGTAAAATGTAAATATAAGAATTGAATGCTATTTTTTGTGCGTTCATATGGTTACGAACCACACTGGAAGGCCAAGTATCGCTTGTGTGATTCATGAATTTGCAGGAAGTCCCAATGTACTTTATACCCGTATAAACGCACATAAATTATTATTCAATTCTTAAATAAAGTATGTATGTGTTCATACGTGTTACAACAGAATATATGCAAATTACCTTGCAGTAAATACTCTAGAATGCCAATGAACTGATCAGACTGCTGAGGGCAAACTTTGACTTATGCACAATTTAAAAACAGACAAAATGATGAAGCTATTTCAACAGATTCTTATTTCATTCCTTACCTAAATTTACGGTAAATTCTCTTTTAAATATTGCAGTTAGGAAAATGTTGTAAGCATTATATTGATTTCTAGACCAAGTTATTGTTTGCCATCTGTTGCATGTTTTTGATATCACAATCGTCTTCCTTTCAAAACTTCAAAACAGTTTCAGTGAAATGAATCACTACGTTATTGGAAACCATTAGGTAAATAATTATACAGAGACAAAAGTTTTGTGACAGGTGTTAAGGCTGAAATATAAAGTCTATATCACGAAACAATGATAAAGGAATTGTGCAGACGATATAAGTAATTAAATATTAACTGGTTCTGAGTATTTATTGCACAGATAGATAGATAGATAGATAGATAGATAGATAGATTAGATTAGATTAGATAGACAGATAGATAGATAGATAGATTAGAGAGAGAGAGAGAGAGAGAGAGAGAGAGAGTGAGAGAGAGAGACAGACAGACAGACAGACAGACAGACAGTTTATTCAAACAATAGGCAATATGCACATATGTATATCCTAGGTTTCTAAATTACTTTCTGGTACTTATAACATGTGTAAAAATGTTTAGTTCTGCTCATCTCGGGGCTAGAGGGCTTGCACTTCCACTACCGTCAATCAAACCGAACCTGCAACATTTTCGTTTATGTCGTGTTGGGTGACCTGTGGTTTTTCACTTTTTTATTTTAAAGAAATCATGGTATATAGCCTACTTATTAACGGTTAATAATGTTACACACTGATAGCCGCACGAGAACTACATGCAGATATTATTAGTTACACTGCTTGTTGGTAACAGGATACGGGATATACGCTGTCGAGGAAATCCATATCAGGCGAGAGCGTATATCCCGTATCCTGCCACCAACAAGCTGTGTAACGATTTTATCTTGCCGACTACCCTTTACTTACATGCTATAATCTAATATTTTGTAAATTAACAAAGCGGCAGCCATATGTTTAAATAAAAATTCATATCTGAAATGTACTTAGTCTAGCAGGATATGGAATATATCCTGTCTCCACGTGACGTCTATTGACCAATAGAGATGCAAGAAACTTGTAGGAGGCAAGATAAATACTTGTCATAGTGCACTACTGCGGGAAATATAAAGTGGAAGTATTGGACTGGGAAATTCATGGCGTGATTAATTTTGATAATTGATGTATTTTTTTCTGCAATAAATTTTGGGAGATGAGTGTAAGGGCATAAGAAGAAGGCGGCTGGAATTGAAATTTGGTTTCTTTATACTAACCCCTCCCTCGACGGAGTGATGTAGGGTTGAGTAAGTGCTTTGCAGTATTATGACACGGAAATATATAGTCATAACGGTATGATTTCCATGTAGAAATTAATGAAGTGATAGTTTATATGACTGAAATTGAGTGTTATACTATGGCAATAAGGATAACAAAGTCTAAATGATAATTTATGATCTGTTCTTTTTGCTGTCGTTGATTCTTTTTGATTATGGGATAGGTAACTTGTTTTTATTTAGGAAATAATGCTTTGGAATTCATAGTCTGTTGTTACAGACACGGTTGCCTATCCTTCCA
Source organism: Mercenaria mercenaria (assembly GCF_021730395.1). NCBI lineage: Eukaryota > Metazoa > Mollusca > Bivalvia > Venerida > Veneridae > Mercenaria > Mercenaria mercenaria. The sequence goes on along the minus strand of NC_069363.1, from coordinate 47,372,397 downwards.
AATTTTACTAGTGATGGACAATTGTCGTTAAGCAAATTGTTCTTATGGTCAATAGCAGCTGTAGTATATATGCATCTGAAATCATGTATGTATTTAGAATTTTAAGTGTTTTCAGATTTAAATATGTATTTACAATAACAAGTGCAAGTGGAGCAAGAAAAATAAACAACAAAATTTATAAATTTTGATCGAATTTTTTATAAAAGAGCAAAAGCAGTTTGCCGACACAAACTTTATTAGTCAATGACCAAGACAACAACATACTCATATGCTATGATATTGTCCCTATACCCATACCTACTCCTGATCAGTTTTATATTGCTTCTACGGAGTGCGACGTTAACCAAAACAAATATATATTCTACGATAAATCTCACTTGGGAACTTCTTATTTCGATTCTAACACGATGCGTGAGTCCATTATAACACATATTCACATCAAATACTAATAATGAAGATAATACAAAGCTTTAATGATGGGCTTTTTGACAGAAGCAATTTCATTAAAATCACGTATTAAAATCGAACGCTAATAAAGTTTATTATAATTGAAGTAAAAACCAAAAGTTCGCAACTCAAAACTAACCGGGACTTCTTTTTTCTATTATTATTCGATTTACTGTATATGTGTTATTTCTTGTTTTTCAGAATATGCTTTCATTGAACGTATATTTTTACGATAGAATGTCGTCAACATGTTTCATAGTACAAGTTTTCCGAAATCGTCCGAAACTTTAGAGTAATTTTAAAAATACCACCAAATAACGTCGCATTTTAGCTCGGGGGTTGGGAAAACAAAATCGGTCGTACTGAAAAAAAGAATTCGGTGAAATACAATTTTAGTTAACCAAACGCAAGTAAATATACTTGCGCATTTATGATTGAAATTTACACAAAATTCCTCAACCCGAAAAAATGTTATACTCGAAAAACGGATAACTTTCCAGCTAAACTCTACATTACATTTTGTGTAAGTCTGACGCATTAAATCTTAAGGTACGTCATAGATCATTCACGAAATTCATATCACAGGAAAGGGAATTTTAAATCTTTTAAAAATATATATAAATTCCATTCGTGTCCGCTTCCAACTAAAACAGGGATATGCTGAAAACCTTACAGAAACAATGAAAATGACACCAAGGAATGACGCCCAAAACGTGCCGTTAGAGCACACCAAACAAATGTGGCTTAAATAAGAGCCAAACGGAAAACGGGAATAAATCAGAAATATCCTCAATTTTCTTTCGTTAATTTTTCATAGATGTATTTAAAAAAAAAACATTAAAGGTCGCACTCCACCTTAACACTGGGATAATTTATTAGAAATTATATGGACGTTTTTGAACGCAGATTAATTAATAGCTAAACACTTTAAATGGAAGGTTTGACAAGCAGTACTAGACGACATGACAGCTTTCAATTTAAACATAAGCGCATGGAACTCCTTATCTTAGCAAATGATTAACAACAACGCAAAGAAATACTTTAAACATGGCAGATATTGTAAGTTAGCATAGTTACATCATCTATTGACGGATGAGAAAATTATTGATCATTGCACCAGATGAGAAAATTGTTGGTCAGATATCCAAGCTAAGCAACTCAGATGTCTAATTTCAAACATCTACATTAAAAGTTCGAAAACCAGAATTATGCAAAACAGCACAGTCAAAAGGAAAATGAAACTAACTTTGTTTTAAGAACGACTTGCTTTCTAGACAGAGGTTTGAAATGCACATTTGAGCCCACGGGCACTTATTTTATATGCGGGAAATATTGACAAATGTCCACAGACCAATGCATCGCAAGCGGAAATATTAACATGGCTTCAAGCTTTACTTGTTGGATATTTTATTCGTTAACTTATAGCTTTATCGAATTTTCGGCACGCATGTCTCTAACTATCACCAACCTGTCATGTTGCAAATGTTAATGCGCACATGCCGAGATGCTGACAAGCTCAGGCAGCCTCGAAGAAAAGTGACTAACCCGGACTAAGACGCACTAGTTTTAAACCATCACCAGCACTGCCTCAAGACCATCATATCGAGTTCAAGACAATCTGTTGGAACATCACGTCATGCCAATGAGTCGGACGTATACGTGACTAAGCAATTAGATCCTAGCGGCCATCTCGTGGTCTTATGCTGTCTGCACATAACCGCAAGAAACAGGAGCATTGGGTTCACCAGTTTCAACGGGTGCCGAGAGCTTGATAAGCTTCAGCAATATGGTCGTAGGATGAACCACGATATTTCTGGCATTCCATGCGATACAGGTTAGGATACAAAAAAAATGTTAAAGGGTAAGTTCTGAATCATGCTGCGTTGTGCAATGTGAATCTGACTAGTAGAATTAAAAAAAAAAAAACGCCACAAAAAAGAATAAACCCAAAGATAATTTTCATCGCAAAGGGATATTATATTTGTCAAAGTCTGAAGGAAGATATCACATACATAAGGCAAGAAAAAAACCCCAACAAATTAGCCTATGAGTACGACAGCTTGTGAGATCCAAGAAATAAGACAAAACCAGGGATAACTGGCTGCAAAGTAAATGCCCAGCTTCCTACCAAGATTCAAATGTTGTTATGAAAGACTTGAATGATACTTAGTTTATTCATGAAGTAAAGCCACTTCCAGCATACGATTAAGTACATATTCCGTATCAGACTGAGTACAGGGATAACGCGTTTGTTTACATTTGTCAATATCTAACCTGTATCGTCTCACCTATATTCATATGTGCTGAATAAAGTATAATCAATACCTTTTCAATTACAAATATACCGTCATTTTAACTGATCAACTCACAATTTGTTCATTCCAGCAGTAGAAGGAATTTGTGTTTTCCCAAGATCCGTAAAATAAACGTTTTGTTCGTTCTAGCAGACGACATTTATGTATTGCAGTCCGCCGAGCTCTAATTTGAAGCTCATTGATGATAGGATGCGAGTACACGGGCGTTCGGGTCGGGGTCTTAATGACGACTGTTGTGGGAACGTGATCATAATTTTGGAGGTACCATGATGGTTTTTGCTGGGGTATCATAACACAAAAATGGAGCTAGTGATAGTACGTAGGAATCTGAATGTGATGCGTTATCAACAGGACATATTGATTCCTTAAACCATTCTTCACAACAGAGCCGCTGGTCGAAGCATGGTACTAATGCAGGACGGTGCGCCAAAAAAAAAAAAAAAAAAAAAAAAAAAAAACATTGCCCGGACAAAGACACTGTTGCAGCGAGTTAGGATTTTTCTATTATAGCCAAGTCACGTTACGCATTTAGGAATAGGCATTAATGGCTGGGTGTAGAAATATCGGCTAGTGTTACATTCGAATCTTTATCTTGTCTATGAGACAGAGGTGTGTAAACGTCGTTAGGGTCATGGGAGAACACACACGATATTAATTCCGCTGGATATGTTTGTGATGTTATGGTGATAGTGATTTTCAAGTCGTTCACCGCATTATTGCATGTTTTGCGAATTCCGTTTTTCAATAGTTAGGTTTGAAGTTTTATAGTCGGGCAGCGAAAAATCAAATTTCCAAGAAATATGTAATAATAAAAATAGAAGTATGTCGTAAAGACAAATAGTCATTTTAGAACACCCCGTTTAGTGTAGGCCAATTGCCAACATTACGAGAATAAATGTCGAAATAAAATGAAAGCCATTTTATAAATATTATTGACGTGCTACCGATTACTATGATATTTTTCTATTTTTGTAATTTCTGTTTCTGTGTACTATTGATAAGATAATGAATTCTTGATCACAGCAGTCTATGAACTGAATTAGAATACCATACTTGAACCCTACTATCTACTGTGAATATGTATATATTTTTATAAAATGAACATTCACATTCAAACACTTAATTTCTAAATTCAAAGTTTTCTTCATTGCAGGTCATTACATTCAGCTATTTGACAAGAGAAAAACCAATGGCGTCAATCCAAATCCTTTCCCAGTATAATGCGCAGTGTTCTGACATTAAGAAAAGACTTGAAAATGAAGGCATCGAAGGGGTCGTCGAAATTGTCAGTACAGTGATATCAAGCCATGGTATGTTCAATGTAGTATTTTGCATACAGTTTTTCTACACTAAAAAATCCTAATCAACCTTTTACAATTTACATGTAGTTTTATCTCTCTTTATGATGTTGAGAGTAAACTAGTCAGTGACATCTAATTGTAAACTATTGACAGTTGATATACATATTAGACAACATTTGAAAAAATGCAATTGCCTTCACAGGACTGACCAAGTATAGTGTTGTGCATATCGCTTGCATGTTTCGTTTTGATGCACTAAATTGCAGCCAGAGCTAAAAATAGAAAAATCTTGTCGGCTTTCACAGGTTAAAACTACTTAACAGATTTTGATGAAACTTCACAGGAGTGATCAGTACCAAGTATATTTTTGCATATCTCCGACACTTTCCATTTTGCTGCACAAAATAGCCGCCACAGCTAAAGGTATACAAATGTGGGAGACATGTTTTGTCATAAAAATACCTAAAATACCTTCCACTTTGTTAATGAAAAATGTAACAAACTTCTTACGATTGCAAACTGTAATAACTTGACAGTAAATGCACTAGTTCCATAACTGCATTTGGCTTTTTTCATAATTATTGCCCTTTTCTTACCAGAGCAATATTTTGTGTAACATGTTACCTCATTAAGCATCATAAGATCAGAAAGTTCTATGACTCAGAAATGTTGGCCCTTTTGTTCTTGTCATGAGTATGTTTTCAGTATTTTAAATTGTCATTACTTTTTGTTGTGACAGTTTACGGAAATGAAGACTTAGTTGTCCAAATGGTGTGCCTGTGCCTGTCCTGATTTGTTTGTCTGGACAATATATTATTGATTAGTCTTCACGAAACTTTGCAGGTTAATTTCCTTAAGTTCCCTGTCAACTTTGATAGTGGCATGGTTACTTTAGAAACACTAAAGTGATGTCACCACTGTACTAGTCAAACGTTTTGTATTTCAGATTTTATATCACATTACAGGCTACTGGTCTTCAGCAACCTCCTTAAAACTTTCATAAAAGTTTCCAAAAATGTTGTATTTTGATTTGAACTGGCATTATTCAAACAGTAAGAAGTAGTACTATAAGGCAACATTTGACCTCTTTTCCAGTACCTTTTGATTTTCTCTGTTACTATGAAGTTGCCTTTTCCTAGAAATTGGTTGGCTTATTTTTGATGATCTTATGTTTTTAATCAATTGTTACTAGTAGTTATGTTCTTTATCTCATGAAAATTTCCATTTTTATATAATTCATATTTTTTACTGTCAACAAAGTGCAATACCACATACTTATTACTTTCATTAACATACCTGTACTATATTCATAAAACATTTTGATTATATAAATCATTATTTTTCATATAAACAGAATTAAATAAATATTTAAGAACATCAGTGTTTTCTTTGATTGCTACATGAAACAGACCATAGGTCAATTTAGGGTCAATTCTGACACTTTATATGCAAATTGATAAGGGAGATAACTAGTACTGTCTTAAGTAACCAATATTTAGTTACACAGTTACCTTCCCTTTACACAGGTAGGACTATTTGTTGTTGATAATCTTTTGAAAATTATTCCATTACTGATGACAGAACATTGAAAATAAAAGTTGTTGTATCATGCAATGACATCATATATGACAATATTTACTTTTTTATTCCAGTTTTTAAATATTCTTTAAATTAGGTACAATGCCTAAGTAAAGATGAGTTTTTTACTTGTTAAGTTAGCACTGTTTTGTAAAATTTTAATGTCAAAAACTAAACAGCTCATTCTTCAGATTCGATATTTCTTAGTATTGATGATTTGAGAAAACTAACTTATTTGTAAACATGTATAAAAAGTATTAACATGTTTGATTTTGGGTATAAAGTTAAAGATTATGACTAAGTAGAAGTTAATTGTAACACATCATTGTTTTTGGTTTCTGGTGTAACATGTAAATGTTTTGGACCTTCTATTATTGAATTGGATCATACATGGTATAAGAGAGAATACTATGTGATTCCATCTGTAATTTTAAGCCACTGGATTATCTCCCAATAACAGTTAGTATTGTGGGGAATATACTTTGTCATTATTTTTGTATCTGTAGTTTTTGGGTTGTCTTCCTTTTCATTTTTGAGTCAGTTTTTTGTGGGAGGTCCAATTCATTTTAGTCAGACATGTTTATCTTGTACCATATATTGTACCATATTGATTTTATGACTATTCTGTTATTTGTGTTAACCTGTTATATTCACATACATATCATATGCCTTGGATTGAAATAAAACTGAAACTGAATGATTTAAAATGTCTTTACATGCTGCATACATGAGATAATTACATTAAAAAGATTATCACGAATGTCTGAACCAAATCACCATGTTCTCGTTACCGTAAAATAGACCGTGTCATTAGATTCTAATTTAGAATGATCCAATGATTCAGCAAAAATTATATGAATGTTATGGGCCCACATTAGAGTTTCGTAGCTTAATCGGCACGTAAGCGGATAACTTAATTCTGGCTTAATTCATGGTCGTTTTTAAAATTAAAGAATTAGTTCAAACTTTAAAGGGGAACTGAATGGAATAGAAATGATAATCACACAGGCAAATTTATTTCAATAATAGTCATCAAATCTATTTCCTTGCGTCTGCAAACAAGTCCGGTTTATATCCTTACAGTTTTACTCAGCAATGGCCTTGTATGTCCCAACGCTAAGTATGTAAGTTGTGAAATTTTATGCTGCACAGTCACTCCCTACGACTTCAGGTACCGGTTATACTTTCTTGATTTACTCTCGGCCTTGTTTTTGTGCAAGCTTGGCAGTTGTAAAAGCAGTATTGATTGAATAGCTGTTCAAATATATCTTACATCTAGTATGTTTAACTATGAAAGCTGTTGGACATTTTAAGTTTGTAAAATGTCATAGGACTTTAGCAGACTTACTGCTACTACTGCTGGAAGGTATAGCAGTAACAGCAGTATAATTTATAGTTGTAAAGTTAAGCAGTAACGACAGAATTACTGCTGTTATTGTTGTCCGTTTAACAGTAACAACAATATTACTGCTATTGTTGGAAGTTATAGCAGTAACAACAGTAGTTGGAAGTTGTATGAGTTACATTATGAAATCACTTTTAGCAATCAATGCATAATTTGCTTTCGAAAAAAATTCAAATCTGCTTTAAATAGTTTTTTGTCTTTATTATGTCTCAGGAAATAGGCTCGAAACCCGCTTACTGCTGTAATTCACAAAGTTCGGGAGAGCTTGAGGATGCATTTAACGATTTCCATATATCGTTGGTATGCTTGTCCAAAATAGAGTACATATTAACATTGCCGACGGATTTTCAGGATTCCAACGAGATACGTCCAAAGAAGGCCCAATTACGGAATTTCATATTCCACAAAGGAATTTGAGGTATTTATATAAAGGTCTTAATTATTTATCTGAAAAGAGAGACTGTAAGGATATATTATGACCTAGCAAACCAATAGCAGAGATGGTTTGCTTAAGTCTGTTTTTGAGATTAAATGAAAGGGTATACAAATAACGGTTCAAATAACCGTACATATTAACATTGCCGACGGATTTTCAATACACCGACGACAAACGTACAAAGAATGCCTTATCACGAAATTGGAACATGTTTTGGTGCTTAGATACTGCTGTATTCTGTGCCGAAACGATGCACTTGGAACGCAAGATTTCATATTCCACAAAGGAATTTGAGGTATTTATATTGTTGTTTATGTAATTAACATGGTTTATACAAAAAATTAAAAAAAATGGTCATCTGCTTTCACTTTCGATTCCTTAGGTCTACCTCTGATAAATATAGAACTGAGTCATGTGACATATAGCTTAATATTCACTGGAAGCGGCACGCATATCATTACACGCGGTTTAACGATTTTGTCAGTTGCATTTCGAACTCCAGAGGCTTGTAAACTCCATCCACCATCCCCACCACCTTACCTCATTGAGCAATGCCATACTGGCTGTCTTGGGTTGGTCTGCGCTTTCTGCGGGCATTCGGCTATTCATTGATAGCCTCGTCCCCAAGAAAGATTGCAGCAGACTGGCTCGATTACACCAGATTTATACTTTCAATTACTTCAATTTATGTTACCTGCAATGAAATTTAGCATATTGTTTTAGTCATGGTGTATCAAGCCAGTTTTGCCAAACAAATTAGTTAGAATTACTCGTGTTTTGGTTATTCCTCGCCTGCTTATGTAGTTTGAGTATAAATAAAGGTATTAATTATTTATCTGAAAAGAGAGACTGAAAGGATATGTTATGACCTAGCAAACCAATAGCAGAAATGGTTTGCTTAGGTCTGTTTTTGAGACTAAATGAAAGGTGCTACTCGAAGAGAAGAAATACTGTAACATTAATTTACAGTAGTATTTAATAACAATACTAACTAAATTGAGTGCAACAAACACGTTTGATGTACTGATTTTAAGTTAAATGCATTTGTTTTTATTTCAAGCAGCAACACCTCATGAAAATTATGCACATGTATATTCTCAATCAGTAGGACATTTAATATAAGCCTAACACAGATTTTAGATGTATCACATTATTATTATTATTATTATTATACCAGATTTATATAGCGCCCTTTTCATGATAATCAAAGTCGCTTTACATATAGCAAACTCAGCCACACAGGGCGCGAAATTCATCCTCTGCTAGTACAGACACAGAGCGATCTGACCAGAGGGACAGACTGAGAGAACAAAGAGAGATACAGGCCTGTCCGGCTAACTTAGTATAGCTATTTTGCGAATAGACAGTCTGGTTCTTTAACGTGCCTGGTGTATAGCACCGATACACGCGAAGCCGTCTTTCCTGGGAAGAACAAGTACAGGCCTCTTAGTTAGGTGGGAGACACTCAAGAGCATCTCAGAAATTTCTAGTTCCTGGACCGGGATTCGAACCCCGGACCTCTGGATTGGCAGTCAAGCATGTTACCACTACACCACCGACCCACATCTATTACCATAAATTGCCTTTATAATCCCCTCCCTTTTTTATAAGTTTAGCTGGTTGTGTTTAAAGTCGCACATGCCAATACGCAGCATTTTTGCTAATCTCAGATTTCAAGACTTGGGCCCCTGCGAAGAACCATCAACTTTCTTAGACTGGCTAGATAGCTGCACTCATTAAATATCAAACAGCGATGTTAGGTAAGTCAGTTTTAGTCTGCATTCTATCAACCGCTTGCCATTATAGCCGCCACAATTTTCCCCCAACGACTTCCCATGCTCGATACATCTAAATAGGTATTGTAACCTGTAACACGGCAATTATATTTCGATCTTCTCAGATCGTTCACCACAATTTTTTTGTCGTGTTATTGGTACTGTTTAGTTTCTCAGCTTGGACATTTCGGCCTGGGTGGTTCCAGTATCCCCGCTTTCATAGCTTTGGGTATTGTATAACTACCCCTTGGATATGGTACCTGCTTTTTAATTTTGTCATTTGGCAGTTCTTGTGATATGAAGGCTACATTTTCTTAATTCAAGTTTGTTTAGTTTTGTCTATTGTTTTCTCGTTTAGGGCAAACCAAATATTTCAACTGGGGACCATACGTCTCTTTTCATGGAATTACACGCTAGTGTATCATTGAAGGTTCTATGTGCACCGCCGTATGAACACATCTGTGGTTGTCTCTTAATGGTTTTTCTTATACTTGTAACATGTGTTGAGTCGTTGAGATGTTGAAATGTTGAGTTCTGGTCAAACCGGGGCTAAAAGGCGTGGACGGCAGCATGCCTTTCCACTACCGTTCATGAACAGAATCAATCAAACAAAACCTGCAACATTTTCCTTTTTGTCCTGTTAAGCAACCTGTGGAGTTTCCACATTTTTATTTGTATGGACAAAAATCAGTGTGACTGGTTAAATCAGCCAGAAAGACGCAACAAAGAAGAATGTATCATAAATAAATAAATCAATTATAACACCACAATACATTTTATATACAGAGAGGATGATAAGAAATTGTCTCAAACACTTAAAGGATAGAACAAACATTTAAAGGAATTTCTATCAATTTCGTAGAAGATTCATAACATACAAAATGTATAAACTTTCTTCTTTCAATCTATAATCAATATTGATTTCATCTACATCATTCTACTGTTTGTGTTTCACCTTCTTCCAAGTATATGTACATGTATACCTTTCAACTTCATAAGTGTGTTGGAATGACACTTAAGAAGCGCAAGAAATATTTTATAACGTAGTTCAAAAACAACAAAAAGCACTGACAGATTAAGTTTCAGTTAAGCCAGATATTGACAAAACTCTGAGTCCTAGACCTGTAAATGAAATATGCAAATGTTAGGTATTAATCGCTTCGCATACTTGATTCATATCATTTCGTTTGAAATTTTCTTTATATGATAATCAGAGTTTATTGCTAAAATTGTAATGAACGAAAATAATTTCTCTCAAGTTCACATTTTTCATGCAATATTTACTGCAATATGTTGTTTGACTTATTTCTATTCACTTTGTTAAACTAAATCAGAAGATATACTTTTTAATTGTTCAAAATATATATTAATCAGAAATAGCAGTAATAGTAGAAGTTTGTATGCACCTTTCTCTGACATGCAAAGTTTTATCAAACACATTTTTGTTGCTTAAATATACCGCGCGTATACTGTTTTATTCCTTTTTTATCTGGCTTCCTTATGTCTTGTTTACAGATAAACATGAAGTTCCTAAAGTATGAAATACACAATGTACTATCCTTTCGAGTGTGACTTTCCTCGTTTGTTCCAAAATATGAATAATAGAATTCGTAGTAATGTTCTGAAAGAACGATTTAAGACATATTCTGGAGTTCACAAGATTTTGTTTGACTATTTCTCTTTCATTGATATAATTAGGTAAGATGGTGCAAATAGAAAAAAAAGAATGGTCCAATGTCATAGAAAAATGTCAATCTTATACTTCAAACTCAAAATTAAACGATAAAGCGTACAAAATAGTAAACACAAAATGGAATTGAAATGTAAACAAAGTAGTATCAACTTAATAGTATTTGTGAAAAGGTCAGGGCATTTTCTACAGAAAAAAAATGAGATTATTGTGTTGTTACAAGAGAAAAAACTGAAAACGGCATGTTAAAGAAAATTGATGAAAATTAGATAAATACTAAACATGTTTTTTTACATATTTCATTCGCAGGCAAACTTACGATGGTAGCTTGAATGCCAAACATTTGTATTTTGCTTGTCTCCGGCTTGTTGTTTTTAGACGATGCGTCTATTTTTTTTTTATTTTACATTTGTAACAAAACGATATTTACGCTACGGCAAGTTTTTTCTGTTTTCCTCATTATCGTAGTAAAATGCCACACATATGAGTAACATAGCTTTTTTACGTAGAATTTTTATAGAAAATTGCATGTGTCTCTATTAAAATAAAGTTATAAAGCATACAACATATAATAAACAGAATGTAGAACTAACATGTAAACAAAGTAATTAGTATTTCAAAATAGTCAAAGTACATTTGTACTTAAACATGAAACTATGGCGTTGTTAAAAATAAAACATAAAATGGCCCAGTTATTTAGTTTTAATGAACTATAGTGGAATAATATCATATCTAAAGCAAGGGAAAATTTTCAACGAATACCATACATTCGTCTCAACTTATCCAACAGTAAAACCAAAAACGTGGTCATTGGTATTCTTTCAGTGAATGGTATAAACATTTTCTGTTTTCTTTTACATTTCTGAAAAATAATATAGCAATTTGCTTCACCGGAACGAACTTTCTTTACACTCTTTAATTACAATTTCGTAACAGAAATGGAATTATGTGCATAAACACGAATCTATCACTGCGGCGTTACAAGAAACTACCACAAAAGACTACAGAAAAGGATACTACCTGTGCCTTATATAAACGTGTCTAGGGGAAATAATCAACTGGTCATCGTCGATCAAAAATAAATTACCTTCAGTAATTAAAAAAAATGTTTCTTGTACCTCTGCATGGCTTTCTTCATACATATTTGATTCCAAAATTTGCATGGACTAAATTTCGTTCGTTTATAGTTGATAATTATTATCTTTAAAAGAAAAATGAAAACATTTGATCTTTTCCATTTCATATAATGTAAGGCAGATTTAAATCTAATTCTGTACCCCCCGCCCCCCCACCACCCCTCCTCCCCGCCCTCCCCCGCCCTCCAATAAAAAATGATAGCATTCGTCTGTTTTTATTGAACAACTCATGTTTTAACGTTCTCAAGTGCCTCTGGATTTAGGTCTAAAATGTTGTTTTAAAATAGGGAAGCTTCCACGAAATGTCATTCATACATAACTTCTTCTTCGAAAATGCAATGATAATTTAATGAGCATAGGTAGACGTTCAGCTTTTATTGTACATGTACACAATTTCAGATGTCTCCTAGGCCTCAGTATTATCAAGAATATAGGTATCTATTTTCATCCCTGGTAGGGTTATATGGCTATCTTTAACAATTTTAGACATCCTATTTCTATGAATTTCAAATAATTATACTTTAATTAGTTTAGTTTCTTTAATGGAATCGACTCTAATGTTAATGTGTATAAATTGTACTACAGTTGATGTATTGTATACACTGTCGATGAAATATAAAGTATGGTTTAGTTACAAAAAAACTACTTTAAGCTGACTAAATAAAGTTTAGTATTTGACAAACTGCATGCATATTTCTGCGTCTAAAACAAAAACAAGCGTATTGTTCTTATGTGACAGTCACAAATATAACAATGATTTTATCATAAGGATGGCACCGTAGTGGACTGATTATATAAAATTTACTTTAGACATTAATAGGCTGATGCATTCATCATGTGAAAATCAAGTGACATAAATAGCGTAATTGTTGAATGTTTTATGTCATTCCCATGAATTAATGTTTCTTTACTTATCTAGTATATTTAATTGCATAAAATACATATTACCAGAACTAAAATATTCTTGGTTTCTTACTAAACATTGGAACTCAGTACTTGATAACGTTTATTTTATTTTTTTGTTTTGTTTTGTTTTACTTTTATTAGTTTAATTGGCATTGAAAACGACATTTTAAATGTACTAAGTTCTAAGTAAGTTAATACTTGCTAATCATTTTTCTGGTAAATTTATCAGTTAGCAGTTCAATAAGTAGCACATGCACATTTGATGCAAAATAACTACCCCTGTTTTTTCCAGATAATTTGATGAATGATTCATAATCTGAAAATACGACATGAAAGGATTAGAACTAGCAATTTATTTATGAAAAAATCATTGTTGAAGTTCATGTCCAAATTACGCCTCAGTAAACTCAAAACGGCGGATTGATACAAGAGCCTTGTTGCCAAACGATTTTGTGTGCGATCTTTTAATAATCACCTGTCTGAGATAGTCGGGACGGACGATTTCCATTTTTTTCTCTATTACTACGTCGCCATTAATTAGGATCTGAAATAGATGCAAAAAAAGAATAGATCACAATTTTCCCACTTTATGTTCTACAAGGTACGATGTAGGTCGACATTGCTATTCTTTTCCAAGGATTTTACGGGAATATTTGTGTGATAGATTTGATAAATACAACGCAATGTTATGGGTCTAGTTGTAAAAGTCTAAAAGTGTAGAAAGTTTGAACAATATACCCGAGTCATAGACAACGTAAATACTACTTAAATATTATCACTAAATTTTGTTATGACTTGATAATATCTTTAAAATGTGAAATTTGACACGAACATATATGTTTTAATATCTTCTTACCTGTAAGGAATTTTTCTGTGCTACAAACGTAATCTTACACTCGGCTGATGGAACTATTTCCTGCACATCAATGAAATCCGCAGGCCAAGAGACACTTTCATCGCGTTCGTAGTAAGTAATTCCTCCATCGCCACCAATGCTACATTGAAAAAAATGGATTTAAAAAATTCTTACTTCTTTATTAGCTATAACATACGCTTGAATTTATTCTACGTGTTCTATGCGCATGTAACGTTACGGTGAAAATGTGCTGTTAAATTCATATATAAATTGTTTTGGTTCTTAGCTTAGTAATATGTGTTAGTATATTCTTGCATAAAACTACGTATTTAACTGGATCTGTGCATTTATTCATGGAAGAAGATGCATCTATCAAAAAGGCGATTCACGAGCAGTTCATGACAAAATTTAAATGTACTCTCGAAAGATGGTGCTTCTCCCGCCAGACCCCTGCTCTTACATGTGCAGCACAGGTTACTGTTATCAGTATATTATAATGCAGTCAAAATTACAACAAACAGCTTTAATAATTTCAATTTTGCACTTTTCTTCAGCAGTGTTAAAGAATATATATATAAACCACAATAGAAATGCCGAGACTTCTTCTTTAATAACGAAGAAAGATAATGATAAAAGTGTCTCATTAAAAACTTTGACTTTGAATTAGACTTATTGCAGTGATTTGGGATACGGATTATTTTCCCAATCTTTTAACGCCTGCCTTTTTTATGCAAATTTTTTTCATGAAAATCCAATGCCCCTTCCTGGTCGGCCCCTTATCATTCAAAAGAAGTTCGATATTTTCCCGACAAGCGAGCCGTGATCGATATCTGGTATTCGAGAAATGGTTTCAGTGGAACTACAGAAAGACGCATTATAAGACAATTACAAGACGAAGACGAGCACGTATTACATCATTGAAGGGGCTCTTCTCAACATTTATGTAACTGTCTAGGTAAAATACGTCTTTATCGGTGATAAGGTTGGGCTATTCATGCCCCAAATATAAATTTGCATTTGTGCAACACATATTTCCAAAAGTATTTGATCTGGCGTTATGAAACGTTATACGAATATTATTCAGCATTAGGAATTGTGCACGTGATTTTTAGCTCAATCGAGCCTAAATTCTTTTTAGACCTTTTTCATATCGTAATGAAACTTGCTCAGAATAAATTAAACGAGTTTGAAAGTACTGGTTATCTTTGCTCAAAAACTTGGTCATTTGGCAAATTATGAAACATTCTTGTGGAATAAAACATTGTTAACACTCTAGTTATTTTAATTTATCACTGTCAGACTGTTTTTCTCTCTGAAATAAAGGTTAAGCTCAAAACAAAGTAGTCTGATTTCAACAAATGACTCAGTTTTTTTACCTGAGATACCCACTTGTAGATTTTATTTAGATTTCATAAAGAGAAATATACTTACCAAGTTTCATACACATCAGAAGAAAATATGGTTTGAAGAGAGTTAAGAAGATCTACTTTTACCAAGTTTCATACACATCAGAAGAAAATATGGTTTGAAGAGAGTTAAGAAAATCTACTTTTGAACTCACATAACAGATTCAAACTTGACTAAGATTTTATTGAAAATTCTGACGAAACTTTAGATTTGGCATATAAAATATAAATATAGAGTGTTCACAAGATCATGCTAGAATTTTACCCATAAGCTTGTTGATCTATTTACAAATTTCACATAGATTCCATGAAGACAACCATTTGTGCAGGTGTACTTTAGCCAGTAAGGCATACCATGCAACCCCCACCCTAGACAATCCGGCGTCCGTCGTCCGTTGTCCGTTGTCCGTCCGTAAACTTTTACTTTAAACGACATCTCCTCATAAACCGTTAGGCCAATTTCATCCAAACTTCACAGGAATGTTCCTTGGGTGATGCTCTACAAAAAATGCATGCAGAACTCTGGTTGCCATGGCAACCGAAAGGAAAAACTTTAAAGTCTACTTCTCAAAAACCAGAAGACCTAGAGCTTAGATATTTGGTGTGAAGCATTCTCTAGTAAACCTCTACCAAATTTGTTCAAATCATGACCCCGCGGTCAAAATTGACCCCGCCCGAGGGGTCATAAGATTTTACATAGGAAAATCTTAAAAAATCTTCTTCTCAAAAACCAGCAGCCCTAGAGCTTAGATATTTGACATGTAGCATTGCCTAGTGAACTTCTACTAAAGTTGTTCAAATCATGACCCCGGGGTCAAAATTGACCCCGCCCCAGGGGTCACTTGATTTTACATAGATTTCTATAGGAAAATCTTCAAAATTTTATAAAAAAATAAACCAGAAGGCCTAGACCACAGGGGTCACTTGATTTTACATAGAAAAATCTTCAGAATTTTCTAAAAATAAACCAGAAGGTCTAAAGCTTAGATATTGGACATGTAGCATTGCCTAGTAGACCTCTACAAAATTTGTTCAAATCTTGATTCCCCAGGGTCAAATTGACCCAGCCCCAGGGGTTACTTGATTGTACATAGGGAAATCTTCATAAATTTGCTAAAAATAAACCAGAAGGCCTAGATCTTAGATATTTGATATGTAATATTGCCTAGTAGACTTCTATTAATTTTATTCAAATCATGATCCCCGGGGTAAAATTGGCCACGCCCCAGGGGTTACTAGATTGTACATCGGAAAATTTTCAAAAAATTTCTAAAAATCATCAGTTTGACATTTGAAACATGTAGCTCATATTACTCAGGTGAGCGATCCGGGGTCATCATGACCCTCTTGTTGACAGTAAATGATTTATCTGTTTCCGTGACAACCGTTCATTCATTTTTGGAAATGGCAACAACATATATAATAATCCATCATAATAATCTTGGTCAGTTTTGGGTGATAAAACGATACATTGTACATGTACCTACGTGGAGCGTAGACACTGGCCTTTTATTAGCGGCACTTTTATATTGATAAACGCATTTGCCTATTCATTAATTTTGTTGCGAGTGTACAAAATGACAAAATTTTATTAAAAATAACATTAAATAACATTTTCTAAGTTTAAAAATCAAATTTAATTTTCTTTTAAAATCGTTCAGTCTGTTGTACAATATTTTGCTACTCTGAAGAGAAATAAATTACTCCACATAAGTGTGTTTAACTAATTTGCATAAAATGAAGCAATGATATAACCAACATCTCAGGAAACAAGATATATCTAAAACTGAATAACATGGTAAAATAAACTGTGATCAGTAAACTGAAGCTGGTGATTATGTGAGTTGTATCATACGAAAGTAGTAGTGTGAAATATTATATAGTTTAAACATGTATTCGAAGAATGAATCTTCACACACGCCACGTTAGTTCCATTCTGATTATCTTGTTTTAATGACGGGAACATTTTTATTTTCACTTAGTTGGTCCTGTCAAACAATTTGCTACGGTACCTATGAAAAATTGCCTATTGAGGATGCATGGTACCAAACCTAATAGAATTTTATGCGCTGATTTAATATCCGGTTAACAGCCGTTCAGAGTACATCACGTAACTTATAAGAAACTTTCCTACCATACATGTAAACCATTTATTTAGAACAAAGCAGTTTACAATTATATAAAAGTATTAGTTTTAGTTACTTGAGTACCAAACAAACGTGTTAACAGAAGCTTTTTTTTTGTTGTTGTTGTTGTTGTTTTTGTACCTGTTCAAATCATGTTTGATATATCGCGATCGGGTTTAAAAGCTACGATCAGTTAAGCTGACATGTGCCCAACATTGCAATTTGCCATGATTTTACCTTAACATTTCAAAGAATATTTTATGTTTTTAAGTGCCATCATTGGCATTAACAGAAACAGTTTCTTCAAATCGATACTTGTAATTTAAATTTCTTAGGGGCATGCCTTTGTACACATATTAAATGTTTAGATTTTTTTTAAAGTATGAGATAAACTGCTGTCATTTTTTTCTATTTTATCCAACTGTTATCGCGTTATCATCGCAACAGGGAGTTTCATTTTATAAAGGTCTAATGGAATATTACATTAAACTCATCAAATAGAATTCAGCATTTTACTCAACATTGTCATATATACTTCATAACATTACCTGTTTAAATATAATTGATATGACAGAAAAAAAGATATTCATACATGATTTTAAATGACGACTGAATACATTTACAAATACATTATAACAAACATTAGAAGTTCACATTCTTCTCTCATAATATTATGTTTATTCTAGATTTTTGCGTTATCATTGTTTACTCTTAAAGCCAAAGCAAAAATAAAACAACTTTTCATCCAATTTTGAACTAAAACCATGATCATCTGATAGAAACAGTTCTTATTAAGAAACTGAGTCTCACATATTCAAGTTTCGCTGTTTCGTTTGGAAATAAGATAGTTATCGCAGATTTGCATGTTCCCGACTAGTCTGTGTTCAGACCTTATGTTTTGTTCATAGGAGAGAACTCTTGAGACTATTCACATTTTGTATAATTATGTCCCTTTCTTCTCAAAACATTAGATAACCAGAGCCAGGACTGATGAAGTCAGAATTATTTACAGAATTTTATTCTAAAAAAAAAAAAAATATCTAGTCGGTAGCCAGACTAGTTCCCGACGTCTGCAGACGAAACGCTATATACAAGAGAAGTAATCCTGAATGACTCTTTGCATTGGTGCCCCGTCCGGCGCAAAAGATATGGACGTTTTAAACTCTAGTCCATTACGAAAAAAAATATTGTATTTGGACTGTAGGTTTCGGATATTGCTAAAGGACCGCGGATATATTTAAGATCAAGCAGTACAGTACTGGTTTGTATTGTATTCTCATATGATAGAGAGAAAAGCTTTCAACTGGTTAAAATTTTAAAGGTATGAAATAAATACATTATATGTGTGTGTGTGTGTGTGTTCGTGCGTGAAATAAATCCATCAACTGTATTATCACCATGAGCAAAGACACCATGCTTTAGTTTAAAGACTGAATATTTGTATCTAGTAATTGGTATTGTTTGGAGAATATCAAAGCCGATAAACCTCGAACTTTTACTGAGCATTATGTTGACAGTAATTATATGATTTTGTGTATTTTAGATGAACAGAACATTTTCAACTGATATAAGTGAAAATCATAAATATACCTTGGCAACTGTGATCATTGCAAAGCAAAAATAGAATAAAATGAGAAATTTCAGAGCAATTAAATCATTGCTTTGGTAAATTAAGATCTAACCATAGCGCAAACATTTTGGTAGGCATTAAAGGTTAGTTTCTTGTTATTAGTCTGTTACCGGGCTGTGTAATGCGACTGCATGTAGACGTTACCGTATATTCTTTGCTGCTGCAAAATGATAATACATATCAATAGTGCTTAAACACTGACATAGAATAATAATCATTTAAGTGTAAACTCTCTAAAAGCATTGAGCATAGCAAATGGACCAAAAGCCAAACCCAGAAAAGACTGGCGCCTACTAATTGCCACTGCAAAGGAAAGATACAGCATACAGTGCCCTTCAAATACCAATCAACAAGATATATTAAAACATTGGGGTGGCAGAAAGAAATAACACGATATACAATACAACGTAGTAAATTGTGATGACCGTAAAGTCTGAGTAAAAACTGACTGTGACAAGAATAGAAAAAAATCAGAATTCGATTACAAAAATACGATAAATATATTAATTAAGTACTAGTTTTATATGTTGTTTTATTCTATACCTATTTTATCTATCCAATCGCGAACGTTCATTTGCAACACGTGACCGTACAATATATTACAGTATTTGGATGCACGTGCGTACAAAAATCCTGTATTTTCTGTATTTGGACGCACGCGCGTACAAAAAATCCTGTATTTTCTGTATTTGGACGATTCAACAGTCCCATGTTAAACATACGATAAAGCCAGAAACCCGTGAAAATGTTCCGAATGTAAATCGGATGAAGTAGGCGCTCTATGCACAGAGTTTGATTATGCGTCTTGAAATCTGGATTTTATTTGAGTTTTTTTTTTTTTTGTTTACAACACACAAAAACGATTCAAGGGATAACAATGCTATCTGGTTTAGATATTAAAACGTTCGTTAATAATCAAAAACTTAAAAATACAGTAAAAAGGATCATCAGATGTTGGAATATTTGAAATGTCGCTAAAAGAAGCCGTTCCTGACGAAACCTAGAAATTGGTATCAGTATTGACTGTCTGAATAGCTACCTCAGCAGTTTTTATTTAACGGTTAAGAAACAAAATGGAGAATATTATGAATGTCAGCGGACGGGCGGTCAGCATCCAAAACTTGTCTGCTCTATAATTAAGTTTTCGTCGGATCTTCACCAAACTTGCTGACAATCTCGGCCAATTTCGATAACCAGCCAAATTGTACCAGACACTCTTTGATTATAGTCCTTGAATTACTCGAAAAACGGAGAATTTAGCCTTGTCCGCTCTTTTAAGTCGAACAGTTTTCATCCGATCTTCACCAAACTTGCTAACAATGTTTATATGCATAATATCTCAGCCAAGTATTATTACCACACAAACCGCCAAATGGCTGTCGAAGGGAGGTTGCACCATATACTTTTTTCAATGATTATACACAGAAAAAACAACGTTCAATGAATTACGTATATTACGTATGAAGTGAAATAAATATAGAATAAAAAGGTTATTTAAGGTCTAACATTGTTCTGTATAATATATATTTGCACTCATATCAAGCTGGGAAAAACTAGAAAAGGCAGGAATACAATATTCAGTGAAACATTTTTAATTGAAACTATTATTATAGTAAGATTAAATAGATATAGAATAAAAAGGTTATTTAACATTGTACTGTACAATACGAGATATATTTGGACGAGTACCCAGCTGAGAAAACCATATTGAACTCGCCTAGCGGCTCGTCCAATATGGTTTTCTCAGCTGGGTACTCGTCCAAATATATCTCCGTATTGTACAGAACAATGTTAAATAACCTAATAGTACATCATTCTAAAGTTTTTATGTTAAATAATTTTCTACTCCTTCCCCGTGATTTTGAATACCATTACTTTTGTATTGTTTACATTTATTTTGAACTTCCGTTTGTCATCATAGTCCTTTAATGCATTTAGACACAGGGGCAATAATCAAGTAGGAATGGCAACGTTCACAGAACGCAGCCTCAACAAAACTCTACAGCAGCATATGTATGGACATCTAAACAAATGTACAAATAAGAAGTTAACAAATAAACAACAATGACAATGCAAACACATAAAGAGACTCTGTGGTAAATTCCGCTACTGGGTAATATAAGCTAGTAAATCTCCGTCAAGGTGTGAGTACTAGACAATGTCAAATTCCCATATTTAAATACTACAGGTTCTTTAAATACTAGATTACAGCAAGCTATAATTTTTCCATATTAAATAATTATTACATGCCGCTTATTATACACGAATGGGAAACCATTCAATAAGATTTGAATATGCAAGGACAATTTTTTGTCAATATGAATACAGGATCTACGTAAGACGTAAATGAAATGTTTCCCAAACTTTGAAAAGCAATATTATGTTTCATTGAGTTGGAATGTGACTTTCATACAAATAAGTAAATTGAAAGTATGGGAAAAATCAAGTTGATGTTACGCATTTATTATTACATGGCTCCAAATATAAATCGCCGTGTCACAATTTGTGTTGTTGGCCGATATATAGTTCAACACTAAATTTTGCTGGGCTAAAGAAGAAAACATGAAGAAAATAGTGAACTTTTATTATTGATACCATTTAATAAAACACTTATTGGATGGCTTGCTGGTCAATAGTCAAAGGTCCGAATAACCGACAAGCCATTCAGTATGTGTATAATATATTGTTTAGTTTTTTGTATAAATTGTTTAATTCATTTGTCTTCCAGAACAATTACAGCTGCAGTGTTTCAACAGTTCATGACTTAATTCGTAACTCAAAATTCATAGTTTTCACAATAACGTACAACAACCTTTGTTGTCACTAATATGATAACACTAGTCAAGAGGGTGCTGAAATAGACAAAAAGACACGTAATAGTTTAGGTAAGCAATACGTATACATAATATTTCGCATTAAGTCATATTATATTTGCCTATTGACATTTGTATATCACTTTTGAAACCAAATGGGAAACCATTCAAGGCCTTTATGTTTACAAAATGTCTGTACTAAAATACATGTAAATTAAATGTGTATGTGTGGCGTGGGCGGGGGTGGTAAAGGGGTGCAGACTCGTAACTTTAGAGCTCAGGAGTCAAAGTCAGTTACATGTAGGTAGGAAATTATACTTTAATCTCAAAACTTTGCAAGGCACGGAACGGGTAAATGTTGCTTTAGTATTACGCATTCCTATCTCGTCTAATTAACATTTCATGATCACCCCATTAATTCTGAAAGTATTTTAAAAGCTGAATATTTCTAATGATTTCAATGCAGTCTTAAATAAAAGGCAAGTTTTAAAATTGCATGTATCCTCAACATTCATTTATTTATTTGTAATATAGCTGTGTTGCACAACCAAGACAAAAGGTAGCTAATAGCAGTTTTACAAGCTTGCATATTTAATTAATGTCCGCTAAATATATAACTGCCAATGCAAATCTTTGACAAATATATTACAATCGCATGTGTTTACGCTACGCAGCACAACACCACTAATTATTGTTAGTAAATTAGTTATTGAATTAATCTGGGTGAGCTAAAATTGTTTCACTACAGATATCAACAGGTAGATCTCAAGCTCTTGGACTTAAGATTTCTAAAGTAAACGTTTTCGAGTGTTCCATTCCATACTATCTACTGATTTATTGGTGGTGCTGGGATGTCTGCATATACAGTCAATTCCGTCGTCTGGAAAGATCTCTATTGGGAAAAGTCATCGCTGGTCTTCTTGACTTGGTGGTCTCTTAAGATAAGTGAAGTATCTATTTTTATTAAACGTTTTGGGTGGTGGGGGGTGGGGGGGGGGCGTGTGGAAGAGAAAATAGAGACCTTTGTAAACGGGATTTATTGGGAGGTGTTCTACAGCACAGGTTTGACTGTAATTGTTGATGTTAAGGAGCTATATGTGTTTCTTTGCACCATGTATCAACCATGTTTCAGGAGTAGGAATTGGTTAAAATATGTTAGAAAAAGGTGAAACATTTTCACCGAGTTTCCGAGTCCTCTACGAGATCACAAAATCCGTACGACGCTCGTATGAGTCAACGATGTCCGTACGGACGCCGTACGAGTTTGCCAAAATTCGACTGAAAACCTTCTCGCGCGGAGCTCGTAACGTTATTGTAACCAGGGTATTAGTTGTGAAAACATCAATAAAATCATGTTCTCTATATTTTATTTATTGGCAGACCATCGACACGAAATCTTGAAAAAGAAAATCTGTGAAATTGGCGGCCTTTATTTGTCGTTTTTTTTTTTTGTGCAAAATCTGTGGAGCTGCCGTATTGTATTTCATTCGACCCGGAAAACACGGTAGCACAACAACAACGACAAATAAAGAAAGTGGTGTCGTTCTGTTGTGTTGGCGGGACGATCACACGGTAATACGACAGCTCGACAAAATACGGACACCAGAACGTTAATACCCATAAAAAATTGGACAAAAATATTAGTCGGGTTGTTTACCTGTATTGAGGTTTTTTCGTGAATTTACGTATTATCATTTTTGTGGAGCTGTCGTTTTGTCGTATTTCACTTCCAGCACTAAAGCGACAGAAAGACAGTTTTTGTTTTTGTCAAGTTGCAATTTGTCATGAGTTTTAAGAAAATTAGCCATGGCATTACTTTGTTATGAAAGATTTTTGCCATGGACTTGCCATGGCAGTTTTTTTACCATGGCAGAATTTTGGTAGTTCTTTGTCAAAGAGCTGTCATGGCGGAATTTTAAAAAGTAAGATAATGATATAAACAGTGATAATTCTTCCTAAACATATGTCAAAAAATAGAGAAAGTTCGAATAAATACCATGGCAAAACGATAAAATGTCTTGCCATAGCAATGTATTTTGTCATGGCAAAAGACCAATCTGCCATGGCAATCTTTTCATATGAATTTACAAAAAATAAAGTACTGATATGAAATAAAATCATACTCACTTTGAAACAGGTTAGTTAAGACAACAATGTTAAACAGTTTTCATTTTAAATTTGTGAATAAATATTGGCCGTATTTGCCAAAAGAAACAGGCGGCTTTTGTATACAAATTACTATCATCATTTAAGGAACCATCACATGTATATTTCTATTTAAAAACACAATCGATTTAAATGGCTTACTAGTTTATTTTGTTTAACCTTACATATTTGAGCAGATATTTCAAACGTTTATTAGGCTACATAGCAAACATTTTTAATTCGTCTGAGTTCACTAGATTTTATTATAAAATGTTTCTGTAACTTGAGTATTTTGAACAATGTACTAGTATGCTAAAAATAAGTAAACCTCAAATTCTCGTTTTGTTAGCACCTCAGGCGAGAACCAATACTTGTATACAAGTAAGGTTATATCATATATGCCAATAAATAAATGTGACTAAGAATAATTTCAAGTAACGTAAATGTAGTGTATTTTTTACGCATAGATACATGCAATGAGCGCTCGGTCATTACTATGATTTACCTGTAAAAAGTTTGTCATATCACATGGTGTCTAGATTTTGTTAAACTATAATATTTGTCTAAAATTATTTCAGATAGATTATATCAGTGATAGGAAGTTCACCGCTTTACATTTATATGCGCGGACATATAAAGTATTTGAATCATAATTCTCAAAAAAGCAAAACAGGAAATTTCGTCGAATTCGTCTATGAATTGTTTGTAAGCGATTTGTCCTCTACGAACTTCAGAGAAAGAATGTCCTTGTCCTTGCCTATGAAGAACCCGTGAAATTAAAGCTTGTCAGACTACTATTTGAACCGGCATGAACATATATATATATATTCATGTGCGGGTAAGAAGTAAGGCGTCACATTGGACAGACTAAATTAATGGTATTTATTTCTTAACAGAATGTATAATGTCATCTATGATGCTGTACCTTTTATGGGTCGGAGGAAAATATACTCTTAACTCAGATGCTATGGGTGGAATTGGTTGAAAGCCATTTATAAAGGGAAATTATTATAAGACAACAATTAAAATGTTTATATACGGTTTAGGCAGGGTCTTTTGGAGAGATTGAGATTATGGTATAAAATTGTAAAATGATACATTTCGAGTGAAAAGTATGGTATTATTTATTTATTATTAACATATCTCTACTTGGTAGACTATTTGTTCAAAGTAAAGGGACTTAAGCGTTCAGGCCAAACATCTGGTTGTTGATACCTGTAAATAATGAAACATCACGCACAGGCAGAAGAGGAATTAAACTTAGAACATTCGAGGTGTTTAGGACGGATTTTATTACTGAACGTCATGTGAAAATTGAAATGCCTCCTAGTTAATTCCGTGGAATGTAAAATTCATGTTGCTGCACTTTCTATTATGTGTTCAATATAGAGTATAACTTTTGAATTATCTTGATCAAGTCAATAATGTGTTTTAATACGTTGCCTGGGAATTTTGCGTTATAGTTACAAATGAAAATTCAGTGAAATTTACACACAATTGCTGCTTTAATATTTTAAAACAAAGAAGGCTTCTGCTACAGTTTAACTCAACTATTTGAATTTTTTCAATTGTAAATGGTGTCACCCTTCAGCTAATATGACATAAATATAGGTCCTCAGCATCGTAAGAGGACCGCACATGAGGCGTTCTCTAACACTTGTTAATTTTCTGCCAAGGTTTTAACATGAAAATTTTGGTTGACTCAACCATGTAAACATTATGCATGTCTATTTTGCTTAGGCACTGGTGTAAATAGCAATATGCATATATATAACGTTCATGAAATGCTGTGTGACAGGCATTTTGTTTAAGTCTATTCATGTAGCGACATTCCGTGAACGAGTGATGTAGGTCACTGGCTTCGAATCACTTCCCCTTCGACGCTCTGGGTTCGTTCGGAATCTTGCTTCGGGTGTATAATTCTATCATGAAAGGAAGACATTCAGCTGGATTGAGGAAGGTTAGTGGTTCTATTAAGCGTCCAACCATGCCTGAATAATGCTCGGGGGGACTCCAGGGGACTTGCTCCAGAGGAAAGTCGGCTCATGACCTATACCTGTGTCTGTGTGTGCTAAACTTATCAAAAACAAAGAACAAACTCTATATATGAAAGTAAACGTCTATTTCTTGGTCAGAATTGTTGTATTACTCTAAAGTTGATTACAAGAAAATTTCGATGTATACAATCAAGATGCAACATTGTTTTCAATGATATGCAAACTAATGATACATCTGGGTTAATTTCGTTTCTTTGATTGTTAAAAGATATTGATCCACTAAAATGCATATGTTTACTCTTGATTACATGGAACGGGTTTATTGCAATGCAATATAAGCATTCAGCCAGCAAACATGTCCACAGCAATCTGACGAAATACACAACATTTTACAGTGTCTGTGAAAAAGTTGGATAAGTCCGCCAACAATATTCCAAATGCTTCTAGCAAAAATGATATTTAGGCAAATCACAGTACGAATACAACTGGATTCACAACTGACGTGATATTGTGAAAAACACATTTAATCAATAAAATATCTTCGCAATACTTTTCCAAATCAATTGCGAGTATAGTTCAGGGGTTCATATGTACAGGGGTGTATTATGTCTGTTTAAATTGTAATATTGACTATATTAGACATAACAGACAATGACAAAAACAATGTTACGAAACCCAGTGGAATATGGCGGATTTTGACAATAAAGCTAGTAAATCACGAATTTGAATAATCGCATCACTTTGTGTATTTGGGGGATAAGTTATTTTATTCTATATCTATTTTATTTATGAACGTTTATTTGCAACACGTGACCGTCCAATATATTGCCGTATTGGACGCACGTGCGTACAAAAGAAACTGTATTTTTTCCACATTTGGACGGTTCAACAGTCCCATGTTAAACATACGATAATGCCCGAAACGCGTGAAAATGTTCCGAATGTAAGTTGGCGCTCTATGTACAGAGTTTGATTATACATTGTTCTGTATAATATATATTTGCACTCATACCAAGCTGGGAAAATACAGAGAAGGCAGAAATACAATATTCTGTGAATCATTTTGAATTTAAACTAAAATAAAACAGATATAGAATAAAAATGTTATTAGATATATTTAGACTCGTACCCAGCTGGGAAAACCGCATTGGACTCGCCAAGCGGCTCGTCCAATATGGTTTTCTCAGCTGGGTACTCGTCCAAATATATCTCCGTATTGTACAGAGCAATGTTAAATAACCTAATAATACAGTAGCAGCAATTCGTTTTAATAATGAGGGGTTTTCTACTTATTTTATTCGGTTATTTTTTTTTAAAAAAAAAAAAAAAAAAAAAAAAAACGTTTTTATTACAATGTTTAATAGTGAAAACACATATTAAGGTATTTGACACATTTCTGATATTTCACAAGGACAAAACTGCTCCAAGATATACGGCGCTCATTCAGGTAAGAAATCTTCACCACATTCCATTTGCCGCCACTGTCAAGGGACAGTGTCTAATAAGTAAGAACACACAATGTTCTATATAATATTAAAATGTACCTAATTGTTCAACATTTTTTTGAAGTAGTAAATATGTCACAGATTTATATTTCAGAAAATGTTCGAAAACGTAGAGACACTTATTCTTTCCTATGAGAGTAATAACCTCCAATGTAATGATCGGTTGACTTTTAATCAATTATTTACCCAATGTATTTGAATCATACCGTGAAGAAGCGATTGATCCCCTACTGCGCAAATGAAGTTAGAAGTTTTATTAGCACAGTAGTGTTCTTATTTAAGTTCAATGAATATAAACTTAATCTTTTGTACGTCCAATAAAAAATTCATTTTCAAAAATAGATCGTGGAAATTGGATTCCTTTTGACAAAGTTTTCAAAAGATTTTCTTTACAATCAAAACGTCTACAAATAACAAATTAATTTCAAGGATTTATTACGGGCCTTTCAAATGTTATAAGGCAGAAAATGAAAACAAGTCATAATTATTGTGAAATGTTAATCTGAAATAACTCCTTTTTTTAGATTTATCGATACACAATATGGTTGTACACCCGCATTGAAAACGATTCGTTTTAAAATGACTTACGTTATGTTTTTTTTTTTAAATACCTTCAACGAAACTATATGAAGCTATAGCATTTCAATGTACATGAAATGTAATAAACCTAAAGACAGAATCGTCCACAGATAACAATGCTTTAATAGCTGCGTTTGTATTTACAGAACACAACAGAAATTTATTTTCATATATACTTTCATATAGACTTAAGCATAACAGTTCATCGTCAAACCAACAAATTACAATGTACATGCAGGCACATAAATGCAAATCATTATACCATACATATTTAAAACATATTTATACAGCGATAGTGGACTTATGTTTTCTCAAAATTATACTATTGATAATCTCGAAACATGTTTATACAGTCAAATGATTTATTTATTTTTGCTTTTGTTAATTTTATACAATGCTAGGCTAGTTTCCTTAAAATATTAATAGTCATATTCGGTGTTTATTATTCCTTCTCTTGAGAAGGAATATTATAGTTCAATAAGTCACACTTGACTGAGCTACTGATACCGAAAGCTGTTGTCTTACAAGCTGGCCAATATAACTCCGTGACTTTAGAAATAACCTCTGACGTTAGACTATTCTTTCCTAATTGAGACCACTCTCTGACTGAACGCGTTCCGTGGATTACATATTACTAAACCCGAGGATGTTATTTCCTCCATTCTTGAGGAATATAACATACATTCAGTCGACCAGATAGACATATATCAGCAAATTTAAATGTAAACAACTAAATATTATCGTTACCTTGAAATGCATAGTTAATATATGAAAACAAACCCCATTGCGACCCTCTAATTATGCGCAACAAATTCACGCATCGAATCGTAAATGATTAACCGGGTCAATGTCTTATTGTCGTATTTACTCTACTGAAAGTGGTAACAGATTCAATTTGTTGTTGGATTTAACAATTTATGTTAAATAACTAGCGTAAATACTTACTTGAATTTTTTGGCAGTATAAAACAGACATTGCAACCAAAATTTTACAAGATGATCATTTTATATTTATATAGACATGCCCTAGAAGGAACTTTTGCTATGCTTTAACTTGTACTAATACCGATGGATTTATTGCTGTCTTAGTACGTTAAATCATTCCTTTCGCAAGAATTACATTTATGCTAGTTTATTTCTACATTTCATTGACAGTTTCAATATTCAGTTGATGTGGTAACATTCGTAAATTTGAAATATTATTTTCATATTTAATGCAAATGATTTTTCTACATACTCAGACATTTCAAAACGTAAAGTACTTTCTCTGAATAAAAACAATAAAGATATTCTGCTAACATATTCTGTCTTCATTCCATAATAAAATAAAAAAGCGAAAAACCCAGGTCGCCCGACACGACATAAACATGATTAATGAAAATGTTGTAGGCTCAGTTTGAGTCTATTCATTGATGGTAGTGGAAGTGTAAGCTAGCGTCCACGTCCTCTAGCCCCGGGTTGGGCATAATTCAACAGTTACACATGTTATAAGAACCAGAATGTACTTTTGAGAGATCCGCAGATGTCAAGTATCATCAATCTTAAGAGTAATATAAAAATCTTAAAATACAGTGATGACGGATATAACCAGATTTCATAGAAGCCCAATCATTGTTTGTTAAAGATCATCGACCTTGAAAGCCAAATTTATAACAGCATTACAGTTCTCTGCCTCATTTCGGAAATTTTCTATCATAGTTGATAATAAACAAGTGGAACTTTTTTTTCGGTACAGGCTTTGAGCAAGTTTCTCTAAAATTCTGACATATCTAACTAGATACAAAGGGTATCTACCAAGTTAACCGTACATGGCTGCACTATTCGTTGAACTTTTCCAGTTAAAAACCTATTTCAGAAACCTCCTATGTAAACTTTCAAGATTTTCTGCCTTTATCAAACCGAAACCTTACATGAGTAATTTAAAAAAGAAGCGATATAAGAAAAAAATGATTACAAGCACTTATAAACGGTTAGTAACAGAAAAGAAGAAGCTCATGGCTTTAATACCTTTGCCATATAATGTTTAAGTGGCATTCATAAAAAATGTTCGGCCGTACTGTCGCGTACGATACCTTAAATATTCTGAAAAAGTTGTCTCCCTTTAAAAATGAATGTCATTTGTAAAGGAATGAAAATAAACAATTGCTGAAAACTACGTTCCATCTAATTTGTGAAAATTTAGCACTGGAACATTATAACAAATGCATTAAAACAACATGCGACAATTATTTGAAAAGGGCGTTGAACTGTACGAAAAATTCTTTGGGGTTTTGTTCATCTCTACCATGTAAATTGTAACTCTTTAGCAACTCTACGACAAATAATCATATTTCTTTGCATATAAAATACATTTGTTTTCTGAGCTTTTAACGAGATTAAAGTTAAGTAGAGCTTCCTTGTATTTTGCTTTTTATCATCTCTACATTCGTCATTAAACCGTTTTTGACTATTTATATGAGTATTTGTGAAAACTGTACATTGTTCAGTTTATTTCCTTTTTCAATAAGAAAACATTTTTAAAAAATGGAAACCATTACCTCAGGATAACGATGGTTGTCTCTACACGTAATTAAATCATTACACAATGAATCAATATCATTCGAAACGTCACTTATAAAGTTACCTTTTGAGTCCGGATTCCATTTGCGGTACACGGGCTGATGAAGACAGAAATTATGCGCCAATGTTGCTATTCTGATAGAAAACGTGAGCGATGCAAAGTAATGAATATCAACATGAAATTATATGGTGGCATATTTGTGAAAATGTCACTTTTTCAGTTATTATCTGGCAAGTGACAAAAACTGCTTGTTATCCACTTAAGTTAACAGGACAAAACTGCTTGTTAGTGCCCACTACTGTCATTAACATATCCACTTACGTTAACTAGGTATCTTGATTTTTGTCAGTTAGTCAGTTATGACACTGGGCATCGGAATACCATTCCAATGCTGTACCGACTGAGCTAGGCGGCCACCTATACATTTTTCCCCGTTTCAATATTCAATTTTTATACTGTGACAATTTCGTATAGGGGACGAAAAGTCTAACCTGGGTACGAATGTTAACTGGATATCAAGAAAACTTTCACAATAACCTCTTATGTTATGTGAATATCTGAATGGCAGAAGTGGGCACTAACAGGCAGTTTTGTCCTGTTAACATAATTATCTGGATAACACGCAATTTTGTCACTTGCCAGATAATAATTGGATATGTGACATTTTTAGAGAAAACTGTCTACATAAATAAGTGGGTATGTGGTAGGCAGAAATATGCCAACATAAAATTACTTTCAAAAGAATTGTGTAATTTAAAATATTTTCAATTTGAGCATGGTGTATACTAGTACGACTGTGTTTAAAGAGGGTAAAGAGGCCGAAAAGGTAAAGGGGTCCAGGCCCGCCGTTTTGTACTGAGTACAAATTCATTTCAGATATAATTGGAACGAAATCGCTTTTAATTTCTTTAAAGAATAATACTTTGCAATATCGAAGGGTCATGTTTATGTACAGTTTCTAACAGCGTAAATGTAGTCGATTCGACAACAACTTATATAAATTCTTGTATAAAAAAAAAAGAAAATTGAAACGACTCGATGAGTATTTACCAACAGCGTTCATGTACGAGAGCTTTTCTTTTCAGGATATTCGAAAAATTGAATAATGCTTCTCTGAATATTTCTTTCGAACAAACATTATGCCGAACATAACTGAAAAAACATAAATAAAGGGTTAATAATGTATCATAAAATCATTTAGATTCGAATTGTTGCGAAAAAGCATTTTCGTCCTTATTCTTGACCGTAATTTCCCTTAAGGTAGTTCTGCACGTTTGGATCCATTTTTTTCTGCAATGTAGAATTTGATTAAACTCAGATATTTCAAAACTTCAGAATATTATGAAAGCCCTGGAGGGACAATTGATTTCCGTACTTCCCACTTCTGACTTCTAACTTTTGCACTTCTCACTTCCAACTTTTTGACTACCTACTTCTAACTTCCGCACTTCTGACTTCTAACTTCCACACTTCTGATTTCCAACTTCCACACTTACTACTTCTAACTTCCACACTTCTGACTTCTAACTTCCGCCCTTCTGACTTCTAACTTCCGGACTTTCGACTTCTAATTTCAAACTTCGACACTTCTTACTTCCGACTTTTTGACTTCTTACTTCCCTCTTCTAACTTCCACACTTCTGACTTCTAACTTCCGCACTTCTGACTTTCGACTTCTGATTTCCAACTTCCACACTCCTTACTTCCGACTTCTTGACTTCTTACTTCCCTCTTCTAATTTCCGCACTTCTGGTTTCTAACTTCCACACTTCTGACTTCTAACTTCCTGACTTCCGACTTCCAACTTCCGCACTTCTGACTTACAACTTTCCCTCTTTGGAAGTCGGAAGTAAGAAGTGTGGAAGTTGGAAGTCGGAAGTAAGAAGTCAGGAAGTTAGAAGTCAGAAGTGCGAAAGTTAGAAGAAGGAAGTAAGAAGTCAAGAAATCGGAAGTAAAAAGTGTGGAAGTTGGAAATCAGAAGTCGAAAATCATGAAGTTGGAAGTCAGAAGTGCTGAAGTTAGAAGTGTGGAAGTAGGAAATCAAGAAGTTGAAAATGAGAAGTGCAAAAGTTAGAAGTCAAAAGTGGGAAGTACGGAAATCAATTGTCCCTCCAGGGCTTCCATATGATATACCTAGAAAATTCAGCAAACAAAAAGGATAGGGTCGTGTGCTTGATTTTTTGCTAGACAGATTTGAAACAAAATGGACCTCACGCAATTTTTCATAATGGAAGTCTATGGGAAAATCAAAAATTTCAAAACATTTTCGCGTACAATGTAGATTTTCATGGAACTTTCTACAATTGTAAATAAACATATGGCCTATAATGTTATGAAACAAAATGTATAGGTCCGTGTGCTTATTTTTCAGGTATCTGACCATGATTAAAGTGAACCTAATAATTCAGCTAATTTTAGGACATTATTATGAATTATTTAACGTGTCATGTGTTTTAATATCATATTTTGACTTTTGCAATGTAGTAACAGTGTCATTTTATTAAATGTACTCACAAGGTGTCATTATTTCATAAAATGATTTTCATTTCCGTACGCCGAATCCAGGCTTTATTGTATGTTTTCCGGAAAAATGACCATACGCCATTACTTTCGGTTTATCAAACATGCAGAATTACCTTAATCTGATGTTAGATGCACAATGGGATAGGGGTATTTATGTTGAAAAGGTTTGGTTCTGATTTTTTTCGAACTGATATATGTCAAATTGAGTTATAAGTAAAATAAAAGTTTTTCAACACATCACTTTATATTTTATAGGAAGTTTCATTTTAATAACAAAAAGAACTCAAAATATCAAATTTCATAAATTTTTAAACGTTTTTCTAAATACATTTTTGTAAACGTCTTTAATGTAAAATGATTCAGACTTTCTATTTTGAAGCATATTCATTTGTCATTACAGCAGCGAAATATCTTTAATGAATTCGCAAGACTTGAAATCACTATGTATTTTTAAAATACCGGGGGTTTCAAATTTCGTCAATGCCTCAATATAGTGGGTAAAAATGCTCAGTAAGCGGTGATCTGTGATTTACTGTTTACTGTTTTTCAAATTTACAATACGAAAAAATCAAAGGGTTGAAAATTCGACCCTTACATGTCCGATATAAGGAGCTAACAATTTAGAAATCTGTTTGCGTTTGCACCTAAGTATTTCACAACTGAGATAATGATTCATGCCGAAACGTAGATTAATCTAAAATCGGGCAGAGGTGTCACCGGGACCTGATTGCAAGGTCTAAGCGCAAGTATTTAAATATTGATATTGCAGGTTCCAAGACAGGGTCAACCTTTCTTGCATATCTAGGAACAAATAATAATTTATAACAATAACAAAATTATTTTAAAATAATTTATCGTTTGAATGATCAATAAAGTGAGCAAATGATTTATATGGGTTTTTTTTTTGTAATACGATATTACAATATTGATTCGACTATATTTAGTAATATGTGCAATGAAAGCTCTGGGCGTTTATTATGATTTGATTTTTTTTTATTAATAAATAGTGATTTCAAAATACTATCTACAATATTTATTATTGATTGTAATAGATACGTACATGCCTAAACGAATTAGGAAAATATCTTATTGTGGTATTCCACTTTGGGAAACCCATAATAGGCTCGAACCCCTCCCCCCCCCCTCCAGAAAAAAACAACAACAACAGAATTTTAGAACGTTTAAAAATTATTTTGTTTATGGCCTGCTATCCGTTCTCGTCTTTCCTTGTTTTCCCATTCAGTCCGTCTTTGAGATTGTTTTCTGTCTAGCATTCACATTCTTCAAACTAGGACACAGTGCCTGTGACTCTAGATTCGGCGAGTTTGATTACGGGCTTAACTCGAAGATTTAAACATATGTCTTTGATTTCTGTAAAACACCAACCAAAATACTAAGTAAATTCTAGCGGTATCAGCTATTTATATAATATTCAAACAGAAAGTTTATATTATGAGGATGTCGGTCAAGTTGATTACAGACAGAAGGTCCAGAGATATATACAGTTGCTGTTTCAAACATACTGTATTTCATTTCCATAAATCATAGTTCCTAACAATCTTGACATATTTGCAAAATGCGTATAAATATGAAATTTCAATCAGTTTCGATTATGAGTCATGCTGATATATTAAGACCAGAACTATGTACCCGTGATCTTAAAATAGAACATTACAATGTCACTCTAGAATCATATTTCTTCACTTATGCAATCGTACTTACTATATATATCCAGAGTTAAGTTCCGTTAATTGATATATACGTACCATCTTTCCTCTGGCGTGCTGTATGTGCGTCTGTCTGTTGGACTTTTGTCCTGGTTTGATATGCAAATTAATGTCTGAATGTTTGAGTGTGATCCGATTAAGATTACGTCTCTGAAAATTAGAGATTTAACTTGTCATTATCAGCAACTGTACCCAGAGGATCGACGTAGTGTCATTGTGGTCTCTAATATCAACATAATGATTTTAGTATAATATACCAAGACTGTTAATGTCAATTTACATGTATGTCAATCAAACCTTATGAGTGACTTTGAACCTTATCAGGAGTAATCTTACATTTTAAGCTAATAATATTTGATATTAAGTCACAAGTTTTTATAACAAGACAATAAAAAGAATAGCCACCACAAATTGTATTGTCTATGGAAGCCCTGGAGGGACAGTTGATTTCCGTACTTCCCACTTCTGACTTCTAACTTTTGCACTTCTCACTTCCAACTTCTTGACTTCCTACTTCCTACTTCTAACTTCTGAATTTCTGACTTCTAACTTCCACACTTCTGACTTCCAACTTCCTGACTTTCGACTTCTGATTTCCAACTTCCACACTTCTTACTTCCGACTTCTTGACTTCTTACTTCCTTCTTCTTGCTTCTGCACTTCTGACTTCTAACTTCCGCACTTCTAACTTCCTGACTTCTTACTTCC
Source organism: Mercenaria mercenaria (assembly GCF_021730395.1). Taxonomy (NCBI): domain Eukaryota; kingdom Metazoa; phylum Mollusca; class Bivalvia; order Venerida; family Veneridae; genus Mercenaria; species Mercenaria mercenaria. The sequence continues at coordinate 47,336,834 of NC_069363.1, read as the reverse complement.
GACTTCCACACTTCTTACTTCCGACTTCCAAAGAGGGAAAGTTGTAAGTCAGACGTGCGGGAGTTGGAAGTCGGAAGTCAGGCAGTTAGAAGTCAGAAGTGCGAAGTTAGAAGTGAGGAAGTTAGGAGAGGGAAGTAAGAAGTCGAGAAGTAAGAAGTGTGGAAGTTGGAAATCAGAAGTCGAAAGTCAGGAAGTTGGATGTCAGAAGTGTGGAAGTTAGAAGTCAGAAGTGCAGAAGTTAGAAGTAGGAAGTAGGAAGTCAAGAAGTTGGAAGTGAGAAGTGTGGAAGTTAGAAGTCAGATGTGCGACAGTTAGAAGTAAGAAGTCAATAAGTCGGAAGTAAGAAGTGTGGAAGTTGGAAATCAGAAGTCGAAAGTCAGGAAGTTGGAAGTCAGAAGTGTGGAAGTTAGAAGTCAGAAGTGCGGAAGTTAGAAGTCAGAAGTGCGGAAGTTAGAAGTAGGAAGTCAAGAAGTTGAAAGTGAAAAATGTGGAAGTTAGAAGTCAGATGTGCGGAAGTTAGAAGAGGGAAGTAAAAAGTCAAGAAGTCGGAAGTAAGAAGTGTGGAAGTTGGAAATCAGAAGTCGAAAGTCAGAAAGTAAGAAGTCAAAATGTCGGAAGTAAGAAGTGTGGATGTTGGAAATCAGAAGTCGAAAGTCAGGAAGTTGGAAGTTAGAAGTGCGGAAGTTAGAAGTCAGAAGTGCGGGTTAGAAGAAGGAAGTAAGAAGTCAAGAAGTCGGAAATAAGAAGTGTGGAAGTTGGAAATCAGAAGTCGAAAGTCAGGAAGTTGGAAGTCAGAAGTGTGGAAGTTAGAAGTCAGAAGTGCAGAAGTTAGAAGTAGGAAGTCAAGAAGTTGGAAGTGAGAAGTGCAAAGTTAGAAGTCGGAAGTGGGAAGTACGGAAATCAATTGTCCCTCCAGGGCTTCCATAATTGTCTGATTGCTACGCAGCAAAATTTCTACAAGGTATTTTTCGAACAATTTTCTTTGGTAATTGTACAAATTTTCTTTGGTAATTGTACAAATTCGAAATAAACTCAAATGAGTGACGAAAGAGATATCTGAATTTTAGTGTTTTCACAACATATCATGTATCATATAATATCAATTCATCATAGAAAGTCTATAAACGATGTAATGTTCAACACACATTTTTTTGAGTCGGCTAAACGCTGTCAAGCGTTTGACGAGTCCTTGTATCGCACGATTTCTCATTCTTAAATGGCCTCACAACACAGCGAAGTGATGTAGTTCCATTAGATTGTCTCTAATTTCAAAGAGTTCATTGATCGAATGAAGTTCATTTATATCAATCCTAGATGCTATGACCAATATACGATGTAATCTGTCATATTTATGACTTGTAATTGTGCGATACTCGAATAAAGCCACGTATTTTCTTCCGCGGTAACTCATTAAGCATAAACACGCATAACGATTCTGCGGGATTTGGTAATACATTTGCGCATATGATTATGGTGACGAATTTTATGCCCTTTTGTCACAAAATAGCAAATATGATGTTCACAAATTCAAATAAAAACTGCATATTAACTTATTAGCCAAATTATCCATTTGTTACCCTTTCCGTTTCAAAAAATTATCTTTAACATCATTGCGTAAATAACAAATTTATTGCGCTGTGCATTTTATGAATTGCGTAGACTTACAAAGCTTGCGAAAGACAAAATGTAGTTCCAGAACATACTGCTAGTATTTTATTAAGTGGGTACCTCTGAAAGCATTTGAATGTCTCTTATCAAAGAGTTTTCCACATCGATGAAAATAAATTATGACAGCTTCATTTTAAATGACCCGAATAAGATATGTGCAGTACGTTAATTCTTCCGCGAGACTTCGCGGATGAATCCTAACTACAATCCGGACACTTGTCGGCGAACACGCGTGACCTGTTTATAACAACGCTTCTACGACTTTGCGTGGGTTGAATTTTGCAGTCAGTAAACGGATAAATTATCGGAAGAAGAAGCTCTTACTGGTTTGTTTAGTTACTACTGATACTAAAAATGATTTTATTTCTTATTTTTTTCGAGAAATAAACAAATCGGCGAAACATTTAATTGTATTTTCTTGTAGTTTTTGAAATCGAAAGTAGATCGTCTATGTTTGGCTGCTTTGACGAAACGAAACAACGTTTTTATGAAAAGATTTAAATAAGAGGTAATTTAACCGTAAACTTCAATGTCAGATACTGCCAATTGCTGCTAAATGTCTTCGTATCATCACAATTTGTAAAATATATTGTTGAAACTGGAGAAAAGTGTAATCGTATCCGGATATAATATTTTGGGTAAATATCGAGCTGTGTTATGAAATTTTAACATTCAAGTAACATACATGATAGATATTATTGTAACAGAAATGATTCAAGAATTTATTTTTATTACACCTACATATAATCTATATCAGACTCATATTATAGTATTGAGGCATGATCTGAAAGTAAAAAGATGAAGTGACAGTCATACTTTGGATATTGTAATACTAGAAAGAATCTAGGTAATATTTAGAAATTGAAACAGAAGACTTTCAGTTAAAATCGCACCAAAGGCTGTATCAAGGGTCTTTATAAAAAAATTTCTTGTGGTTATACCCCAAACCCTACTTGCAGGAGGGGGTATCCTCCCACACCCTTCCCCCATATTGCCACTTTACAGTTTGATACATTTGCCCTTTTACCACCTGCCGCAATGCCCATTTCAAGATCTGACTGCAATTTAAAGCGGAAAGAAACTCCTCTCCCCACACCCACCCTGCTACAGACCACGTAAAAATGGCTCAAACATTTTTTCTGCCCAGTCTGGGCCTGTCTGTCTACATGAATCAAAATGGATAATTGAAAGTGGATGGACTTGGGGATAACAGACATGATTTTTAAGGGGTTAACAAGTCTGAAATAGAATAAATGATAGTTTTAACTAAAAAAGAACTGCATTTATTAATATCGGTTACACTATATATTGACACTCAGCAACATTTACATACATGTATCTCTAAATGCAAAAGTAAGTATACTTTAAATTGACATCACTTATAATATGATTGAACAATACCTAACATATGACAAGGCTATCGCCAGGCCCATTATAATATCTGTAAAATATCAGTTCTTTCGTCCATCCGTTACAAATTGTATGTGGCAATCCGCGCTGTAAAATTTTAATATTATAAATTGTCATATTCAAATTTTATCATGTGCAAATATATACCAGCCGATAATTGCCTCTTTTGGCAATGCCGGAGGCAAATGTCTACTGGAAAATATATAAAGTCATGGGCAGTATCTTAGTGTCAGCTGTCAAATTGTAGTTTGTACTTTCAACATTTTTATTTCTGCGAACCACTCTTCAATTTTAGAGAAATATATTGGGTTTAAATTGCAAAATACTTGTATAATGTCAATCAAAGTTTTACTAGGCATCAACCGAATGTTCATTTCATTTATTGTAACAAAATCTCTCTTTAGTTGGGGAAAAAAACTAAAAACAAACTGAAACTGGTAGACTATACTGTCAGTACATCAATCATTAGCCGACTCAGGCCCTTCAGGCCTTTGATTTAAAATTTAGACTCAACTATTTGCATGTATTTTATACACAATCATGATAAAAATCTAAAATTGAGAATATTCGTTAATGTCTATATTTAACACATTCATAATATATGTATGGAATTCTTCGAAACAGTTACGTAAATCATATTTCAAGGAATTGTATTTTTAGTGGGAAATTTTCGTGACTTGTTCATTTTGTTGATAAAAATACGCTATGGACGGGTATATAAGCTGGTGTTACGCAACTATTATTCCTAAGAGAAGGTCCAATGGAAAAGCAGCGCGTCGTTTTGTGTATTTCGGTGTTAGTGTTAATGCTGAGGTCCGTTAGAAGTAACGGTATGTTGTTTTATTCATATCCATATGCTTACTTCTTGAAAAATTCATTGTGCAGAAAGCAGCTGTTTAATTAGATATTCTTATTTAATTTTACGTTTAAAATGATTTAGATTTACGAACTTATTCAAATACAACTAAACGTTTAGAACATGCGATTTATTTTCCGTGGCCGAGTGGTTAAGGTCGCTGATTTCAAATCACTTGCCTCTCATCGATGTGGGTTCGGGCCTCACTCGGGGCGTTGAATTCTTCCTTTGAGGAAGTCATCCAGCTTGCTTACAGAAGGTCGGTGGTTCTACAGAGGTGCCCGTTCATGATGAAATAATGCACGGAGGGGCACCTGGGATCTTCCTCCACCATTAAAGGCTGGAAAGTCGCCTCATGACCTATCATGTGTCGGTGCGACGTTAAATTCAACAACAAAAATTATCTTAATTCGGAATAGAAATTTCTGTACCTATACACTATTTTTTATCAACACATTAGGGTTGTTAATAGGTCCTTTATTGTGAAGTGTTCTTGGTTTGAAGAATGGCTAAATAGGCTTTATTCATGTGTCATAATTGAGAGTCCAATTCAAATTCGATCAATTATTCAATCACAATTGACAATCTAATAAAAGATAAAACGCATGTATAGGTTTTACCATGAAATAATTGCGTGAAATATTTTTTTCTTCTACCGACCGTGAACAATTTAAAAATTGCTTTGCTCATGAAATTATGTGCAGGTTTTCAAATTGTGTTTGATGATATATAAAGGGTATTGATATAATGATGAATAAGTACTTGATTAAAATGTCGTTAAAGACTAGTGTTACTGCAAATGATCTGTAATTCGATATTATCCATAGCAAATATTCTTTATCTAGCCATAGTGAATGTGTGGACAGCAAATGGGTAATATTTTGACAAAAACCCTGTGTTTGGAAGTTAAAACTTAATCATTAAAGCAAAAGTATTATATTTAGGAAACAGTTTAAGGGATAATAGATATATTGCGTTAAATATATTGCAGGTAAAATTCTGACAATTATCCTATGTATCTTTTATATATTTTTAACGCGTAACATTAGCAATGATTTACTATTAATTAAATCCTTGTATACTAGACATATGCTGTGCTCTTCTAAATGAATATGTAATAATTTATGTATCGGACCTAAAATCTGTGTACGGTATTTGTCATTAACTTTGAAGAGATTTATAGCTCAAGTTTCAGTTTCAATTGTTTTGCGAGGAGAGACAAAGAACACTCGTGAAGTAACAAACGAAGTAAGTTGAAATGATATGAGACTGAGGGAAATAAACAGAATCGCTATACAGAAACTTTGTCAAGATTGTTATATCTATTCTAGTCTCCTTTTTAGACTAGAGAGAGAGGAGAGAGAGAGAGAGAGGGGGGGGGGGTGGAGTAATAGTATTACTAAATAGATGTATATTATGTTGTTAAAATTGGAACAGTTAGTGCACCCCATTTCCACAGGCATGGCATATTGCAAACTGTTTATTTTCTAACTCCAGGTTGCGGTAATGTATTTCCTGGAGTACCAACCATTGGAGAAAACTGCCAGTATAGATGTCATTGTTATAACGATGACAAATGCAGCGAATCAAAAGGTTGTATAAACGGAAGATGTGAACATGGTTGGATGGGGCCACATTGTCAATACCGTTAGTTTCTTTATCAGATTTTTGTTGTGTCAATATCTGAAAACATTTTATAATATTTGTGAATAAGTTTTATTATTAATGATTGTTTATTGATATATAACATTTTTAATAAAGTTCACTATAAATATGGAGGAGAACTTAAATAAATGTATTTTAATTCTTCAATATAACATTTGGGGCTGTTTTAATAAAAAAGCATAAAATGATTTTTCTTGTGCCCATATGACATATCAGCTTCTAAGTCCGTGTGGACGATAACCACCAATTCAGTGTGTTACAGACCTAGGTTTAGGCTGCATATATCGGTTTCATATTTGGGCACACATTCGGATTAAAATGTATCCTATGGCCCATGTAGTTTGACTTTCTTGTTTTTATTATATTTGCATTTATAACCACTAGCTTCATTCTTGCAGCTAAAGATTGTTTGGCCCAGTAACGAATCGCTTCATTCGATCAATGAAATTAACGTTAGAAGATTAATTACATTATGACAGCAATTATGCACTGGTAGAGCACACTGCGGCTTAAATCCTTAGTCGGATACATATTGATGTAAAAAATATATATCTCTATTACAAAATATATATCCTTACATTTGTTGCAAGGAACACTATGTCTGTACTGCAGGTAATATTGCCAAAAATTTCAAGGAGACTGCGCAAGAAGGAGAAAATTTTATTCATCATTCGGACCTTGCAGTTGACGGCAATTTACAAACCTGCAGTGAAACAAATATTGCCCAATCCAATGGTAAACAAGCTTGGAGAGTTCAGTTAGACAGGACATATCGTCTTGTCGGAGTGAAAATTCATATACTGGACAACGATATTGGTATTGATTACTTTTTCTCAAATGTTTCTTTTTATTATTTCTAATTGGATATAACTTATAAACATGTAACTTATACATGTAATATATATGTAAAGGGCTGAGGATACAAACTTTTAATGGCTAAAATGATTGTGAAAATTGCTCATTTGTATTGTTGAAGTCGTTATTGAGTATATATTAGGTTTGACCTTAGATTACGTTTTTACTTGACAATGTTTCCAATACTTGCAGGGTTATTGTAACTATATATTACGGAAGGGCATTAGTGTCAAGTGCGTTTCATTTATTAACTCGAATTTTAGAGATACTAGCTAGAAATTCTGAGTTAAGTTACTCGCGAGTTAATAACACGAAATTTAGACTTCGCGTCTTGCCCTTTTATCCGCAAATTTTGAACGTCTGTCAAAGAGAAAAACTGTAATGGATGACGTTTGACTCTTCGAAGTGGAGTCATCTATCTACACATCTGTATATATATTGTACGCAACATGTAGCGACTTGAACACATACTATCATACATCAATATATGACCTACCCTATAGCCTTTAGAGCTACTCCAGATTTCAAACTGTATCCAGGATAAATCCTTCATTTACATGTTTAGCATGTTCAGGTGGTACGGACTCGAACTAGATCGAAAACCAACCAGATATGGTCCAAATAGTGAAATAATTTAAGTTTGAAAACTTCCCAGTCTCTTTCTATGACCTCTCCTCGAAATCTGGATCTTTCCAAGTACCCAGTCTTGGTCTGATGCATTAATTCACGTTGATGTAGAAGAACATCGACTTAAACATGTTTTAAATAGTGATATTCATTACCAGCAAATGTTGCTCGGTCATCTTAATCCTATGACACTGTACATCCAATGACATAGTAACTCGAAATTTCTACTTAATTACTCAAAATTTTGAGATACGTAACTAAATTTCGTCTTAGCAAATAACATACACTAAACACTAATGCTCTTCCGTAAAATATGGATAATTTAAAGGAAAATGAAAATGAATCCAATATGACATAATATCTTTTTCTGGCAATGAGCTCTGTATAATGATTGTTCTCATTGGCAAGCAAAATATTAACTGATTTTTCCTTTAGCACATGAGTTTAATAACAACTGAACGAAAATTATGGCAAATATCATACCTTAATTATAAAGTAAAACAACGAACTTTTAGGTGAGCTGATCATCACACTGTATTTGCTTATTATTATTATCATAAATGTATAAAAAGAATATATAAGTAAATCAATTTATTTCAGAAAATTTCGCAAGCTTTCGGATAGAGACAGGGCCCACGAGTTTGAGCTTTCCAAACTTATGTTACGAACAGCAAAATAAACCAGAATCCTCTGTGATCGAAATAATGTGTTTGGAGCCAGACGAAACACAGAACATCAGAATTACCCAATTGTCAGAAAATATTCCGCTGCGAATCTGCGAATTTGAGATATATGGAGGTATTGTAACAGTTTAGATAGTTTTTGTTTATATCATTCTTAGGCTCAGCGTACTTAACATTAGTGCATTTATTTAGTAACTGTTGTAGTCTAAATAATGAGACCTCGGGTAGACCGATTTTACATTTTGATATTTTACGTTGTCTACCTAGAGGTCTTAACCAGAAACAATCAAAACTGTGGTGGAAACTGTGGTCGATTGAAATTACGATTTTTCAGGAGTCACGATTTTTTTAGCCCTAACAGCTTACCTGTTGTTTCAAATCATAAATAGTAAATAAAAAAAACATAAGAACATGACATATTTATCAAGAATTTCTGTTGTAAAAAATTTAAACCTCTAACATTTCAATCGTCTTCATGTAATGGCGGTCGGAGGCGTGACCAATGAAAACGCTTCGTGTAGTAATGTGTTTACCTGTATCGGCCATTTTCCAATATGTATTTTATAATACAGTGAAACACCGCTCGCTCGAGGACGCAAGGGGATGAGCAAAATGCTCGAGATATCCATGGTTTCGAGCGACCCAAACATTGACCAACATACGAAGAAAAAATGAAATTTTATTTTATCAATTGTCATCGGGACCATTTGCAGAGGAAACGGTGATGCATAATAATAACAAACTCGTGACATTTGAAAAAACATATCACAAACGTTATCTATGATGTAATAAGTAATAACGTACTTGCTTTAATCTAAAGCAAACAGTAATTGATCAATATTTGATCAATAAAACTTTTCTTTAACCTTTCATCAATAATTAATCTCATTATTAGATCAAATATACCGACAAACAAACATTTAAGGTAGTCGGAGAATAGACAACGCAATTTTCACGGCGTGCGAAAATTTTTAATTAACCGATACATTCTGATCGCCGAAGCTGCGAAAAATTTTGACACCTCTGCTCGAGTTAGCCAGAAGCAACAAAGAGTAAATCAATACACAGGGACCAGGTGTCATGCTCGAGCGATCGAGTTATCGATGCTCGACCCAGCCATAGTAATTTCACATAGAAAATAGAAGGAAATCGGCCGGGACCACATGAATTGCTCGAGCGAGCCCGGGTGCTCGAGTCATCGATGCTCGAGCGAGCGGTGTTTCACTGTACTGAATTTTTTAACTGCCATAGTTTGAAACTTTTTTAAGGAATCTAGATAATATATACATCATTGGAAAGGAAACATTACAGGTTTTCTATGTATGTATTTCTTTTTTTTTTATCCGTTGCTTTATTATAACATAATTCCCGCCCAACGGATTCCGTTGGGTCTTATTTACGTAAAGAAGGGGACAGTGCTATCACATTCTTTTCCTTTTCTGGTTTGTACTCGGAGGCGGATATCGACAGTCAAAACAATATTAACGATATTCAACTCTCGAGTACAATTATTTGGACTAGTAATTGTTGTTGATCCGATTTTTGTCACAAAAATAGTTGTATTGTTTCAAAAAGGAAACACTCATACTAAAATGTACATATTAATAGACTATTTTTGGAATGTTTTAGATAACAATTAACATGTGATTTATTGCATATTGCTACATTTTTCTTAAAGAAAATCCGTATCATTTGATGAACACGTATAATCATATATATGCTGATAATAATCGCATCGCATACCGTTCGATTCCATATTCTGTTTAGACATCTGACAAAAATTTCCAATAAGACTTTTAATGTAATCAGGAAGAGAAATTGCATTCAACAAGCCGACAAACCAGTCGACAAATTATGAATCTTGGTTGTCTCATCGAGCCGTCGATGGTCGTTATCCTAATGAGGGTGAAGAACTGATTATTGAAGCGAATACATGCTCGAGAACAGACGGATTAGAAAACAATCCTTGGCTGAAAATAGACCTTCAACAAGACTTTAAGATACAAGATATGAGCTTCTATGGTCGACAATCAACATCAGGTATATATACCTCAACTTAAAATACTATACTTGTACTAAGTGTATTGTAACCTGTACATACTGAATAAACTCTGTAAAAAGATCCTTTGAAAGCAAGGAATGCAACCAATAATAATAATAGCAGACTTTGTTTGAGTTAGTATGTTCATGAGAGATAATGAAATGTGCAACACTTATCAAGCCCCCTAGCACCGGCTTAAGCGGAACTCTCCGAAACCGCTAAGAGAAACCACCTCTATTGATCTGATAAGATAATGCACACTATTGGCCCGTCATTTGATACTCTAATTAAGTATAACATTTACATCCTGTGAGATGCGATTCAAGATCTGTGTATATGTTGATTATATAATGCATATGGTATAATTCCTGAGTTCAGCATATATGTAGCCGCTTCGTGAAAACCACATTTACATGTCGTACTTGGATCATTATCTTATAAATGAAATGTCACAGGACATAATATAAGAATTGTCTAAGGTCTATAGTATCAGTGTATTTATATATTATATTTCAATATTTTATTATACATTCGCCTCTACGACATATACATTCCAATATAATTCTCCACTGACGGATGCCATATCATACTTATCCGATTACGTCACATAACCCTTCCCGTGAACGCTTTTGTTATTGTTTATGTCACACCTGTCAAAGTATAAAATTTTGAAATTTCACAATGCCTCCATGGCAGGACTTCATTCTGAATCCGTTGACGAAGACTGTGAGGGCTCCAACGACTATTGTGGCTTTCAAATACGACGACGGAACAAAGAATGCTGCTGAAAATGCCTTAGTTCGGGTATCCAACAATTCTAATTCATGCGCATGAGTCAATGTTTACAAATATAGGGAATTCCTATTGTCCGTATATAACTTTTTAATGGCTTGGTCAGTAAATATGATCTATGATTGTGACGTCGCTAGTCTATACATTATGTGGTGAATCCAGGTCTAACCTGTCCTTTTCTTGACTAGTCAATAACCTTGATATACCATGGTGTCGCAGGTTTTGCCCCTACTCCTTTCTTGAGCGCCAAATGTCCCGGGGGATTTTTTATGTATCTCTGACAAATGGGTTTTGTATAATAATAGTTACTACAATACAATGATAATCTATCATCTGACAATAATAACAAAAGGTTAACGTAAAACATTACATACGATATTTTTTTAATCATACTACAAATGCATTAAAAATCAATGTATGACTTAACTAAAATAATACATATATTGTGTGTATTATAATATATTTATTACAATATAATCATAATCTATCTATCAGATAATTGCGGACAACAATAACAAAGGGTTCACGGGAAGGGCTATGCGACGTTTTTGGATAAGTATGGTCGGCCACCGTCGATGGGGACTCGTATTGGCATGTAAAGGTCGTAGGGACGACTGTATTATAAATATTGGAATATAGTATTTAAATTTCACTGATACTATAGACCTTAGACAATTTTTATGTTATGATCTATGACGGGAAAACATACGACAAAACTTGCTCATTTAATATTTATATTTTGTATCAGAACAATCCAAGGGTTTCTACATATCAGTTGGTGAGTTTGCACATAGTGCAAATACTATTTTCCAAGATAACGTTGACGGGACGACCAATCCTGCCGACTATAGTCCCCGTAGCACAGAACTAACTACTGAATATGAAGCAAACGTGGTAAAAATTGGTATGCAACCATTCAGCGGGACAGCTACATTGTCAGTATGTGAAATGCATATATTTGCAGGTAAGATACATCATATTTTCTTTTCACACAGAAGAGCATAAAACAAATTAAAATTTTCGCTTCACCTTAAAACTGATACATTTCTATACCACTGAGTGTACTTTTAGGAAATCATTCAAACAAAGTTTAATGAAACAAGTGTTTTACTTAAGAAATGTTATGCATTAAACATTATTCAAAAACGACAAATATCGTATATGCTCTGGCGCATTCTGTCCTATCAAACTTGTTACAGATGTTCAGCATTTTGTTTTATATAACGCTTCTTGTTCTCTGTCTTCGTCTTTTGTTTAAATTTAAAACTTAAAACAAAATGTTTTTAAAATATGATATTCAGCAGTCACATAATTGCTTTAGAGTGTGTTGCGAATAAATGCGGCTGGAGCTGTGAAAAGAATTGTTACTGCAATGGAGAAATAACGGGGAAAATGAAAATAGACGGTATTTGCCCAAATGGGTGTTCTGGAAGATGGACAGGAAAAAATGATACATGTGATATTGGTAAGTCTAAATAAGATAAAGGTTAGGGTAGATTTCCCGGAAGCACATAGTACTCAAAACACAACCATAGAGTCATGCATCGTAAAGTAGGCCTACAACAAAGGAAGTTGTAACGGAAAAATATTGTAGATGGGTCGTTAAAAATCCAGCAACAAGTTATAAGTATATGCAAAATACAGAAAATAGGGGCTGGGTGGTAAAGAGTAGAAAAATGGATCGGATAGTGGGTGAAGTTGGAGCAATGATGAAAATTAAACAGAGAAAGCCACGCTCCCTAAACGTAGTATTCTTACTACGTCTTAGACACGCATGTACAAAAGGCAAACACACACACACACATACAACTAACATACACAGATAAACAGACAAGCAACTTGAGATAAAAATCACTGTGTGGCACTGCCCAGGACAAAGACGCATAGATTCTTACCTACACAAACATCAGTCGGTCATCGCCTAAGGACGGCCGGCGGAAGAAATTATGGTGGGCACGATAACTTACTCACGGTAAAAGGAGAGAGGAAGCAAATGCAAGAGACACGTAAATGAAAGGGAGCGGGATATGATTTGGCGATTGGGGTAAAAGAGGTGGAAGTGAGGGGAAAGCGAAAAGAAATACGAACAACAAACAAAACAACCTAAACAACTCAAGGTACAAGACGGACAGAAAACAAGTTGAAAATAGGGCATTGCCTTGGAACGGTCAGTAGCCTTTAGTGGAATCTAGGGGTTTAAATGCGTTTAGGGCTTACCAACCCTTACCCTATGTTTAACAAGTTAAACAAGGAGTCGCGAGTTCGATCGTCGGGCGGGGCGTATGTTCTCCATGACTATTTGATAAACGACAATGTGTCTGAAATCATTAGTCCTCCACCTCTGATTCATGTGGGGAAGCTGGTAGTTACTTGCAGAGAACAGGTTTGTACTGGTACAGAATCCAGGAACACTGGTTAGGTTAACTGCCCGCCGTTACATGACTGAAATACTGTTGAAAAACGGCGTTAAACCCAAAACAAACAAACAAATCATTAGAGACAAAATACCAGATGAAATAAAGTAAAACATAAAAATAGGGTTAATCTAAGGTATAAATACACCAATGTACTCAAAAACTTGTCTGAAGTCAGAGCATTTAAGAGCCTAACCTTTAAGGGCACGACTAAGCAAGATGCCAGACAAAATTCCACATCCTCCATCTGTTTGTATAGGATTTAGGAGAAGAACATAAAGTTGTCTTACACTTAATTACCCATCGCACCATCGAATAGAAAAGTGTAGCGATTTATTGTAGAGGGGTCAATCATCAAATATGCACTGATAATAAGGATTTTCCCATTGTATTCTCTTATGATACATTTGTTGACAAATTTTAAAAATATTTGATTATAAGAAATACGTTTACTTTTTCGAATTTTATAAAACAACATCTCCATAGCATACCGGATGGGTTAGACCAAGATTTAAAAGTTTTAAGATTTGTGTTATATTTCTTTAAAAGTTCAGACGAGATGTAGTAAAATAAAGTGAAAGCCTTCCTCAATTCATGATATCGGTGACCCTGTTGTATTAAGTGATATGTATATAGATTTTTTAACCATTAAAATCCTCTAACTTTGAGCAAGCTCTTGCATAACGAATAGATTGCGAAATATAGACAACGTGTGATGTTTGATTAGTAAGAATATGTCATAAAACAGAAAAGAAGGGATATTATCAGAGCGCCTTTTCTTATTGAACTTATTAATTTAAAGACAGTTTGATAAATTCATTGTGGGAAGAAACACAAACGTAATACTCTTCTTCTCATGTTACCTTTATAAAATATCTTCTTTCTTTACCTGTTATAGACCAAGTCAATACGTTCTTATACTTTAAACAACGTCAACGTTAAAGCCTTACTACACCAGTGGTATACCAATAAAACAGCTTTATTTCACTTCCACGAAGTCATCGTTATCGTTATACATCTTCATAAGTCATTCAGTGTACTTTTTCAGTCACCTATTGACTGGTATTTCGGATTGAGGAGCCCAAAGTTTCTGAATGATACAATTCTGCAAGTGCCAGGGACGTGTGGATTGCTACACATTGTGTTACTTTTCATGAACAGACATCAAACCTAGTCTGCTATTAGTTTGCTTGGTCATGTTCTATGTTTCAAAAAGATCTTCATAAAGATTTCAATGGATAAATCCTACGCTTGAAATAGAGTAATGCGAAACTATTAATGATATTTTTTACGAACGTTTGATATTGGTTTTAAATGAATAATTATTTAAACAATTTTATGTTCTCAGTGCAGATTTAAATAATATGTACTTTGTATAATAGAATGTAGTGAAACAGAATGGGGTGAAATGTGCAAACGGAAGTGCGGAAACTGCTTGAAATTTCCTTGTGATCTGAAAACTGGACAGTGTAGTGGTGGTTGCAGTGGACCCTGGCTTCCTCCGCTCTGCACACAGGGTAAGCAAGAGCTCTCTTACTTACATGCGTTTAAACTCCTTGCTTTTATGTAATTCATAATACAACTATGCAAGTTATAATACATCATAATTTGTCAGATAAAATCATAACGATATGGACTACAATTCAAAAGTCTGAAGTTATGGATTTCAAGTAAATCGTCTAATTTTGGATTTTTCTTGCCTACTGTAAGTTTGTCCAATGACTTTTTATCGATCATGATAACATTTTTCAGGAGAAGATTCATTCTTTTACTTTCCATCTTGATCATAACCGATAAATAGATACACATCTATTCCGCATTTAAGAAGCCTTTATAGGGCTTGTCTTTAAAGGCAGAATAATAGATAAACTATAGGGAAATCCACGTGCAAAGACCACAACTCTTGCAACTCTTGAAATAGTAACAAGGTCACTTTGAACGAAATTAAGGAGAAAGATCAAACCCCTTTTAGTTTTGCTCAGCTTCTTAACTTCTTTTCCTTATACTGAAGTAAGCATTGTATTGTGTCTTGATTGTAAAGCAGTTTCAAATAGTGATAATGCATATAAGTCCATGAATTTGTGCTATTTATAGTTTGTGAAAGCGGCACGTATGGCACAAACTGTCTTAAACGATGTGGACATTGTGTTAACGGAACTACCTGTGACATTAGGACTGGCTTTTGTCTTCAAGGTTGTGATCCAGGATGGCAGGGTGATCATTGTGACACAGGTTAATCAAGTGATATATATGTTATTTTAATGATAAGTTAGATTTTCAATGCATTTTACATTCAGTGTCAATATTTACACGTTTCAAACATGCCTCAAACTTTATAGGCAAAGGTTTATTCGTTTAGGTGATGTCGAAGTAAATGTATCGGTTTGAGATGTTTACCCTAAACGACATTTATCTAGTTACTTACTTCGCATAGCAATAATAAGCAACTTCGAGCTACACAATTACCTATCACTTTTAAGCTACATGGCTCATTGTGTCACAATATAACAAATAGTAATTTCAATAATGAAAAAACCATAGGCTATATAAATATTTTATAAAGCACTAGTGTCAGAAACTTACTAAATTGTCACAGTTTTCATTTATTTACAATAACGTTTTCATATAACTTCTTTCTGTATCTAGTTAAAGTCTGCTACAAATCTAAATGAATGACCTGTTGAGAGAAAAAGAAAGTATTTATTGATATTACTGTGAATCAATTTTTTAGCTGTTTTCTGTTCAATTACTGTTCAAATATTGTGGTTAAACCTATAGAATGCCCGTCACAACGTTTCGGATCAGACTGTAAACAACGCTGTTACTGTTATGACGGTGTCGATTGTAGTAAGGATTCAGGAAAATGCCCAGGTGACTGTGCCCCAGGATATAGTGGCATTCATTGTAATAATGGTAATTAGTTGTTTTTATTTCTATTTGTTTCGAGCACTGCAATATTTTACTACTAATCCTACGTTTTTTAAACATTATGCAGATCATTAAATTTGACGAAGTCAATATGTTATTGTTACTGATGCAAATACATAACATCGTTTTATATACTTATTATTTTATTTGCTGTAGTATGCCCTTCTGGTCGCTATGGACTTACGTGTGCGCACGCGTGTGGTAAATGTCGCAATGACCAGACATGTGACCGCATAAATGGGAGATGCAAGGATGGATGCAAACCAGGATATGAAGGGGCACTCTGCAAACACGGTTTGAACAACAAATTTATATGTAGAATCAGTTTGATTTACACTTACCAGATATACAATTAAAGGAATATAAAAGTGAAAGTGAAATGGTTGACTAGATATGCAACGAAATAAATATAGAAGTGGAAGTGATTTGATTTACTTAAGATACAGTTTAATAAGTATAAATTGGAAGTTATCTGAGTTAGTAAAGATACAATAAAGATAATAAATAAATATAATATTTTTATACTATCTTTACGTATGACAGTCTATCTAATATGTCTGGTTGTTTCTCGATATCTACTTTATAACATCAAATGTTTACTTTCTATGCATGTTACATTTGACAACTTTGTTATTTGACAACTTTGTTGAAGCAGGGTATTTTATCATTTTTTCAAAAGGCAACGATTGAAAGGCTCTCAACAGGTTTCTTTATTTTAGAGTACAATTTGATTGAAAGTATAAAGGAACACGTAGTTACAAGGATTTCATCAGTTGCAGCTGGTTGGGACGAGGAAAGAGCAATTGACGGTGATATTGGCCCGGATCCTAATACGTGCCAGTGCTGCAGTTCTACAGAAAATGCAGCTGTATCTTGGTGGCATATAGACTTAGGAAAACAGTATCCACTGAAATCAGTTGAGGTTTTCCCAAGAAGCAATGGTTTGTGTTGTATGATGCTGTGTTTTTAAAGATTAATATATATTTAGAGAGAGAGAATCTTGGGTTACTGTCTTATAAATTTAAATTTATTAAGTGACTCAAAGAAAATATAAAATTCGAAGCTCTAGCCTATACATTTAAATGCAGAAATCTAAAATTCTGAACAAACGCTATATGATGAGTCATTTTCCTGTTTCTCCGAGTGTTTCCGTTTTAGAAAAAGAACTTTTTATGGTAATTGCAAATAGGTAAGGAGCAGTGGTCTAGGGATAATGTGTCGACCGCTCAATCCAAAGGTCGTGGGTTCGAGCTCCTCTTGCGTCACGACCATACATTCTCATTTGACACCAGTACTGGTTTTTCCAGGGAGCTTACTCGAGAGTGGTTCCAATAAGCTTGAAGCTTTCGTCACAATTGACCTAAAACAAATTAGCATAATCCAAATACGGTATGCATACGTTATACCTTAGTGAAATGGTCTCACGTACCTAATAAAATCCCGTTTATAAAAATAATAGCATAAATATGTATTTAAGCAGTTATTCTAAAAGAATGGCGTCGTTTTGAAAAAAATGAAAAATAAAAAGGAAGCCCGACAAGCTTTATCAAGTAACTGACCTGTCATACCCCTTGATTTTTGCCTTTATTTTGCATGAAGGTAGGTTAAATGTCTGTATCGTTGTCCTGTTACTTCCTCACTGTTGGCCTTTAAGACATATCGAAGATTTGGTGCAGTGCTGTTGTAACTCATTGACAAATAGAATAACAAAGGAGAATCACTTGAGAACCAGGCATTCGATATGATAGTTGTATTGACTTGCTCTTTCATCATTGACACAAATGTACATACAACAGGTGTTTTTTATTTATTTTGTACATGAAAACACTTTTCGGTTTGAATGATTTAAGAAATAATAAAACCTAAATACTAGTAGGCATTTGTTGTTGAATAAAATCATTTTTGTAGGAATTCTAAAACAATACCATGCATGTGAACTTAAGAGCAATTAATTGTTTGAGATATTTTTCGATTCTAACACGTTGTCAAGGATTATTTTGTTCATCGTTGAAGGTATTAAAAGCTATTTGGTTGTTTTGTGTGGTTTTCTTTCCAAACGCTCCACTGTGACATTTGACGCTATATCGTAAAATAATTGTAACTTGCAAACAGAGTATGTGCTGCGTGACACACAAATCAGTCTTTTTTGTTTAATAGGGAAATAAATCAGGTCTTGTCAGAATCGAATATAACCCGTCAAAAAGCATATATGTTATGACTTATACATTTCAGAGAACATATTTCAGCAAACGCAAGGCTTCAACCTGACCTTGAAAAATTCAACACACGAACCTGGAATCGTTGTATATACCAATAGACAGATAGCAGACACTGAACCCGTGATTATTGATATACCGAACGTTCCAACGAAATTGATTGAAATACGCAGAGCCGGGAAACTCACTATTTGTGAAATAATGGCACGGGAAGGAGGTAAAATGTATTAAGATAAACCCTACTTAACATGCAAATCTGATGTACGTTCTAAATTTTGAAATTACCGATAAATACTCTTAGGTTTGCTGGAAAGTCTTTTGTATTTCCAATTCTGTTTATAGCATAACAAATACTGAATAACAGTCTAAAATAAAATTATTTTATACACAATGTACCACAATTCAGACATAAAACCTAATGATTAAGAAGTAATGTAATGTCAGGTTTGTACTATAACTTACACCAATTTTGAATATTTACTAGAGAAACTTACGTATTTAGATTCTTTCAACGGAAAAAAGTAAAATGCTGCTATTTCATTTAACAATAATGAAATAACTTATGTCTTGTTATGAGTCCAGACTGCTCCATTGGCCGTTACGGTGAGGAATGTGAACTGTTCTGCTACTGTGCCGACGGAAAACCTTGCGACAGAAGAACCGGAATATGTGCTACACCAGTTTGCGATGTTGGTTGGTCCGGCAAAGCTTGCAACACAAGTAACGCTTTTATTCAATATAGCAATTACTTTCAGTGAAATCATTAAAATTTGATTTATTGTTTTATAATGCTTACGTGCTGAAATATTAATTGCGCTAAGATCCGATTAATCCTTACTATACGAGAAAGTATATTTTACCCTTTTTTAAATTACTTATAGGGAAAAAATATATATTTGTATTACTATATTTGTTTATAATATCATTTTCTGGTATCTTTTGTAGCTGAAATGTTTTGTTCATAAGTGATAATCAGATAAATTCATACATTTAATTTTTCGCACTTTTTCATATATTTCCTTTGTACATATTTAGCAGCACAAAACACAAAACTTAACTAGGGCTATCACGGAATGTTATGAATGTATCCCTGCACACACTGACACGGCACATTGCACTTAGACGCACACACGAATGCATAATAATGTGGACTGTATTTATATAGTATAGTAACTGAAAATAAAGTCTAATAACACTGCATTTTATTTTTCTGAAATAACCTGACACGCACCATACACAACTAGGTTAACTACTGATCACTTCTGGTAAGTTTCATTAAATTATGTGTAAAGTTCAGGTGACTAGGCGCGCACAAGATTGCATATGCAAACTCTTTGTATATAGTGTAGTGACAAAAACCAAAGTCTCGTAACTCTGCATTTTTTTTTTCTGATAGAACCTTGCATACACTATTCACAACCACTGTTGTTACTGATCACTTGTGTGAGGGGGATGAGGATAATTGGTGCGCACAATATTGATTGTGTCTACTGGCAGACGGACGGACGAACAGACAGGCAGAAACTATTATACCTCCCTTACAACTTTGTTGATAGGGGGTACAAAAAATTACATGTTGAACTTTATTTGCATAATTTCAAAATGGTCATTACATGACATGGATTGTGTCTTTTTTAGAATGTCCCGAAGGTTATTACGGTCAAAACTGTGCTCTGAGATGCGGCAGTTGTAAACTCAATACATGTCACCCTGAAACGGGAGTTTGTGAAGGCGGGTGCTCTGAAGGTTTTACAGGGTGTTTATGTTCACAGGGTGGGCATCTTTTAACAGTGTCTTACATTATTATGATTTTATTGAGTGTACTGATGAATATATATTGACTGTATCATACAGTATTTTTCTATAGTAAACATTGCCACTGAATAAGGCGTATCTGCCTCCTGTCAGTACTAAGTGTCTAATTTTCTATTATGTTTTTGTTCAAAAATGTTAATCACAAGTTAAGGTATAAAGGCATCTAAAGTTTCTTTTGATTAAAAATTAAATTAATGATAATTGAAAAAAGAATCACTACCATTTAGTGATAATAATTCTTTGTATAACTGTATCAGAATGTCAAGCCGGATACTTTGGAATGGACTGTTCTAGTAAATGCGGAAAATGCAAACGTGGTGAAACATGTGACAGAATAACCGGAGTTTGCAACAATGGTTGTGAAACTGACTACGCTGAACCCAGCTGTAACGATCAAAGTAAGTCGAATGTTTCTTTCTTAAAAATGCAAAATCTGACTTTTAAAAAGTAAGTAAAAATAATCTAGTGACCGTAATGTTTAAGTAAGAAACAAACTTAAGTCATAGTATCTCTCTCATGTATCGTAATTTCGCCAATAGGTCCAGATTGCGATATTACAATACTGCGATTATAAGCTGTATTGTATTCTAATCGGAACTTCTAGCAACTCTGCGTTTAGCAATACCTTTCTTAAATTTATGAAATTTCTCATACATTTGGCAAAGTTTTGTTAAAGGATATGTGAAAATGTTAATAAAATCGAATAGTGCTGAGATAACATTTACTTATTTTACCCCTTTCTATCCGTTTTCAAAATGTCACAAAGCATGTTTTGTTCAACGAAAACAAATACAGTAGGTTGCAGTATTCAGAGGTGTAGATAGTTATTTCTCAGTGATATCTTGTCAAATATCAAACACAGCGAAATTTAAATATATTTCCAAGATATGACGGGATAATGAAGTTGCTTTCTTTGGTCATGATTTCCCTGCCTTGTACTGAACTTTGTTAGTTTGTAATTTCTAGACATTTCATTCAAACTTGTTTATAAAGACCACTCTTGGTAGAGCCAAAATGTGGTCTTTGTTTGGAGGTGGTCTTTATTCACAGGTTTAAGTACTCTGTAAATGTTAAAATGGGAAACAAAACATGTAATCTTTAGAACCAGGAGGTCTCTGTTCAGAGGTGGTCTTTCACACAGTTTTGACTGTGACTGTATGTCTATTTTTGTAATCTTTTAGAATCGGATTTTGATTTCGGAATAAATATAAATTATTAATAGTTTTTCATATTATTACTCATTTTATAAAATGTTAATGACTAATTTCGAATCTGATTAGTAGGTTTCAAAACCCTTTTGTTTATATATACCTTATTTTTTACTCTTATTTATTACACATAAAATTTGAATAATTTAAAGCTTCTATTTAGAAATTTGTAAATGCTCTTGACCTTTGCTACATACATATATGAAATGCAATATAGAAAATAATCAGGTCGCTTAAAGGGCTAAAGTATCAAAAACGTGGAAACAAAGGTGAAAAAAACGTCATTTTTTAATGAAAAACGGTCTTTTTGCGAAAAACAGAATGGAGTTTAGGGAATATGATTATGTTTTATCTCCATTTATGAAGAAAAAGACATTGTTTTTACAGGTACAAGCAGCTCCGCAGTAACGGTTTTCTCTGTGTCTTGCCTGTTTTGGTCGCTTGTACTTTTTCTATGCCAGTGAGGACATGTTGTTGAATTTTAAAGGACGTTAAAGTGAGTTTCCTGCACAATATAATGCATTAGGAAATTAATATATTTTGACTAAATGGTAATACAACACCTTTGATATATATGTAACGTTTGAATTTATTTTAAATGGATGATAACTTACATTTGCAAAAAAAGCTCATACTACGACATTTTGAACATCAGATTCCTTAAAGCTAGTACATTAAATAAAGCTGCTAGGTATAGCAAAATAAACAATTAATTATTTAATATCCATGTATTTATATCGAATAAATTTCAATGCACGCTTCCTTGTGCCTGTGTTCTATTCTGTAAAATAAAAATTTATATAATAAATCTTATATTTCAGACTTTTTGGATAGCAGTATTAACAAGGACCATTTTATCAAATGGCTTTGAAAACACTTCAGTGATTTGTACTACTTAAAAACTAGAAACAAGGCGTTATCATACAAATACTGAATATTTACCCTGTTGTGTGTGAACAAATTTTGTGTATATAAACTATTTTCATTTTGATGTTATATTAGCTTAAAATCTTTATGTTGAATGCTGCGTTTACTTTATATTATATGGCTGCTACATGATTTGAATATAATGAAGATTTTAGAGATGGTACCTAAAAATCAAATTCATCTTTTCAGCTTTTTATGCCCCCGAAGGGAGGCATATTAGTTTTCAACTGTCCGTCCGTTCGCTCGTTATTTCATTCGTTCGTTCGTTCGTCACAACGTTAACTTTTTGCATGAAGGCCATTTACTCGCGAACCACTGCACCCAGGACCTTCAAACTTCACATGCTGATAGTACTTATTGAGTACACGATCCCTATTGACTTTGGGGTCACCAGGTCAAAGGTCAATGTCACCAGGTCAAAGGTCGAGGCGCTGCGGGGGCATTTGTCACCATTAGTGACAGCTCTTGTTTTCAGAGTGAAATGGTAGCTAAGTGCACCAATATACTAAGTATATTTATGGTTTTCCTCTTCTCCATGTAAAAATAGAAATATTTGATATTTAAAATGAAATGACTTTCTCAAAATATCTCAGGATAACTCTTGTATTGAATGTTTTCCAATGATTTAAGGATTTCCCTAATTATAGCCTATATCAAAAGTTTCCACAGCTAAATGAATTCAATAGAGTATACTATAGTAGTATAGAGTAACTTTAGTCTACTTTCAACAGTTTCAAAGAGCCTATAGTGAACTTCCTTTTAAAATTTAATAAAATCAAATTCCAAGACAATCAAAGAGTCTAAATCTCCTGAAAAAAATCTGAGTGAAAGAGAATCACATGCTCTTTATTACAAGCTTACCAAAACATTACCAAACATTTACCTGAAAGAAGTTATAAAAGATTGTACAATATAAAGTTAACAAACTCCTACACCATTTTACCATCAGTATTTTCCACTTATGAATGCACACAAATCAGGTGATAATTGTTGATAAAATTGTAAATGAGGGGCCTCAACATTTTTTTTTTCAAGTTGTGTAAACAGTTCAAATTGTAAATCAATGTTGATTTCTGAAGTTACCCGCTTACTATGTTTACGACAATAAATAAAACGTCTTTTAGTTTGTTTAAGGTAGTTCACCTGTATCGGAAATCATCAAATAAAGTAATATCCATTATGCTTTTTCAGCATTTATTCGTTTTTCATGAAAAGCAATGATCGTGATAGTTCCATTCAGGGAATGTTGAATTGCTTAAAATACATTGCATAGAGCCATTTCCTATTAGGTCTCTTAAAATGTTGTAATTACAACCACTATCTTTAAACATTGTAATTTTATTTGATGACAATGACTTTTTGTGTTACATTATTTGCAGCAAAGTACTCTTGAACAGTTAGGGAAATGCTTTAAGATGACTAAAGTATAAGAAACACTTCCAAAATGAATCATTGAAGTGATGAGTATAAGCAGTCTAGCTATTTTGTTACACAAACGTGATACCAATTTAACTTTTTTATTTCTCATTGTTGGATATATGCATTTTATATTTCAATATATAAATTTTGTGTAAAACAATGTATCATCATTGAGAACAATAAATAACTTTGGCTAAAAGATGAAAACTTGATAACGTTTCACAATGTCTGAAAATTTCTTTGAAGGAATTTATGCATTATTTTACTTTATCTTCATGCACTACTAAACTTTCTATCAGGGCCTCACTACAACTTATAAAAGAACTGTCAATGTAAGCTATGAGAAAAGGATGCGTGTTGTATATTGAATACAATGAGATTTTAACAAATTTAAGTCTTATTTTGTCTGCCTGATCAGTCGTTGGAAGAAAGGATCTATCTGATCTTTCTTTCATTTTTGGCCAATGTTTTATGTTGGTTTCATTTTAAGAGCTGAAATAAGACTTTTCTCGAAACACATCACAATTAGTCTTAATAGTCATAAATCGATTGTATATATTATAAAATGATGTTTTCAATGCAAAATAATCATTAAATTTGAAAAAAATTGAATTTCGACCATATTTTGAGTAGATGCGCCTATTTCGGCAGCAATTTTTGCAATAGAAAGGCCAATATTTTGTCTCCAGAATGTGTGAAAATGCACAATGCATCCATTTGAGTCATATTCATGACGGAATGAATGATATTTCAGAATCAAAGTGAAAAATAATGCATACATGTGAAACTTTTACCAAAATTTACAATGAAGCGACCATAGAGCCTAAATTTAGCCCAGAAAATGTGTAGGGGGCGGCCTCACTTAAATGTCTATATTTCTCTTAAATCTCGAATTTTCACAATGAAACTTGTTAACATGTTCGGTATTACATCTTTCTTGAAAATAGAGATGAAAATGTTATGAAATTTGATAAAAAGATATTTCTTATAGGTTATAATGCAGTAATTCGGTCCAAAATGTGCTTCCGTGGTGTAGTCAAAGAAATCCCTAATAAATAGATCCTAATTTTTCCATTTTTCGCGCAATTGCGCGTAAATCGGGGGCCAAATGGACATTATTTCACTCGTGGAATGAATTATACATAAAATAGGACACGTTTCATGCTAATACTCGCATGTTTTTGAGTTGTTTACTTGAAAACGAAAGTAGGGTGTTTATTCTGCGGACCGCTTTCTGAAATGCGGCAATATGAGGGTATCTGACTTCAGTTGACTTGCATTTCACTGCATACTATTCAGCACCCCTTTTTCTTTTCGTTTTCTTGAAGCAAATGTATGGATATCTTGTGGAAAATAGGTCTACGACGGAGTGAAAATCTAGAAACTGTAACAAAATTGTTCTGAAGTAGCTGAATTTTATATGAAACAATAAACAATTTCTTTTATTGGTATATAGCCTTAATTGGTCAATTCAGAGTTGTTCCCCTTAGATTTTCTTGGGTAGGTACCATCTCTAAAGATTATGTTCATATTTTTCCTACTAATTGGGAATCGTAAATTGATAGTTTTCATGTACTTCTGTCTTTGCATTTTGACTTTTAATATAACATAGTTTAAAACTTGGTATTTATCACAGAGTTACAATACTTACCTTTACCATAGACGTACGAATCGAAATTTTTTCTACAATGTAGAATTTGATTAAACTCTGATTTTTCAAAACTTCAGGATATACTTAGAAAATCCAGCAAATAAAAAGATAGGGTCATTTGGTTGTTATTTGGCTAGTCTGGTTTGAAAAAAATTTGCAAATTTCAATAATGGGAGTGTATGCGAAGATCATATAACGTTCATTTCATTTTCGCGAGTAGAAATTTCCTACAATGCATATTTCAGTGAAACTTCTCACATTTGTAAATAAACATGTTACCTGGTACAATAATGTAGTTACTTTGCCGGCCGATCAATACTAATCGAGAACTCTAGTATAACAGAATAAAATAGACAGCGTTTTTTTCTGTGGGATGTATCATGGATGTTCTCCGGACCGTTAAGTTTGGGAATGATCATCATCCGGAAAGTTTGCATGCTGTGATGCATTTCACAGGCATCATACTGGCCAATTCTGTCTGTTCAAAATGTAAGATATCTTTGTTGTATTCTGCTCTATCCTGTATCTTTGATAGGTCAGTTAATGTTTTACGATATTGTAGTTTGTTTCATGTTTTGATCTGCTTACCTTTAATTTAGAATGCTAGGTACCTTATTACTGTAATGTAATTTTAAATTCTTTTTTATATTAGTTCAATTATCATTTTTATTGAACATCATATAAATGTTTTATGTAAAGCACTTTGGAACGTATTTTTATATGAAAGAGTGCTATATAATTGTGGTATATAGTAGTAATAATAATGACATATAGCCTATAATGTGGTGAAATAAAATGTATATGTCCACGTGCTTATGTTTGAAATATTTGTCCATGATTAAGTGAACATCATATTTCACGCTACTTTTAAGACATCATTTGAATTCTTTAACGTGTCAGATGACTTAATATCATATTTAAACTTTAAATAGATTGTTACAGTGCCATTTTGATAAATCTTCACACAGGTTGATTTTATTTCACAAAACGTTTTATTTTCATTTCCATACAGGCTTTCTAGATAAATGACGTAACGTCATCACTTCCGATTTAACAAACGTGCAGATCAGTCTCAATATTTCTGTTTGTAAATAATGTTTATTTTATATGCAACATGAAACATTAATGCAACAATTTATAACCCACGACGAATAAGCTGTTTTGTGATTAAGGGGAGTGTATTTTGAAAGATATCTAATTTCCAGTTGTATACAAGTTATGTGCAAAAGGTTGGTACAACGGCTTGTTGATTACTATATTTGTTATGAAATTAAAAGAAAATCTCTGCTCTATATTTATCTTTAAGTTTCATGAAGATCCATTAATAGATTGTTGTTTTGTTTGAATTGATAATTTTAAAAAGCTAAAGGGCAATTACTGAACACATTCTGATGAAAGACTCTATAATGATCTATATTTGTATTAAATGTCATTAAATTGAATAAAAACATTACTTTAAATGTTGGAATTTATATATTGTAAAAAAAGTAAAGGTCCATCAGTCTAGTTAGCTAAGAGATCCTGACGGAATCTAGAAGACAAAGCATCAAGATCAGCACCCTTACTGACCCTAAGAAACAGGCCACACGACATAAATCAAAACAGTGCAGTCCTGGTGGGATTTAAAAATGTATATCATCATATACTTTTGGACCTTCAGAGTGATTATACTTCAGGGATTGAAAGGACATGAAATTACCACCTGGTTTCTTTCCTGTCGTTGTAATATTTCTGTGCAAGTTATATTCGGCGTGAAGCCACATGACTGGTTAAGTTTCCGGACAAACTTCACAGAATGCAACGCCAATAACGTCGTTGTTTCCAGGAAAATCTTTTTCATTCAATCATTACCATTGCCACTTAATTTATTGGTGGGTGCTAGGGTATATATATATATATAGTCAAACCCGGCTGCAGAACCTCCCTTGGGGACTGAAAATGCTGGTATTTGTGAAAACATATATTTTTTTCAAGACAGGTGACGTGTGACCATAGTAAGCAGGTTATATTTTTTGGAGGCTGTCTACAGTACGGGTCTGACTGCATAAGGGAGTTCATCGGTTCTAAGACAAATATTAATGTACTAAGTAATATAGCAAAAACAAAACAAAACAAAATTATGTGGGATAAGGCCGTGACTTTATTGTAAATTTTCAAATGAAAATTATGGCATATTGTAATTATATAGCATGGTATATATGAAAATGATGAGAAAATATGAAAGACAAAGCTCCAGCTAAAATGCCTGGAAGCAACATAGCAGCGCGAAGATGCAGAAAACTATGAAAATAAGCGCAAACCATACCAGACCGAATAGGAAATTGTAGGTTCTAGTACTTCGCACTAATGAGAAACGAGGCAAAGATGCTCTCAGAGATCTTTATATGACATGAGATGATATATCAACAAAAATATTCTTCCTAGATTAGGTAAATACGAAATGAAAAATAACACCAAGATCAAAATAAAATCTGATGTAAGTCAAGAAAGTCTTCAGCAAACAAACGCACAAAAATATTAAAATATTGAAAAATGTGTTTCAATGTAATATATGAACAAACGGACCGGTGCGAGGGATTTGTTATAGCAAACTGTGCTACAATAATAATATAATCCATCCAAGCGATTGACTGAGCTAACCGACAGACTGGAAACGTAAGAAAACAGGGGGGATTTACATGTCTGTTTCAACATAACCCATGTGTTAGAGGTTTGTAGCAAAGTGATCCACACATTATAATAATATGTACGGACCTACACGTACATATAATAAATGCAACTTTCGACTGATCACTAATAATCGTATGGCCGATAAGTTGAATAACCCTGTTTATATAAGACACAGTCAATCCATGGACCTGGTGAATGGCCGACCACATGGTCAAGGCCCCCTGTAACGGTTAAAGGGCGCCCGCCCAATAACACCAATAATAAGAGATGACCAACCGAGCGCGAGGTTGCAGATACGAGAAGGTCAACCTAGACAAGTGAGCTTTTATTTTGATACTGCCGTAGTATACAAGAATAAAATATTTTGTGGATCACTAAATATTGCTCACAACACGGACAAAAATTAAAATGAAATTAGAATTGACTTGAGCCAAACATTTTAATAAAGAAGTCTTTCTTTACTGTACCCCGAATAAAGATTACAATTTGTAAACGCCATTTAAGTCACGACAATAAAATAATTATAAATTGATGAAATCAGATCAATGCAAGTAATGTATGTTTACTAATAAAATCAAGTTTATATACGCGTACACGCCTTATTTTTGGCCTCACTTCGTTCGTCCGAAAATAAATTATTTCTTTCCTTTACTATATAACTAATACCAAACAAACAACTTAAACTGGTTTCATTGGTGATTAACTACTGTTCATATAACAAATCAATATCCCAATAACACAATGCATCAATAGAACGCCTTCAAAATATACATAGACAGAAATACCATAATTCTTTTCAATATGCCGAAAGAAACATAAAATATACCGAACATATGCAGTAAGACAGAATACAGAATGGCAATTCATATGTAATATGACAATACTTGTCATGTTATCTTAATCTTTACGCATTATTATTATTATTATTTTTTTTGTTTTAATTTCTTCTAAAAACTACCCAGAAAGACAGGTTAATCGTATGCTGCGAGCCGGCTGCCCCAACCCTATCTCTTTTTTCTATTTTTTATTATATTTTTATATAAGAGGGGGGAGGTAGGGAGAATCCGAGGCTCTGACCAGCGAAAAGGCTCTCTCCACCCCCTGCTTTCCGAATATTTACTACCATCAATGTTTCTAGTAGATAAAATAAATGTGCCAAACAGAACAAAAACAACACGAAAAACTGGGTAATGTTCATGAGTTGTCATCGAATTATAAATCGATGAACAAAACAATGTCCTACAAAAATATTTCAATTAGGTTGTTTTTTTTTACAGAATAAATGACATTAAGACCATCTCCTCATATTTCTGCAAATACTATGCCAGACTATGGCGAACCTGCATGCTATCGCTTTGTGTAGTAAACCCGCGCTAATTCATGATATCCTCGTGCTTAAAGTCAAACCAAATTTAACAAAAAACAAGAAACAAAGTACCAAAAAGAAAAAGATAGTAACATTCGGAATGTTTATAAATGAATACATGCAGTTTAAAATCAAGTCGGTTTCATTCAACCGTATTGTTCCATGATGATTAAATGTACCAACAGAAGCATACTAGAAAAATTGAGTTTATACACACACACTGTAAAGAGTTTGTTCTCTAATATACCACAGATTACAGAAGCGGCGTGACATGTTTGGTGCAGCAGTACATTTTGTGGCAGGGTTCAGCAGTATGGTTCACCATTGTGACCCTGAAATAGATTAAACTTGACGGCAGAAATATGTTAAAAAAATAACAAAGTTACTGTAATGGGAAGGGTGGGAGGGAATTTGTGTAAATGATCTGTCCTCTACGGATTTCCGATAAAGAATGTACTTGTCACTGCACTAAATTTGCCCATGAAAATCCCGTGGGATTAAAACTTGTCAGACTAGTATTTGAACGACTATAAATACAAATACAGGTGCAGATTAGCAGTGAGGCGTTATGTTAGGCAAGACGATACCCACCAAAATTAAAACAATTTATTTCATAAGAGAACATAAATTTACTTAATTTCTACGTCTTTAACAGTATATTTTGTGTTGGATCCGGGCGGTTTTACTTCATCTTAGTAGAATCTGTTTTATCGTCGACTGTTGTAACAGTAATAATGGCAGCTATTTGTAGAGATGAGATGTTTCAAAACACTGATTTTTATTGAATGACCTCTATTTCGGATTGCGCTCCAGCAATCTTCGAGTGACGTCACGCTCTTTTTTAATAAGCTGATGTTGTCTTACTCCGGTCGCTCAGAATGAAATAAGGATTTCGAAAAACTGGTTGGACTGCTGTCGGAAACACAATACGGAAAACTTTTACCCGATTAAACAAACAAACTTTCTTAGCAAATTCAGCATGTACTATGCTTTTGGATAATTTTAACAAAAACGTATACCGGGTATTATGCCAAAACAACACACACTGGCGTTATATGCCAAAGTACAATCATTATTACAATTATCAATGTCATATATGTGGACAAACAGCTAAATACCGGAGATAAATATACATCATATTAAATTATTTTTTCTAACTTAAAACTCTTCACATATATTTTTGAAATCAGTACCAGTTTTAACGGAATTTAGTTGACATTATATTGTTAAACTAGGCTAAGACAAGCCTTGCAGTGTTTGGAAAATATCCCCTGCGTATAT
Source organism: Mercenaria mercenaria (assembly GCF_021730395.1). Taxonomy (NCBI): domain Eukaryota; kingdom Metazoa; phylum Mollusca; class Bivalvia; order Venerida; family Veneridae; genus Mercenaria; species Mercenaria mercenaria. The sequence continues at coordinate 47,306,342 of NC_069363.1, read as the reverse complement.
CAGAGTAGTTCGGGAAAATTAACGGAAAATGATATTTACTTTCTACTGCATAAATATTCACAATATCCACATATTATATTTTGTCTTTCAATTCCAAGGCCACAACCTGTTTAAATGCTACTACTTAATATTAAGGACGCAAACTGAATTACTTTCTTGTTACTTTTGATTTTGTGAAAATATTCCTAAGATTGAAAAACTATTTAATAGTTCATATAATATGACAGCTTAGGTATATCTCTAAACTTGGTATGTTCATATTGAATAATTTGATCTCTCATTCTTCCTGATAAAATGGATGCGAAAATAGTTGACTTCTTTGAAAAGTTAAGCCATAAATCACTGAGTGCTAGATCGTCTATCACGTTTTTTAACAGTGACCCAAGATTTGACAATTAGCACTATCACATTGAACAGTAAATAACTTGAACATTATATTTTTTTTTGTAATATGTTGACAAATGAGTGAGAGGATGAACTCCATACCTAAAATTGCACATTTTGGTGTTTGTAACTTTACACCTAACATAGTTTTGCAAAATTTGATATGTACCTTATCAACCTCTATTAAAATATAGATGCCCCATTTTTCAGCTGAATAGAGAATAATAGATGATACAAATGACAAATAACTTGAATATTGTTTTAACATCTATAGCAGATCTTTTGATAAGACTTACACACACCCTTGTTACCCGGATAATACAAAATGATACGATAACTCCAACATGCTATAAAATGGCCGATCAACGATTTTGAAAATTTCACATTCTTCGGTAAGTTGCTGTGGCTTGATAAGAGATTTTAACCCCCAGGTGTTGCAGAAAGAACGAATGGCGATTTGTTTCCATGGAACTCAAACTATTTTACTGTATTTTTGTGAATACAATACACAATATGTTAAATAGTTTACAAAAACCATGTAAGTTTAGTTTGAAAAATCATAAAAAAATATTTAGAATTGTTTCTCATGCTTGTAATTCACTGTATATACGACTCTACCATTTCACTATCTAATATAGTTTACAGAAAGTTGTTTACTTTTGCCGTTTTAATGTCAAACCCATTTTTATTGATCTGTGTATGAAAAATGGATAATAGCCAAAAATGACCATGGATAATGCCCTACATATGTTGTCTTTGAAAGTGGATAATAGCCAAAATTGATTTTTTTCATTGACATCCCATTACCAGTTTTGTGTGCGTGGACATGTTTTGATAAATTACTTTGTAACAACATGATGATATGAGCCTGTTAACATTTTTATGCTTGTAACAGGCACAGTGTACAACTTGCACCTTCCTGGTATCAAGTACACATGTGCATAAGTATTATTTCCCCCCCCCCCACCCCCATGTCCCTTTTTACCCCACGGTCTCCATATTCCATATAAAGTATACATGTATTTGATTGTCAACTACCTTTTATAATCACTAATAGCACAAACCCTGTTCACATTCTGAATGCCTAGGTGTACATATTTAGGGTTGCCAGCACTCTGGGTGAATAAAATTCCCTGACTTTTCCCTGACCAATTCATGTTTTTCACTGACCAAAACCACCAAACATTTAAACGGCTTCCTGACCTCCCATATAGCCGTCCAATCCTCCCATTATTTTTTTCCAAATGTTTTGTATTTATTTTCCAATATATTAAACATAAACATCAAACACAATGATAATAAACATGGTTTTCTTTCTTGTATGACTGTTTGGTGGTCAAGTCAATGAAACATAATTGTGACTATTGGTCAGTGAAACCTAATTATTAAGAGATATGTAACATATCAAAAGCATCTTTGCAAGACATGTAACTATCAAAAATCTAACATCTTTTAAGGTACACTTTCCTCATGGTAAAACAATAAAGTATGGTTAATAACAAGACCATTGGAACCCTGCTAGTATTAGCAAAATATCATTCTCAAAAATCCAAGATCTGTTATTATACAGTTTCCCAGAGACAAAAACAATAAAATACCATGACTAATAGCAAAACCATTGGAATCATATTGACAAAGGATCACTCTCAAAATCCAAGATCTCTTAATATACAGTGTCCTAGTAGTCACTGTGGCAAAAGCAATAAAGCATCATGACTAATACTGTAGTAGCAAGACTATTGGAATCCTATTGGATTGGCAAAACATCTCTCTCAAAATCCAAGATCTCTCAATAGTTTCCTAGTGGCATAACTTTAAAGCATTGATAATAACAAGATCATTTGAAGCATATCTGCAAGGCATAATTCTTAAGGCACACTTTCTTTGTGGCAAAAACAAAGCAACAAAACACAAAACAATAAAGCATAGTTAATAACAAAAAGAGTTTTCACAATATTCATGACTAGAAAATATTGTGTTAGTCTTTAGAGCCTGTTTGCCCATGTTTCCTAATGAAAATGACCCTCCACCACAAATAACACATCTTGCTTTATTCATATTTTTTGGATTTTTTCCTACCCAACTCTTAAACTCAATGTCTGTCAGCCAACTGTCATTGAAAGATGTCTGTTTACTACTCATTATTGGATAGTTGGTTAGTTTGTCATGCTAGTAGGGAAGTGCCTGAAATAGTAACTTGTTTATAATATATGCCATCAACAATGTACTTAGATGTGTTTGTTATGATATTATTTAACAAACAGAAAACACCTGGAGTACCTACAACAAAAAAGTGTATTAGAATAATGTTAGTTGTAAGATCTCCTCATGTGTCACTTTCCTACAAAATAACAAAAAAATGTTAGTTAGCTCTGGAGGCAAGGGTTGCAAAACCTTTCAGTCTTCAAGCAAAATCAGTGTTTAAAGAAAAATGGGGGGTTTAAACAAATTAAATGCTTGTTACAGTATTACATCATTAAACTTTATTTTTAATTACTTAAATTTAATGCTTGAAGACTGCCATAGCCATAAAAGTTTAAAATGATTAACTTCTTCGAGCTTTGAAATAATTTTTCCCTGACTTTTCCCTGACATTCCAGGATTTTCATTTTTCACTGACTAAATTTTAAAATTCCCTGACAATTCCTTGACCTTGAAAAAGAAACCAATTTCCCTGACTTTTCAAGACTGCTGGCAACCCTGAATTATTGGTACACCAAGATCTCTCTTACACGCTCACGCACACGCAATCCACGTCACATGTTGTAATTGGAAATCCCGGACGACCAATTCACCGTGACACAGTCATAAATTGTTTCCGTAAACGCGGGATTCATTTCCATAGTCCAGCTCGATGTCAGGCTCTTGACATCGTCAAGATAACCAACGCTGGGCTCTAAATAACGGACGATGTCAGTAGGGAACTGTTGTATTTAGCGACGAATCAAGATTTAATCTCCATCACGGTGACGTATAGGTCAGAATATAGAGACGCCGCGACAAACGTTTCGCAAATAACTGTGTGCGTGAGGTTTATCCGTACAATGGTGGCAGATTCATAGTATGGGCAACAATAAAGTCCACCTTCAAGTCCACCCTTGTATAGGCTGTCATACAGAGAAATGGTGGCTATACGCATTATTGACTGCACTGACGTTGAAGCATGGAAAGAAATATGATCTCAGACGATATTCATTTTTTGATGATATTTTTTTTTCTGTTATGTTTACTTTGATTACACATATAAATTTTTATGGCTAAACATCAGTAGGTTATAAATATTGGCTATTACAATACTTGTTGCGTTTCTTTTTCGTGTCAGTTGACTATTATCCATATAACATTTTGGGCTTTATCTTCGAAATTTCTGTGAACACTTTGGTCAGTATCCATCGACTAATACATATGCTTATATATTTGTAAATTTGGGTTATTTGATCTAAGATAAAAACTTCCTAACATGTTCATATCATTGTTTATATAATAACTGAAAATTACAAAATAACATTCATTACCAAATCTCAATTAAATGAGGTTGACAACGGTTTGAACCGCCAAACTCGTTCTCAAAAGCAAAATGTAAACATTGTTAAAGGGTTTCCAAAGTGAATAATATGTCCCATATGCAAATTGTTTAGTGCAAATGGTACAGCTTGTAAACTAATTTGAATCAGTTATAACACTTTAAACGATCAGAATGAGTAATTAGAAAAAAATGAAATAAACAATGTCCTTACCAAGTTTGACAGTTCATCCAGTTTGTAGTATTTTGGAATTATCATATCATTTTGTATTATCCGGGTAACAAGGGTGTACACAAGTAATACGTAGATAAAAGAAACTAAAAACAACTTCGATAGTTTCATAATTAATGTGCCATCGGAGCCAAACCAGGGACTGGCGTTTCTCAAATGTACGAAATCTGTCTTATTAACTTTTACCTTTAGGCCCAATTAGTTAGGGTATTTATTAATATGATTAGATATTAAAAGTATTAGCATCAATAAAAATCTTACCATATCGTCTTTAAAAAGTAAAATAAATACACATAACTGGTTCAGATCGCAAGCAAAGATCAGCATTGGTAAAGATATGGAGAAGAAGTTTTCTCCTTATTGCAGTTCAACATATACCAAAGAAGTCAAATGAATTACAGGCAGTTTTAACACATGCTACAACTTTATTTTAACTTGCTCTGATCATATATACTATTTTACAATTTTCATGGTCTATTTAAGCACATTATAATTTGCTGTTATCATATAACAATTTCTTAAGGCCTATGCTATTTTGACAATGCAAAATTCCTATGTAAAACCGAGATTGTCGTAACAACGCGAGAAATGCACGGGGATCAAAAATAAACTAATAATAATAAAACAATGTATCTTTGAATAGATTATAAGGTATCAAAATGACACTCAAAAACATGTCCCAACAGTGCACTAGAAGAAAATGCATAGAAATTTTTGGGGTAAGTATTTGGTACCGTAAGTCTCATATATATACAATATATATATTCTTCAATCAAGGATATGTCAGTGTAAATGAGCTGAGCGTTCGTTTTCTAAGAAAACGTCGTTAAACTGTGTTACACGAATCACACGTGCACCGCGTTTTTACAAAAATATGTCCGCCATGTTTTCTTCAGTGAACGAAATAAAAGAGTATTTTACCTTAGATTTCCTTGTTGTAGAGTACGACTGACTTTCTAATCTAAATAAAGCATCACTTTTTATAACATCCCACTGTCCGATCTTTCCGATCACTTAACGATCACTCACAATTACAAAATAAAACCAACGTGTCATCAAAATTATCACTTTACACGGCTTCATGGACATCACGGCCTACTAACATTAAATTTATAATCATGCGCCAACCAGACAAATGATGAAAGATCGGGACTTTTTCAAAGATATGTTTTATTTCCTGTAATTTTCTGATATTCTAATCTTTAAACAACTGAATTGTATGCACAGAAATAACGAAAAATTTATGCAATATAACTTTTAGTTTAAAAATATGGACCTATCTTTTTCAGGCCCAACAACAGACATGTATATGTCACAAACCCGGCCTGTCCTCGAAATCAGTGTCAAAGGTTACTAGAACATAAATACAATAAATAAACAACCGCTTACTATGTTCTTGTAAGTCCTGTAAGATGAAACGGCTCGCGTTTATACATTCATATATATTCCGTATCGGGAACATTGACAATCACAAATCGATCCTTACCACGAAGATGAAAACAGTTACTTTTATGCCTTTGTTCACATTTCAAACATGACGATTCACATATACGTTGAAGAACGTAAATTTCGTGCTTTCCGACCCACATGGTGTGTAAGCTTCTGTAATTAAAAGTATGGTGTATTCGGCAAACCATTTGTAATTTCCGACGTGGTAAATGTCATTGAGAGTATCAGTTATGTTCACGGAATTTAATTGAATATTTATGTTTTATACTTGCAAAAGAAAAACTTGATGGTGATGGTCGCTTGCTTCGAATTCCTCGCCCATCACCGACGTGGGATCAAAAACTCACTTGAGGTGTAAAACTTTTCACGTAAGGAAGCCATCCAACTGAGGTTAGTTGTCTCGATCTAGGTACTAGTCTGAGCCCCCAAAAATGTCTGGAGGAGCACCTGGAGCCTTTCCCCACCAACAAAGCCTGGGAAGAGTTCATAGTGTCGTTTCGGTGTTACTCTCAATCAAACAAAATAAACATTGTTCCCGTTTTTATTTGTTTGTTTGTTTATATTGTTATATAAATGAATATTCAAAAAGGGTTTGTTTGTTTCAGTGTAACGTCAAAATATAATATTACAATTATATATCAACAGTGAACGCCACATGCATTATATTTTCACGAGGGGTTAATGCTTTAATCTTACATGTAAAACAAACATATTCCTAATGTATAAAAGGTAAAGGTAAATATATATGTAAGTGTGTGTACTCGTGGAATTAAATGTTAAGTGCAAAAAGTATATATTCACTGTGCAAATCATCCTTGCTAAATAATACGTACGATATGTTTGCTTTCTCACTGTCTAACATGTCCGAAATGATCTATTCTTATCATAGAGTTCTAGTTTATTTTTCACCTTAAATTAAAGCAAACGTGTTCAATATAATTTTAAACATAAATTTTGAAGTTTAGTAGGCTGTAGCATTCTCTAGGTCAAGGGTATTTTTATACCTTTCTGTAGTCAGTCATTATCTATTGTAAAAATCATTTTTAACCAAAGTGGACAATTTCAAGTACTTGAAAATGCAGCTTTCTAAAAGGTCCGTTAGAACTCTCGATGTCATTTGTCAGACATACATTGTAAATAAATAATATTATTACAAAATTAATACTGCTATTTCTTTTGTTGCACTTTGCGGACTTATGATAAAGTTATATATATATATATATTTATCTGAGCAGTACAATCCCTGTAAATGAGCACTACGTAAGCGCTCAGGCCCTTCTCGCACAACATACCTATAGTTCGGACTTCTTTCATGTGTAAAGGCATGTGCACAAAAATGACAAATTTTGCCAACACCTGGTAAATTGTAATGTGTTTTTTTAGAAAAGTAATAAACGGAAATAGAAAAAAAGCTCTCATCTCATTTACACGGATAGTTTAGCTTTATTATGTATGTTATAGTTTTTCGCAGTTATGCACGATGGCATAGAATACTTACCCCGAAAATTGTGACACGAACATACTGATAACTTTTCCCACTTTACTTTTTTAATTAAGGTAAGAGTTCAGCACTTCATGGTTTTGATGTATTGTCACATTGGAATAACGTTTGTTTTACAGTAACTTCGAAATTCCTCAGAAATAATATCATGTACCCCACCCACTTAATTCATAATATCAAAATAGCATAGGCCTTAATGGTTTATGATCAGTGAAGCAGAAATATACAGTCAGCTTTCTTATCTCTTAGGCTAAATCCAAACAGGTTATCGCTAAACAAATGTTCTGACTCACACAATTTATTTAACCTTTTCTGTGAACTAGGGAGAACACTTTCGCACTGCTGTTTACAAAATAAATCCCCTTCTGTAATAACATTGATTTGATTGGTCCCCTTTCTTGAATAAAGTTTCAGTGATTCCCTTCGTCCATGATTCAGGCTATATACGTCTCCCGCAAATGAAATTAAACAGCCGAACAAGATATGTTGTAAAAATCTGTTTCGAATCAATGAAAAAGTCAAGAAAGACTTTATTACTGATGCTGTTTTGTTTTTGGTACATTCAAAATTTCGTCTTCAGTTATAGTCAGTCTAAATATTCGACAGAAATGTTCATCGTTTGTAATAAAATTATCACTGTCAATTTCAGTTGCACCTGCAGAATTTGCAAAATACTTATTAAATTCATTCAAAGAAACTTCCCAGCAGTACTTTTAGGTTTTTTACGGAATCTCTTTAACACATTTTTCTTAAATTTACGAGATGAGCATTTACTTATTTTAGAAAAAAAAAAACAATCAATCTTTCTTTTTTTTTTAGCAATGAAATATTTACATTTACCTATTCGTCAGAAGATTCAGTTTCCATACAAGTTTTTCTTCCCGATTTCCGTGTTAAGTTACTCTAGTAAATCGTGTCAGATAGAATTCAATAGTGCAGTTATCATAAACATTTGTTTAAATGTAACACATTCCTTTCTCTCCTTCACAATTCTGCAATGTTTTATTGACAATTATCGTACGTTTCGGAGTGTATAAGCAAAATGCGTGTGCACGAACTAAACGCAAACAAAAATCTGAAATTAGAGCGTACATTTAAGTGTGTTGTTCTTGAGAAAAACCTGAAGACGGATACTCAATGAACTGTATACTTCATGTTGTCAACAATCAATATCTTATCATATGAGAGACATAAATTATTGCCCAGTCTCAATTAATATTAATGAAAATGTTACCATTAACAAAATTTCGTACATTGTTACTGGGTCATTATAGGGTCAAACACTTTGCCACTAGGTCAGATCAGGGAAAAGCCTTGCTAACATTCTATAGAGACCATATGTTCTACCTGATCTTCGTAATACCTCGACTGAATGATTTTCTCAGAGAAATCTAGGATATAACTGAAACTGAATTATTTCAGGTAAAAAACTATGTCTATCAAATAATAGAAAAAACCCGTTACCACTCAACAGGTCATATTTTCTGCCTGATCATTATACAACATGGTCATTATTATACATTCTAGGTCATGTTTGAGTTTTTTTAGGGTTAAACCTAGGCCACAAAGCCAGGTCGTACAAAACTTTGCCAGATAGTCTTTTTTATAAAATCTAGGTAAAGTTAAAACTCGAGCTGTTTAATGTCAACATAGATCACTTTGTTAAATGCATATGAAATTTGGTGAACAGGTTCTATCTGATTTTAATAAAACTTGATCAGGATATTTGATTTAAAGTGGATACTGAGGCACCTGGAATATGCAGTAAGTCGGGTTAGTGATACAAGGCCTTCTTCGTCATCTTGTTTCAAATGTCAAGGTCATAAATATCATTTGGTGTAACAGGGAACTTACTTATTGAGCTACAGCCACAACAACAACAACTGTTGTTCTCTTCAATAATCATACTGTTTAACAAAATACGATAATATATTATATAGTTATAAATGTCAACAATTCTTAAGCATAGTCTAAGTTATTTGAAAAAAAAATCTATATTTTAAAATAAAGTACGAGCTTGTTTCACACCGTTTTGCATTTTTTATAACAACTTTTCCCGTCCAGTTTTTGAAATTTTGTATAATTTACGATCGTTCCTCAAATCTCAAACAGACAGATTTCAAAGTGAAGCTATAGAAAAACTGCAGACAATTCAATTTACCAATTATTTTGATAAAATAGCCATACAAGTTGTATTGGTAAACAACACTTATAAAACACAAACAAGAGATCACAGAGTGATCTTCACGCCAACTATTGAGTCATTTTTGAACGTTCCAAATTTCAAGACTAGCTGAAATTCCTTATATTATAACTAATAATAAACCTATACCCTAAACAAGAGAGACGGCACCATTAACGAGTTATATGCAATTATTATTGCTTTCTTATTATGGAAACAAAGAATGCACATATAATTACTTATATTATAACTAATAATTAAACCCAGAAGTTTGAGTACTAAACAAATTAATCATCAATCTTCTAGGGTAGTCCATTCACTGCTGAGGTGTAATAGGAAAATAATGAACAACTTGAATCATTATCTCATTAGTGTTTGCAGACTTTATGACCCTTCTACAGGTAAGGCCATAAAAACCAATTAACTTATTTGAGGGTCACTGGATATAAAATTATATTAGAAACCAAAATAAACAATGGGCCATAACTCATTAAAATATGTTGAGCCAGTCTTATTTTCAGGGGGACACAACTAGGGTACCAATACATCATTCTGACAAAGTTTGGTCAAAATCCCCCAGTAGGTTCTGAGGAGATGCGATAACGAGAAATTGTTAACAGACGGACGGACGGACCACGGACGCCGAGTGGTTTGAATAGCCCATCAACTGATGATGGTGGGCTAAATATATGTCAATAACACGTTTTGCTAGGGATTGTATTTAATTTAATGAAAAATTATATCTTTTAAGAAATAATTTATTTATAAGTCATGAGTAACATTAACAGCCAACTAGTAATAATATTGCCTAGCTTTTATAAAATACGACCGTCAGGGAAGTAATTCTAAAACTAAAATTTACGCCCACGAAAAGAAAGGTCTAAGTCCACAAAAATCTTTACCAGGTAGGGACAAGTCAAAATATACCTAGAAATTGGAAGTAGCATCCATGTTGTACCACAGAAAACGGGTCTCCATTTTTCACTACGGCCAATAATAACGAGGCGAAAAAGGTCAATACTGGATAATTCAAGGGCCATAATTTGTTAAGTGCCAGTGACGATTTGGCTCATTATTGAACCTGAGATATAATGCTCATAAACATTGTGATTTCAAGTTTCATGGTGATCGATGAAAAGTGATCGAGTTAGAGAGCGGACAAGGCCCATTTGGACAGTTTTGTTCTATTCAAGGAACTTTTTCAGGTCCAACCATTCTATTAGTTTGTTAGTCCTATGCTCAAGCATTGCCAAGTTTTAAGGGCTATTTGCTTTATGTCAAACAAATGACCCTGGGGCGCAGCCTCTTTTCACCCAAGGGACATAATTTGAACAATATTTTTAGAGGACTACTAGGCAATACTACATACCAAATTTCAAAGGCCTAGGCCTTAATCTTTTAAACAAGAAGATCTTTTGAAAGTTCTTTTCCTTTATAAGTCTATGTGAAACTTTGGACCCCCGGGGCGGGGCCTTTTATTACCTAATGATAATAATTTGAACGATTTTGGTATAGGACAACTAGGTTATACTGCAAAATATCTAAGCTCTGGGCCTTATGGTTTCAGAGAAGAAGATTTTTAAAGTTTTTTCTATATAATTTTATATTTTCTAAAATAATTCAAAGTGCACAGTAAGCAGTAGGCAGTAAGCAGAAAGCAGTAGGCAGTAAGCAGGACACTGTCGTTTACGGTTTGTCCTGAGTTAGACAGTCATTAAAAGGTTAACAAATTATATCCCACCTCAACGGCCACCATCAAGAATAATTAAAACGCATATTAAAAGGCTGGTTGACTGATTGCAAACACACGGAGAAAATTAAACTAAACCTATAATGTTACTTAAGGTACATTCTATAGCCAAAATATCGACATTTTAGTGCTTGTCTTTACAATCATTTTGCGATTTTTTACTGAAAAGTTACACAATTTGATGAATGAAACACCTATTGAAAAAAAAGCTCTCTTTTGAAGTATATATCTTGAAAAACAAATGCCAACTTGTACCCGAAATTCTGGACAGAAGAAAGAAATTATAATTTTTAGGAGGTCATGCTTTTTTTTTCAAAATCGATAGCTGCTACACATAAGCGTTATTCTGTCTAAAATTGTGACCAAAACTTACCTAGATAATTTATCTACTTCCTGCAAGCAATCAAGTTTTAAATAAATTCGATGAAAATGCCTGTTAGAGCCGATCATTTCAGATAATTTTTAGTTTCTCTTTTTTTTTTTTTCATGCAGACATCATCGTTTCACTACTAATTTGAGATAAATCTACGTATTTATGTCAAAAATCCATAATATCATAACAAGAGCAATACACACAAAAGTCAGATGTGTCAATTTTAGTTTTAGAAACGGTTGCAGTCACAAAGTAATTGACAGAAAAAAAATGTAAATTTCAGCATATTTTTCACACTAAAATGAGATAGCGCGTAGAAATGTGATCAGGCTGAGCACATGGCCTTATGGATAACATGATTTTCAGCGCTTAACGTGAAAACAGTTTAAGAACATGATTCACAAATATTAAATTTATGCTTTAATCTATATGCGATACATTATGCATATGAGCATAATTCACGATAATATCGCTTATGGAAGTAACTGGAATAAATTTGGACTATTTCCTTCGGAGGTTTACATGACTGTGCTGTCAAAAGGCGTCATGTGTGTTTACATAATTTGACAGGTAGAGTTGCTCTGGTAGGAACGATGGTAAGTGAAAAATATATAGATTTATGTAAATGAATTATTTTTGCAACGAGTTCAGACAAGGTTGATAATCAGTCGACTCTGTTTCAAGATCTGGGGATGATTTGCCTAGTCATAACCATTTAGACGTATCCTGTAGATATGTGGCGGAAAACACACTCTGACACTGTGCACAGTAGCAAATGCATGTATCACTGTCACTTGAGTTTATCATTAGATCTACTGGTAGATGCAGAATTAACGCATTGTTTCATAGATAGTGAATCGATCAGAATAGATCATTGTCGAATTGACTTAAGTTTAACTTAGACGGCCAGAAACCCTCAGTATGCCATAAAACATGTTTGACTGGAAGTGCTGAACCATCAAGATTTCTAAAGTAAGGCCGACCGTGCACTTTATTGAGTCGGCTAAAGGCTGAAAGCCTTTTGACGAGTCCTTGCTGTTCAGCGATTCTCTAAATGGACCGAATAACACGTGAAGGGATGTAGTTCCATTAGATTTCTCAAACTTCAAACAGTTCACTGCATGAATGAAGTTAAGTTGTGTCAATTCCCTTTGCTATGACCAATATACGATGTAATCTGTCATATTTATGACTTGTAATTGTGCAATACTCGAATGTAACTCATTAAGCATAAATGTGCATTTTAAGAATTGCGCAGGCTTACAAAGCTTGGGTAACACCCAGCGAAAGACAAAAAGTAGTTCCACAGGGCTCCAGATAAGATGCGTATTGGCGTAAATTACGTATAGAAATAATGCAAATACGCATGTCTAATAATTTCTAAGCGTATAAAAACGTATATAAAATTACAGAAACGCACACAATGCTTTTTTAAAAACAAAATCTGAATCGTCTGGATGCGTTAGGTAACATAGCCGATCAGCCTTAATTCTCCCACATTGAACGTAAACACGCATCGTATGATTTCTATAAACTTTGCGTGGGTTGAATTTTGCAGTCAGTAAACGGATAAATTATCGGAAGAAGAAGCTCTTACTGGTTTGTTTAGTTACTACTGATATTAAAAATGATTTTAATTCTTATATTTCGAGAAATAAACAAATCGGCGAAACATTAAATTGTATTTTCTTGTAGTTTTTGAAATCGAAAGACGATCGTCTATGTTTGGCTGCTTTCACGAAACGAAACAACTTTTTTATGAAAAGATTTAAATAAGAGGTAATTTAACCGTAAACTTCAATGTCAGATACTGCCAATTGCTGCTAAATGTCTTCGTATCATCACAATTTGTAAAATATATTGTTGAAACTGGAGAAAAGTGTAATCGTATCCGGATATAATATTTTGGGTAAATATCGAGCTGTGTTATGAAATTTTAAGAAAAAAACTAAAAACAAACTGAAACTGGTAGACTATACTGTCAGTACATCAATCATTAGCCGACTCAGGCCCTTCAGGCCTTTGATTTGTCTTGTGCTTGTTTCAGATGAATGAATACCTGCACCATGGAAATAATGTCATTTGTAAACTGTTTGAACCTGTGCTAGACGTGCACGTTGGTCAACATTTCTTATTCAACAGGAATAGCCTGTATGATGGCGACCAACAACAGTACTGACAGGTAAATGTCAATATTCTATGTAGAATCTACCATAACTTTGTAAAAAAAGAAAAATGCCTGTTAGTAAGCCAAAGAAAGGACACCTCTGCTTAGCTGACAAGGTCAAGGGTCTGAATGAAGCATTGTCATGTTATGATTTTTTTTTGTTTTTTAAATCAACTTTCTCAGAATCTTTATATAATTATGTCTATATACCCAACAATTTCACCTGTGCACCTTTTCAGTTAATAAGTGTCAGATTTCTTTTAATATTCTTTAAATAAAATGTTTTTTTTTCAACTTTATTTCCCTTGAAAGGGAGTTTTATTGGATACAAAAGCAGCTTTAAAATTCACATGTTAAAGACTGCTAAACTTCCACAAACTTTAAGCCAAAAGTGATGTCCCTTGTGCACCCTTTTTTGACATTCATCAATTATCACAGCATTACTGTTATATTTGGAGGCAGTTCTATATTTAAGCATTATATAAGAAACCCGGGACAATTTAAATTCATTGTTTGTATTTTCTCCCAAGTTACCAGTTTTCAGGTTTAAAAGTAGAAACATCAATTTTATTGCTTCTAAAGCTCTTAAGTTTACCGAAATATGTATTAAATGTTCACTAGTAAATATCTTACTTACTATGAACACATTCTATGAGTATATTTTTTTCTGCAATTTGTCCCCTATGCATCTTCTTAGTAACATTATAAAGTATGTATGAATTTCACTATTTCATTTTACCATGCATGGCATTTTGTCATTTTTCTGCTCTGAATAAGCAGTGCATGTAAACCAAATGTTTCCAATGTGTTAGTTATGTTTAAAGTCACTTATTTTTCGTTTAAAGCATTACATGCTTTTGAATTTTCATGTTTTTGTTGAGAAAATTTCAGTTTTGTAGTTATTTTGTGGAATAAACAAAATGTTCATAGGTTTTGATGATCACTGTGACCATTAGTCTTTGTCTGAACAGAAAACTGATAATTAATGAATACATGTATTACTTTGATTGTCAGTATGTGTCCCATGTGCATCTGTAAAATAACACAATTTTGAGTTGACAATTTTAGAAATTAAAATCACTTAACATTCTTGCAATTTGGCATGTGATTTTTAAACCTGCAAAATGTGAGAAAACAAAATAGGTTTTATAATAATACGTTAATCATATTTTATTCAGCAACAAATTTTCTTGGTAAAATTTTATTTTCATGTCAGATTTGTGCAGAAAGGGCGATTTAAAAACCAGTGTCCACAAACATTTGATTGAATAAGTTTTAAACCATACACATACACATATTACTTATCATATTATCCTATTACTTATTATATGTTGAAACAAATACTGTTATACAGATTTCCTTGTCATTTTAACACTGCAACATTTATCACTATCTTACTGGAAATTTACTGAACTTTTGAATGAAAGGCTGACATCTAATTGGTATTCCTCAACTGTATCCAAAGTTATTTCCTTGAAATTTGAAGTATTTGGTATCATTAAAAAGTAGGTGACCACCATAAGAAATAGGTTTGAATTTTCAACACCTATGTCACACTTTTGCCTCATTATTTTGAAAACCACTCATATGTTTCCTCATAGTTTTTCTATACTGTACATATTTCAGATGAAGATATAAGATGAACCAAAGAAATAATGGGACAATGAATGCTATAATTGCCAAGAAGACTGCCATATTTACATACAATTGTATACAGGTAGGTGTTTAAAAAGTGTTTTGAAAATAGATGTGGCATTCAGCACTTATTTTACAAACTGTAAAAAATGATTAAAGAATGTACTTCTAAATTGTTTTTAATATGAAGTGTCAGCAATTGAAATTTATAGAGAAACCACAGTTAATTGTGAAAGAAAAAAAACATTATGTATATATAAATAAAGTTGGTCCTTCACTCAGTTACAGTATGATATGGTGAATAAAAAACCCTCATTGAAGCCTTAGGGAGCTTTGGCTAGACCATGAACAGAAGACATCAAAAAGGTACAGGATAGTTTAGGGCTATATTAAATTCTTTCATGTAATTGTTAATTATCAGTTCAAATGAAACTTGGTATACAACATTAGCATGAAATGGACCTGCACATATTGTCAGGACTATCAAATTTAAATATTTGTTTCTTCAGTGATTATGTCATTTTTTTTCAAATTATCCTTTCACAGCTTCCTTCATACCTTGTGCATTAAAGCTCTTTCTGCAGATTCCATCATATTCAAATGGATCATGGTATACTTCATGGACAAGCAGCAGAAATACACATACTATAATAAATTTTACATCTTTCCTAAAATTATGGCCCTTTTAGAATTTTGAATTAAATATTACAGTTTCTTTCGTTCTTTATGTACTCATCTCCTCCCCAACTTTGTATCCAGTACCCTTGAAACTTGTAATACACTTTTACCATGAATGTAATGGCCTTTACCTATTTTAGCCTAAAATCTAAATTAGGGGTGTTATGTCCCCTTTTAAACTATTATATTTCTTCTCCTACAGTTTTCATACTGTGCCACAATAATAAAATAAGTTGATTTGAAATTATCAACATGAAGTGGGCATGAACATATTTCAGGTTACTTTTTGAGTTATTGCCTTTAAAATATCATATTTATACACTTGTACATTGTGGTGGCCTACACACAGTTTCAAACAATTCAAAATTTAGTATACATTATGGACATGACTTGATCATGTGCATAGTATTAGTTGAAAATGAAGATGCATGAAGACAAATAGACACATATATATCATCTGTTAGAATTCATAGCTAGGTCTTAGTCTTTATTTCTTGTGTAGGGTACTGTTTTTCCACTTCTTAATGACATTTTCTTCATAATGTCTGTCAGACTAATAATGTTATAATTCTAAGATTTTACATTCTAAAATTTTGGGGGTTTATGAACATATAAAACATGTAAAATTTTTACTAAATTTTCTCATTTCAGATAATCATCTGTTGGGCCACAAGTGTTCAAAGCATTGGTCAACAAAAACTGAACTATTTGATGGATCATACAGAATAAAATCATCTTTCTTCCAGAATCAGAGAATAGAAATATCAAGTATTGTGCAAAATACATTGAAATCTCACAAATGCTAATTGCATAATGCATATGGAAGTTAAGAAAGGTATACTGTTCTGGAAAATATGTGTCCAGTGCAACAATATTTTTTTTTTTTTTTTTTTTTTTTTTTTTTTTTTTTTCAATTTTGAGAGCATAATTCTACATTATTTTACATAAAAATTGTGACATGGCTACACGGATAATACAAGATGTGTAATCTTACTTCCAGACACAAATTGGAGGAATCAGAAAAGAAATATCAAGAATTAAGAAAAAGAAATATTTGTCATGCATGAAAATTTTGCTTTATATTAATTTACAAAATACTTTGAAGCCTCTCAACTGTTAATGACATTATGAATATGGAAGTTTAGAAGCGTGCATTTTGATAAATACAGCCACAATATTGTTTTCAATTCTCTGAGCATAGTTCTACAAAAAAGTTGTAACTTTATTATATTGTCATGTAGAAAAAGTGTAAGTCTTTCATACTAGTGAGGTTTCAATGTAAATTTGCTAGACCCAGACCTCTAGCTTCAAGGTCAAGTTTACACTTAGAAGTCAAAGATTAAAAGGGTCTGTTTCGTGTCTAGTCCATAACTCTGCCATCCATATAGGGATTTTGAAATAACTTGGCATACATGTTCACCATAAAGAGACAAGGTGTAATGCGCAAGACCCAGATACAAGTCACTTTAGGTCAAAGGTTAACAGAGTCTTTTTCCGTGTCCTGTCCATAAGTCTGCGATCCAAGAAGGGATTTTTAGATAACTTGGCATACATGTTCACCATAATGAAACGACTTGACATGCGCAAGACCAAGACCCCTAGCTCTAATGTCAAGGTCACACTTAGAGGTCAAAAGTCAGGTACAAAAACTGACTTTGTCCGGAGCATTTCTTCTTCATGCATTTGATGTAAAATGGCAAAAATGTTCATCATCATGAGATGGAGTGTCATGCACAAGAACCTGGCCCCTAAATTAGAAATATCTTCCTTTTCTGTTACTATAAATATCTATTATTGTAACTAATTTATAATTAGCCATAGGGAAAATTGGGACTACTTTTCTGTAGTAGAAGATGCATGCTACATCCAATTTTAGACGTATTTTGACCTAAGGCTACCTGGTAAGGACTTTCGTGTGGATTTAATTTTTTTAGATTAACTTCTCTTTGTTGTCACTATAAATAATACATATATAGTAACTTTTACAATTGACCGTAGGGAAAAATCAAGACCATTTTCCTGTGTTACTCTTAAATTTAAGGTGTATTTTAAGGTACCTCTTCCTGGTAAGGAGTTTTTTGTGGAGTTAAAAAAGCAAAACTTACTTCCCTTTGTAGCTACTATAAAACGATTATTCTTGAAACTTTTTATCATAGTTGTTAGAATTGGACATGTCATTGTTTTGGCTTACTGTATACCAAACAGTTTTGTAAAGAAAATGTTTTATTGTAACATCTACATGACGGGCATATATCTAACATCGTGGCACTCTTGTTGTATTTTGTTCATGCTAAGATGCTGTATTGGCATACAGTATGTATAATGAAAATGTCCTTAGGAGGGGAATGTTGCTTAATCTGTTACAATTTCTTTTCTGAAGTCATTACCCTGTTTGACCCTGAACTAATTCGTAACATCGTGAACTAAGTCCTACAAATCCATCCAACTGAATTGAAACTTGGTATACATCAACAGCATGAAGTGAATATAAGTGTACATGTTGTCCTGAAATTTTTACTGAATAACATTATTGAGCCGTCGTTATACTAAATTATTAAATGAAACAGTTTTTGCCGACACCATTCTAGTTCGCTTTGCAACCTCCTTTAAGGAATTTTGTCAAACTGTACCGATAAGGGGAAGAGTTTGCTACCTTTTGTAGCACAACTTTTTTATGCATAATTGTGTATTGAATATTTATACTTTTATTTGTGTGAACAAGCATGAATTTGTTATACTGCAAAATAAAACAGTCATTATTAACTACTTTACTTGATGTCCATCTCATCCTTTTTACCGTTAATTGCTCAGTCATTTACAGAAGATGCAGTATGCTGACACATTTTAATTCGGTTTGCCAGAGCGTGTAGTCATGTCAAGCATTTCAATGAACGTAATCAATATATTACAAGTAAACTTCTTCAGCAAGGCTACCGTTATTACAAATTGCGTAAATATTTTGCTAAATTTTATTATCGTAATTCTGATTTAGTTTTAAAATTCAATAGTAATTTAAAGACACTTCTGCGAGAAGGTATTTCTAAACCCGTTTTATGGGGATGTGGTTTACAAACTTCGTAAGATCTTGGGTCACGGTAATTTTCCAAATGTATTTGGAAAGATTATCAAACGTTTTATTAAAAGAGGTTACGACCCAACTGTTTTGAGACATACCTCATGTTTAGTGTTCAACCCGTTTACAGTTGGACACTACGCTTCCCTCTTTGATTGCGTCTGACGGAAGAGGGGGAGGACTCTATGATAAGCAGTTTTTAAATCCTACCAGGACTGAACTGTTTTGATATTTGTCTTCTGGCCTGTTTCGTCGGGCCCTTAAGGGTGTTTCTCTTGTTGCTCTGTCTTCTGAAAAGGGCATTGAGTACATACGTTTTTGGTTCTTAAGGTTTGTTTTTTATATATTTATACACGAGCATTTTTGTGTTTTACATGCCATGCCTTTTTGTTTCCATTACGTGTGTAAGAGATTCACCTGGAGGGGATTACTTTTATTTACACTGTCCCATGTCTTTGGAACATGGCGGGGGTAAGAGTGAGGTTAGGTGCACCATAAACCGGTTTAAGCTCCCCAGTGGTGTTTTTGCCACTGACCGTTCCAAGGCGGTGCCCCACTGTGTTCCTTTGTTTGTTCGTTTCGTCTTATGTGTTGGCTTTGTGTGCGTGTGTGTTGTTCGTTTTGTCCTTGTGTTGGCTTTGGGTGTGTGTGTGTGTGTGTGTGCGTGTGTGTGTGTGTGTGTGTGTGTGGTGCACGCGTCTGCGTGCTGGGGGTTTCGTTTTAAAGAGGCCACGTTTTTGGTGCGTGGCATTCCCTGTTTGATATTTTTCTTTGTTTTTTTTTTGTTGTGAATATGTTCTACTTAATTATTTAATTTAAAAAAGTTAATCTTGGAACTTGTGTGAAAAGAAATCATTCATCCGTTTGTCTATCATCAGTCTTATACAAAAAATGCAAGAGAACACAGCTAGGAGTTCACACAAAAAGTACTTTCAGTTTCAGTTGTTTTGTAAATGTTACGATTTCGTGAATTCTTGACAGTACTTGATTATCAAAGCTCTCGATGAACATGTACATTATTTAGAGGAAGAGCTGAAAAAAATAAATGATATTGGTTCCACAGACTTATCCTGATATGTTTTTCAAAAAAATCTGAGATAAACCCGAAGGCCTTGAAAAATCGCCCAAAGTAATGCATAGGTTTTAGCCACCGAGTGTCCTATACTCCATCAAGGTTGCGCCCAACTAATTTGGGAATAATATTTGGTCAAAACTCAGACCCAAAAGATCTATTAGAGGCCACCATTAAATATACCTATATTTTAAACTTTTGCAAGGGAAGAACACCCCGACTCATACTCACGCTGGGAGCTATTCGTCTCACTGGTGACTTTCTAAAGTGTTGCCTCGCTGCATCAAATAAAGATATTTCTGGATCCGAACTTGCCTGGGAAGCCGTTGATAATAACTGTGCTTTGTCAGAAGAAATCTTACCTTCATTTAAGATTTCACTTTATTTGCGCAAATAAGTGTTAACTGACATTCATCGAGTTTCTGATATTGTCAATTATCAGGTAGAAAAAAGTTAGAAATTGTCAGACTGTATTCCCAGGCTAGGTCAAGACCTGACATTAAATATGATTAAGACCTTTAAGGTTGATGTCGGACGAAGGATCTAGCAAAGTTTTACAACATTTAAGCTTATCAACGACGCCAGCAGAGTTCACGCTGAGATCATGAAGTTGTTCTGTTGTCAGGCTTAAGATGCAGGCATACTTAAACTCCAAAACGACGGCCGTTTTGGGGCATATTAATATTTATTTTATACAACAGAGTTCCATCAGGTTTGAATGGTTCAAATGGTCGCGATATGAATTTTGTAAAGTAATAATTTCTGGGTACAGACTGAAGGATTACCACTAGAGGATTTATAGCGGATGGGGGCGCACCGGGGCGCCCCCACTAAAATTGCGGGAGCATAGGTAATCTGTTTTTTGTTTTGGGTAAAATAATTGCAAAATATACATTTTTTCTCGCTCGCTACGCTCGCGTACTGACTAAAAAATAAAAGATGCAATTTTTTTCAAGCTCACTACACTCGCATTAATAATTTATCTTTTGTTCTGGGTGAAGAAAATGCATTTTTTTTTCGCTCGCTACGCACGTTATTTGTGTTGATTTTGAGCATGCCCAGGACCCCGCTATTTGCTTTGAACTTAAATTATTTTACGCCCCCTCTAACACCAAATCCTGTATCCGCCCCTGATTACAATGACAAGCCTGGTAGTCAAGATTATTCAAAAGACGTAATGGACACTAATATTTGAACGATAATGCTCTTATCATATCAAATAGACCGTTTGAAAAAAGTAAGATAGTTCAATGTAGTGGATAATTTAGATTTCATTTCGGGTTGTAGATTCTACATTATTTTGAAAATAAATTTTGACTGTGCTATCAGAATAGTGTTATTATTGGATCTATAAAACTGCCGAGAATGATAATCGGGATAAAGAACTTTCCCTTTAGGTAAACGGCGTGAAGAACTATCCTTTATTTTATTTAGCGGGAATCGGACACGATTTCCCCATGCAAGCACAGGACAGTATTCGTAAGGTAGAGTTAGTACCTAAGTTTTTCAAAACATAGGTATGAAGTTAAAAAACTTAGAAATGAAGACAAATGTCCAAATATTCTCAAAAATTGTTATATTGACAATATTGTAACCAGAAGCGTAGAGTTATGAGCATTTAATATTTTCATGTAAAAGAAAATTTTGTGATCAAGGAAATGTAACTCTTCTTGGACATGGAAAGCAGAAACATCAAAGGGGACAGAATATAGCGAATATTTTCTACTTGGGTGCATTTGATTTAACATTCAACTGTGATCTGGATTTCTAAATAATGATCCATGATACTGTGTGCTAGAAATATAGAACAACCGGAACAGTCTTTCAACAACAAAAAGATGCTGTAGCAGAATGAAAATTGTTAAGCTGTAACTGGGACTCGAACCCAGGACCTCTAACACCTGAGACAGACACTCTACCACTTCCCTATGACAGCAGTAGCTATAGCTAGGTTAATACAAATGCACCGAATACATTACGTGAACTGAAACAGTTTTGTGACAATAACTGTTACACATAATCGGCGTACTCCGGATTATCGGCGTATTCGCTTTGTTACCTAACGGCAATTTTCGTGTAAAGAAAAAATATAATCTAATGCTGTATACGTTTTAATCGGTCAAAACTGCCCAAATTTCTCTGACGTGTTTTTGGAGTATGAACTTACTAACTGGTAGTACCAGTGAAATATAACTTACACTGAATCTTATATATTTGCCTATTTAGCAGCTGGCGAATGGCAAAGACAGTGGGCTTTGTCCAAATATAAGCAATTACTTTACCAGTTTCGAGAGGATATCAATTGATAGGAAATTACAATTACAAACTAAATACCTTTCTGCAACATATGGAGTCATTAGCATTCATTGTCAATCAGTATTATGACTAAGATCGACGATCATTCATTCATTTCAAATAATTTATATACAGAGTCCGTTGTTTACATTTTTAATCGTAACCGGTGCTCTTGTAAAAACCACTTTTTTGAAAAATGGAAGAATGCGAAGAGCTATGGTACGGTCTCTACGTAAGGAATGAAATTAATTGCATATATCTATGGCTTTTTGTGTAAACATCAGTTTTGACTAAATCTCTCATTATTCCCTGCTCATCTACACCTTTTTGCAATGCTGCGAGTATTATTTGTCGTCTGTATAGAAAATTGTAAAATGTTCAACCTCGGTTGTAAAAAAAACACCGGAAAACATATTGAAGAAATATAACAGCTAGCAATTAGCTTAAATAACATTATTTACAGTCTCTCAAGATTTAAAATTATAGAAAAACATATATGAATAGTCCATCAGTAAAATAATATACATTTGTACTAAGTATTTGTTTTAAAATATTTCATGTACTTTTACGACTTAAAAAACTCTTAATGTTATCAAAATGTTTGCATCATCATGTCAGACGGCCTCTTGGTTAAGTGTTTCTCTCTCAACGCATCATATTTTATCTTAAAGGACCCTCATAACAGATTTTCAAACAACTTTAACATAAATGCAAATGATATATTTCATACATATTTTAGAACGCTAGTTTTATGTTCATACTAATTATTTCGAGCATATTTGCTTAAGACGGGCTTTGCAAACAAAATTGAGACAAGAGGGAACCCCCCACTCCCCAATGAAATATGAAGTTATGTTTACAAGTGTTTTCGTATCAATGTGTTCAATACATTTCAGTCTAGAAAGGTAAAACAAATATTTGACAGTTCTTAAGTTTGATCAAAGAAGGGTTTACAAAAGTAAGAGTACCTCGGTGGTAATGCTATAAATGTATATGTCGTAAATTATAAGATGACTTCATACACTCGCTTAGATTTAAAAAAGCTAAAAACTAGTTTCGTGAATAGCTCATCAGTGTAACTAAATATATAACAAACACTTAAACAAAAAACATCGGCTACGTCAATTCAGGACAGAGTTTAAAAAATAGAACGTTTTGTTGGCTCTAGTTTGTAAACTGTTTGAATGTCGTTTTCTTTTCTTGCCTGGCACAAATGTTTACAAAATATTTCAAATAAGGTGACGTGCCGCACGCAAAATTTTACATAGGATTTCTGAAAAACTTAAGAGCATGTGACTTTGGAAATTCCAGGACGCAGAGAAAAGATATACACTTTAAATACAAACGTTCCAAAAAATCATCTTACGCTGAATATTTACGTTTAAATCCATGACAAGCCGCCAAAAGAAGCGCTTTATTTTTGAATAGTTGATTGATGTCTTATATTTCCCCATGTCATTTCGATACTGATAGCAAGTAAAATATCACTAAGATCTTTCATTGTTGCTTCACAAAGTTGAAGAGTGGAAATGCTCGAAGATTAACAGTTTTTGTGCAGTTACATATAACAATCGAGTTCGCTTATAAATATATATATATAACAAAAACTTACTCTTTCCCTGTGTTTGATAATCTGTATTTAATTCCTATAATTAAACATTTAATTTAGACTGAATTATTGTTAAACATTATTAAAAGTTGAAAAAAGAAAAAGCGTCATATGTTGTAAATCATTTTCTTGTATATTTTGTTTGCATTTCATTGAATATACATTAAAGGAATGATTAATATTTAAAGATTATAAATAATTATTCTTTACTAAAAGATACTTTTGATCTGCGAAAGGGACTCCATGAATGGTTGTTTATTTGACACTATAGTCCTATTGCAACAGTTACTGCAAAACGTGTGCACATAATATAATTGCAATAATGTTTCAAAATTAATGACAGCGACGTTAAACCTAATTATGTGAAATATCAGCTCTGTGGCATTCTTGCATTGCATGAAATGTAATAGTTCCGTGAAAACTTATAGTCTTAAAAGACGTAAAAACTGGTTTTTTTAAAGACGCGGTATTGTCCCGACGTTAGGCCCCTTCGTGTGGTCCTTCTTCTGGAATTGAAGCATATATTACATCGTTTAAGATATACATATTTTATTATTTATATATGCCGTTTCATTTAAACGGAAAACATTTCTTTCTTTTTAGGATTTGACGGTGATCAAGTTTTCAAATTTTCATTGATCCCTAAAGGTATTTTCCTTTAATGAGCATGCTTCAAGCAACTCGTATTTCATCTGTGTTTGCACAACCACACGTCAAAGTGTAACATCTCGTAAAACTCTCATAGATTTTAAAGACTTTTCTTTGCCTGTAACATATCTATTTAAATAACTCTTAACACTAAAAATAAGACCAAGGGAGTGTTTTTAAGTAGTTCCACTTCACTTAGAAGTTTATTATTTCAATAGCTTAAGCAATCTTTTTATGTTTAAATTGCACATCTATGCCAAATATAAACATATTTAGCGAACACGTGTATTTAAACGACGACTGACATACTTTTTCACGTCAGCTCAAAATATTTTTGTAATCTAAAGCGGAACATTCAAGTTTTTTTCCGTACCATTGATGAAACTAAAATTACGCAATGTTACTCTGAGATAAGAAATACAGACCGGTATATAATACGCATTTACCGAACTGTGCGTGAAAAAATGTGCGATTGAAATAGACTAGTATATTTTCCCGTGCATGACCATGGTTCTAACAATATACATAGGGGCAAGATATAACAAGTATAGAGTATCAGAAGTATTTTCTTTCTGGTCTGGTGTCAGTGATGCAGACATGAGATAATTATTGATAAAAAAATCCCGAATATCTGAAGCAAATAAGCACGATAGTCCCTTAAACTTTACCGTGTCATAAGAATGGACCTATGTTTCATCGGAAATTCGATGAGTTGAATGGGCCTGCAGATTGTTTAATATCAGAATTTCGCAGCTTAATCGGACACCTACAGTGAAGCAGTGAAGGACATACTACTGGTTTAATTCAATTAAATAGCGCGCGTGAGAGAGAGAGAGAGAGAGAGAAAGAGAGAGAGAGAGAGAGAGTTGCTTTAAAGATGGACGGAGGATATTGATACAATAATAAGTAAGATACATTTATTCTAAAAACTTAAGCCCTATCATTTTCCGTGTACAATTAAAAAGACGGTATATATCCTCAAAGCGTCTTAAATGTCTCCACACCGAGTGTTAGAATTGCATGCTCCACATTTACTCTCTACGACTTCAGATAATAGTTGTGTTTACTCCAGGTCTTTTTCTCGTGCAAATAGTGGAAATAGAATTCTGGCAGTTGAACAACCAGATTAAAAGGGTATATCTTAACAATAAAAGCTGTTTGAAAGCTTGAGGTATGTAGAATTTAATGGATTTGATACGCTTCTAAAATGTTCTATTATTATTATTATTATACCAGATTTATATAGCGCCTTTTTCATGATAAAAACGTTCAAAGGCGCTTTACAGGAACTGCAGCCACACAGAGCGCGAAATCATCTTCTACTAGTGCAGACACAGAGCGATCTGACCAGAGGGACAGTGAGACAAAGCCCCTAGAACAGACAGAGAGAATTTTTAAGATACAGACTTGTCCGGCTAATTTAGCTTAGATCTTTGCGAACAGACAGTCTAATTCTTTAATTTGTCCGGTGTAAAGAACCGATACACGCAGGCTTTCCTGGAATGAACCAGTACAGGCCTTTAAGTTAGGTGGGAGACACTCAAGTTCATCTCAGAAATTTCCAGTGCTGGACCGAGATTCGAAACCGGAACCTCTGGATTGATAGTCAAGTGTGTTACCCTACCTACCCACCACGGTTCTATGACTTCGGATACATTGAGTGAAACATCTATTTTATATTTTCTAAAACTAGTCGCTTTACTACGCCCACTAACTACGTCCACTAACTTTATGCACAAATACCCAGCGTCTATTTTCCTCGTATAGCCCTTATGATTACTGCGGATTACACAAAGAGGTGCTTCCAGTTTTCAACACCGACGCAAATTCGTGACATCTCTTTAATTGAGAAAAAACAAGGTTGAATATCCAATAGGGAGAGCCACGTTCTAAAAACGCATCCTCCCCAAACGCGCGCACCACACACACAAAGCAAACACACAGGAACAAAACAAAAAAAAACAACAAAGCAACACAGCGGGTCACCGCCTCGGAACGATCAGTGGCAAAACCACCACTGGGGACCTTAAACCAGTTTCTGGTGCACCTAACCTCACTCTTACCCGCAACATGTTCCAGAGTCACAGGACAGTGTAAATAAAAGTTCTCCCCGCCAGGTAAAATCCGAATACACGCAAAGGCAACAAAAGGTGTGTAATGTAAAACACAAAAATGCTCTCGTATATATATATAATATATATATATTATATATATGTCACTTCTGTCGTGACAAGGTAAATATTACCAAATTTTGGCTCTTTTAGCGGTCGTAACTCCGGAACCTATGATTGGATCTGACTGATTCATCATAAATCCAACGTTTATTGATGTTGAAGATATTTTGCAAGTTTGTATCAAATCAAACCATAAATGAAGCCTCTATATGGCTGCGAAAACAGAAATAGTAAATTTTGGACCTTAAAGGGCCATAAGTCTGGAACCCATGACAGGATCTGACCAGTCATCGAAAGGAAGATATTATGCCAATACAAATTATGTTCAAGTTTGATTAAGCTGATTGCAAAATGTTTCCATATTGTGTTCACAAGCCAAAAATGACACGTTTTTAATAATACAACTAAAAATGAGGTATTCCTCTAGTAAGGAAAGTGGTATTCAATACAGTGTTTGCTTCTTGTTATGCCATTGTATGTATTGTCTTTTCTTTTTCATTACAAATATCTATTTTACATGTACAGGACAACCCTACATAAAGGATAAAGTGTTCTCTTTGTAATAGTTATATTATTTTTTTTTTGTTAAACCGGATTTGCAGATCCAATAACGAAAAGTAAAACAAGGGTATGATCATCTTTGTTTTAATGTTTTAAGCTCACCTGTCACGTAGTGAAAAGAAGGCCAAGTTTGAAACTGGGTCATATGGGGTCAAAAACTAAGTCATCAGGTAAAATCAAAGGAAAAGCATCTTAACAACCTAAAGGTACCATTTACGATCCTATATTCATGAAACTTGGTCAGAATGTTTATCTTGGTGGTTCCTATGCCAAGTTTGAAATGGGTCAGAAACAAGGTCACCCATTTAAATCAAAGGAAAGGAGTCTTAACACTCTTGTTCATTTGGTGTGCATGAAACTGTGTCGGAATGTTTGTCTGCATGAAATATGGTATGAGTTTTTGTTTGGGTCATGTGGAGTTAAAAACTAGGTCGCCAGGTCAAATCAAAGAATAAGCTTGTTTACACCTTATGGGCACATTTTTGAATTTGTCTTCATAAATTCTGGTCAAAATGTTTGTTATCATAAAGCCTTGGACAAGTTTATATCTGGATCATGTGGGGTTAAATAACTAGGTTACTAGGTGAAATCAGAAAATGTTTGTTTACACTCAAAATGCCACTGGTCCAATTTTACTGAACATTGGGCAGATTATTTGTCTCTATGTAATCACTCTAGAGGTAAAACATGTTTACACTGATATGGTATGTTACACAGGTGAACGACCTAGGACCATCTTGGCCCTCTTGTTTATCTATTCCTTCTACATAGTGAAGTTACCTGCCAGATATACAATAAAAAGCTTTTGATGCTGTCAAGAGAAATTGAAGATAATCAGGTCCAATAACAAAGGATAGTGGAAATAGAATTATGGCAGCAATCAGCTCCCCGAGCAATAATCGAGGATGTCAAATGTGATATTTTTATCATGAAAGCCGACATAACAAGTTATTAAATGAGTTAATTGCCTGTGCAATATTATGCTTATTTTAAACTCTTAAAACTCTAATACTCTTTGTATGGGACAGTATAGTACAAGTTACCCTCTGCTAGATGAACCCTAAACAAAAGGCAGGTTAATTATATAAAACACTAAAATGCTTGTGTAAAATCATATAAAATACAAATGTAAAGAACAATGTACGCATGTATTACAATGCCTTTGCAGGAAAACAAAAGAAAAACCATAAAAGGCTAAACGAAACAGACCAAAACCCGAGTATCAATGCAGCCGTGTAAAAAAATGATTTTAAGAACGCCTTATCATGTAGTCTACCATTTATCAAGTTTGACAAAGTCAAAGAGAATAGCGTTACATCCAGCTATAAAATAGTTGAACATTTATCGTGCGGTATGTCTCAGAATAATCGGCTTATAACCCCATTTAGAAAACCGTTTTATGATTAACCAGTACAATTAGTAAGTTATTAATTGCGAAGTACTTATTATATAAGATATCAGCAGAATTACAACTGATAAAGGCGTACTTAAAACTAATAGAATTTAACCCGGGGTATTTCAGACCCACTTCTTCAGTTGCATCTTTACAATAAAGCTTTTATTTCCTATGCAGTGAAATAGTTACAACGCAATATTCTGGTGCGCTTTAATGTTAATTTTTCAAACGGACCTCATATTGTCAACTTAGACCACGATAATCCGTAAATAGCCAATCGCAAAGCAGACTTGTATCCGTCTATATTTCATATACAACAGTAACGTTGTATATATATATCGGAGGAAACTTTGGCAAAAAACGCGTGAATTTCGTGTCAATTTACTATCTAACAATACAGGCTAACGCCGGAGTTAAATGACCTTGCAATATTCTCACCAGTTATCAATGGGATAAAGAATAAGATTGACTTGGAGGTAAATTCAGTTAACAACGTCTAAATAATAATATCGTAAAAATGACCCCATGTTATTGGATATCAATAAAAAGGTTCACATGACTGAAATACAAGACTGGAATAACTATACATATAAAAATCAAATTGAATTACAAGAAATTCCGTATTGGTAGTGTAGAACCAACTGGGTAAATACGTAATTTACACATTCACTGAAACGTTTCCAACAGTTGTAACTTTTTATGTTCACTAATGTCAGCACGATCCTTACATTTGCAAACAACTGGATCCAGTTGTTCGAAACTTTAACAGGCGATTGAGCTAACGGTCGATTAACTTTATTAGTATATTTCGACAGTTTAGAAAACTTAGAAAAACAAATGTACTTGTTAATGATTATAAACACTAAATCATCTTTACAGTAAAATTAAAACATCATACTAGTGTTTCCCACCCACCAAGACTAGTATCTTGAATATAAATTTAACAGGCGGTTAGTTTAACATCTTAATGCAGGGACCGTGGGTTCGAGCATCATTGGGGCCACGACAATGACTTCTCATATGACACCAGTACTGGTTTTCCCAGGAAGCGGACTCGAGAGG
The DNA here is from genome assembly GCF_021730395.1 of Mercenaria mercenaria. NCBI lineage: Eukaryota > Metazoa > Mollusca > Bivalvia > Venerida > Veneridae > Mercenaria > Mercenaria mercenaria. Next base: position 47,276,578 of record NC_069363.1, on the reverse strand, counting down.
GGTTACAATAAGCTTAAAGCTTTCATCACAATCGAGCTAAAACAAGTTAGTATAAACTAAACTAAACTAAACTAAACTAAACTAAACAGTCCGTTAAAGTTTCGAACAACTGGGCCCTGTTATAAAGCAGAAAAACTACATCATTCTTACAAGAAAGGCACGATATAGTAAAAAGTGTTCGTAGTCCTACGAGCATCTACGCAGTAACTATATCCTGATAAACAAAATAAATAAATAAATAAACACCGACACTGGTTCCTGTTTTTATAAGAACAAAAAATGAATATAACCATAATTCTTTTGTCACTTTATACTGATTGTTGAAATGTGATTTCTAATAGAATCTGATAATTTGTATGTGATTATGTATATTACCAGTAAGCACTAGTCCATACTTAAAATACCAGATTACTTCAAACAACAGTATTTTTTTTTATCCAACATGTTTACCTTCGATTTGCTGTCAGCCTTTCTTGTAGTTTCGGAACCTGGCTATCTTGAATCAACGTATCTGTCATCGTGTTTCGCCAACATGCAAACTCCTCACAAAAACTAATTGTTCAGCAGTTTAATTTTTAGTATTTTTGAGAAATCCATATCTAACTGTTTAGCATTTGCGATTTCAAATGACTCAAAGTGTTAATGAACGTCAAATTTTAGTAAATCCGGTATTTGAGTAAAACTGAATTTATACAAAATAACCTGCATTCTTTCATATGCCCTACTGACAAATAAGCGCTAACGGTACAAAGATAATATCACTCTTATAAAAACACGTTAATCCTAATTTCTACAGAACGCGTGGGACAGTTTGCAATAATTGCAGTTTTTATGTCACGTGGTCTAAGTCGGATAGACAACTCGTGCCGTTGTCTACGGGATATTTACAACTCGCTTTGCTCGTTGTATATATCCCGTAGACAACGGCACTCGTCTATCCTATACGTCTATAATAAAGGTTTATTGTTACAATGTATGTCATTTTATGACAAGTCACGTGGTTTTCGTGTTTCGACATAGGCCAAGTAATTTTATGTTTTTGCTTCTCTATCTCTTTCTTTCTATTCAACAATATATTTAAACATTATTTTCGCATATCAATTAAAGCTAAATTCTAACAATAAATGAGCAACACCCACCTTTAATCTCCTCTATCAGTTGTAAATATGTGAACGCAGAACCTTGAAAAACAAAGACTGAAGTAATAGCCTGAATGTGAACCAAGCAATGGTTTACATATGGAAATATGAATCTTAAATGCCTGGGAATTCCACGTGTCGACTAATCGGCACATAATTAAAATGTGTGTTTTTTACTGACTTCCTCGTTCGATTTTTTCCATAGACGATAAGGCGAAATTTTATTGGTCAAGGGAGACATGATGAAATTTCTTATTTAGTGAAAACAAACGGCGGCGCCGAAAAAGGCAAATGTAAATATTATAAATGTGTGAATTCAGAACCTTGAAAAACAAAGAAGAAATAGCTTGAATGTGAACCAAACAATATTTTACGTATGGAAATAAGAACCTTAAATCCCGGGGAAATCCACGTTTCGACTAATCGGCACATAATTAAAATGTAATTTTTACTGGCTTTCTTGTGCATTTTCTTTTCCATAGACGATAAGGCGAAGTTTTATTGGTCAAGGGAGACGTGTTGAATTTCTTATTCAGTGAAAACAAACGGCGGCGCCGAAAAAGGCGAATGTAGAGTAATGATCAGTATTATCAGCTGACTACAATCTGTTTGCTGTTTAAGCTCGATAATCTGATAAGCAAAAGCAAATTTTACATGTACTTCGCTACGTCGGACAATGCACCTTTTATGCACTGAAATTTTACAGAAGGAACGTTGCAAAACTAGGTACCATATTATAATCTGTTCTATGCACTTGACTTTTATCAGTCAAATCAAATCAAATCTAATATAGTTTATTAGCAGTTAAAGGCCACCGGCCCAAAATACATTCATAAATGATATAACATAGTGTAACATGTCGAGATATGGTTCACATACATACATGTTTAATACAATGTAAATGATGTTGTTATTGTTTAAGGTATGAGTACGAATTACATTTCACCATATCGATCTTTAGATATCCTGTATATATACGTATATGCGTATACAATTTCAAGAAAAGCAACATACATTTATTGACATATCTTTCGTGAACAGTACTGTTTTTAGAATTTACTTATTCGACGCTTCTCAATTGAAACGCATTAACTAGAAATCCTGCTAAGGAGAAAATACTATCTGATCTATTATCTGACATTATCGTTATAAATAACTGGTCACATACTACACCATTCACCCATTCGTCTCTAAAATACATTTTTCTAAGTTCGTTGTACTGTGGACACACGATAAGAAAGTGTATCTCATTTTCCACCGCATAAACATTTCTCTCCAAACAATATTTACAGTATCTATAGTCTCTATCTATGTTCTCGTGCCTACCCCTTTCAATCATTAGACAATGACTTGAGCATCGAAAGTTCGATAGTGTGCGCTTCTGAATATATGTAATTGGTTAAGACAGATAAGTTTCTGTTTCAAGTACACTTTTATAGAGTTTATATGATAAAGCCTTCGGGGAAGAGCCAATATCAGCGAATACAGATTGTTTACAATAGCGTCAAACAGCTTGAATGCGTCCTTTGGGTCGAAAAAGCCAAATTGTTTTTGATAGCGGAATATAGTATTCATTGCCTTGTTTGCTTGGAGTGATAGTGTTTCTTGAGTTTTGGACCATGATAATTTTGGTGTAAAAAAGGCACCAAGATATTTATAACATGACACAACTTCTATTTGCTCTCCGTTGAATGTCCAGCTTTCACATTGTTTTAAAGGCCCACCCCTACGGAATACCACAATTTTGGATTTATCCAAGTTCAATTTCATACCTGTTTTGCAACAGAAATCACTTACAGCATTTATTTCCCTTTGTAGCGCTACGACAGTTTCTGCTACTGTTGATACATCGTCTGCAAACATTAACGCAAATAGGTCATCTATTTCATTGGTTATAAAGATACCTCTGCCACATTTAGACTTCATATGACTGACTAAATCATTAATGAATAGCGAAAAAATAATTGTAGAGCTCACACAGCTTTGTTTCGTCCCAATTTCACATGGAAAGAATGTCGTGATACCGTCGTTAAGTTTTATACATGATTTCAACTGATTGTACATGGACTGAAAGACCTTAAGTAGTTTACTTCTGCCACTTATACCTATTAAACTATTCCATAATTTTGTATGCACACAATTGTCAAAGGCCTTTAGGTAATCCACGAAGAATACGTAAACTCGACCGTTTCCTTTGGAAAGGTATTTTTGTATCACTGCCTGTAGATTGAAAATATTATCAGTGGTAGAATATCCCTGTCTAAAACCCGCTTGCGATTCATCGATAACGTTATTGGAATCAGCCCATTTTGTCAAACGATTACTCAGCACTTTCATGAATAACTTGCTCAAACTGTTCACTACTGATATAGCTCTGTAGTTGTTTGGGTCGGTTTTTGAACCTTTTTTATGTATTGGCGTTATGAGACTTTCGCACCAGTTTGCTGGAACGTTACCAGACTCCAAAATACTATTGAATAACCGCTTAATGTATGGCAAGACAATATCAATTGTACTTTTGTACATTTCAATGCACGTTCCGTCAACTCCAGGTGCCCGTGCATTGTGAAGCGAGTACAAACTTCGTATGATCTCATCTTCCGTTATCATGCCATCTAGTACACTTGAGTCAAGCACTATGTCCGCAATTTCAAAGATACTTTGGTTTCTTGCTTCTTCGTCGGCGTTTGAACTCTTGAATAAATTTTCAAAATAATTTAGCCATTCGCTACTTGCGATATTTTCAGCGCCTTGCTGATGTGGTGTCTTTTTCACGTTTTTAATGCATTTCCAAAATTTGTTCGGATTTGTACGACTTTCAATAAGTTCGTTTCGACGTTCACACTGTTTTGCTAATTGCTTTGCTCTACATAGATTTTTGAACACATTTCTTGCATTGAGGTATTCTCTTAGGTCATTTGGATAATCTGTTTTTCTAAACTTCCGCAATTTAGAGTATTTTGTGTACTTGGCATTAGCAAAGTCATTATCCCACCAATCAGGTTGAGTGTGATCGCTGTCAGTTTGACGTATATTACGTTTTCTTGTTTTCATACACTCGCCTGCTTTTTGATACAAATTAACAAATTCACTTTGGCTTTCTATAATATTGTCGTCTGTGACGCTGTTTTCAAATGTATCAAACATATTTCTAAATTGAATTAAAAATGCATCTTTCGAGGTTTCACGCCATTTGCACGGTGAGTAATCGAACAAGTATGAATGCTCGATATTTTCAACTGTTTGTTCAACGTTTACGACCCCAAGTTGTAGTACACAAATTACTGGAAAATGATCAGAAAGGTCGAAATCGCGGATATAAAAATCGTTTATATTTTCAAAAACACTTGTCGATGCTAGTATATAGTCAACTACACTTTTCCCATTGTTTGCAGTGCAAGTAAAATCTGAGCGGTCTCTGTATCTTCCATTTAGCACATGTATGTCTTTTGTGCAACATAGTTCTATTAATGATAGGCCGAAATTATTGTATTCAGTATCACAGCTTTTCCTAGGTAAGCAAAATGAATCACCTGGGTAGTCAACATTATCGTGAAATATATAGTCAAGATTGTCTTCTATGATGTAGCCATCAAAATCTTTGATACGTGAATTCAAATCTCCCGCTAAAATGAAAGAAACATCACCGAGATCAGATTCGACAAGGGACAGTTTATCATTCAAAATTTCAACTAGAAGATGCTTTTGCAAAAAAGCGCATGTCTCCCCACATGCAAAGTGGTATAGGCAAGAAGTCAATAGCAGTCAGGAGCGAAAGTCAAAGAGACACTGATGGTTGACTGCAATAGGGATCATCTACTTGGCATGTCCAGTCATCCTGCTAAGTTTCAACACTCTTGGCCTAGTGGTTCTCAAGTCACTGTTCAGGCTACTGTGACCTTGACCTTTGATCAAGTGACCCCAAAATAAATAGGGGCCATCTACTCTGCATGTCCAATCATCCTATTAGGTTTCAACATTCTAGGTCAAGTGGTTCTCAAGTCATTTTCCGGAAATGATTTCACATGACCAGGCCCCTGTGACCTTGACCTTTAATAGACTGACCCAAAAAGCAATAGGGGTCATCTACTCTGCATGTTCAATTATCCTATGAAGTTTCAACATTCTGGATCAAGAGTTCTCAAGTTATTGATCGGAAATGGTTATCAATGTTCAGGCCCCTGTGACCTTGACCTTTAACGGAGTGACCCCAAAAGCGATAGGGGTCATCTACTCTGCATGAGCAATCATCCTATGAAGTTTCAACATTCTGGGTTGAGTGGTTCTCAAGTTACTGACTGGAAATTGTTTTCCATGTTCAGGCCCCTGTGACCTTGACCTTTAATAGAGTGACCCCAAAATTAATTGGGGTCATTTACTCTGTATGTCCAATTATCCTATTAAGTTTTAACATTCTGGGTCAAGAGGTTCTCAAGTTATTGATCAGAAACGGTTTTCCATGTTCAGGCCCCTGTGACCTTCATCTATAACAGAATGATCCCAAAATCAATAGGGGTCATCTACTTTGCATATACAATCATCCTATGAAGTTTCAACATTCTGGATCCAGTGGTACTCAAGTTATTGATTGGAAATGGTTTTCAATGTTCAGGCCCCTGTGACCTTGACCTTTAACAGAGTGACCCCAAAATCAATAGGGGTCATCTACTCTACATGACCAATCATCCTATGAAGTTTTAACATTCTGGGTCAAGTGGTTCTCTAGTTATTGATCGGAAATGGTTTTCAATGTTCAGGCCCCTGTGACCTTGACCTTTGACGGAGTGACCCCAAAATCAATAGGGTTATCTACTCTTCATGACCAATCATCCTATGAAGTTTCAACATTCTGGGTCAAGTGGTTCTCTAGTTATTGATCGGAAATGGTTTTCAATGTTCAGGCCCCTGTGACCTTGACCTTTGACGGAGTGACCCCAAAATCAATAGGGTCATCTACTCTTCATGACCAATCATCCTATTAAGTTTCAACATTCTGGGTCAAGTGGTTCTCTAGTTATTGATCGGAAATCATTTTCAATGTTCAGGCCCCTGTGACCTTGAACTTTGACGGAGTGACCCCAAAATCAATACGGGTCATCTACTCTTCATGATCAATCGTCCTGTAAAGTTTCAACATTCTGGGTCAAGTGGTTCTCTAGTTATTGATCGGAAATGGTTTTCAATGTTCAGGCCCCTGTGACCTTGACCTTTGACGGAGTGACCCCAAAATCAATAGAGTTCATCTACTCTTCATGACCAATCATCCTATTAAGTTTCAATATTTTGAGTCAAGTGGTTCTCTAGTTATTGATCGGAAATCATTTTCAATGTTCAGGCCCCTGTGACCTTGACCTTTGACGGAGTAACCCCGAAATCAATAGGGGTCATCTACTCTTCATGACCAATCATCCTGTTAAGTTTCAATATTCTGGATCAAGTGGTTCTCTAGTTATTGATCGGAAATGGGTTTCAATGTTCAGGCCCCTGTGACCTTGACCTTTGACGGAGTGACCCCAAAAACAATAGGGATCGTCTACTCCAGCAGCCCTACAACCCTATGAAGTTTGAAGGTTCTAGGTCAAATGGTTCTCCAGTTATTGCTCGGAAATGAAGTGTGACGTACGGACGGACGGACGGACGGACAGGGCAAAAACAATATGTCTCCCCCAGAGGGAGGGGGGGGGGGGGGGGGGAGAGAGAGACATAATTCCATTGTAATTTTCTGCGTCGTAGATTGATGACTTTTCAGGCGCTACATATGCAAAGCATAATACATGGTTTGTTTGCAAATGACTAAACCTCTTTTCTACAAAAAAAAAGAACACATTCTCTGAACTCAGAGTAAATTCGTTTCACTAAACCTGTGTCTATTAGCCAGTCTTTAACAAAAACAGTTGCACCACCTGAGCCGCGTTGTCCATGCTTAACGATTCGTGGGCAGTCAAAGTTTCTATAACCTGGTAAGAATTCACAAAAGTCATCATGTTTTGTTTGCCATGTTTCGCAGAATCCTATTATTTCAAACGCTTTACAAAATGTTACAAAATTCATGGTGATCTCGGTATTTACACAAACCTTGTATATTCAATGAACATAGATTTATATCAGATATGTATTTTGGACTTTGGCCAACACGTTATTTATCTATAGCAACTGGTTTCTTTGCCTCCGAGTCATATGTGTAGTTAACACCTTCAAATACAAGAATATCGTGCTTGAAGTGGGCGGACTTGTCTTCACTTAAACACTGTTCGAAGAAGGGAAATAGATCAGCTCTCGCTTTACGCATACGCTCGGGCAAATCTTCGCCGACTCTAAAAGGTACCGTATAGCGGGTTATTTCTGCGGTCAAAATATTCTGCGTTTTGGCCTCAAAAATTGTGAAACAAATTTCTGCGTGTTTAATTTCTGCGTTTTCACACAAAAGGATGAGAAATTTCTGCGGTTTTCATGCTAAAGAGGAGGTAATTCCTCTCATGATCGGGCGTTGTGAGAATGAAAGCATATATAAACAATAATCTATATTACCGGTAACTGTTGTAAAATAACTTTGCATTTACTGAATACATTGTAGGATATAATAACATGTGAATTGAAAAAAAATAAGTCCAACAACAATTGCAAACTACGGTATATATATTATACCAGATTTATATAGCGCCCTTTTCATGATCAATTTCACGTTCAAAGGCGCTTTACATAGTTCAAATGCAGCCACATAGGGCGCATAATTCATCCTCTACTAGTACAGACACAGAGCGGTCTGCCCAGAGGGAGAGTGAGACAAAGCCCTTACACAGTGAGAGATCAGAAATCAGATACAGGCTTGTCTGGCTAACTTAGCCTAGCTCGTTGCGAATAGACAGCCTGGTTCTTTAACGTGCCCAGTGTACAGCACTGATACACGCAAGGATTGCCTGGGTTCCTGACCAGTACACCTCTAGTTGGGTGGGAAACACTGAAAAGCGTTTCTGAAAATTCCCGAGTAGCTGCCGGGGATCGAACCCCCGACCTCAGGCAAACCACTGACCTATCCATCCACCCATTATCGGCATAAGGGTTACACTTACATAAAGGTTACTACAGTAGAGTTCGGAAGATCTTCTCAAGGGATTAATAAGAACAACTGAAGTGAAATTCACTCAATTTTAAAAATGTTTTCAGAGGGATTAACAGTTAGGACTCTGATTGACCTTCACACCTAATTATACCATTATCGGTAATTGCCAGATGGCGACGGTAATTTCCAATAATTAGACCATACCATTGTGTGCTTCGGATTACCTAGAGAAACATATAGCGTGAAACAACGTTGGTGAAAATAATGCAGATATTTTTGCGTTTGAAATTTTTGCTGGATGAATATTCTGCTGGAAATATTTTTGCGATTCTGTCGAGTGACCGCAGAAACGCAGAAATATTTCCCACGTAGAAATAACCCGCTATACGGTAGGTTAAGGCCCTCATCTCGTTTGTTCCTAAACGCAGTAGAGTTTGTCTTTCTCATAGTTACTGAATATAAATGTGAAAATTACATGTATGTTCACACTGTAAGCACAGTGTCTTAGAAGAGCATTAAACTGTTTTAGCTGCTTATATATTTTCAAATTACGTTTCTAGCTGATAGAAAACGCCATTTACAACGCAAGTATACATTTTCAGCGATGTTTCAAACATTTTGTATTATTTATTATTATTATTATTATTATTATTATACCAGATTTATATAGCGCCCTTTTCATGATCAATTTCACGTTCAAAGGCGCTTTACATAGTTCAAATGCAGCCACACATGGCGCATAATTCATCCTCTACTTGTACAGACAAAGAGCGATCTGACCAGAGTGGGACAAACCCCCAACGACAGAGAGATCAGAAATCAGATACAGGCTTGTCCGGCTAACTTAGCCTAGCTCGTTGCGAATAGACAGCCTGATTCTTAAACGTGCCCAGTGTATAGCACTGATACACTCAAGGATTGCCTGGGTTCCTGACCAGTACACCTCTAGTTGGGTGGGAAACACTGAAAAGCGTTTCTGAAAATTCCCGAGTAGCTGTCGGGGACCGAACCCCCGAAATCAGGATTGGAAGGCCAGTGTGCAAAGCCTTTATAGACCCTTTACGTTTCAAGCATAAATTGTGTTTGGCCACTGCAAAAACGATTATTTGTATCATTTTCAAATAAAAAACACATTTTTTGTGTGTGTCTAGTAAAGGGAAAACTGACATCAGATCTTAGTATAGACAGTTATATATGACGGTATTTCGGTCTAGAGATTTATTATTTTGGTCTAGATTCAATAGCTCTTACAACTTTATTGCAGTGTAAAAAGTTTAACTGAAAGTATTTTTATGTTGTTGTTTTTTATTTTCGAAATTTAAATTTCCCTACATTCCAATTCTGTGACGTGTTATTACGAAAGCGTGCTACAAATAGAACTGATATCACTCTTTTTTTTTATTTTAAATTGCATTTTGTAATATTTACAGGAGATGTCTTCCTCAAAATATTTTGTTTTTTGTTTGTTTTGGGTTTAATGCCGTTTTTCAACAGTATTTCAGTCATGTAACGGCGGGCAGTTAACCCAACCAGTGTTCCTGGATTCTGTACCAGTACAAACCTGTTCTCCGCAAGTAACTGCCAACTTCCCCACATGAATCAGAGGTGGAGGACTAATGATTTCAGACACAATGTCGTATATCAAATAGTCACGGCGAACATACGCCCCGCCCGAGGATCGAACTCACGACCCCGCGATCCGTAGACCCACGCTCTACCTACTGAGATAAGCGGGCGGGCCAGCCTCGAAAGAAGCCTAGCAATTCTGAAAAAGATATCACGTTTGTTGTGGAATGTTTGGTGGTCCATGGGTAGGATTGGTTGAAACGTAATAACATGAAAGTTAAAAATCTTAGCCAAGTAAAAATGAAGAGAAAAGGGACTCAATCCAAGGAATGGTAGCCGACATTTGCCATTTTGTTATTTCGTTTTGTCGTTGCTACACAACGAAAAATGTCGTTATGATGCCCTGCAGAACGTCCCCATACCAAACATCGTTAAATTACACGCCAAACGCCACCCGCCGAATGTAGTCCCTTAAAACGTCGCCTTGCCAATCGCCGTTAAGGCGACCCAACTGTTGCCCCGCCGAATGTTGCCCCGTATGTTGTTATAGCACCCCAACGAATGTCGCTTCGACAAACGTCGTTTGACGCGCCGCCAAACACCGACTTTTCGCCTTCCGGAACAACATGATATTGTCAATTTAACTTGTAATTCACGCCTCGCCTGGTTTATGGTCCATGGTCTTACATGGCATTAACAGTAATATTAACTAGAATGTGTCTGTAGGACACAGGGTGTGCCCCCCACTGGTACATTTGTCATAAATAAGGGGAAATCATTCAAATGTTTGCAGTCTTAATGGGGTGTAGCCTAAAAAAATGAAATGGATATATTATTCTATATCATATACTTTTTGAGCTATGAGCATCACAAACAAAAAATCCACTACTTTGGCTATTTCAAGGGCTATAACTATGTAATAAGCGCTAAAATTCTCAAGAAGAATGCCAAGTGTGCAAGGTCACATTATGATAAAGACCCAAGCAAGGTTTCATGAATTACATTATAATAAATACTTTTTGAGTGAGGCACATAATTAGGTGAAAATGTGCATTTTTTGACTATTTCAGGGGCCATAACTCTGGAACTAGGGGGCGGACCCAGATGAAAAATAGGACATGCACAAGTTCATACCATGATTAAGACTCATGCAATTTTTCATCAATTTATATCAAATATTTTTTAGCTAGGCGTGTCACAAGGTGAAAATGTGAATTTTTGACTATTTCAGGGGCCATAACTTTAAAAATAGGGGGCGGAGACAGACGAAAAATAGGAGGTGCGCAAGTTCATATCATGATTAAGACTCATGCAAGGTTTCATTAATCTATATCAAATACGTTTTGAGCTAGGCGTGTTACAAGGTGAAAATGTGCATTTTTGACTATTTCAGGGGCCATAACTCTAAAATTAGGGGGCTGAGCCAGACGAAAAATAGAAGGTGCGCAAGTTCATATCATGATAAAGACTCATGCAAGGTTTCATTAATTTATATCAAATACTTTTTGAGCTAGGCGTGTCACAATCTTCGGACGGATACACGGACGGACGGACGGACGGACGGACGCACGGACAAGAGCAAGTCTATATGCCCCCACCACTCATGGGTAATGGCACGAAAAACAGTTTTCATCACGAGTGTTAATGTTACCGCTCGAACAAGATTTCATATTAGCCTGTAGCAACCCTCTCACGCAAGTGTTAATTTGACCTTTTAGACAGGGATCTGGGCCCGTATTCATAAAGAATCTTAGATCACCTCTAAGATATTTCTTATCTTAATTTTTTAGACTTAGTTAAGAGATATTTTTAAGTTCTTATTCATAAAGTGACTTAGAAAAATCTTAGCGAGAAAAAAGTATAAGAATAATTTTTTCTTAGTCTCATGTCTATGTCTATATTTAATAAGAAATTAGGAAAGCCTGTCACAGGTTAAATTAAGCTTAATATTCTAATAAGTCTATAGAGTAAATATGCAATCCATGAAAATCTGATAATTGCTGTCATTGGCGTCCATTCTATTTTTACTTTTCTAAGACAATTCTTAAAAGTTAAGAAAAATGGCCACCTGTCTTAAATTTTAAGAGAAAAATCACCTACTTAAGATAATTTCTAAGCCAAATTTTGTTCTTAGAACAATTCTTAGGCAAAAGTGTTTCTAAGGCATATTTTAAGCCAAAAATGAGAAAAACTTAGAAAATGTTGACTTCTAAGAGATATTTCTATCTAAGAATCTTTATGAATACGGGCCCTGATGTTTGCTATGAAGTATTTCTCAATGCAGGATAATTCAAAAAATTTATAATCTTGACACGAGGACTGGTTAGGAGGCGACTGGACAATAATAGGCGATGACAAGAATTATCATTTGAGTGGGATGTAAGATACGAAGAGACAATATCAAGAAAAAGCAGAGACGTTTTTGAATGGGGTTGAGGGTGTTGGGATGCGGTGTGGAGTTTGGGTAATGTAGGCAATGGTGACGTGATTCCAAGAGACAAAATGGTTAAGGTAGTAAGTTCTGGTTGGTAAGGGATAGGTTAAATGGTAGTATGGGGTTGAACAGGATACTAAGTCACAACAAGAAATTACACAAGAAACTAAAATAAAATAAAAACTAATAATTGGGACATTGATAAGCTAATATGACTGGGATTTGAAGGGATACTCAGAACCAATTTTTAGAAACACAAAAATTGAAATATCATTTTGGGGTTAGTGGAGTTGTGCTCACAATGTTATTGTAAATAGGTGAGGTATTATAAAACAGTTGACGAAACAGCTTTGAAAACCATATGATAAATACTAGTATTGAATTACATGCATGTGAATAAAGGAATAAAGAAATGACACTAAATTTTCGTTTTAATTCTGAAATTTTAAGTTTGCATTACCTTGCTTAATCAAAATTTGAAGGAACTTACGAGGAGTGTTCAAAAAGTATGGTGTATTGTGGTCTGAAACCTTTAATACTGACGGAAACGTGCATGTTGTCACTTCAAACCCTAAATATATTCCACGTGGTGAGAAATGCATAATTTTAGTCTATGGATCCATTTCCGGAAAGCATCATTGTATACCACAGAGGTACTAATGGACAGCACAACCGAGAGCTGGTCGCGATCGGTATCTACGACCAGAAAGGAAGTTTTTCAGTTTGGTAAACAGAAAGACGTCGCATGGCGGCAGATCTAGGGAATACTAGTAAGGTAGATGTGGTAGCACAGTAACTATCTCCGACTTACAAAACTGTGTAACTGTTCTAAAGGTGTGCGCTGGAGCGTTGTCATGCAACAGTCGGACAATTTTGAAACCTGTGACTGTTATTGTAGTACTTCTTTATTTTTTTTTCAGGATAACGTAACGGTAGTACCTACCAGTCACATTTCTACCCTTTTTACTGGAATTTGTACTGCAATATCTTCGCTGGAGAAGAATATGGCATACACAACTTTCTTTGCACTCAAAGTGAGTTTGGCAATTATTGGTCTTTGGCCATGTTTGAATGCCCTTATTTTGTTCCTAGCCTTCCTGACAGGTTCAAAATAATGCACCAGTTTTCATCACCTGTAACAACATTTGCAAAAACCTTTGGCAACCATTTTGCAGTTTCAACACGTAACCTTTTTAGTCGTCAGTCAAGAGATGAGGTACCCACCTAGAAGAAATCTTTCTAACTAAGAATTATTTTAAAGTATAATGAACTGTTAATAGTGAAAGGCCAACAATGCGTGCAATATCGCGTACAGTATATCAAACGTCATTTTGAAGAATTTCTGTGATTTTAAAAACGTTTTGGTCACACGTTGCTGTCTTTGGCCGACCTGATTTTGGGGCATTTTCAACAGACTCTACAACATAATCAAATTTCTTTTTTAACCTACGAACAGTCTCATAAGACACCTTACCAAATCCATAAACACTGGTTATTTCGGCAGAAAGCTCTTTCAAAGAACAACTGAGATTACTGCGAACATTTATATATATGACCGAATTTCTTCAGAGTTTGTTATTCCATTTCCAACCATTTTTGCTACAGTTGTCAACGACTGTCCAAATTGAAATAGCGATTACTTTGTAAAAGCTTAGTGAATGGATACATGTATATACCATTGTGTAGATATTGAAAAAAGGTAATCAGCTGTACAAACATCGACGTGAAATTCCTCATGGAAATGGCGTGTCATTACAATATACAATACTTTTTGAACACTCTTTTTATACCTTAATTAAAGGAACTTGCTTGGAAATTGTATCCTTGACTACATTTAAATCAAAATAAGGTAAACAATGAAATTGGCATTACTTTATAAAGTTTTGACATCAATCGTGCATCAAATTAACTGGTAGAATTATGTGATACGGTACAGCTTTACTTCACATTAGCATTTGGTGAAAACTTATGCACTTTTTTTAACATACTGAGATGTTAACATTGCTAGGAGCTTATCGATATGTGACCACGATATCAATGAATTATGGCACATTTATCATCTAAACAAAGTGTCCTTATGCGATGTTAAACACGTAATCAATTGTCTTTAACACGTCCAAAAATGATTCCTTCAACCCCAATGCCCTAGTGATAAAAGTTTGTGTATAAGTTGAATGTTTTCGTTTGGAAACGTTTTCTTACTTTTACTTTTACACACAAACTATGGTCTTCTTCTCCGTCGGCCGAGACTACACTGTCTGACCAGTAGCCTCGATGAAACTTGTGGTTTGCCGCAGATCCTGAATGCCTCCATATAGTTTCTGGTAGACTGAGGTATTTATCGGCCAAGTCGCAGCTTGCTCCTAGTCATGCCTTTTACATTTCTGAATTATATGCTCCGCAGTCTGACCTTTTTCACCACATGGACAAGTTGTCAATGATGCCATTCTGTATTTCTTGTACATGTGAGCATTGAGCTTGTTGTGCCCTGAGCGGAGACTGACCATCATCACTTGTTCAGACAGATCAATGAGATGAAAAGCATCTTCCTCCATCCTTGGTCTCGTTAATGCCTTGATGATGGTGACTTTCTCCTTGTAACTCACAGGTTTTGTTGGTTGTTCTGACTGAGCTCCTAGCTTAGCCAGTTCGTCTGCCTCTTTATTGCTTGCAAGTCCACAATGGGATGGACTGAAGTGCTACTTTGCAGGTCATACTCAGGCTCTGCATTCTCATGGCTACCTGCGGAGCTTTATTGTTAATCAGAGCTTCCATGACAGACAGTACATCTGTGAGATAGACAACAGAGGAGCTTTCCTCTGACGAGTCTTCAACCATTGAGACGGCCTTCATGAGTACTTCAGTCTTGTTTGCTGCAGCGTTTTCCTGTAGCTGCATGTAGTGTTTTCTCTTGCCGCATGAGTATTGAATGAAAACTCCCGCTCCTCCATCTTTGAGGGCGCATGTGGCTGATCCGTCTGTATAGACATGAGTCCATGATTCCGGAGGATAGTCTTCATTGATCGTACCAACTGTGAGGCTCTTCCGAATGCCTTCATCCTCTTGTTTCCCGCGGCCAAGACGAGGAACAGCAAGTCTCACAGTCACTGAGGACAGATCATTCGCTAGTGGGTTTATAATGTCTTCACTACCTAGAGGAGTCGTTGTTATGCTCAGCTCAGTTTTGAACTCTCGGTTAAGGTTTTTTGCCTCATGTACGAAGCTGCTACGTTTGATCCGATTCTTTGTGTAACCATCTAGCTTGCCTTTCATGGGATGGTCTTGAAAAGACCCGAACTTCTCTGCTTGAAGCAGAACCTTTGCATGTCTTCTGTCTTGTAACGGCTGTGTGCCTGTAAGCTTCTCCATGAAGGAAATTGGTGTAGACTTTGTAGCACCTGTCATGATCTGCAATGCTTGGTTCTGAACCTTGTCTACAGCCTGTTGGTTAGTTTTGGCAGTAGTGGACCAGGCAGTTGAGCTATACTCTAAATGGGGTCTCACTGTTCCCTGATATACTGTCTTGAGTATTTGCTCATTTGCTCCCAAAGTTATTTCAGCAAGTTTGCACATCATGGAAAGCTTTCTACGGGCCTTCTCTTCTGCTTAACTAATGTGTGGCTTCCAGGTTAGCCGTTTGTCAAAGGTCACTCCAAGATATTTTGCCTTGTCTGCTTCAATCAGCGAAGTATTTCCCATCTTGATTTTACCCGCCCTCTTCTTTGACGACAGGGAGAATAGTTTGGTGGACGATTTCTCTGTATTGATAGATACACACCAATCTTCAGCCCAAGCTAAGAGCTTGTTGATGGCTTCTTGCATCCTGTATGTGGTTGTAGTGGCATGTTCTTCCTTACACCATAACACCATATCGTCAGCGTAGAGAGCAGCCTTTTTTCCTTTCGGTAGTTCAGACAACAGATCATTGATGAAAAGCAAGAAAAGTGTAGGGGATAAGACTCCGCCTTGTGGGATACCATGATGCAACAGGAACTTCCTACTGCTGGCATGTTCTAAACTGACTCTTGCTCTCCTGTTGTGGAGGTATGACTTAATCCACCTCAGCATGTGACCTCCTACTCCAGTCCTCATCAGCTTGACAAGGAGTCCATCTATCCAGACTTTGTCAAACGCCCTCTGCAGATCAATCCATGCTGTAAGCACGACTTTCTGCTCTTGGAAGGCGTCCTCTATCTATTCAGATAGATAAGTGGTCTGGTCCTCAGTGGGGCGGAATTGTCTGAAGCCAGTTTGTTGCGTTGTGAATAGTTTGTTAGTCTCCATGTACCACTTCAGGCGTACATTCACAATCCTCTCGTTGGTCTTTTCAACACAGCTGGTTAGGCTGATTGAGCGAAAGCTTGCAGCCTTCTTTCGATCCTTCCCTTTCTTGTGGAAGGGGATCATGACTGTCTCTTTCCATATCTGTGAAAGCAGTCCTTGTGTTCAGCTGTAGTTGTAAATTTCCAGGAGTTTGCAAATCGATGCAGTGCCTGGATTGGTCAGCATTTCATTTGTGACTCCATCTTGTCCAGGAGACTTCTTTTTCTTCAACGGCCTAAGAGCTGTCTGTAGTTTATGCAGTTTAAGACTCTGCTTCATGCATTCTGGTGTCACTTGGCTTGTCTACCTTTCCATTTTTTTCTTCGGACTTCCCTTTGCCGTTTCCTCGTGATTGGGATGTTGGAAACATATTTTTAGTTAGAGACAAAAGTGTTTTCCGCTTGTTTACCCGTCATCATTCCCTTCCAAAGTTACTGAGCCTCTTCCTGTTTCTTCATCGTTCAGCTGTCTCGTCAATCTCCACAGCTTAAGGCCATCTCGCCCTAGTTCTTCAACCATTTCTTTGTTTTTGGAAATATAGTTACTGGTGCAGGTATGGTTGGAAAGAAGGGCAATACTGAAGATTGTAAAAATGGTGTCCTTTTCCTTACATCCTTCGAAAAATTTGTAATTTTAAGGCAATTATAGATTATATTTGAGAAACAAATACATTTGTCAAACATTTTCACTAATAATGAAAAATTTATTATGCTGCCTATATACAGTTTTTTAAAGGAAGTCTTGTCATAACATACATTAATTCAAAGTACTGTTAGAAAACAATGTGCAAAAAGTGCTCTGAATATGTTAACAATGACTTGTCGTCAACCTTTTCTCCACAAAAAACTGGAAATCTTCAGAAATTTTCTTTAAAAAACTAAAGGAGAACTTCTTCAAGAAGATAGCGCGTTTGTTACTAATTGTTCTGCAAAGTACGATTACTTCCACCTAAAAATAGCATGAATAAGCTTTTTCAAAGCTTTTTCAAAACTACTTAATCATGAAAAGTGATATAGTTTAATGAGATAAAACAACTTTTGTGCTGTGGACACCAACTCCGTTATTCAGGTCAGAAAGTTTTTCTTTTTGGGGAAAAAGCGGGCTAATTTTTAACTCTACGTCATAAAAAGAGGGTGTTTAAAATACTGGAAAATAAACTTGACGACCTGTATGAAACAAAGTCCTTATTTGTAATAACCAAGGTAATGAAATTGTTCCAGCATATGGTATGAAATATGTTAACAATAAAATAGTAGTTTCTTTATACACCAAAATGTGTTGTATTTTAGGGCTGTCAGTTAACTCCCTAAGGCCGATATCGTAACATACCTTCTGCGGCGAGATAAGAATTACCACCTGACGTCGAAGAACATATCTGATCTTATCATAATCAAATTCGCATGCGTTTGATTGAAATCATGCAGCAAAATATTATTAACTAGGGTGTAAATCAAGATAAACTTACAAAATATTCGAAGTTTGAAAACATATTCTTATATCCAATTTCGTCCGTAACTTATATCCAAATAAATAATATTTTCACTTCGAAATATTCACAATTTTAACACACCTATTGCGTTCAATAAATATTTGAACATTTCATATTTTCTTACTTTTTTTCACATGTTAACATATTATAATAATCCAATAAATGGAAATAAATTATTAAAACAGACTAATTACGTCAGCATTTCTCGAAATTTACACACCTTTTTGTGAATATAGATGGTTTATTTTGATGTATAATCTATTTCTAAACATGTACACAAACGTTGTGTGACACCTGCTGAGATAGTTAAGTTAATTTGTAATATTTACATCCATCTTTGAAGTATTTACACGTTGTTTTTTTTTTTTTTGTTGTTTTTTTTTTGCATTTTATGAAAAATGTTTTGTTGTGTTAATTTTATCCACTTGTATCGTCTGCGATGTAAGTGTACGAACATTTCAGCCTTCTAAATCGTAACATATCTCGACCATTCATTTCTAAAATTTCATCGTCGGAATCATCATACGACGGAATATTAGCATGATAATGAATATTTTCTTCGTTTTAAGAAAGATCTCTGGCAGACGACATTATTTTACTCTTTTGAAACATAGTATGAATGAAACACAGCGGGGTTCGTCTTTTTTATTTCCTTTACATGACCGCATAATTACAAACATTTATTTTAACAAGGGAACTAATTATTAGCACAAATAATAATTATAACATGTAAGAAATAAAAGCCAGTATGCAAAATAATTTTGCTTTTGTCAGGATTAACAAAATTAATAAGTACGTGATATAATCAGCATGATCTCGGTCCCGCGACTATACTCGTCAGTCGCCTTCCTGGGGAGTCCTGATAACGCGCGTATAGTCGGATATCGACGCTACAGGGGTAGAAAATATAACGCCAATTGTCGCATTTCGGCCCCAAGGAGTTAATTAACATAATCTAGCAATTGTTAAATATTCTTTTATGCATTGATATATCCTTTGTAAATTTATACTACAACATTTGCACTATAGATTTTACTAAATAGCAGACGGTACTGCTACGTAAAAGACAGGAAAATATTATCGGATTGTTTCTGGGTTTTTTTCTTACATTTGTCTTTGCGTCACAGAATCTATTACCAGTTATTGATTCATGCATCAATATTCAGTTATCTTTATGTGCTTCATGCTACATCAAATTATCACAGAACATTTTAGAAAGAAGTCATTATACGTTGCTGTACATAACCCTGCCTTCATTCATATCAAGATACATTTTGCAAACGAAAACTTTGAAGCTACTAACCATATTATGATAACTAAAATACATTGAGTATCAATATCATTACAAAACTATCGCCTCATCTTGACTTCGGTGGTCAGTTTGGATAAACTGAGAATAGATCTATATGAATTTATCTTTCAAGAACACAGTGGAACTTCTGAATACTGGACCTTCGCCAGTTCGATCCTCGGGCGGGGCGTATGTTCTCCGTGGCTATTTGATAAACGACATTGTGTCTGAAATCATTAGTCCTCCACCTCTGATTCATGTGGGAAAGTTGGCAATTACTTGCGCAGAACAGGTTTGTAATGGTACAGAATCCAGGAACACTGGTTAGGTTAACCGCCCGCCGTTACATGACTGAAATACTGTTGAAAAACGGCGTTAAACCCAAAATAAACAAACAAACTTACAAATATAGTGCTTGGGATAATTGAAAAATTAAGTTATTTTCGGCAATTATCTATTTTTATAAACTTGTGAAAAGATAATTCATACAAAGGGCTAGAACAGAAAATAACCAATAAAGTATCACAAGTCTTGGACAAACGCATCAATACAGCAGTAAACCGCATGAACAAGAACATTGATTCAAAAATTGATACCATAAGGAAGTCGATTCGTGACCAACTGAAAGCGGACTTTAATATAATGCATTCTAAGATTGAATCTCTTGCTTCTGTCAGTCCTGTCAATAATTCCACTGGAAATAGTTCTACACACGACAAAAACTTGAACATTGTCATAAGTGATCTACCCGAGTCTGAAAAGGAGAACGTTAAATCCAAGATTGATAAACTTTTCAAGAATGGCTTACGAATTAGAGATGTAGCTTGAGAAAGTGCCGAAAGAAAAAAGTCAAGAAGTGATGCTAAATCGGGTGTTATTATTGCAAAAATGAAATAGAATGAAGATAAACGTAAAATCTTGTTTGAGAAAAAGTCATTGAAGAATAACAGCCAATATTCTAGTGTATATATTCAGCATGATCAGGCTCAGGCAGATCGAGTGTAGGCTAACAATTTCAGATCTATTCTCAGTGTCATTAAATCGCATGGTCTGATATTATGTGGTTATCGAATTGTCCCACGTGGCTCTAGTGAACGTGGTGATGGCCCAAGTGATCGTGATTCTCGGGATGACAACCGTCGTTTTGGATCGAGGGTTCGAGATTCCAGGGGTGACAACCGTCATTCTGGATCTCGGGATCGTTCGCCGAGACGGGATGAGGGTCGTCCCACAGACAGGCGTACTACCGGACACGGCGACCGGGACGACGGTTACTTGTTCGTCGTGGTTGTAACTTTGGTAATTGAGCCGGTCGTGGAGCTGCAGGAAGGGGACGCGACAGACGGAACAATGGCGGCGGACGGACTATCATGACTATCATGATTACCGTCGCTAGCTTCACATCGGATTTTGGAATGTGAAGGGTTGGAATTTTGACAATAATTCTGATAATTATACTTTACGATCATCATGTGTTTTAGACAATAATTTTAACGTTTTAGGTATTGCTGAATCGTACCTTTTAAACAATGATGTTTTACATTTGGACGGTTACAAATGGTTTGGTTATAACCGTAAAAATATACATGTAGTACCTCGAACTGGTTCTGGTGGAGTAGGCTTTTTCATTAAAAGCTCAATTTGATAGAGATTGTTTTAAAGTTCTTTTTCGAACAGCAATGAAATTTTATTTGATGTTAATAGAACAATAAATACTTTAGAACAAGGTTTTAGAACCCTACAGGATATTGATCAAGCATATGATAAATGGTGTGATATTTAAAATCAGCTATGTATACTAATATACCACGCAAGACTATATTAATTTGAGCTGACTTTTGTTCAAGAAAACGTAGGCCAGATAAACCCTGGTGGAATGAACAGTTGACAACATTGTCTGATCAAGGAATGCACCAAGATATGTGACAGTAGAAGTTCATTCAATAGTTGTATCATTACATGCAATATCAAGAGTTGGATTTGACCTTATTCTATGTTTAGATCCAAATAAGATTGACTCAGTTTTACCTAAACGAAGTGACAACTTATTATCTACCAGCCATTGACTGGCAAGATGCAGGTCATCTTTCAAAGATTTTCCTACAAATGACTTACATTTACCTGAAACAAGTATGCCAGAATCATCTGCATATTACAATGAGGGACAAATTTATGACATGAGAAAGAGGTTCAGCAGTAATGGAAGGTCCATCTTTTACAAAACGGGAAAGTATACCATCTAAACCTGTAGCTTTGTTAGCACCTAGCTGAGTTAAGTATTTCAATACCTGATTTTCAGAAACTAATGAAAAAGAGTAGTTATTCAAAAACACCTTAAACTGGCATAAAATGTTGTCACAAAAGTTTTATTAACTCTAGCCGGCAATTTTTCAACAAGCTTTGAGGCAACTGAAGTATAGAATGTATTGAAAGAGTCAGCAATATTTTCCTTATCAAAACAAATATTACCATCAATATTCAGACATATGTTGGAACTTGAAGAGGATTACCCTTCTTAGAAGGTAAGCCAAGATTTTTAAGGATAGCCCATAGTGATTTGGAATCATTTTTATTTTCTTCAAGACTCTCAGTAAAAAAATTTTTTCTTTGCCGAATCAATCAAATATAATAGTGTTTTGTTACGTAAAGATTCAAAAGTACTGTAACAATAGTTTTCATCTGAATTTTCTATACTGCTTAAAATCTAAATCTCTCTGGTTTATTGCACTTAATATATCAGCATCCATACATGGCTCCGTTCTTTGTTTAATACGCAGTTGCTTAACTGGTGCAATATTGTTAATAACGGGCATAAAAATGTTCTTAAACTGTTCCCAAGCTTCAGATGCATTGTCACAAGTAAAAACACTATTCCAATCCACAGCTAACAAGTTTGCTTGAAATTCTTCACTACTGTAGTTATTCATGGAACGTGTTGTAAACGTGCTTAACTAGAAATATCATATTTGCGTGACTTGAATAAGTACTGCTGACAAATACTACTACCGTAGTATACTTTAACGATTAACACATTGTAACAGGAAAAAATCTACATTAAATAGCAATACCTTAAGCAATAGCTCAGTTTTAGAATAGCAGAGTTAACTAAGTAATTACGTAACTTTTTTTCGTGAAATTTGGGCCAGGCTCTTTACTCAGTAAATATTTACGAAACAACTCTATTTACGATTTATGGTATAATCTAAATTCATAGATGAACAGGTTCATTGCGATGATTTATTACTGTGAATTCTAAATTTGCACTGATTCTTCTTACTGTCATACGATAAATGAAATAAGGGTAAAATCATAAAACAAAGTTCCCGAGAGAAAGGGAACTCTATAAAGACAGAAGAAAGTGAAATATATAATAATACGACGCAAAAACCATTAAACCATAACAATACATCTTTATGAACCGGCTTGAAACAATACTGACCGGATATTGTTTACCATTAGGCACTATTGTAATACACAATAAAAGTCAAAGGGTAATTTTAAAACATTGTTGCAATTAAATTATTTTATGCTTAGTTTGGCTGTGTTCAATTTTGGGACTAAAACAAATAATAGATGACGCAATTTTCAAACCAATAGTTAAAAACTTTACCAAAAACATGCACTAATTAAAGAACATAAAAAATCCTATATGAAGAAAAAAAGATGACCGGGTCGGGAATCGGACACGGACCGCCGCGGCAATAATAAAAGTCTCTAGATCGTTCGACAAAAAATATTTTTTTTAGATATCTGAAAATTTTATCATCGCTATATTTCAAAGAATGCTTTAAAACTCAATTACTGACAAACTGTTTTCATTGACAAAATTAGTTAAATTTATTAAAAAAATCTCGTGCCTGAAGAACTTTGTCATTCTAACGACCATAATAGAAATAATACATAATAAATTGAGGATCTTAAAAATGTGTGTTAAGGAATCAGTACAAAAAGGAAAGGTGATAATCAGACGAAAGTCTGTACAGCAACAATTAATTCGTTTAATTTGTCTAATTACAATCTCAGTTCTTCTTTTTTTTGTTTTTTTTTTTGTTTTTTTTGTCAATAATTTGCCTATAATCCATAGTCTTTGAGCTATAACAATCTGTACTGACAAAGCCAGGCTAGCAGACGACAATATTTTCCGTAACAACTTCCGACTACTTACGGATAACGGCAAAAAAGCCGGAATATTTGAAGAAATGTTCTCTGTACACAACAAAATGCAAAAAGGACCAAACAAACCACTAATCATTTTAAAACAAATTACACTTAATAAAAAAAAGGGAATATTTTTTTTCTACATTTTTCGGGGTATCGATTTTTTAATTATTTGCGGAAAATATCTCATTTATTTGAAAAAGTCAGTTTTTGTCCCGTTTCCTACAGGGTCTTTATGAACTGAGATAAGTCTATTTAAAGACAAAAAGGACCAACCAAATATTAAAATATTTGTTTAAAAATATTCATAATATCCGGAATAAATTAAACTTTAATTTGTGGACTTTTTATCCCCGGACGAAAGTCGGAGGGATATAGTTTTGGCGTTGTCCGTCTGTCCGTCCGGAGCCATATCTAGACAGTGGTTGGGAATATTTAAATAAAACATCATATACATATTCACCACTATCAGGTTTTGCGGCCCGTCCAGTTTCAGTCAGATTGCTCAAGTAACACCAGAGCTATGGCCCTTAGAAGTTTCTAGTGTTAACTATATAGGGTACTATAAATATGGCAATTTCTGCATCATAACTTCTGACATATTTGACTATGAAACTTAAACAGAATTTAGATCACCATAATGTGGTTGTACATACACAATTTCATTTGGATTTATTTTGTAACTTCAGAGTTATTGCCCTTTAATTGTATAAAAATTCACATATTTGCAAATAATAAACCTACCATTTGTTAGAATTTCACTAAATTTCTTTCATTCCTTTCCATCACTCCGCCCCCCCCCCCCACCCTTAAAAAAAGAAAATCCTTATTTTAGATTTTGTTTTCAAAAATTTCCATGAATATTTATCAACATGCAAGTTGTACCATTCCCCCACTTTGCTCCCACACCCAGTCATGTCCACCACCAATCATGCATTCCCCCATTTTTTCTATTTTCAATTTTTCATCAATTTTTTAAAATCAACATGTGAAGTTTTGTTTCCTCACCCGTTCACACACACCCCCCCCCCCCCCCCCCCCCCCCCCCCCCCCCCCCCAAAAAAAAAAAAAAATATAGAAATGTATAGACATATATTTATATATTTACACATATATATTTCCATTCCTTTTTATGAATTTTAAAAGCTAAGCTTATTACAGTAAGCATATGCCAATAAAAAATAATTTCTTTAGTCAGGATCAACGTATCATACATTTTTATGTACACTTTAAACATTTGTTTTCTGTTAAATTGATTTTGACTAATGAAATTATTTGCTTCTTAGTAACATCCTTAACTTTTTCCGGGTATATTTATTGCCATTCCTCATAACAAAGCCTTTCGGCGGGGGATACCAATTCATCGAATTACTTGTTCTACTTAAGTTTAAGTAATTTTTTCCTTCTTTGTTTATATAGGTAAATTTATCGATTTTCCGATAGATCGATATATGGCAGGCTTTTCAGGTAAGATATAATTAATAATATACATGTCTTTTATCAAAGCATACTGTGTAATCAATTATACTTGACGAAGGCAAAACAATTCGTAATATAATAATAATTTTATGTAGGTTTTCTTATCATTGAGCATTATTTTGCCACACGTAAAGAGCGCATGCGCGTTAAAAACAAATCATCTGTGAAACAGCAGAGCAAGAAAAGTTTGTGTAAAAAAAAGGTCTATTTTCTAGTAATTGATACATAACGTGATAGAATGACCTGATTAAAAGTCCGACTGCTTCGAATACTACGCTTTGCAAAATTGGTTAGAGTTTGGAAGTTTACTCTGATCTATAAATAGATAGTATGCAATTTTATGAGAAGTTTTTGATATTTTCCGCGGCCGTCTAAAGGTAGAGTAGATTATTATGTAGTCCGGACTAGTCAGCAGGAATGCTTATATGCTGTAATGTTATTAAATTTGATTGTCTGCTTCTCGACAAGACCGTGGGAAAATTGGGTAAATACAAGATTTTGAGGGGGTGTAAAACATTTATTTTTAATTGAAAAGAACAACTTCACATAAATTCAACAATGATGAACAACGGTAATATTCTGAACATGTACATGAAAACATATTTCTTTGAAATTGATGTCTTATTCTTTATTAATTACGAATTTTGTAATAAGCACAAAGAAATACCACACCTTTCAAAATGATCGAGTCCGATAGGGTATGAAAAGCCGACGCTTTATTTTGTATACGGACGATTCAAATGGGTAAAAAGGGCAGTTAGAAATTTTGGAATTGGACAGTTTTTTATGGTGATTGAGAAATTTTAAATGTATCTTCTAACTTTAAATATATCTCTCTCATTGAAGTAAAGTATTATATAAAGCATTATTATGGTGGCTGATTTCTGCCAGTGTCGTTCTGTCGTTATGGCGCCCCCGCCATAACGAAAGAACGACGTTTTTCTCTTTTGGCGTTGTCTCGTTCTTTCGTTCTGGCGCCCCCGCCATAACGAAAGAACGACGTTTTCCTCTTTTGGCGTTGTTTCGTTCCCTCGTTCTGGCGCCCCCGCCAAAACGATATAACGAAGAATGCAACGTGACAGAACGAAAGAACGACACTTATAAACGGCGCCCTAAAAGACGTCGTCTTGGCGTTCTTTCGTTCTGGCGCCCCCGCCACAACGACGGAACGAAACAACGCCAAATGTGAAGATATCGTTCTGGCGTCATGGCGTGTTCCGGTAGAGCATGCGCAGTGTTGTCATAATTTTCGTATTTTGCTTAAGCCCATTTTTACTGTTTCATAAATAGATAGATACACTTTTTCACGGAATCCATACAAGTTTGGAAACGGCACCTATCTTTCATATTTCACACTTCATTTTATTCATATCAACCGGCTTTGTTTCAAGCTTAAGCTGAAAATAACAGCGACTTAGCATATATATCCAGCTATGATACTCATGTTATTCAAATTTGGAAAAAATAAACATACTGTGTTAAATATGTATACGGTTAAATACTTAAAACATCTTAGCCATATTTTTACTCTAAACACAAGTAAATATTTTTTTTTATTTAATGCATTCATTCTAGCTTTGATGGAAAAGAATAATATCAGAAAACATGTGGTTATATCCACTCCCTTTGTGAACTACATGTTTAAATATGACGAAAAACTGGGTCATCAATTAGCAGCAAACATAATGAACCTTAAGATACAATTTTCAAAATGACATTAAATTATATACATATCATAATCATGATGAAATCGGCTAAGACCACAACAACAGCCCCTTAAATATGACTAAAAATAGATTTTTTTCGTCGTATGTTTCCGCCACACACTGCGCATGCTCTACCGGAACGCGCCAGAACGCCAGAACGATATTTTCACATTTGGCGTTGTTTCGTTCCGTCGTTGTGACGGGGGCGCCAGAACGAAAGAACGCCAAGACGACGTTTTTTAGGGCGCCGTTTATAAGTGTCGTTCTTTCGTTCTGTCGCGTTGCATTATTCGTTATATCGTTTTGGCGGGGGCGCCAGAACGAGGGAACGAAACAACGCCAAAAAAGGAAAACGTCGTTCTTTCGTTATGGCGGGGACGCCAGAACGACAGAACGAGACAACGCCAAAAGAGAAAAACGTCGTTCTTTCGTTATGGCGGGGGCACCAGAACGACACTGGCAGAAATCAGCCACCATACATTATAGCATTGCATACAAGTTTAATGTGTTTATGTTTCTTTACTCAATCGGAGATTGACCTGTCACCCTATGCCAGTTTTGTATTACTCCATTTCCCCACGGTCAAGATGTAGTGGTTCATGTTTTGAGCGGCAGTGAGTTTTATCATTATGTGTTTTCTTATGATGGCTGATTTCTGCCAGTGTCGTTCTGTCGTTCTGGCGCCCCCGCCATAACGAAAGAACGACGTTTTCCTCTTTTGGCGTTGTCTCGTTCTGTCGTTCTGGCGCCCCCGCCATAACGAAAGAACGACGTTTTCCTCTTTTGGCGTTGTTTTGTTCCCTCGTTCTGGCGCCCCCGCCAAAACGATATAACGAAGAATACAACGCGACAGAACGAAAGAACGACACTTATAAACGGCGCCCTAATAAACGTCGTCTTGGCGTTCTGTCGTTCTGGCGCCCCCGCCACAACGACGGAACGAAACAACGCCAAATGTGAAAATATCGTTCTGGCGTCATGGCGCGTTCCGGTAAAGCATGCGCAGTGTTGTCATATGTTTTGTATTTTGCTTAAGCCCATTTCTACTGTTTCATAAATAGATAGATACACTTTTTTCACGGAATCCATACAAGTTTGGAAACGGCACCTATCTTTCATATTTCACACTTCATTTCATTCATATCACACGGTTATGTTTCAAGCTTAAGTTGAAAATAACAGCGACTTAGCATATCCAGCTATAATACTCACGTTATTCAAATCTGGAAAAAAATGAACATACTGATAAAAACGGTGGAAGTTTTTATCTAGTGTTAAACATGTATACGGTCAAATACTTAAAACATCTTTGCCATATTTTCACTCTAAACATAAGTAAGTATTTTTTTATTTAAATTAAATTGCATTCATTCTAGCTTTGATGGAAAAGAATAATATCAGAAAACATGTGGTTATATCCACTCCCTTTGTGAACTATGACGAAAAACTGAGTCATCAATTAGCAGCAAACATAATGAACCTTAAGATACAATTTTCAAAATGACATTAAATTATATACATTTCATAAACATGATGCAATCGGCTAAGACCATAACAACAGCCACTTAAATATGTCTAAAAATAGAATTTTTTCGTCGTATGTGTCCGCCACACTCCGTGAAAATCGAAAGTTGCCAAATATGAATGTACGGTACGGGTACGATATGGGGATTAGGAACAACCCAAATGGCGGTCTCCACTAAAGGGGAGTAACTCCGAGTTACTCTGCCGAAACATGACAACACTGCGCATGCTCTACCGGAACGCGCCAGAACGCCAGAACGATATTTTCACATTTGGCGTTGTTTCGTTCCGTCGTTGTGGCGTGGGCGCCAGAACGACAGAACGCCAAGACGACGGTTTTTAGGGCGCCGTTTATAAGTGTCGTTCTTTCGTTCTGTCGCGTTGCATTTTTCGTTATATCGTTTTGGCGGGGGCGCCAGAACGATGGAACGAAACAACGCCAAAAGAGGAAAACGTCGTTCTTTCGTTATGGCGGGGGCGCCATAACGACAGAACGACACTGGCAGAAATCAGCCACCATAGTTTCTAGCCGTAAAACAGATTTAACACAGACATGTAGTCATTGTACTTTGGGGTTACAGGTAAACTATTTTTAGAACACGTTATCTCGATTGCGACTGCATGACACTACCAAACTCTTACCAATTGTGAAAAGCGTAATATATAAAACAGGTTTAATCATGTTTCTTTCACTCTGATGAGCTGTATTGATATATAGATTCCAGATCATACGATTGCTTACATAATCGACCCTTCGACTATTTTTCCTCCTGATGACGACTTTTGAAATAAATGGGTTGTCCAATAATACGTAGAGACTTTGAGTGAAGTATTTTATTTACAAGGTTTATGAGCTTTTACTGAGTGTAGGCATATTCGAGCGATACACTCTTAAACTGTTATACCAACGCATATTGACATCTCTTCTGCTAAACGCTTAAAAATGTGTTTGCTGAATTAAAAAATTTGGATTGACCAGCATGTGTTTCATGTATGCTGGTTATCGAACGCATCATGTAAAATGGCGACGTGGAATGTGGAAAACCATCAGGTTCTATGTAGAATACAGAATAAGGCCCTCGTATATAGTTGCAGAACATGTTGAGACGTTGCAGAATGTTTCTCGGACACTTGGTTATTTATAAGTTGCAACACAGATTTTCTAAGGGACATTTAGATATCACGTCCAGAGGACGACCGAAAAGCTGCAATGAGAGCAATTGGCGGAAAATGCAAGACGTCTAAATGCCGACAGTAGGCAAAATGCGAGAAGTGCGTAAAATTCCAGAATGTTGCAACAGTACAATTGTATGGCGAAAATATCCCTTAATACATGTAACAACGATTCATGAATGTTGATTGTATATTTTTGTAAGTGGTTCCGTTTTTAGCTCACAATCTATAAGGTGTTTTATAAATGTGATATAAATTACTTCTTTGATACAGCTAATCTTTTCATTAATATATACACATCACTCTAGTAAGCTGAAATTATATCTGGGGTTTCCTTACATTGTCCAACCACGAAAGAATAAACAACATATACAAAAACACAGTACATTCCCCACAGAAATTAATGCATTAGTTACAATCATTTATACAATTTTAATTATTCGCAGGTGCATGGCTAAAACAAACAGGCAAACGTTCACAAAAACAATATAGAGAATATGTAAAATAAATACATTTGATTGTCACTATCTAAAGTATTTTACTTTGTAGTTAGTAGCCACATGACCTGTAATTATGTCAATGTGACATTACTCCCAACAACAACAACAACAAAAAGAAAACTGTACGTTGAAGTCGTTATCATATTGTCTTATCGTGTCATGACTAGATACGTTTTTCGGAGAAACGCAGTAAGTGTTCTCGTTGACGCACAGTTAAATATAGAGTGGGAACCCAGCTGTACACATAGTATAAGCCGTCACGCGAATGCATAAATGTTACAGTCATACAGATACAGTCGAACGAATATGGACAGATTAATATCAGTTTTATTATTTGCGTTACTTGCATTGCCAGTATTGACAGTATTAAGTACTAGAAGAGGTTAGTCAATGTTATTTACACATTTTAAATATACATTTTAGCTTCAAAACAAAAGGCATTACTTAGATTTATATTGATTAGTGCCAGTCCTTAAGATAATACTAACAAAATAATTAAAGAAATACAATGCAGCTTTCTTTTTAAACAATAAATGAATAATAGTAGAAATTTCAGTATAATATAATTACCTTTGAAATTGGAGCTAATGATACGTTCAAAACATGTCAACCATTTATTTATTAAATAATTATATCTGATTAATTGAAAGCACACACGAGTTTCAAAACGAACTAAAGGTATTGTTAATGTAATCATTAATTACTTGTGTTCATTTCTATGTATTGTAACATTTATAAATCGATATTCGTATATTGTTCTGAATAAAAACAAAGCAAGCTTTCCTCATGCTCATGAAACATCGTATATCGAAAGCAATTCTGTGAAAGAAACTTCCATTTTTACTTTTTTCGATTTGTGTCAGTAATTGGTACTTCTCTTTTCTTTTATTTCTTTTAAATCTATGATACATAATCATTGTACCATGAAAAACGGGCTATTTTTTCACATCGTTTACATTATTAATTGATAGTAAAGGTTATATACATACAATATAAATGTAAATATTAACTGCAATTGTTTCGTTTATTAAGAACTAACGGACTCATACGCGTAATGCAATAGTACGTGAACATGTGTTAGATAAGTTTGTTTTTTTAAATTTGGAGGATCACACTTTTAAAATTAGGAAGTTCAACTTTTAATCAAATCTAGTCTGATATTATTCTTCTTAATTGCCTGCTTGCTTCCAAATGATCATTTTACCGATTTATTATGAATACTTAGAGTCATCAAGGACGTTTCCTCTTTTCATTTTGTAAAAAAATAATATTTATCACAGAAGTATAAAAATTAATAAGAGACGAAATTACCGAATAACAGTATTTATTTTTAGGGCGGCATGACAAAACTGTAGGAATTATCCGGAATCTGGACTGCTTACTTAGCTATTGTAACTAAGTGTTAATATCATGATTCACTGATTTATGCTAAACTGCTCCACCATTGTTATCAAATTACAATTTCAAGAAAAGCGTACTCAAAATAAACGATTGTGACTAATATAGACATTATAACTGGGTTTTGAGACTGTGTGTATACATTACTGACAATTTCATATACTTTTTGCTTTCTGTAGTACTTGTTAAAATTTACGAGGTTAGCTCAGTTAAGCTTGATTATCGGATTAAATAAGAGTACAAAATGCAGATAACTAAATTGTTTAAATCTATATAGGAATGTAAAGCACTTTATGTTTTTAATTAATATGTAAATGTACTCTTTCAAAATGTATTATGTTTACTTATGTTTCGTGCATGCAAGCATGTTGAGCGATTGTTAATATTACTCTGACAATTGACTAGTTATAAAGTGTTTTTTTTTTCTGAATTAATCATTTTAAGTACATTTCGCATGAATTTTTCATGTAGGATTTTTATAACATCTAGGATAATTTCGATTCTCGTGATGTATTCCAGGATGCAACACTTCATTCTGGGGTACAGATTGCCAATTCCAATGCGGAAATTGCCTGAATTCACTATGTGATGAAATTACCGGTGAATGTCAGAACGGATGTAATGGACCTTTTATTAAGCCTCTTTGTATAGCAGGTGAATTTACTTATATCACGAACACTTCTGCATCATTTCATTGGCGTTGATTTTGTTGCCTTATAGTTGCAGAAGAACAGATTTTGCGATTAACGTATAAACACTGTTGTTGTCAAAACTTTCTGATTTAATTTCGGTGTCCATTTACGTATTTAAGAGTTTATTTTTTTAATTTCTTATCTGTACTCGAGCTTCTTTTTTTATTCTGCTTTAAACATAAAATGATGAAAAAGTAAAGGTTTGATGGTATATTTTGTACACAGTACTTCACAGAAATGGTTATTCCTACTGGCTCTTTGCACTCGTTTTTAATTCATTATTACTTTTTCATTTTGTTTGTTTAAGGTTGGTCTACACGTTCGGAACGATTTGTTTTTCTAATATGTAAAGTTTTATTATACTATGATTTTTCAAAACTTCAGAATATACTTAGAAAAGTTAGCAAAAAAAAAAGATAAACTCATGTGATTTATTTTTTGCTGAACTGATTTGAAAAAACTGGACATCACGCATGTTTCATAATGGGAGTCTATTGGAAAATCATAGCTTTCATAACATTTTTGCGAATAGAAAGTGTTCTACAATGTACATTTTAATGAAACTTCTACCAGTTGTAAGTAAACGTATAGCCTATAATGCGGTGAAATAAAATGCATAGGTCCGTGTGTTTATGTTTTAGATAAAAAGGTAAAAGCAAAGGTCTTGTTTATTATAGTGTCACCCCTATTGAAAGTACCAATTACCTCCCAACTCCTACCGCTATGCCAGGCGTCAGGCGGTTAGAAGTCGGTAATCATTCATTTAAGTAGCTGGCGGATCACGAACCAGCCTTTTCGGACGAGTCCCATGACAAACATCCCCAGGACGAACGCTCCTCATGTGGCTCGAACCTTCGATCTCCCGATCCCGAGGCGGAAGCCTTAACCACTGGGCCACGGCGACTGGTCAGACAACTAACAATGTTTAAAGTAAACCGCACATTTCGCGCTATTTCAAACTATTTGACGTGTCAGTTGACTTAATACCATATTTTAAGTTTAGAAAGATAGTAACTGTGTATTGTAAAATATCCAATCACAGGTTTTTATCAATTCATAAAATGATTTTCATTTACGCCGAATGCAGGCGTTATTCTACGTTTTCCGGATAAACGACGTTACGCTACCACTTCCGGTTTATCAAACGTGCAGGACAACATTAGTATTCAAACAAATGCTCAAGTTGCATACACACTGATACTTGTCCCGTGTTGTAAGCAGATAGCTGACTTTTAAAAGCGTACCTATGTATATTTTCATAGCATGTGTCCAGGCGGCGTAGACAATGAATGTCAAATAATCAATTACATTTTTCTCAAATTTCAATTGAATTAAATAAATGTATAGCCTTTTCAGGTTTGGCTCACTTCCGATAACTCATGTTGGTGTTTAGAGCAGGCTATTTTTAAGAAGCTACGACTCAAGTATTCATTTATTTTCACCCAACAATTTCATTACATTCGTGGAAAGCTTTAGATATTATAAATAAAAGTTGAATATAAATGCCTTTGAAATAATCTTTACTTCTTCTTTTCAGAAAGTGTAACGGGGCCACAATACTAAGGTGTACTTTCGTATATAATTTTAATTGTCTGGTTTAAGATTTGTATTAAATGTTACTTAGGAAGACCATAATTCATGCTAGACTACAAGTACACCCAACTGCTTAAAAACGCAACCATTTTGACGTTTTACATAAATTTAATCTAAATATTTGAAGCAGATAACAATACAAACATTAAATTGTTGTGTATTATTTATGATGTGTAAATCTAAATTCATTCTTGCATAGAAACGGAGTAAATAATTAACAGTTGAAAATCTCGATTTGGTCCGTGTCTACATCTTCTAAAGAATTGAATCAGGAAATAGAGATTTTCATCTTTATTGATATATTATCAAATTACCTACATTAAATTCATTGCAGACCAGAAATCCTTATAACAGCTGTTAATTTTTTGTCCGTTTCTCTGCAAGAATGATTTTAAATTTACACATCATAAGTTATACATAATAGTTTTATGTTTGTTTTGTTAGACACGGGCAAAGTCGATACCTCTGTGGTTAAATACTAATCACTATGTAAATCTTGTAAAACATTTTAAGGCACTTGTAATCTTAAGCTTGTTTCCTAAACTGATAACGAAACAGACTTACGTAGCGCTTAAACTTAATGTTAAGACGCTTGAATATATGCTGTTTTTACGTTAAAAGGTCTCGATATGAAATGAACAATACAATTTAAAGTCATTTTAAATCGTTTTAACGATAAATACACGCTGATTAGCTGACTAACAGTATCAATATCATTTTGTAATGTGATAATACTTTTAAAGCACACATATGTGCAAATCGATTGTTAAGTATGAGTTATATATATTGCAACATTCTTAAATTCTTAAGATTTCAAAAAAAAAATCGTATAAAGAAATAAGGGATTATTTAAAGTTTTGAACTGATGCGTTTGTAAAGCGATTTATTTTCTATACCTCAATACAAGTAAGAATATCAAAACATTCCGAAGAGAAAATAAGAAACAAAAATCAAATAAATGTAGATAACATTGATACCAGTATGTATATAACGTGTTTTTACAAAATGCTGTAACATAGTATATAAGTCCGTTTTGTCACAGACAATATATTTCTAACAACTGATTCAAAATATTATAGAGTGTAGTAATGGTACTTTTGAGACAAATTGTGCACAAAAGTGCGGACATTGCAAAAATGATACTTCTTGTGATATTGCAAGCGGCATTTGTGAACATGGATGTGAACCTGGATGGAAAGACCTACACTGTATTATCAGTAAGTGATCATTAATTGCTGATATGAGATAAGCATTATATGAAAAAGACATACAGTGTTTCATAAACTACACCAAAGAAAGTTTCAAATACTAAAGATTTTTCATTGTTATATCGTAATTAATAAAAATGCTATTCAAATAATACATATAACCCGCTTATTGTGCTATCTGTTTTAACATTAACATCTTTACAGATTATTAAAAACGATGGACCTATCTATCTATCTTTGTTTTATGTACAGATGCGTAAATACATACGCTACAATATAAAAAAAAAAGCATGTCATTTTACGAAAGCCTGGTGGTGACTTCATATTCTCAATTTACAAAATAAAATATATAGAAACTATGAAATGGGAAGTGTGAAATGTGAAATTCACATTTCTCATTTCATACTTCTCAACTTATCGAAACGAAGAAGGTGTTGGTTCATATAGACAGCAGGACGGTAGCCATGGAAATCAGAATCCGCTAAGGAGTGTGTAACAACTCACCGGTCAGATAACTAACCCTGAAAATGGATGGCGCTGAAGCGTCGAGCCTATACCGGGCCGTTGCCATAATACGAGCCCCCAGGGAGCCATGCGGCGATGAGTAGGAGGGCCGTCGTAGTAAGCTTAGAAGCTTTGCGACTGATTGTGGGTGGAGCAGCCACGAGTGTAGATCTTGGTTGTAGTAAAAAATATTCAAACGGGAACTTTGAAGACTGAAGTGGGGAAGGGTTCCATGTGAACAGCAACATATTTCAAACTTCTCATTTCAAAGTTTCTATACGTTTTATTGTTAATATACAGAAATGAGAAATAGAATATAGGAATACTGAAATATGAAGTAACCACTGGGCTTGCGTACATTTTATCTTGTTTCTTCTTTACTAGTAGAATACGGTATGCAAAACGTATGCAATCAATAGTTTGTGCGGATGGGAATATCCGACTCTCTGGTAACTGATTTTTTGTCAGTAACTTGGCAGAGAATTGTTACTAAATTAACAGTTACACTTAAGCAGGATATTCTGATCTGTAGACTATAACAAAGAAGAAGCAGTTGCTCGAAATCACGGCCCTGATTTCATAGTCCGGCTTTAGCAACTGGTCCACTTGGCGACTGAGTTCGGTTTTTCTTCGTTTGACCTCGACCATATGATTGAATTAGGATTTTGAGAGCTAACAAATTGTATTAAATGCTTTAGATTCTTTCTTTAATGGTAGACAATAGTTATACTTGAAGATTTAACATATAGCAACACCATTAGATATTGATATATAATCAATACAATTTAAACTTACAGAGTGCGACGAAGGACAATACGGTACTCGATGCTTAGAACAATGTGGTATGTGTCTACATAAAGGAGCGTGTAACCCTCATAATGGGGAATGCGTAAGCTGTCATCCCGGGTTCTATGGAAAACTCTGTAAAGAAGGTTCCTAACTTTATTTTTTTTCATTGCACTTGAGCCAAAGGTTAATGTATGTTGTCGTCATTGGCTTTTCCCCGTCATCCGCATGACAGTCACTTGTACGACAATCAGTATCACATATTCAAGTCTTTTCATGCGACGTAACGAAATGCGGAACACCTTCTATACCTCATAGCCCCGACTATGCCGAATTCTATTATAGCAAAACTGAGTGTGCCCTATGCTTCGAAAGGAAAATAAAATACAACAACACAAACTTAAATGTACGGCACCCCTGTGCCATCGTATAAATGCTCATAAAAACTCTTCTTTTTAGAGACAAGGGAATCTCTTTTCTGTAGAGGACCTTTTCCTTTAAAGAGATAGGCTGCCATGATCCCCATGGCATTCAGCTTATTTCATAAACGGTAATCACGCTACCATTAGTCTGTATTAAAAGATCACTTGTCTCTGAAAAGAAGAGCTTACCTTTTACAAAAATAGATAAAGGGTAATGTAAAAAGCTTGGAGGGACAGAATTTATCTTCAGCACATACCGAAATGTAATTCGTATCAAAATATTGAGCGGAGCGATTACCATCCTTTCGATTATATTGTGCGACACGTGTAAATGAAGAGCGGATATTGGAATTCTCCTTTTAATGTTTTTCTATTCATAATTAGACTTTTGCATTGGCAGTTGAATTGTTAGCTTATAAGCTGTTTTTACAAAGGAAATATTACAAAGCCGCTTACATCTCTTACATCTTTGGCTTTGGTGCTTGAAACACCTTATTTCGACAGTTTTTTAATTGTAAATGGTGGTCAGGTGAACGGGAATCTGACATGTGGACCTGAAAAGAATTATGTTTTTTAAAAGTGTGAAAAAATATTCACAAGGTCAAGGGGAACCTGACAGTCAAAGAATTAGTATACTTAAATTTTCTACCTGGGTTGAATCCTAAAACGGTTTCTAGTCAGGGAAACATAATGAAAGTGTTTGGAAAAAATACCTGGATCTCCGTATCTGTTATTGTCCTGAAATATCATATATAAACTACTTTCAAGTTCAAAATCGTGAATAGAAAAAATCGTGGAAAATGAAACTTTGATTAAAATGTGACACAATGAATTTTTTTTATACTTTTAAATTAGAAATTACATAAATCCAACTAATAATTTGTTTATTTAACAATTTCAGACGCCAATCTGCTAAATCATATCAAACATTTGGTGACAGTGACTGCATCTTCTGTTTACAAAACCTGGGATAGTATAAAGGCAATTGATGGTACATTAGCTGCTAACCCGGAAACTTGTAACTGTTGTGCAGGCACAGAGAATGCAGAAACATCATGGTTGAGAATTGATCTGCATAGAAAATATCCTATACGGAAAATAATCCTTTATGGAAGAACGAATGGTAAAATGGTTAAGCACAGAACAAAAACTGAACATCACTTATAAAATTGAACGCTTATTTCATTTATATTACAGTCCTCATGAACAGGACACAGTTTCTAAATTGTTCTGCACAATCAAGCATATTTACCGGTCGTGGCATAACATAAATACTGCTTTAAGCACTTGTATTCGTAAAATAGGTAAAACGACCTCAAGGTGAAGGGTGCGGTCATAACTGTTTGTTACAATAAGGTTGTAATTATCATTATTGTCATTAATAATATTGTTATGATAACGTATTATTATTATTATGTACAACGCCATTGAATATTTAATTGTATAAAAATAGGCGTTTTATCACATTACTCAGTTTCAGTTTTATACTATAGACCCATAATAACGTTAATGTTTTTAGTGAGTCTGTTATCATATAAAACGTTGCATGGATTAACCTTATCGGAAGTGGTGTTGTTTTCAAGGTAGTCCGTTAGTTTCGCTTAAGCACCTTTCTCTTTGTCTATATAGAAATCTGAGTGTTGAAGAAAATATACATTGAATATAGGTATCTCGAATTATTGGATCGCCTTTAATCATGTATTGTTACCAATGATTGTATTTGCATGTTCCTTAACCAAACCGGAATTTGACTTCTCTTTTACAGAACATACATTCCAACAACTTGAAGGAAGTCATATTATTCTTCAAAACGATAGTATTGACAACGGATATAATTCCAACAGCAGCGTTGTTTCGGAGGAAGACACATATGTACTTACGCTACCAGACATTTTATGTAAATACGTTACTGTTAAAAGAGCCGGGAAGTTGACC
Source organism: Mercenaria mercenaria (assembly GCF_021730395.1). Classification (NCBI taxonomy): domain Eukaryota; kingdom Metazoa; phylum Mollusca; class Bivalvia; order Venerida; family Veneridae; genus Mercenaria; species Mercenaria mercenaria. The sequence goes on along the minus strand of NC_069363.1, from coordinate 47,238,198 downwards.
TTGTGTGAGATTAGAATAGAAGAGGGAGGTAAACCTGTTATTGAGTTAATTCAGCTGCTTTTATATTGAAATAAATAATAATTTTCTATATTAGTTTAATTCCATGCAATCAGAAAAAAATAATTGTTGTATTAGATTTTACCATGTCAAATAAAAGGAGAAAATGTTCGTAAAATTAACAAATAATATGGTACGCAACTTTTTACTTGATCTTACATCTTAAAACATTGTAACGTGTGCCATACTGATACAAAACTGTTAAAGTATCAGGGACTAACACAAACGTTGGTTTATGCTGTCTGACACTACCAAAAAGAAATGCACCTTATTTCTTATTGTTTTTTTGTTTTTTTAGAATTATTTAAACAATGTTAAAGAAGTAATAAGATCTATTGTTCATTTAAAGCTTTTTGATCAACAAATGTATTGCAGAATAATTTAAATCTGTTTAATACATGTGTAAATCATGTGCCTTACTGCACAATATGCGTTCAAAAAAAACACAGTACTTGTAAAGACCGTGCATGACCAAACCAAAGAAAAGTCTTTATGGCATTGTGCAGGTGATCTTAATTCATAAGTTTTTGAACTTAAAATAAGGTAAGTGGTCAACAGGGACAAGTCAGGTGATATCTATTCACTGTAAACCATGAATTGGAAAGCCGGCGACTGTTTTTTGCGCAGATGATCTTTAGTAGCGATTAAATTCAACTGAAAAAATCTTAATTTATACTTAAAATAAATAGTTTTAGAGTCAGGTTATCTCTATTCACTGATGTGTGGTCTTCAGCATATGTGTGATAAGAGTAGTCAATAATCGATGTAACTCTGTCCTAAACATAATTTTTGAGCCTGACCGTTTGTGTACTTGAAATGTAGACCGTCAGTTAATATCATAAAAATGTAAACATAATAAACATTAATTTCAATCATCAGAATTAAAAAAGAGGAAGCAGACTTAAAAGAGAGATGTACATCACAATTTTAAAGTATCTGAAACAAATACCACTATTCTTTTTTGCAGAGTGTGTTATCGGGACGTTTGGAAATGAGTGTGAGAAAAATTGCTTTTGTGCCGATAAGAAACCATGCGACAGACAGACAGGAGTCTGCATGTCTTCGATCTGCGAAATTGGATTCATGGGCGAATCATGTAACGAAGGTACACGTTGTGTATACCTGTGTAAAATATAAATTTGATTTAATTTAATTAATTTATATTCAAGAAGTGAAACTGACATCATTGATTTTGCATGTATAAAAGTTACGTAATTCTACTGCTGTCTTTGATTTATTCTGCCACAGGTATATTACAAACTTTCTCCTGTATGCCTAGGTCTTGTATCGAACTTACTAAGTACATTTTGTAAAATTGGTTATACATGGCGTTTAATAATTCGCTCGAGCCACGCTCTCGTGAATTTTTCGTCTTAATTTTGGATCTATATATTTCAACATGGTTCTGCTATGTATTTTTTAATGTTCTATATACTGCTTTAATGTGCAGAATGTCCATTCCAAACCTTCGGACAAGAATGTTCCAAAAGATGTTACTGTTTTGATGACGAAGAATGTACTAAAGATTATGGGCTTTGCCCGGGTGAATGTGCCCCGGGGTACCAAGGACATCACTGCGAAATGGGTAATTAGAGTATCGGCTTTTATCGTATTTAATCAGGTTTTTGCCGTGAGATATGCATAACATATTAAGGCGTTTCGCAGTAACACACACACATTGTGATATGTGATCTTTAAAATAATTCATCACCGAAAGGCAAAATTCGTCACGGTTTTATAAATGTACCTAAAGGTTAACGGTTGATGAGTTTCTTGTTTCCAGAATTACGGGAACATTCCAGTTTTCGCAGTTTTTCTAAAGCACTTTTATAAACCGTTGCAACAGTTTATTTTGTAAACATTGATAAATATAGAACGAATTTAGACACAAGGGCATCAATATCTAGAGCGCACATGTAGCTGGTACACAGTATCAAAATGGCTAGCCACAGTGAAATACTGGATAAAAGGTTTTGTACTTAATTGTGAATATTCAAATACCATGAGGGTTAAAGTATTGAACGTAAGACATGAATCCAGTGTATAAGAAGATATGTTTGATTTAGACCATAGATAACTTTGACCAAAATGTAGATCAGTCGAGTTTGTTCAAACATCAATACTACACCGGAGGCAAATTGTCTTGAAATATTCAAAAAAGAAATAGCCATAAATCTACAAAACTTATATCTCTGAAAAAAAAATAGAATGAATGTTCATTATTTTATTTCTACAACTGTATTTTCTACATATCAGTATTAAATAAGTATTATAAACATGAGAAAAATTATAAGCATTATGTTTAAATTTGATAATTCAGAATGTCCATCTGGTCGATTTGGCTTCAGATGTGACCATACGTGTGGACACTGCCGATATGGAAAGACATGTAATCACGTAAACGGGCTTTGTGAAGACGGATGCAAAGATGGTTATGATGGAATGCTTTGCAATCACGGTTTGAAGATACTCATAAATAAAGAATACATTCTTCATTAATTTACACTTATAAAACTTTGAAAGAAATTGAGTGTATGAAAAGAACCTGTATATTGTAAGTCTTCTATTGCCAGATTGTCCTTTGCCTAATTTGTCTTGGAAATAAATTATAGTGTTCTTAGAACACCGATATGGTATTTAGTATTTTTGCGCAGATACTATATTTTACAAACTGCTCATTAACACGAGAAAAAAATTAAAATAGCTGTTTTAATTATATATGAGGTGTTCAGAAAATGTTGATCCTACCATCAAGCAAGTTACCTCGTTGCCTAAATTCAGGCAACAATCAAAATGATAGCTTATACAGGTATAACTATGCTTTATGTAAATTTACATACAAACGTGGTACAGACGAAGACAACATCAAATTCATACATGTGGTGCTTCACAATTTTGTTGCCTTTTAAATGATGTTCATTCTTGCTCAAATATGAATTACATTAGTTAAACTTTATTAACACTGAATACGTATTTAAGTTCTTCATGCCACTTAAGATGATATTAATTTCAACGTTTCTAACAGGTCTGTTAGTTGGTTGTTAAACATTATTGTACCCCCCGACAACAAAGTTGTAAGGGGGGATCTACTGGTTTCAGGTTGTCTGTCTGTCTGTCCGTCCTTCCGTCTGTCTGTCCGTAGACACAATCTTGTGCGCACCATCTCTCCTCATATCCTTGACACAATTTAATGAAACTTCACACAAGTGATCAGTAACAACAGTAGTTGTGCATGGGGTATGTTAGGTTCTTTCAGAAAAAAAATGCAGAGTTATGGGACTTTGTTTTTTTGTTACTATACTATATACATAGACACAATCTTGTGCGCACCGTCTCTCCTCATCCCTTTGACACAATTTAATGAAACTTTACACTTGTAAGTGATCAGTAACAACAGTACTTGTGCATGGGGCATGTTAGGTTCTTTCAGAAAAAAATTGCAGAGTTATGGGACTTTGTTTTTTGTTACTATACTATATACATAGACACAATCTTGTGCGCACCATCTCTCCTCATTCCCTTGCCACAATTTAATGGTACTTCACACAGGTGATCAGTAACAACAGTAGTTGTGCATGGGGCATGTTAGGTTCTTTCAGAAAAAAATTGCAGAGTTACGGGACTTTGTTTGTTGTTACTATACTATATACATAGACACAATCTTGTGCGCACCATCTCTCCCAATCCCCTTGCCACAATTTAATGAAACTTCACACAGGTGATCAGTAACAACAGTAGTTGTGTATGGGGCATGTTAGGTTCTTTCAACGACAAAAATTGCAGAGTCATGGGACTTTGTTTCTTGTTAACATACTATGTACATACAGTCTGCATATGCAATCTTGTGTGCGCCTTATCTTCCACATAATTATGCAATTTTGTGTGCGTCAAATTGCAATGTACTGTGTCAGTGAATGCGGGTGGTACATTCATCACCTTTAGTGATAGCACTAGTTATATTATGATCTAATTAACAGGTAACTTGAGGTCGGCGCTAATTGCTAACTACTAAATGCCAGATATAGTTAATATAATAAATACGGAATGTTAAGTTCAGTTCTTAAAGCTAAATGCAAGCTACTTAATATAAATATCGAGTGCTCACTGTTAAATACTTATTACCAAATGCTGTATACATTATATTGAATACCAGGTGTCAAATAGTTCATGTTTAAATTGAAAAAAAAACACTCAATATTAAATTCTCTATCTTAATGAGGTATCGATGTGTATTTCTCAAATTAATCAATATGACTTTTAGTTACTTGAAAACGTATAAAAGTCTGTCAGTCTGATTTTACTACCTATCATGTAAACATAGGGCTAAAACTGTTAACTTTCGAGAAATTGATAATAGACAGTGTTGGGTAAAAAGGCAATCGCTACATATCGTATTCATTCATTCATTAATACATTCAACTCATACTGTTTCAGCTTTAAACCTCCTTGAAAGAATTAAACTGGATTTAGTGGCAACGATGTCATCGACCTACCTCGACTGGGGGCCATACAAAGCAATCGATGGCAACGATGGCCCAGATCCAATCCTCTGCGAGTGCTGCAGTGCAACGAATAATGAGGCTTTTTCTTGGTGGAAAGTTAACATGGAAAGAAAATTCTCTATAAGTAGTATCGAAATAATTCCCAGAAAAGACGGTATGTAACACTAAGTACTACTACATAGACAAATTCACTCATTTTAATCAGATCTATTATACAAAATGTATCGGGCATGCTGGACTGAACTTGGAAATATCTCGCACTGATTTACCTCGATAAGTTTAGAAGACGGTTGATTTTCATCAAACCCCATCCAATGTAGTTTCAAGGCTTTTCATTTCTACTAGCACGTAATGAAACAGCAATTAAATGGCTTAAAATAGTGTGCATTATGAAATTTGTGTTTGACTTAAGATATGGAATAAACAAAACCCTTTTCCAAACTAGCGCACTACCTACAACATCATAAATACATCTTAATTTGCATTTTGATACTATATAATCTTCGAAATATGCTATCATTTCAGAAAGAGTGTTTCATCATTTAACAGGATTTACAATCACATTGAAAAATGATTCAGCTGAAAACGGTGTCTTAATTTACACTAACGAAGAAATAGATGGCAGCAACTCTGTGAAAATTTCAATACCAAATATTCTGGCTTCTATACTAGAAATACGAAGATCAGGAATACTGGTAATCTGCGAGGTCAAAGTGTTTGAAGGAGGTACACTGTTTTTTTAGCTCACATGTCACAAAGTGACAATGTGAGCTTTTGTGATCACGCAGCGTCCGTCGTCCGTCGTCCGTCCGTGCGTCCGTGCGTCCGTGCGTGCGTAAACTTTTGCTTGTGACCACTCTAGAGGTCACATTTTTCATGGGATCTTTATGAAAGTTGGTCAGAATGTTTATCTTGATGATATCTAGGTCAAGTTCGAAACTGGGTCAACTGCGATCAAAAACTAGGTCAGTAGGTCAAATAATAAAAAAACCTTTTGACCTCTCTAGAGGCCATATTTTTCATGGGATCTGTATGAAAGTTGGTCAGAATGTTCATCTTGATGATATCTAGGTCAAGTTTGAAACTGGGTCAACTGTGGTCAAAAAGTAGGTCAGTAGGTCAAATAATAAAAAAACCTTGTGACCTCTCTAGAGGCCATATTTTTCATGGGATCTTCATGAAAGTTATTCAGAATGTTCACCTTGATGATATCTAGGTCAAGTTCGAAACTGGGTCACGTGCCGTCAAAAACTAGGTCAGTAGGTCAAATAATAATAAAACCTTGTGACCTCTCTAGAGGCCATATTTTTCATGGGATCTGTATGAAAATTGGTCAGAATGTTCATCTTGATGATATCTAGGTCAAGTTTGAAACTGGGTCAACTGCGATCAAAAAGTAGGTCAGTAGGTCAAATAATAAAAAAACCTTGTGACCTCTCTAGAGGCCATATTTTTCATGGGATCTGTATGAAAGTTGGTTTGAATGTTCATCTTGATGATATCTAGGTCAAGTTCGAAACTGGGTCAACTGCGGTCAAAAACTAGGTCAGTAGGTCTAAAAATAGAAAAACCTTGTGACCTCTGTAGAGGCCATACTTGTGAATGGATCTTCATGAAAATTGGTCAGAATGTTCACCTTGATGATATCTAGGTCAAGTTCGAAACTGGGTCACATGCCTTCAATAACTAGGTCAGTAGGTCAAATAACAAAAAAACCTTGTGACCTCTCTAGAGGCCATATTTTTCATGGGATCTGTATGAAAATTGGTCAGAATGTTCATCTTGATGATATCTAGGTCAAGTTCGAAACTGGTTCAACTGCGGTCAAAAACTAGGTCAGTAGGTCTAAAAATAGAAAAACCTTGTGACCTCTCTAGAGGCCATACTTTTCAATGGATCTTCATGAAAGTAAGTCAGAATGTTCACCTTGATGATATCTAGGTCTTGTTCGAAACTTGGTCACGTGTTTTTAATAACTAGGTCAGTAGGTCAAATAACAAAAAAGCCTTGTGACCTCTCTAGAGGCCATATTTTTCAAGGGAACTATATGAAAATTGGTCTGAATGTTCATCTTGATGATATCTAGGTCAGGTTTGAAACTGGGTCAACTGCGGTCAAAAACTAGGTCAGTAGGTCTAAAAATAGAAAAACCTTGTGACCTCTCTAGAGGCCATACTTTTGAATGGATCTTCATGAAAATTGGTCAGAATGTTCTCCTTGATGATATCTAGGTCAGTTTCGAAACTGGGTCACGTGCCTTCAATAACTAGGTCAGTAGGTCAAATAATAAAAAATCTTGTGACCTCTCTAGAGGCCATATTTTTCAGTGGATCTTCATGAAAATTGGTCAGAATTTTTATCTTGATGATATCTAGGTCAGATTCAACACTGGGTCGCATGAGCTCAAAAACTAGGTCACAATGTCAAATAATAGAAAAAAATGACATCATACTCGGTTTAAAACTGGGTCATGTGGGGACAGGTGAGCGATTCAGGACCATCATGGTCCTCTTGTTTGTTTTAGCTAGACTGAACAGAAGGTTCAGGATGAGCTATTAGTTACGGATAGATAGTCCGGCGTCCGTCCTGCGTTATCCACATTTTTACTTAAACATCTTCTCCTCTGAAACTGCAAGTCAGAATAACACCAAATTTGGTGAGGTCCTCTGTCAATGTTCAAATATGGGCCACTAGAGCTAAACAATAGAAAAACATTTAAACGACTTTTTAACATGAACCTCTGGATTGATCTTCATTAAACTTAGTCTTTAGCATCATTTTATGGTCCTCTATCAATTTTTTTCAAATGGTGGCACTTGGGCCTTATAAGGAGCCGCTAGAACTAAAAATAGAATACATTTAAAGGAGTTCTTCTCATGAACCGCTCGATGGATCTTCATCGAACTTGGCCTGTAGTATTTTTATATTGTTCTCACCCAAGTTTGTTGAAATGTGGGCACTTGGTCCCATTTAGGGGCCCCTAGAGCTAAAAAATAAATCCAATTAAACGTTTGCTTCTCATGAACCGTTCAATGGATATTCATCAAACTTAGCATCAGTATAAGGTCCGCTCACAACTTTTTTCAAAATGAGACATTTGGCTCCTTTTAGGGATAATTAGAACTAAAAATAGAAATGTAATTAAACAACTTCTTCACATGAACCGTTTGATGGATTTTCATCAAACTCGGTCTGTAGCGTGATTATAAGGTTCTTTCTCAAGTGCATTCGAATAGGGGCACTTGGCCTCTTTGAGGGGCCGCCGCTAAAGCATGAAATAGAAATACTTATTAAAGTCTTTTTAGATATTTTTTAATTATATTCTTATATTATTTGTTTTAATTAATACTTTGTCACATGCAAGATCTGATTAGGTCAAATTCGGCCTCAGATGAACGACTTAGGCCAACTTGGGCCTCTTGTTTTCAAAAACACTTATGTCTTTTTTGAAACCAGATAACAGTGAAATATATTTCTTTATATTTAATTTTCCATTCATAATGCAGACAATATGTAAACGACAATTATAGAGCCTTGTATGCTATATTGTATTTTCACAAAGACTTCATTAATGATATAACATGGAATCAGTATGCCAGGTGGGTTATTATGGTGAAGAATGTGATATGCTTTGCAACTGCGCCGACAAGCTCTCGTGCAATAGAACTGACGGTACCTGTCAAACGCCTGTTTGTGACATTGGATGGTCTGGGCCAGCTTGCAACTTGGGTAAGCAAATATTATTACCTCACTCTTGTGCTTGCAATTTTAAATGAAACAAGGTAAATATTTTACAAGAAAATATTCTATCTGTTGTTTAAGCCGTCGCAAAGGTGTATATAGACTTTTGTGTGTGATGTTCAATTTAATGTTATTTCAGCAATAATTTAGTAAGTGAATGACCATTGCTATGAAGAAATGATCTTTGTGCATTTTGTTGTTTTCTTGTAGAAACAACAACAAAAAACAGCTTTAAATTGAATTTAGTAAGGTTCAGATGTTTCCATCTTATTTCAGCCTGTCCTGTAGGGTTTTATGGTCAAGATTGTAAAAATAAATGCGGCGAGTGTGCGGATCTAACACACTGTCACTCTAAAACTGGTATATGTCAGAAGGGTTGTAAATATGGTTTCGTCGAGCCGTTCTGCAAGTATCATAGTGAAAGTACGTATTTGTATGTTCTGCATAAAAACATGAAAATTTTACTTTAAAAACTACTTTTTTTTAGTTTGTTTTTATAAATATCCGATCGTTTGTAAAAACGCAGCTTAAAGTGTATATTGTCTAAAGCGGCCGCGTATCTTTTACCAGCCACAGGTCAGTACCGACTTGTAAATACTCGTAGTTGGGGTAAAGATCATTTAACGACTGATTAAAGCTGTACATTTTAATTGGAAGATGAAAGATTCCACAGATTTTCGAATAGAATAGATACTGATGTTCTTGTTGTAACACGCTTGACCGTCAATCCAGAGGCACGGGCTTTGAATCCCGGTCCAGACACTTGTCAGTTCTGAGATGCTCTTGAGTGTCTCGCACCTAGCTAAGAGTCTTGTTCTGGTTCTTCCTAGGAAAGAGTCTTCGCGTGCATCGGTGCTATACACCGGACACGTGAAAGAACCAGACTGTCTATTCGCAAAGAGCTAGACTAAGTTAGCCGGACAGGCCTGTATCTAAAAAGGATTTCTCTCTCTCTCTCTCTCTGTTCTCGTGGCTTTATCCCACTATGTCCCTCTGGTCAGAGCACTCCGTCCTTGTACTAGCAGAGAATGAATTTCGCGACCTGTGTGGCTGCGATCGCGCCATGTAAAACGCCTTTGAAAGTGTTTATCATGAAAAGGGCGCTATATTTAACAAATAATCAAGGCCTTCGAGTGGTTTATCGTCTGATTTACCACGGTTGAGAGTTCAGATGCGTAGGAATTAAACCACGAGTGCGTTCGCCCGTGTGGTTAAATACTGAAGCATCTGAACGATGAAACGTTGTAAATAAGACGATATATCACAAGAAAGCCTTGATTGTTTTCATTCTGACATGCTCCTTGAAATATTTAAGAACATATTATTCTGGACTTCATTTACCAGAGGAGTTATGTATTTATTATGTATATATATATCTGTGCCGGTGATTGTATATATATAATCAGTTATAATCAAAGAGACCCACCTATCGGTTCCTAGCACATTAGGGTAGTTTCACAGGGGTTACCCCTTTAACCCCTCTGAACCATTGGAGAAATTGTTAAAACAAATAGCTGGATGCAAAAGACCCACTTTTCCACTTCGTGGCCCGACAATCGACTTCAGACCCAGCTGTTAACCTTCCGATTTAAATAAGACCATATCATTAACCAAGTAAACTCTATTTTGCAGCAAAAAGCGGAAGTGGAAGTGGACATCCTCGTAATATGCTTGCATTCCTCAGCTGTACTCTGATACTGTTGACAATATAGCGTCGTTTGTTTTAGGTTTGTATAATTTTAGTTAGATATAAGAGTTATCAATTAGCATACAGTACAGTTTTTCGTGATCCCTTAAAAATATTTTCTGCAAGTTACAGACAACTTCCAGTTATTAAAAGGAGATAGAGTACAACTGAATACAGACACATTTTTGTCTGATACCAGTTGCCTTGCCCCTCTGTCGACCTCAGGATATCTTAATAGTAGTAAGAGGAGTGGTGGTCTATTGAATTTTAGCCTGTTGTTTTTGTTTTTAATTTAAGAAATTATCTGAAGGTTATTTGAAATATTAGTATTTATTTGTCATATTTTTTTTCATTTTTACAGGAGTTCGTCTACGAGCAGCATTACACATTGCACGGACAGAATTTTCATGGAATATCTTTCTCTCTCTGTCTCTCTCTCCTCTGTCTCTCAATCATGTATATTGATACTTTGTCCTTTTTTAAAAGAAAAATGTTGTTTTTATTAGTAGTTTCGATTGTGCATGGCATACTTAAGCGACCTGTTTAAAGTGTACTGATTTTGCATTAGCCCAAGAACTTTATAGAAATGTCTGTTTGTTACTTCTATGTTATATTAGTGATTTTACCTGTATTTATGTAGATTTGTGTGCAGCCGGTTCCAAGTACCCGTATTTCCATGTGGAGTACTGCACTACTGTTTAATACATAGTTACACATTTCAAGTTTCATGTGTAGTATAAAATTTGCTGCATATTCATCTGCTCATGTTAAAATATATAAGTTATCAATAGAAATTTAGAATCATTTGTGAAACTGACATTATGATAAACATAAAATGCCTCATTGACTAAGAGTTTACCTGGCAAAAGTTTAGGCTTAGAGTAGTCATTCTTAAGTCATGGGTGACAATGAAAGAATGCTGCCTATGTAAAGAAATGAAAATCTCTTGTATTTTCCCAAAGTATGTCCATATAAGAACTATCGTTAACTTAAATTCAATACAGGGTCCCGTTTCACGAAACTTACTTATGACGAAGTTTGAACTTACGTTTTAACTTATGCGTAAACTGGTCAAAAACCTGTTTCACGAAACGTGTCATATCTAGGTTAAAAGAGAAAACTCCTCACTTCAGGTGAAGTTTGACCATAACGTAAGAATAATCGGCTATGCTGCAATTGCATAATGAGGCGTATAATTATACGTGTAGAATTTCTCTAGATATCAACACAGTAAATACCTCAGACATACGACTAAATTATGCGTAAATTGTTATTTAAGACGCTGAGATGCTTTTCAGAATAAATAATAAAATGCTTTTATGTACCTATATAAATTCTGTAAAAATCAGCTTGTATTTCACAATTAACTATGTACAGGCAGAAAAAAATCCGTATTGTATCTTTTAAATTCCGCATTGTACCTTCCGTATTGTATGTTGCCGGACTACTTTCATTAATATGCATGACCTGACACAGTTATATAAATAGTGCACATAAAAACTTCACTTAGTTCCATTTTAATATCGATAAACAATGAAGACTTCGTTCAATAACAAAACAGCAAACAAAAAGGTAGATAGTCATTATAACAGTAGCTAGATTCGGGATGCTGTATTCGGCTTTCGTGGATTTTGCAAAGTCGGATCGCACTCGGCGCTAGCGCGCCTTGTGACATCCGATCTGGCAAAACTCCACTCGAGCCGAATACAGCATCCCAAATCGGCCTACTGTTATAATAACCCTAATACATGTACCCTTGCAAGCATGAAATCACAACCTCTCTACTAGAAATAATCCCTTTGACAGGATAAACGATGATGAACATTAATCAAGAATGTCAATAACATTTATATCATTGTGCAATGCCTAGAGTACTAATTGGAATTTCATCCAGACGTTACAAGTTAATTACATCAAGTCATTTTCAAAAATTAGCAATCTTATCATGTTGTGAAAATTAATTGAATACATCAAATACAGGTTATATGTATTTCACATCTTATGTAAATCTGAAAATCAAAATTATACTTATCTGAACATTATTTTCCCCGTTGATCCCGAATTCAAGATCGATATCCGGATGAGGATATGAAATTTTGACAGAGGTCATTACGTACAAGCGTTTTAAATAAGGTACGGAGAACAGGGTTGACAGTTATTAAGTGTTGATAAACTGAAAATTAAGCTCTAGCTGGAGAGAGCGGTAGGGTCAGTGCTATAGCAGAATAGAAATTATCTACGGAGTAATGCGAAGCATTGTCGCAATCGAGTGAATGAGATTTAATTTCAATAATTAAATTCTTGATTTCGATGTGTATTATATTATAATATAAAACACTTTTAAAGACACGTGTTAAATAACTAACATAATTGTATCAATTTAAGTTTTTCAACTATCTATTGCGCCACGTATTTGAATTAAATGTATTGTCAGTTAACAAATGTTACAAATATGCTAGGTAATTTGAACTTTACTCTGGTGAACACTATTACAGCTTATGTTGCCCTTTTCTAACATATGAAGTAAGGAAAATATTTTAATATATTCTTCAACTCAACATACATCTCTTTTCTTCACAGTGAACGGGTTTTAATGGCTTCTTTCTATTCATAGACAAAACCATTAATATTTATATATCCTAAATTTAAAGGGTGAAATTATTAAAATCATTTCTTGAACTTTTAAATTTTGAAAGATATTTCAAATAGCTAACAAAATACTATAAAAACTTATTTATTTGTGGAATTATAAAACAAATCAGCCCTTAATAGCTACAAAACATATAAAATGTAAATCTGACTATAATTACTAAAATCATTCAGGATAACTTAATCCACATAATTTTTAGAGCAATATCTTTCTGTCAAAAATAATATGAAACGTAAGTATTATATTCCCATGAAAAGAGATGTAGTTACAATGTCTTATTTTTTATATTTTTTATTATTATTATTATTTTTAAATTGCTAGACCTATAGAAATGCTATTACAGATTTAGTGGATGTAACAGTAGGACATAATTATTATTTATATGATGAAGATTTACTATGAAGCTGATAAAAAATATGGGGCCCGTTCAACGAAGCCTTCTTATGACAAAGTTCAAACATCATTTGTTATAACTTGATTCACTTTAACTATTCGGACTGATCAAGAATTAGGTAGGTACATAATGACAGAACATAAAAACGGTAGAAGTTACATCCTATGAAATAAATGTGTTTGGAAGTCCATACATAGTATAGAACTTAGAATGAAAGCTGAGAATATTTGTGAAAAAGGTCCCTGCACTTCGAAACAAAAATCGCGTTCTTTTTGACCACCTGAGTGCGATAATGAAATAAAACCTCATATGTTTTTTTCATACATTAGTATTACATCATATTTCTATCTTAATAAGCTCCTTTGACATGTATAATCACTGAACATTCAAAGGTATAGGTTTCTGTGCTAAGTATTATCCTACCGCTCATAGCCACTGTTTAGGATAAACGAGTTACTTTAAAATGACGCTCGTAAAATGGGGCTCATTTGTAGAGTAAGAAAACTACTTTATACTGATACTTAGCCCTTACCCTGCTATAATCCCATGATGAACTTTTTTCAATCTTTCAATTTGAACAATACCATTGACTATTTAGTGGGGTATTTGCAAAAATGATACTAACTGAATGGCGAAGAGTGCAGATCAGTGCAGATCTTGATCAGACTGCACGGATGAGCAGGCTGATCAAGATTTACACTGGCCGCAAAGGTAGAATAAATTGTGTTCAGTATACTACAATGAAAAAGTTTTTCTTTATAACTTGTTTATATCTGTTTTGTAGCTTTATTGAATGAATTGCAACAATGTAGCATTATTTTGTTTTGCATTTTAGTAGTTTTCAAATATTTCAGTATGTTTCATAATTAGTCTTTTTTATCATTTTTACGTGCAGGCACTGAATGCCTTATGCATGATAAGCTATGTTAAATTGATTGGTACAGTGTACCTAAAGTCACTCATAACTTATAATGATGATTTCGATTTAGTTTAGACCGTATATAGTAATATCAAAAAGTGGAAGAATTTTGTTGAAACACTAAAAAGTATTAATATTAATTTTCTGAAAATGAAATAAAAAAGTGAAAGTTAGAAATTATTGATGCTGATAATTTTTAACAGTTAAAACACAAGGAAAAATAATGAGCTTTTATAAAATACTATCTAACAATCTTGCTGCACGCTTATCCAATTTTGCTACATGGAGACTTTAATGTGTAACATGATTCTTACAAACTTGAAAAGAATAAACTTTTGTGATCTAGATTAACATAGGGAATGCTATACAGTATACTAGATACATCGTTCTTTGCAAACCAGTATTGCATTTAATTACCTTGTTATGTTAGTCACACTATATATATTGTACATAAACTTCTTGCTGTGTAATCTTACGCATGTCCGAGTTGTTATAATTGAAATGATATCGTAAATGTTTAATGTGTGTAATGCAAATGATTATAATGATGATATATTGTTGGTAGTGAAAATAAATCATATTATTCTATATTTATTCTATTTATCCAATCGTGAACGTTTATTTGCAACACGTGATTGTACAATATATATCTTTATTCTATATCTATTTTATCTATCCAGTCGCGAACGTTCATTTGCTACACGTGACCGTACAATATATTACGGTATCTGGATGCACGTCCGTACATAAATCCTACATTTTCTGTATTTGGACGCACGCGCGTACAAAAAATCCTGTATTTTCTGTATTTGGACGGTTCAACAGTCCCTTGTTAAACATACGATAAAGCCCGAAACGCGCGAAAATGTTTCGAATGTAAATCGGATGAAGTAGGCGCTCTATGTATAGAGCTTGATTATGCGTCTTGAAATCTGGATCACATTTGAGTTTTTTTTTGTTTACAATACACAAAAAGCACAATTTAAGTGATAACTCTGCTAACTGATTTAGATATTAAAACGTTCGTTAATAATCAAAAACTTAAAAATACAGTAAAAAAGATCATCAGATGTTGGAATATTTGAAAAGTCGCTAAAAGAAGCCGTTCCGGGCGAAACCTAGAAACTGGAAGATATCAGCCCTGATTGTCTGAATTTTTTATTTAAGGTTAAGAAACAAAATGGAGAAGATTATGAATGGCAGCGGAAGGGCGGTCAGCATCCAGAACATGTCTGCTCTCTAATTCAGTTTTCATTGGTTCTTCACCAAACTTGCTGACAATGTCTGCGGGCATAACATCTCGGCCAATTTCGATAACCAGTCAAACTGTACCAGGCACTCTTTGATTATAGTCCTTGAATTACTCGAAAAACGGGGAATTTAGCTTTTTCCGCTCTCTGTAGTCGAACAGTTTTCATCCGATCTTCACCAAACTTGCTGACAATGTTTGTGGGCATAATATCTTAGCCAAGTATTATTACCACCCAAATCGCCAAATGGCTGTTGTAGGGAGGTCGCACCATATACTTTTTTTAATAATGATACGCAGCAAAAACAACATTCAATGAATGACGTATATTACGTATGAAGTGAAATAAATATAGAATAAGGTCTAACATTGTTCTGTATAATATATATTTGCACTCATACCAAGCTGGGGAAAACTAGAAAAGGCAGGAATACAATATTCAGTGAAACATTTTATTATAGTAAGATAAAATAGATATAGAATAAAAAGGCTATTTAACATTGTACTGTACAATACGAGATATATTTGGACTCGTACCTAGCTGAGAAAACCATATTAAACTCGCCTAGCGGCTCGCCCAATATGGTTTTCTCAGCTGGGTACTCGTCCAAATATATCTCCGTATTGTACAGAGCAATGTTAAATAACCTAATAGTATTGGACGTACGTGCGTACAAAAAAACCCTGTATTTTTTCCGTATTTGGACGGTTCAACAGTCCCGTGTTAAACATACGATAAAGTCCGAAACGCGTTAAAATGTTCCGAATGTAAATCGGATGAAGTAGGCGCTCTATGTACAGAGTTTGATTATGCGTCTTGAAATCATTTATTGCGTGGGATATAGAATTAGAATTAAAAGACTATTTTAACATTGTACTGTACAATATGAGATATATTTGGACTCGTCCAAGCTGAAAAAAAAAACATTTTGGACTCGCCGTCTAAATATATCTCGTATTGTACAGTACAATGTTTAAAAACCTAATATTACATCAGTGTTGCGTTGCTGTTGATTTACCGTAGATAGTTTGCTATACAATAAATTTGTTTGTTTCATCATGTAAATGATTTTTTATAATGTATGAGTCATTATCCTATTCTTCACAAAAATATTAGGACTTTTGCAATATTAGAAACTGACAATTTTATAGTCTTATTCGATTTAATACAATTACAGAGCCATATTTGAAATATATTTGCTTACGAAAGCATATAACGTATCAAATCGTTTTGTGATAAGATCCGGGAAAAGAGAGCAATTCACAGAAACGTCCCTAATTGACCGGCATATATCAAAAGAATTGATCAAATACACTGTACCTAGACACGACCTACTTTGAAATTGCCAACATAACTGGAATGTGTAATAGTGTGCTAAATTTATAGTGGACGCACTTTTACCCCGATGGTTGACCTTTGTATTATAATACAAAATGAGGCACAACCTATTATTGAAAAGGAGTGTACGTTAAACACTTCATATCTTTGCATTCATAAATTTAAACACACGGCTAACCTAAGCACACCATATTTCTACAATGAAATAATCGATATGAATAATCAGTCTAAGGTCAACCATCGCGGTCAAGTTGCGACTACTATACCCACCTACAAGTTAAGTGTTGTTATATATAACGAATTAATATTATTCATTTATATGTATATACATATATAACTATAGATAGGAGCATCACCTTGTGATTGTCAGTGATCCATTATATTTGCGGGACTGATTTGTGTTCTACGGCGTGACTCTGTCTCTTTATCGAGACAGTTTAAAGGATAATCGCTTATCGCATTTATGGAACGCCTTTTAAGCAATATAGCTGGCATTCTATATGATATAAAGAGAAATGCTTGTGACCAAAATTCCTCATTCATTATATTTTTAATATAATTTATTCAAACGTTCAGCAATAATCAATATTAATACCTAGTGGTGCATAAGGGAATTATTTTAAATTGCTCTTTAATTTCCTGGATTAAGTCTTGTGTTGTTTTGCTCTATATGTCAATGAAGTCCAGGCGAAGGAATGAATCACATTTGTGACCGCTCTAGTAAAGTATTTCAATAGTCAAGGAAAGTGACCGGTTGAGCTAAACCTTATGTTATACATGAAAGGGAAATATAGTTATTCTTGCTAAAAACAATAACTTTCAGAATTAAGAAATACATATTTCATTGATCTATTTCTAAAACATATAGAATGGAGCAATATTTCCTACATTAAAGCATAATGTTATGATAAAAAAACAAGCACACTATTTACCCATAAGTAACTTTTTAGGCTGAGTGGTCACACATAATTCCATAACAATTTCTGGTCTTTGTAACTCCTGGCCGCAGGAAATCTTTCGACTTTCGGAAAATCACTTACATGCTAACATGCTAAATTGTCCTTGTAAACGTAGAACTGAAGTCATCTGATTATATAAACTATAATGACTCCGAGGAATACTACACAGGAGTACTCAACAATTTAAACTGGAACACATAGAAGAAATACTAGGTCAGATTTAGGACAAGTATCAATTTTCTCCGTCAGTAATCTAAAGAATTTTGGTTTAAAGCAGTGGAGTCTCCCGCTTATTACGGGCGTTCAAAACAATCCCATTTCTCACAGCAGAAAGATCTAGTGTCTGACCTTAAACACAGTTACGTTGACATCAGGTAACATTTTACGCCGTAGATGAGCAATGAAATAGTGCTTTCCTATTTCATCCTAAATGTTTACATAAAAGAAATCAAACAAAGTAGATAATTTTTTAACAATAACTTTTTAATTGAATTACTTCCTTTTTATGTTACTATAAATAGCTTATTTTGTAACTTTTTTATGATTGATCGTAGGGAAAAAATAAGACCACTTTCCTGTGGTACAACATGGATGGTACCTCCAATTTTTAAGTGTATTTTCACATATATCTACCTGATAAAGATTTTTTTGTGGACTAAGAATTTTTTTTATGTTGACTTATATTATTTTTAATTTCTTCCCTTTGTTCTGCTTGTCCTTTTGGCTTCAGCAGTTAAGTTCTTTAAATTTTGCTCCTGTCCTCCTCTGATAGAATCATTTAGGCGTATATTGACCCGCTTGGCGGAGCTTTCGTTTTCTTTTTTTTGTGTGCATACGACTATAGCATACTTGGGGTGGGGTGGGGGGGGGGAGGCATTTGTCACCAACAGCTCTTGTTTTATTATGTCTCCCCCTCCCCTCCCCCCTCTGGGGGAGACATATTGTTTTTGCCCTGTCCGTCCGTACGTCACACTTCATTTCCGATGAATAACTGGAGAACCATTTGACATAGAACCTTCAAACTTCATAGGGTGGCAGAACTTACGGAGTAGACGACCACTATTGTTTTTGGGGTCACTCCGTCAAAGGACAAGGTCACAGGAGCCTGAACATGGAAAACAATTTCCGATCAATAACTTGAGAACCACTTGACCTAGAATATTGAAACTTCATAGAATGATTGGTCATGCAGAGTAGATGACCCCTATCGATTTTTGGGTCACTGCATTAAAGGTCAATGTCACAGGGGCCCAAACAAGGAAAACCATTCCGGTCAGTAACTTGAGAACCACTTGACCCAGAATGTTGAAATTTCATAGGATAATTGATCATGCGGGGTAGATGACCCCTATTGATTTGGGGGTCACTCTTTTAAAGGTCAAGGTCACACGGGCCTGAACATTAAAAACCATTTCCGATCAATAACTTAAGAACCACTTGACCCAGAATGTTGAAACTTCATAGGATGATTGGACATGCAGAGTAGATGAACCCTGTAGATTTTGGGGTCACTCAGCTAAAGTTCAAGGTCACAGGGGTCTGAACATGGAAAACCATTTCCGGACAGTATCTTGAGAACCACTTGACCAAGAATGTTGAAACTTCATAGGATGATTGGTCATGCAGAGTAGATGATCCCTATTGATTTTAGGATCACTGCATTGAAGGTCAAGGACACAGGGGCCCGAATAAGGAAAAACCTTTCTGGTCAGTAACTTGAGGACCACTTGACCCAGAATGTTGAAACTTCATAGGATGATTGATCATGCAGAGTAGATGATTTTTATTGATTTTGGGATCACTTAATCAAAGGTCAAGGTCACAGGGGCCTGAAAATGAAAAACCATATCTGATCAATGACTTGAGAACCACTTGATCCAGAATATTGAAACTTCATAGGATGATTGGACATGTAGAGTAGATGACCCATATTGATTTTGGGGTCACTTAGTTAAACAAGATCAAGGTCACAGGAGTCTGAACATGGAAAACAGTTCCCGGTCAGTAACTTGAGAACCACCTGACCCAGAATGTTAAAACTTCATAGGATGATTGGACATGCAGAGGAGATGACCCCTATCTATTTTAGGGTCATTCTATTTAAGGTCAAGGTCACAGGGGCTGAACATGGAAAACCATTTACGGTCAGTAACTTGAGAACCATTTGATCCAGAATGTTGAAACTTCATAGGATGATTGGACATGCAGACTAGATTACCCTTATTGATTTTGGGGTCACTTGATCGAAGGTCAAGGTCACATGGGCATGAACATGGAAAACAAATTCCAATTTAGTAACTTGAGAACCACTTGACCCAGAATGATGAAACTTCATAGGATGATTGGTCATGCAGAGGAGATGACACTTATTGATTTTGGGATCGCTCCGTTAAAGGTCAAGGTCGCAGCAGATAGAAAATTGAAATCCATTTCCGGTTTATAACTTCAGAACCATTTGATCTAGAACCTTCAAACTTCATTGGGAGATAGGAATAACAGAGTCGGTGACCTCTATTGTTTTTGGGGTTCACTCCGTCAAAGGTCAAGGTCACAGGGGGCTGAACATAGAAAACACTTTCTAATCAATAACTTGAGAACCACTTGACCCAGAATGTTGAAACTTAATAGGATAATTGGACATGCAGAGTAGATGACTCAAAATGATTTTGGGGTCACTTGATCAAAGGTCAAGGTCACAGCATCCCGAATATGGAAAACCGTATCCAATTCATAACTTGAGAACCACTAGGCCCAAAATGTTGAAACTTAGTGGATGATTGGACATGCCAAACAGGTGATCCCTATTGCAGCCAACCATCAGTGTCTCTTTGACTTTCGCTCTTGTCCCCTATTGACTTCTTGCATATACGACTATGCAGTGGGGGAGACATGCGCTTTTTTACAAAAGCATCTTCTAGTTTATGTTAGACTTTGTGTTATATCTATTATGTTCATAAGTATTTGTTTTGGTATTTTTTAAATAAATAGATTGAAATATGTGTTGGAATTGTCAGCGATTGTTGTATTTTTTCAAAATGGTATTAAGTTGCATTTGTTCGTATGTACAAACAATATTCCAAAGTGCATTTTTTTTTAAATTAAATTTCTTTTTCTTTTCTCTCATTTGTTCGTACGTACGAACAAATCCAGGCTGTTCGTAGGTACGAACAAATGATTATGAGAAATGAAAAAGAATTTTAAAATGCAATTTGGAAATTTGTTCGTACGTACGAACAAATCTGGACTGTCCAAACAAAATGTCAGAACTGAAAATTAATCTTTTGCATACAGACCCTGGATTTGTTCGTACGTACGAACAAAATTCAAAATGCTTTTTTTTTAAAGTTAGTTCTTTTTCAGTTCTCTCGAACAAATGCAGGCTGCTCATTACGAACAAATGATTGTGAATGAAAAAGAAGTTTTAAAGCAGTTTGGAATTTTGTTCGTACGTACGAACAAATCCGGACTGTTGGAACAGAATATCAGAATTGAAAATTAATATGGAATATGGATTATTGTTTGTACAAATGGAACAACCAGAATTTGTTCGTACGTACGAACAAAATTCCAAATTGCATTTTTTCAAGAATAAATTCTTTTTCAGTTCTCTCATTTGTTCGTACGTACGAACAAATCCAGGCTGTTCGTACGTATGAACAAATGATTATGAGAAATGAAAAAGAATTTTTAAATGCAATTTGGAAATTTGTTCGTACGTACGAACAAATCTGGACTGTTCAAACAAATTGTCAAAACTGAAAATTAATACTTTGCATACAGACCCTGGATTTGTTCGTACGTAAGAACAAAATTCCAAATTGCATTTTTTCAAGAATAAATTCTTTTTCAGTTCTTTCATTTGTTCGTACGTACGAACAAATCCAGGCTGTTCGTACGTATGAACAAATGATTATGAGAAATGAAAAAGAATTTTTAAATGCAATTTGGAAATTTGTTCGTATGTGCGAATCCGGACTGTTCAAACAAAATGTCAAAACTGAAAATTAATATTTTGCATACAGACCCTGGATTTGTTCGTACGTACGAACAAAATTCCAAATTGCTTTTTATTATTAAAAAGTAACTTTTTTCAGCTCTCTCATTTGTTCGTACGTGCGAACAAATGCAGCCTGCTCATTACGAACAAATGATTGTGAGAAATGAAAAAGAATTTTAAAGGCAGTTCGAACAGATTATCAGAATTGAAAAATAATATTGAATATGGATTATTGTTGTACATAGGAAAAACCAGGATTTGTTCGTACGTACGAACAAAATTCCAAATTGCTTTTTTTTTTAAGAATAAATTCTTTTTCAGTTCACTCATTTGTTCGTACGTACGAACAAATCCAGGCTGTTCGTACGTACGAACAAATGATGGTGAGAAATGAAAAAAAAAATTTAAAGCTATTTTGGAATTTTGTTCGTACGTACGAACAAATCTGAGCTGTTTGAACAGAATGTCAGAACTGAAAATTAATACGGAATATAGATTATTGTTCGTACGTACGAACAGCCAGGATTTGTTTGTACGTACGAACAAAATTCCAAATTGCATTTAAAAATGTGAGAAATGAACAAGAATTTGTAAAGTTTATTTGGAATTTTCTTCGTACGTACGAACAAAATTTGATTTTCTGTTGTTTTGGTCTGCGATTTCTTCGATTTTTGCTGTGATTTTCACCGGTAAAAACTCCATATAGCGGCAAAAAAGAGGGACAGACCGGAAGATCCTCTTTTATTCCAGAAGCAGATATATACATTCTATCACATACATACTCTCTTACTAGTAGGCAAAACATATAAAATATCTTATAATGTGTATTCAGTGACAAGTCCGTATGGCTCCGTTGGACAGATTAAACTGAAATGTTTCTATTAAATGCTTCAAACTATACTGATAGAATACGAATTGGTTTGCTTTTTCTCGTGTTAAACTCAAATCAACTAAGCAAACGCACTTATTTTCATTTACAATTGTTCTCTAAAGGAATATGTAAACCGTATTTTCTGTAGTTTTAAAGCCGTGCACTGTTACACAAAGCAATATATAATTTCATTTCACATGCTGAAATAATTTTGTCATGCTATTTGTTCATTAACATAATTACAATCAAGTCATGGACTTAAAAGGATATATTTTCAGGAAAAAAGACAACAAAACAATAAAAAAGCTCAGCCACAAATTATTTCGTTAATAGTAGGTCCAAAGTTTATACATGTATATGCTCTCTGTTATATCTATTTATTTACTCAATAATCTATTGATTTGCAAAAAGACGATGTGACACTCTAAATTTAAACGACATTTCATGTTTAAAGGGATTTCTTTTGAAAATAACATGAAGGTCAATTACCACATAAATAACATTTTCAACAGAGCGAAGAGGTTAATTGTCATGGTTTAGAGAACTTTCAGATCTTTAGGTAAATATTTGTTTTTAACTTTGTATAAGTCTTTAATCTGTTTAATTTTGGACTACGGTGGTATTATTTTGAATCAAAACATCCAGTTTTTGGAAAATGTGTAACATTGCGCAACATGTTTAGTACCAAAACTGAGAAGAATAATTATCGTGATAAACCAAAGCCTTGAATTAACCAACGTTATATTACAGACGTCTTAGATATACATGTAATTCTATCCAGTTATTTAAACTTGTATATTGTCATGAACATTTTAAAATTAAAACAATTTGTTGAATTTAATGACAACTGTACTTGAGGATGCATCTTTAAGTTGAAAACCCGATGGTAGAACATCTTTGAGATTAAATAGGTTCCCGTATCATTTTATCAATGTTTGGAACAATCTGAAAGAAATGACAGTTTGTAGCAAAATTGTCAACATTTTTAAAACCAAGTCAGACAAGGAATGGCTGACAGATTGACAGATCGATATTAACTTTAATTAATACCAGAACTGGATAGAAACATATATAGATTTAGACAAATCATCGGTTGGTGCATTAAACAATTACATGACTCCGAACAGAAAAAGTAAGAAGTAAGTAAGTGTAGGTTAGGGCATCGCCGGAACTCCTCGGGTGTCTTATAACGTTTCTTTACACGTGATAAAATGAAGGGTAGCCTGAGGGTTTTCGACGATGAGATTATTGCTTAGCACAAAATTTGAACTCATGTGATATGAGTTTTAAGTGGACAATATTTAACTATTAAAAAAAGAATAGAGCCAGACAAAAATAAAATTATAGCTATGTCAAAACATGGATAAGTTAAAGCAAAATGCATTGCAATCCATACAAAGGAGAGAACATAGGAGAGAACTAAGGAGTTTTTTGCGCCAAAGTTTGATTTTAAAACAAAACGTAGGCTTGTTATAAGTCATAAAGTAAACCCGAACACATTTTTGGAAAGCTAGTTTTTTAATGTCCCTTATGCATGCGGAACACCACTAAATTTGGCTGTTCTTTATCCTTTTATCCTTATTAATCCTCTTACTTAATTTCAACATTTTCTAGCATATCAGATTTTCAAAGACTTATATTCCCATAAAGAACTAGATCGCTACTTTAGAAAAACAAAAAGAAAGGGGGATGTTAACTTTTATATAAGAAATCTTCAGTTTGTTAAATACAACCCGCTGAATTTACTCCTTTACGCTTCTTTCAATTTCTCTTTTCGAGACATCAGTTTCTTACGCCGCCATTTTTACCTAGCATGCGATAGGAACATGCCGATTTTGATAGAATGCTAAGTGATACATACTGAAACGCGGTAGAGTAAACGAAAACACAATGCTATTGAGAAAGGGCCCGAGGAAAGGGAGAAAGATTAGCACTATTTATATCTGGACTACTTATGACTAGATCTGCGGAGGCTTACATTTAATTTCGTAGTGATCTGCCTATAAGGGTAAATGCATGTGTAACACAAGTTAAAGCATAGCAAAAGTTCCTTCTAGGCCACATCTATAAAAAATATATAATGATCATCTTGTAAAATTTTGGTTGCAATGTCTGTTTTAAATATTGGCCATCAGTGTGTGGAACCCCAGGATCCACGATCGGGCACAAAGACAAGACCATTCTACCTTACCGACATTCCGTATCTCCAATTAATCAGGGAGTCAGTGGCGCGATGGTTAGCAGTTTAGACTACAACGACAGCTATCCTGGTTCGATTCCTGGACCCGGATCAATTCCCGCGGTTGCGTCTGATACCCCAACTTCAGTCCTTGGTGATTTACTTTACTTGGTACTGTTTCCAACAGTATCGGTCTAGACTGGGGAGGGAAATATGGCACCTGCCATGGGCACGGCTTAAAAAAAGTTGGTCCATCCATTCCAGGTGGGGACGTTTGTCGACTACCCATGTTAAATAGCGCAGCGCCCATTCTTGCGTTATAAGTTGCACCAAGGAGGCGTTTATTTATGTATCAAAATACAAAAAAGACATACTAACTAATATGTTGTTTAATACTGCCAAATAATGTCAAGTAAGTATTTACGCTAGTTATTTAACATAAATTGTTAAATCCAAAAAAAAGTAAATCCATTACCACTTTCAGTTGAGTAAATACGGCAATAAGACATTGACCCGATCAATCCATTTCCACATGTAGTCTACGATTCGATGCGTGAATTTGTTGAGCATAATTAGAGAGTCGCAATTGGGGTTGTTTTCACATATAAACCATGCATTCGAATGTAACGGTAATATTTAGTTTTTTTACATGTAAATTTGATGACATATGTCATCTGTTTGTACATATATTCTGCTCTTCAAAAATGTAGGAAATAAAAGAAAAAGTCAACCATTTAGTAATATGTAATCCTGGGAGCGCGTTCAGTCAGAGAGTCGCCTCAATTAGGAAAGATTAGTTTTAACGTCAGAGGTTATTTCTAAGGTCACGGAGTTTGATTGGCCAGCTTGTAATGACAACAGCTTTCGAGGTCAGTTGCTCAGTCAAATGTGATTTACCGAGTCAAGAGAAGGAACAATGAAATGAAACATGTAAAAAGCTAATCATGAATATATTACCCATCATCGTCAATAAATGTGCATGAATTTTGCAGGAATGTCAGCGCTGTTTTATTACGTTGACGTCATTTTCTAATCATCCATTATAGGGTTATAGTACCTTTACGCTACGTCACGGAACGTTCCTAATGTGTAAAAAAGTATGTCAACGAGGGCATGAGCGTGACTATTGCTCTGTTAACACACTTTCACTCTCCCTTTCAAATATCTCCTGAAAACGACAACAAGAGGGACATGATGGCCATATATTGCTCACCTGAGTAGAATTGCTTGCTTGAACAAATTTCTGAGCTAAAGTTTTAAAAACAAGACAATTAGCAGAGTGGGTCAAAGTAAAGATTATGCAACATTACTTTTGAAATCTGTAGAATCAATATTACAGGTGGTCCAAATCATTTTGCTGTAGCGTAGAAAACAAGAAAGTAGGTCAGTAGGTCACACTGATGGTCACTGAAAGTCTGTTTAAAGATCAGCATGCAAAACTATACATGTCATCCAAATTTCAAAGCTGTATCTTAAAAACAAGGAAGTAGGTCAGTTGGTCACATTCAAGGTCACTGAAAATCAGTTTTAAAATTGGTGTGCAAAACTGTACATGTCATCCAAATTTCAAGGCTGTATCTTAAAAAGTAAGAAAATAGGTCAGTAGGTCACACTCATAGGCACTGAAAATCGGTTTTAAGATCGGTTTGCAAAACTGTGTATGCCATCCAAATTTCAAGGCTGTACCTTAAAAAACAAGAAAGTAGGTCAGTAGGTCAAGGTTACAGTCAAATGACCCCTAGTTACTTGGGGTCATACGATAATTATAATTAAACAGTCTAGGAAATATGATCAGGTAATCTTTTAAGTATTTTTTTCTATAAAACTCATATATAAGCTATGTGACCTCTTTTTACCCCAGGGGCATAATTTGAACAATCTTGTTAAAGAGCCACTAGACAATGTTACATACTGAATATCAAAAGCTTAGGCCTTGAACTTTCAGTCAAGAAGATTTTTAAAAGTTTTTCCTATTTAAGTCTATGTAAACTTGGGACCCCAAGGGCAGCGCCTCTTTTTACCCCAGACGTATAATTTGAACAATCTTGGTAAAGGACTACTAGGCAATGTAACATACCAAACATCAAAGGCCTAGGTCTTTCGGTTTCAGACTAGAAATCTATTTTCCTATTTAAGTCTATGTAAAATTTGAGAT
This sequence comes from Mercenaria mercenaria, assembly GCF_021730395.1. Classification (NCBI taxonomy): domain Eukaryota; kingdom Metazoa; phylum Mollusca; class Bivalvia; order Venerida; family Veneridae; genus Mercenaria; species Mercenaria mercenaria. The sequence goes on along the minus strand of NC_069363.1, from coordinate 47,211,499 downwards.
TTCCGAGGAGGGGCCTCTTTTCACCCCAGGGGCATAATTTGAACAAACTTAGTAGATGACTACAAGGCAGTGCTACATACCAAGTATCAAAGGCCCAGGTCTTTTGGTTTCAGACAAGAAAGTTTTTTAAGTTTTTTCCTATATAAGTCTATGTAAAATTTGGGACCCCCGGGGTGGGGCCACTTTTCACCCCAGTGTTTTAATTGAACAATTTTGGTAGAGGACCGTAACACAATGCTACATACCAAATATCAAAGGCCAAGATCTTGTGGTTTCAGACAAGAAGATTTTTAAAGTATTTTTTTTTCTATATAAGTCTATATAAAATTGGGACCCCCGGGACGGGGCCTCTTTTCACCTCAGGGGAAGAGTTATTTCAGTCTTGGTAGAGAGCTACAAGGAAATGCTACAAACCAAACATCAAAGGCCTAGGGCTTCTGGTTCAGACAAGAATATTTCTTTTTCCTATTCAAGTCTATGTAAAACTTAAGACCCCCGGGGCGGGGCCTCTTTTCTTCCCAGGGTCATAATTTGAACAATATTTACAGAAGACCATTAGATGATGTCACATGCCAAATATTGAGGCTCTATGCCTTTTGGTTTTGGACAAGAAAATTTTCAAAGTTTTCCCTATATAAGTCTATGTTAACCGTGTGACCCCCAGGGCGGGGCCATATTTGACCCTAGGAGAATAATTTGAACAATCTTGGTAGAGGACTACTAGATGATGCTACAAACTAAGTATAAACGCCCTATGACTTGTGGTTTTGAACAAGAAGATATTTAAGTTTTTCCTTTCGGTTGCCACGGTAACCAGAGTTCTTTATGGAATTCAATTCTTTGAACACTCTTCAAAGAAGACCATCCAAGGAACATTCCTGTGAAGTTTCATCAAAATTGGCCTGACGGTTAAGGAGGAAATGTTGTTTAAAGGAAGTGTAGACGGACGGACGACGGACGGTGAGCGATCACAATAGCTCACCCTGAGCCTGTGGCTCAGGTGAGCTAAAAACAGTTTTATGCTTATCATGCTGAACACGACTGATTCTGTCTTTGCGACCAGTGCAGATCAAGATTAGCCGACACATCTGTGTAGTCTGATCATGATCTGCACTGTTCGCCATTCTCAGTCAGTATCCTTTTGGTATGCACACCTTTTAAAGGTAAATGGGACAGTTTCGTATATGTATATAGGGCAAAACTTTTCCTACGGGCAGAATTTCTTTAAACTTTGTGTACTGACTGAGAATCAAGTTTAAAACGGAACTATGTATTAAAAAAGGCGCTAATATGTACGTCAGTATTACGCGACGTCTTTTAACGTCACGTACTTTTTATACATGTCTACGTCATATGCGATTTGTATGTTTTGATCTATTAAATCTCAGAAGCGTTAGCTGCTTTGTTTTGAGTCTTAACATTGGCGACGAGGATAAACGGCAATAAATTGAAGAAATAAGAAGTAAACAAAGAGATATACTAGATAATCATCGGAGAAGAGTTTATTATCGAGGAAGACAGAAACTGCCGAGGAAAATAGAATAATACCAAAGAAACAGATTCCTGTCGAGAAGATACCAGATTCTTGTTCCAGATTATTGTCGAGAAGATACCAGATTATTGTCGAGAACACTTAGAATATTGTCTTAAGTAACAGAAGAATGGAAGATCGTATTACAATTGTGACGGTAAACAGAAATTTGAGAACATTGCAGTTTATTCCTGACGGCGATCAACTTTCAACGGGAAAACAATGGGAAGAATGGCTAGAAGGAATAGAAAGAAAATTCAGATTTTTCAAGATTACGGAACCACAAGACAGAAAAGACGCTTTGATTATTTACGGAGGAAAAGAAATTGCAAGACTGGAGAAGAGTTTAACAAATCCCAATGACGGCGAAGAGCAGCTTTTATTATTATTATTATTATTAATATTAAATCTCAGAAGCGTTAGCTGCTCTTGTTTTGTGTCTGAACAGTACCAAGGCTTGATCATGAATTATCTGTCCTTGAAAGTCGGAAAATACTGAAAAATACGACTGAAATACTGTTGTAAAACGGCGTTAAACCCAAAAACAAACAAACAAACTGATAGAACTTGTTAGACGATCAGACTTCTCTAACAAGACTAATCTCAACTCTATGTTAGATATCTCTTATATGCCGTTTTGTATCCTTGTTTGATTTAAGGCAGTAAACTTTTCTGAAGACGCATATGTTTAAGAAACTATTTTGAAATCCGGCGTTAGGCTGCTGATAAAAAACGTTAATATAAAGTAATCTCCTTAAAAAAAAATACTTAATATCATTCTCCCATCATTAGGACATAAATACGGCGCTCCAAAAACCCATGTGGGTTAAAAAAAGGAATATATCTTGAACAGCAGATACTATCTCACGTAGATTCCTCTAACTTCGAAATATTTTCTCTTTCAGTTTTGGTGTAGGCAATATTTTTTCAGACGGTTACAAGGGAACAACAAAACTACAGACTAAATAGATTAATGGGAATCATTTATTTTCACAAGGAGCACTTGTTATACAATTCGTTTCTATCATTTGTAAAGTAAGTAATACCGGGTATCCTGAAAGTTTATTTCTGAAAAAAAAAAACTCAGAACATTACTTTACTTTGTTACTTTCTTCATCTTTCAAATTTGTAAATTGACATGTCAATGAAAAGAACGCAACTGCATCAAAATCAATACGAAAGTTACATTTACAAGCAAAACCTTATTTGTGCTTGAGAAATAATACTTCATATCAATTCTAGCTATTATAACATGAGCCAAACGTTCTTTATATATAATTGTTTGTATCGGAATGTAAAAAAATATAAAACAAATATATCTATAACAATCATCAATACAATATAATATAAAATAAATTCAGATCAAAGTAAAACAATATTGCATTAATAATTAGGTAAATATTTCCTTGAAATTTGCAAACGAAAACTGATTTAACATGATATTGAATACTGAAAGGAATATGATATTGTGGCATAAAATGTAATGGGTTGTGTATCATATGTCTGTCTTTATTGTAGTATAAAATAACAAATTTACAAGTAATTAAATCGAATCAAAACTTAACGTCATTTATTATCAAATCTAAATTTTTACTACTTTCAATTGGTTTAAACACAGTTATATGGCTAATGATAGGAAGTCGTATTTACTCATAGGCGGAGCAAAAACAAAAACACGGACTATCCTCCAGCAGTGACGTAATATAATTTTGACGTCATAACAATTTGAGACTAAGACCCTCTGACAAATTACCAAACGCTCCGAAGATTTGGATATGATTTTCGTTTTTGGATGAATCCAAATTATTCAATAATAAAACAATCGTTGCCTTTTAGGTGTGGCCAATACGAGAATTTATCGACCTGAGAAAAGTTATATCAATCCAGGCTATCACTTTTTCCAGGTCGGCAAGTCCTCATATCGACAGATAAATAGCAATAATTGATTGTATAGTACAGAACTTTTTGTAACATTTGTTGTAGGAGGCTAGACTAAGCTAGTCGGAGTTTATGGAAAATTCAACTACTTAACATTTCATGTTCATAGTTTAGAAATAATACTTATATTGTGTAATCCGTTCAGAAATATATTTTAGTATTTATAACTTGGTTTTCAGTTAGTGAATTACCTCTATTCGAACATATAACTGTAAATTATATATGATGGTAATGCTACTATGAAAAATATCAGATAAATATATATTTCGCTATTAACGAAGGCACATTAGGTAATCATCAATCTGACTAAAGTACATCTCCAATTAACGCTACGCACATTGGATCTGAAGACGTGCTATTGATATTCTGACGACCCTTCCGCTTGCCAATCAGTGCCTTACTTACAACATTTTGTACGTGAAAGTAGAAATTATAGTTAGCCTGGGTTTTTCATATTTACAATTCTTTTGATGACCACATCGCGACTACGCCCTCGTGTTTTGAGAGAAATCATATGTCATGGTACGGACTTGGTCACGTAAGGTGTCAAACAGCCGGTTAGCTCTGTCGGTAGGGCACTCGCCCTGTAAACGAGGAGTCCCGGGTTCGAGCCCCGGACTGACTGCACATTTTTCTCACCCTTTGACATTCGACACTCTTTTATGGTTCAGCCGGATGCTTGTAGAAACAAGTCGTCTGATTGGTTCAAATAAAAGTAGCAATATAGGAAATCCAAAATATACAGAAGACGAATGTGAATGGGTCATTCTCAGATCTTCGTTAAGAAGATCAAGTACTTTAGTCAGACTGGGTAATCATTGGGGCGAAATTCACTGAAAAAGATTAAAACACAATTACTTTGTGCTTTATGTAAGATAAGGATCTTACATGCCTGCCTGTGTAAGTTAGGGTTATCCATACAGTCCTGAGGGTTAGGAAAACAGCTGTTCACAGGCAGGCATGTAAAATCATGTATTTGAGTAATACTATTATGTTAAAAAAAGATTGTAATGGCAAATAGATAAAGGTGTTTGCTGGCATTATGTATATAGTGTATGAGGTCAAAATGATGCTAGAACTATGTTGCGTCTCTTAAGTGAAAGCTATTTTCTCTAGGGAAAAACAGGAATTTCTATCTGGAAATATGTCTTCTTTAATTTCCATTTGTTGTTTGTTTTTTGTTTTTTGTTTTTTTGCTTTTTAAGTAATATATATACAGAGAGAAATAAAGTACCATGGTGTTACAAACATGATTTCCATTATATTAAAACAATACCTATTATCATAGCTTTTATGTTATATAGAACATGGTCATAACACATGATTAAGGTAATGATATTTAAGAGTTTTATCATTATGGTTATTACAATGTTCATTGCTTAAATATATTATATCAAAAAAATAATAAAGTACACTGTAAAATGTATTTACGTTTCTATATCATCATATAAGTCTCTGTACAAAGTATACTATTCTATGTCATATATGCTACTTACATTTTATGTCATGGTATACATGTATATAGCGGTCAACACATTTCAATAGCACATATTCCATCTTCGTTCTAAATGGCTCGCATATTTCTATATCATTAATGACTCCTGACAAATGACTTATTATTTTCTATATCATACATGGTTCACACATTTCTATATTATATAGAAATATACCTCCATTCAAAATGGCTCATTCATTTCATATCATTTACATCTCCGTTTAAAAAAGGCTCTTTCAATTCTCTCACTTCAAAATGGCTCGCATATTTCTATATCGTTTATGCCTCCTAAAAGAAACACTCATACATTTTTATATGATTTATGTATGCACTCAAAATAACTATCACGCATCTTTTCCATTCATGCGTTTGTTCAATATTGGTCACATATTTCTATACTGTCTATATCTGCAAAATAATTATGTAAAATGAGTCATAATAAAAATATCCTTGCAAATGTTATATAAACGCTGAGCCTCATATATTTCTATGTCATGTCTATATCCTTACACACAATATAAAAAAGGATTTCTTTTCACTTTTCTCGAGGCAGTACATCACCGCTTTTCTCAAGACGTGCCGCTTTACATATTTACTCTTTACAAAATTATTTACATAAATCGAGCACAAAGTATCAATTTACAGTCTTCAATAAATGTATAAACACACATTAAAATATCAAAATAATTTGTTCGGATACAAAATGAAAGGATGTCTACATGACCCAAACTATATCAATGAATATTGACGAATGTAAAACATTGTAAAAAATAAAACGATTTAATTAGAGATTTATGAGCTATCACAGATTAAGTAAAGAAAAATACATGTACAGAAACAATTCAATTATTATATACAACACAACGACAGCTCGAAAAATATCTCTTTCGCCTTAGTTGTAATTCCACAAAATTTCTAAGTGTACTGAATTCTTTGGTTATAATCTAGAAGGACAGTTTGTCATATAATTTTATCAGTCTCTTTAAAATGCTACACAATTAATTTAATTGAAATTCTAAGTATTCTACAAACAAAGAAATAGATATCTAAACTTGAGAAAAAAGTGCATACAGACACAAGTAAACTCTACTTGCTTTAACAGCAAATACAAAATGTAAGAATACAGTGTCATATATATGTAGAGGAATGTAAGAAATATGCCTATAGAAAACGAGTTTCTCCATCATGTGATGCTATGACACAGAAGTGTGTATCTTGTGAGTGATGGAACTTTGACAGTAGAACATTTAGACATAAAGATAAACTGCTACGTCAAATGTGGGTTTATTAAGGGGATAAAAGTTAGGGAAAAAAATCTAAAGAAAAATATTTTGTTTAGGCAGCCGCGTTTATTTACTGCATAACATGCTATCACTAGTATATAATGTGATGCACTCAATTTCACGGCCGAACTGCAAGATAATTCGGTAACACCTACTGTATGCTAAATAAAACCGCAGGCTGAAATAATATACAAATGAATTTTCAAGTTAGGAAATAACATAAAATTCATGTTAGAATCAATTTATAAATCAGCTGCGAGTTCATAAAATGAAAGTGAAATACGCGTACAATGTAGTTTGAATTTTTTTTATAACAGTCCCTTTTCAAACTGTATCACATGTTCTTTGAAAATAAATATCAGACATTGAAAATACTACCTTTTGAAATTTTTCTGTACCACTTTATGAAACAACCCCAAAAATAAAGGTCAGTAGTTTCAAATAATATGATAGTGAGGATCAAAAGTTTATAGGACAGTTTGACAATTTTGCTGTATGTTCTAAACTTATGTCATTTTTACTTAATCTAAGATTAAGACTGATCTTAGTAAGGAAACAACAGCTGTTGGTTTAAAGACTACAAAGGTCAAGGTCACTATTGATAAATTCCACATGCAATAAATGTTGTTTTTTTTTTTGTTATTTCTTCTCTTCTCAATTCAATTTCTTATGTTACTCCATTTTGTTCCTTAGTATTTCCATACATAACCCTCTTCTACTCTTTATCGCCATGACACAAGCAATTTTAAATCCAATTTAACTTGAACCTAATAAAAATATCATTATACTTACTTCTTTCTTATGATATCTGCTTTTGTTTGTTAGTATTCTCAAAACACATGCACACCTCTTCCAGATTTTTAAACGGTATTCCCTTTCCAATTTTTGATTTCTTTTCAAATGTTGTACTTCCGATAGCTATTTATTGAACTTTATATCAAAATCATTTTTTAATTCAGTTTTATTTTCATATGATTTGCCCCTGAATCAACGGTTTATAAAATCATTTACAGTAATAAAGGTAAGCAATAACTTCTTTACTTGAAATCATATGCAGTTCTGTAAAACCTTTTCGCAATTCGTCCAACTTGGTAAGTAAATTACCCTAATTTTCAATGTGTCTTCGTGCTATATACCGCGAGCGGATCCTTGACTTTAAACTACTGCTTGTGTTTAGTAACTCCTCCCTTTTTCACGGATGATATTAACACCACGTGCTAATATAAACAGAAGAAACATGAAATTTTAGTAAGATATTTTTGCCTCTTTAGTACCCCTAGCTTATAAAAAATCAGAATTTATTTTAGTAAATTTTAAAAATTAAGTGTGACCTTTGACCTATGGGTTTAAGCCTTGCATGAAACAAGTTGCTGTTTCACAGAATGTAGATGTATCATATTTTTGAACAGTTTCAATCTGACCTGTGTTAATCTGACCAAGTAATTAACTATGAAAAACGTATGTCATAAAAACTAAAAAATAACACTGTGTCTTACAGAGACCTATCATTGAATTCGAAAAACACTTGTTTTTCATAATATGAAAGTGTTTGATGTTCTACCTTTGATTTAAATCATAAAGTCTCCAATCAAATTCATATCATACCACAAAATATAACAAGTAAAGTTTTTACATGTATAGGCATAGTTGTAGACAGATATCAAATAATCGCTGCAACATAATTATGACTAGGCTTGCCAAGATTGTCGTAGAATATATCTTCCTTTCACAAAAAACAGTTTGTTACAATTATTTCATACCCTGTACTCATGAAATGGTAATTTTCCTGGAATGTTGTAGTCCATAAAATCTTTTGCATGTATTTGAATCTGAAGACAAATTGAAATAAAGTAGAGTAGATACGTTCATTAACATTAGGTTGATACAGTGACGATTAAGAAGAATGTATCAAGTACATTAATCTCGTAAATCAATTACGACGGTTATATAAAATATACGCGAGATGTTTGTACTCCTTTCGAATATGACGTGTGGTACAGACTATATTTCTACTTGGCTGAATATCGTAGACTTCTAGCATTTTAATAAAGCCCAAATACTTCATGGGGGATATTTCACTACATTTGTACTTACCGATTTTAAAAAGGAAATATTTTATTCAGGATATTTAATATTTCCGTAACTGCCTCGGTCGTCCTTTTTTCCATGACGCTCCTATAAATGTAAATGAATCTGTGCCTCTGTCCTTCATATCTGACTGACTTGACCGTTGTATAGGCGGGAACTGATTTGGTTCCATAATACAGCCATGCCTTTCATAACGCTCAATGAGCTTCTTCCAAACGCTATCACATTCTAGCAACTTTCTGTTTCCTATAAATATGGCATGTGTGTGTATTATTATAAATGATGTAAATACCAAACAGTCACTTACACTAACTATCTCCTATATTAGATAAAATTGTATTTCCTACGCATGTTATATTTATGACATCGTTTTTAGTAATCAAAGTACACTATACTCCATACTTATACATGTATTATAATTCATCTAAACAAATACATCTCTAAGAAAATATAATTATGGGCTAAATAGGACATGTTTTTTAGTAGTGTTCGATCATTAATTTTGATTACGTTAACCCACGTTATAAAATCCCAAAGAACAAATAAAATTCCTATTTATATAATGTTTATATTTTTGAAAGCGCCAACAATATTTATTGTTTTACTTCGAAAGAAGTGCCAAAGTTACACTGAAATTGCATCTAAGGAAACTAAATGTTTTACTTAAAATTACATTACCTATAATTATCAAGCCTTTCCTAGCTCTTGTAATTGCTACATTAACTTGGTTTTTGTCCGTTATGAATCCTAAATTATGTTGACACCATCCAATAGTAGGATTCTTCTCAATCTTGTAGTCGGGTAAGGATCGTACCGTGCTGAAAATCACATAGTCCCATTCTCCACCTGGGGAGTAAATGTAAACATGTTCAAAAGTATGTTCCTGTTCACAGCTATGTAAAATTCAATTTGGTTATGTGTTTGTCCAAATACATGTTTGAATAGTATAGAACAACACACATGTTACCACGAGATTTGGTAAATGACAGGAATGGAACTTGATGTTCAGAGTAGTGTAGTATTACGGTGGTGTCATTTGTGTACCACTGACCTCAGTTTCAAGAAGGAATCTTCCTAAAACAACACAGACAAAATGGTAAACCAAAGGTCGTCCAACACAACATAAACGAAAATATTGCAGGGTCGGTTTGAGCATGTTCATGAACGGTAGTGGAAATGAAATTAAATGTTGTCTACGACCTCTAGGCCCGTGTTGAGCAGAATACAACATTGAAACATGTTGTAATTACTAAAACACCCGCAGATGTATTCATACGGCGGTAAAAACAGAATAAACAAAGTGGAATTTAGAGAGGAGATCTGAGGTTCTTTAGCCTGCATATCGCAGAACCTGCCAAAAGACAATTTAAAATTTATCCATAAAAAAAAACAAAGACAAATATCAAACAGGGAATGCCACGTACCAAAATCGCAGCCTCCCCAAAACGAAACCTACAGCACGCAGACGTGCACACCACAAACACACACACACACACACACACATACACGCGCGCACACACACAAAGCCAACACATGAGGACAAAACGAACAAGAAACGCGGCAATGCCATGAAACCAGGTTTTCAACACTTTTCATAAGAATAAAAAAGTATACTGAATCACAGTGCACCACTTTAAAGCACAACCCTAACCCTAACCCTTACCCTATTTTTAGTAACAATGACCTTGACCTTGATCCCAGAAACCCCAAAATCAATCCCAAGCTACAACTTTATATAAGTTTTCTATACACCAAGTTTCATCATGATAGCTCATTCCTAAGTTAAGTTATTGACCGGAAACCCTTTTTCTATTTTAAGTAACAGTGACCTTGACTATGACCCCAGAAACCCCAAAATCAATCCCACCCTTTGTCTTGATATAAGCTACGTACATACCTAGTTTTATTCAAATATCTTTACCGAAACAAAAGTTATTGACTGGAAACCCTTTTTCTATTTTAAGTAACAGTGACCTTGACCTTGACCCCAGGAACCCCAAAATCAATCCCAGCCTTTGTCTTGATATAAGCTACATACATACCAAGTTTTATTCAAATATCTTTACCGAAACAAAAGTTATTGACCGGAAACACCAGTTTGACGCCGCCGCCCGCCCACCCGACCAACGACATACCCCAATCTAATAACTCAGGTTTTAGTTGAAAACCTGGTTAACAAACAAAGGAACACAGTGGGGCACCGCCTTGGAACGGTCAGTGGCAAAAACACCACTGGGGAGCTTAAACCGGTTTATGGTGCGCACCCAACCTCACTCTTACCCCCACCATGTTCCAAAGACACGGGACAGTGTAAATAAAAGTAATCTCCACCAGGTGAATCTCTAACACACGTAATGGAAACAAAAAGGCATGGCATGTAAAACACAACAATGCTCGTGTATAAATATATAAAAAACAAACCTTTAGAACCAAAAACGTATGTACTCAATGCCTTTTCAGAAGACAGAGCAACAAGAGAAACACCCTTAAGGACCCGACGAAACAGGCCATAAGACAGATTTCAAAACAGTTCAGTCCTGGTAGGATTTAAAAACTGCTTATCATAGAGTCCTCCCCCTCTTCCGTCAGACACAATCAAAGAGGGAAGCGTAGTGTCCAACTGTAAACGGGTTGAACACTAAACATGCGGTATGTCTCAAAACAGTTGGGTCGTAACCTCTTTTAATAAAACGTTTTATAATTTTACCAAATACATTTGAAAAATTACCATGACCCAAGATCTTCCGAAGTTTGTAAACCACATCCCCATAAAAAACGGGTTTAGAAATACCTTCTCGCAGAAGTGTCTTTAAATTACTATTGAATTTTAAAACTAAATCAGAATTACGATAGTAAAATTTAGCAAAATATTTACGTAATTTGTAATAACGGTAGCCTTGCTGAAGAAGTTTACTTGTAATATATAGATTACGTTCATTGAAATGCTTTGTTTGTTTGTTTGTTTTGGGTTTAACGTCGTTTTTCAACAGTATTTCAGTCATGTAACGGCGGGCAGTTAACCTAACCAGTGTTCCTGGATTCTGTACCAGTACAAACCTGTTCTCCGCAAGTAACTGCCAACTTCCCCACATGAATTATCAGAGGTGGAGGACGAATGATTTCAGACACAATGTCTTTTATCAAATCGTCACGGAGAACATACGCCCCGCCGAGGATCGAACTCGCGACCCCGTGATCCGTAGACCAACGCTCTCCCTACTGAGCTAAGCGGGCGGGCTCATTGTAATGCTTGACATGACTACACGCTCTGGCAAACCGAACTAATTGAGAAATATATACCCCATAAGATGTAGCCTGAGGTACATCCCCATCCAAATGGGGAAAATTTACAATACTAAAGTTAAAATCATCCCTCTTGTCATAAATTTTGGTATGTACAATATTGTCATAAATAGATAGATGTAAATCTAAAAACGAAGCATCAGTATCCGAATTGTTAGTTTTAATTAACTGAAGCTCCCTAGGATAAATAGTACCCACCAGTTGACCAAAAGACGAATTATCCATATTAAGAATATCATCCAGATAGCGTGATGTATTATTAAATGCAGTTATAATATCTGCCTGCGTATCTGGAGAAAGGCTCAACATAAAGTCTCTTTCATAACAATATAAAAACAAATCTGCGACAAGGGGTGCACAATTTGTTCCCATGGGAATACCAACTACTTGTCTAAAAACTGCATTCCCAAACCTGATGTAAATGTTGTTCAATAAAAAGGAAAGGGCTTTACAAACTTCGTCACAGGTCCACATTGTATAATGTTTAATAATATTGCTAGTAAAAAAGGCTTTATCAAAACTGCAAGCGAGAAATGTAGCATTCTCTCTGGCAAAAGTCTTTTGAATTAGGGCAGTTAGTTTGTCATTTATTAAGTTATGTGGTAAAGTGGTATACGAAGTAGAAAAATCGTATGTACTGACTGTAGATACCTTGTAATTATTAATTTTAAACTTATCCAGGATTTCGCCAGAATTTTTAATCGACCAAAATAAATGTTTACCAGAGTTTTCGTATACTTTATCGCAGTATCTTTCCACGTGGGCTTTCACAGCAGTTAGACATGATGTTAATAGTTTTGAAATATTTGTAGTTGTATAAGAGCTTGAATTAGCGATGAAGCGGGCTTTATATGGTTGTTTATACAATTTAGGAATCCAGTACATGGTTGGTAGTTTAATTTGTTGATCGTCTATACGAACTTTTAAATTAGAAACTTCAGTGATGTGATCAGTGACCAAATTATTTTCAACAGAAGGACTCAATGTATAAGTTTTAGTGCTATTTAGTTCGTTTTGTAAAACATTAATATAATGTAGGCGTCAAATGATGATAATATTGTTGGCCGCCTTATCTGCTGGAACTAAGACATACTTAGAATGAAATTCTTGGATTTCCTTTTTCAAATGTCTTAAAGTAAACTTGGGTTTTGGTGGAAGTAGGTGTTCATTAGTTTGATAAAATTTTATTCGAGAATCAACAATGTTAAAAATATTTCGTTTCCAAGACGTTAAAGCATTGGGATCAGCATTCTCACGACGGCACCATTTAACACAAAAAGTTTCGATGGATTCCGCAATCAAAACTTAGACGGCAACTTCTTAACTGTAGGATACACTATTTTCTAACTGTAGGAATAGTAGATACACTATTTCCGAACTGTAGGAAGTAGTGTGTTAAACAGTCCCACTCTGAAAAGCAAATGCGGCTATCATTCTTTCTTTTTGATTACACAATTCCGAAACGTTTACATGACGAGAAAGGAAATAAAAATTCAATGTAGAAAAAAATCTGCTTAAGACTATTTTAGAACACACCTTGACTTGACACAACTGTGTTAACGTGTTCGTCATTGAAACCTTTGCTCTGTAATTTTCTTCTGATTTCAGAACACTGTGCGTTATATTGGGACAAAATCTGGATACTCTCTTTGTGCTGATGCATCTTCTTTGTGAGGTAAGAGTACACTTCAATCTGTCAACAGAAATTGGATAATAATTAACCTATGCTTGAAAACAGTAATTCAAATACTGTTGTCACTTTCTCTATGCGTGAGATTTCATTTATAAAACTAAAGAATATGTAATTTCAGCAATTTCACTATATAACGCATATATAGAAAAAATTGTAATGAAAGGACAAGAGTACATTATCACATTAAGTATATATACAAAAAGACCATGTTATACTTAATGCATTGTATATCAGCAGTACCTATGGGATCTTTTAAAGCAAACTAAAAAAGATAACAGGTAAGGGTAGATTTCTCGAAGGCACAGAGCACCACAAACACAGCCTTAGAGCCACGCATTTGCAAAGTAGGCCGACAACAAGAAGAAGCTGTAACGGAAAAACATTATAGACGGGTTATAAAACATCTTATTAAAGCACATTTATCCTAAATTCACCTACTAGTATATTATAGCGCCATTTAACATATTTGTTTGAACTAATTCACTTTTTTATTCATTAAGATACTATCATCTTATCAGAGTAAGCTAAAACATTACCACGTGATCAACTTCAGCACTGTTACTCTTTGACTGTTCATTTCCATCTTCTGTTGAGACAGTAAGCATCTCTTCTTTTCCTTCCACATGAACCAACACAAATGGATAGCTGTCATCGCCTACTTTTGGCCAAATGTCGAGGTTTGTACCATACCAGAGACCTCTCCTGGTTTCTAATTTATTCTGGTAAAATTGCTCGGACGGGAAAGAGCAAATTTGTGGATGCTAAAATTAAAATTTAGTACAAATAGTTTGAACTATATAGGGGGTACATTGCGATTGTCACGCTTTGGTCGAAACCTCACCTTCTTGTAAGAAAGAAAACGAAATTACTATGTACTAAATTGAAACACAATGAACCAGTGCAGTGGTATTTCAATACAACTAGCATAAATTCATATTTCATATTGAAAGAAGAAGGAAAATACGGATATTTAACACTTTTCATTGTATTTTGGTTTCATTGTTATCCGTAGAAGTCTGCGTAATTGATAATTTTACTAGTATGCGCGTTAGCTTTCTAATATAAGCTTAAAATGTGTATGTCGCGGGGCTCGTGTTTCCATGGTAACGCATTTTCTCTCATTTTTAAACAACTATGTATGAAAACGGGGTTCAGTGCCATTCTGTTAATGACCAACATGGAATATTTGGGCAATATTATTAGCAAAATACCAAGCACTTTACATGGTACCCTATTTTTATTAAGTTAAAAGTAACCATGGCAACAGGGATGTTTAAAATAGCCTATATCTTGCTTTTTATCATAATTTCTTATAAAAATATAAAATAAAATTATCTTTCTTGTTAATGTAGCTTTAAAACATCTTATTTCTAACGTAAGTAATATTTTCGTTTCATTTGCATTGATTTAAACAAATTTCATAGCTTAAAATACTTACAGCAGTACTCCTCGTCGGACATTCTTTTTATGGAAAAATCGGTCTGCATGGTGCTATTGTTCTCATAGATATTGTTGAAATGCAAATAAAAAGCCGAAGCTATGTTACTTGCATAGACCAGTGTCAACGTTTTTGAATTTTGCATTTAGATATATAGGTCACGGGCTTTGTTTCCATGGTAACATGAATTTAATTCAAAACACCTCAATTTTCTACTGAAATTTGAACTATTTTAGAGCTTAGTTTTAGTATATAAGTAACAAATTATCAACGGAAACTGAAAAAATAGGTATTACAAATCAAACTGTCTAATTTTTATTTGAAAATGGCCGTAATAAGTAACCTTTCACCCAACTATATTCCCAATAACATCAGTCACCATGATCCATTTTCTTACTTTCCGCATATTAACATTTCATTATAACTATATAAAAGAAGCAAAATATTGATCATTATTCAGAGCGAACGGCTCATAAAAAATATATCAGCAAATAATGGCTGTTTAAAGATAGTTCAAATAAAGAAAATGTACAGAATTACGTACTTTCAAAGTAAAAGCTATTAATTTTGCGCGGTAACTGACACGTAACGTCATGACGTCGCTACCGTCATTTTAAGGCAACAATGTTTTGAAGCGTTTCTGTGGCAATTTATTCATTATTTCTGCATTATTAAACCATTAAGCATCAGATCGGAGACAGGTTCATGATTTTTTTTTTCAAAAGAATGGATATACAAACACAGTTTTTTATCGTCGTCGTCGTAAATCGTCACGTTAGCTTCCGGTTGGGCATGCGCACATACAAGTATTAAAGTAACCTACCTCCTTAACATATTGATATATTTTAAAATCTGTTAGTATATTCCAGGACGTTCGGAAAAAGGATATTAGGATAACTGAGAATATTTAAGAACTTTCTAAAGCTACAAAATAACAAGTTCATGGCAGGCATTTATAGCACTGTAGATAATGTTTTGGAATTACATATTTCTTATGTAACAAGGAAATACTTTTCTGGAATGCGATATTTCGCATAGTTAAAGTTTCTACAAAATTAAAGTTTCGCCACAAGATTATTAGCAGAATATTAGATTAAGATCATTCTGTGTGGATTATTTAAAAAATACTTGTTTGAATTATCTAAGTCTTATACAAAGTATTAAAATGGTTCATACGGATTTATATTGGTTCCATATAAAGACAGAACGGTTCCATATATTACATTTTGACTGCATATGAAGGGAAATTAAATCTATATAATAATATTTTGCTATTATATAATGAAAAGTTGGTTCCATATAAAGACAGAACGGTTCCATGTATTATATTTTGAATGCATATAAAGGGCAATCGAATCTATATAATACTGTTTTGCTATCAACTATTTAAAAATTTGGTTCCATATAAAGACGAAGCGGTTCTATATATTTCATTTTCCAATATTTATATAATGAGCGAATGAACCGATATATTATTAAAATGAATGAATGAATATAATGAAAAGTTGGATCCATATAAAGACGAAACGGTTCCATATATTGCATTTTCCAATTTATATAATGAGCGAATGAATCTATATATTCTTAAAACAAATGAATAATATGAAAAATGTCCATATAAGACGGTCACGCCTTTCCATAGATTTAAGTTGTAATACAAGCGTCTAAACTTAATGTACTATTTAGTAATTGGGTATAACATATATTTGGATTGAATTACTACATGTATTCATCTGTCTTGTTCAATTTGTTTGTTTTTTTTACATTTTTAGTATTGTTACTATTTGCTGCTGCCCTTTCATTCAAGTTACACCCGACTCGTAACAAAGTATCGTCACTAAAGTAGAATGTTAATATATGAATAATATTCATATATAAATAGGAACAAGTTTAAAGGTGTTAATTTGCCCAGTTATCTTGAAGGATTTAAAGGGTTTTATGTGTTTTTTATGAATTAAGACTCAAGCAGCTTTTGTTAACTTACCATTCGGTATTGATGTTCGAGCATAGTAAATCGGACGTTTTTAGAAGATTTTGTCATTGCGTATCGTTCAAACAAAGACGTTTCAAGTCCAAGCGATGCTGCTTCCTTACACATAACAATCGGCCTAAGCTGTTTATGATCTCCAATCAGTACAACTTGCTCCGCTTTTGTTGCAATAATTGGGACAAGGCATTGAGGCTCTGGGCACATCCCAGCTTCGTCAACAATGACCTGTTGTAATGAAATACATGAAAAATATATTATCTTGTTCGTGCCTTATCTACATACTATGTAAGGCTGAGCTATCGTTGGTCATCAAGGTAACATTTCAAACAAGATACTGTGTATTCTCCACCAGGAAGGATACTTAGGATAGATTTAAACAGGGAAGGGTTGTAATGCCTCCATGTTTAACTCAGTTTAAGTAACGGCTGAAGTCTTTATCAAACATTAATCTATCATATTATAAATACAATGTGCAACTGTTCGTCATGACAAAATATTTCTGAAAGCGTAAAATAACGGTAATTTCTCAGAGCAAATAGACGCAATTGCAGTTACCTTTGAATTATAGGATATTTTATCTGGAGATTGAAACATAATTGAGCTTATAATCTGAGAACTTTCTTTCGGAAGAAATGAATACATTGACTTCTTAAAAAAACTCTATACTGCAAACTACAGTAGCTCTTACCCACTAGTAGATATATGAATATCTCCATACTAGAAAATCTGAGTGACCGTCGAACGTTCAAACTAAAGATGAAGTATATTGTACAATGTATTTGTTTTTTGAGAAACTAGCGTGATTTTTTACTTTTTGTATTTGTTCCGATTGAAAATAATATTTTTGTTTTGTCGTATCATTAGATCACAAGTATCACCACATTGTTTCCGTGAAATGAATAAATGGTATGGAGTAACGTAGGATCAACATATACTTTGAGATAACGTTAAGAATCATTAGTGAAATAAAATAAGTGAAATTTAGAACGGCTATTTAAATATTAAATAACTAAGATTCACGACTATTGTTGAGCCAAGTATTTAAACATTCTAACACCTACTGATTCTTTAGGTGAGTGTTTATGAAATACTGAATACTTCTCAAGTAGTTTATTGAGGGTTAAGAGGATTAATGGTATTGTAACTATTGTAATTATAAAGTATCAGTCGTAAAGGTATGTGGTTAATAATGTATAATCAAATTTGATATTAATTATGATCAAAAATGGTTGCCCTTTTTGTTTTTTGGTTAGATACTCTACCATCGAAAGAATTCGTACAGAGGATATTTGTTTTTCAGTGTAAGATCGAGTAAGGCAGCCAGGAGCGCAAATTTAAAATCTGGTGTTCACGAGTTAAACATATTTCGATCTTGTAAACAAACATGTTTACTTTTCACGCGCATCGGGCAACGTCATGCATTAAATCATGACGTCAGAATGTGGAATAATTATGGACGGGAGAGGAAATAAAACTATTGACTTCTCACCTCAAAGTGTGGCCTTGACCTGTGTGCTAGGGGTTTGGTATTGCGCATGACAAGTCGTCTCATTATGGGAAACATTGTTCCAAGTAATCTTAATATCCCTTGAAGGAAGACGGAAAGGGAAATAAGACAAATTTACCTTTGATCTCCAAGTGTGAACTCCTTTGAGCTGAAGGCCTGGGTGTTACACATGACAAGTCGTCTTATATGGGAAACATTTGTACCAACAAATATTCAAATCCCTCGATTTATTATAGAGTCATGGACTAGACAGTTAAAAAAGCCTACTGACATTTGACCATCAAGTGTGGCCTTAACCTTTAAGCTTGTGATCTGAGAGTTGCGCATGACACATTGACTCATTATAATAAACATTTATGTCAAGTAATATTAACATCCCTTGACGGATGACAGAGTTACGGACCGGAACAGGACAGAAACAGTGATATTTGACCTCAGAGTGTGACCTTGACCTTTGAGCTAGCCTTCTGGGTGTTGTGCATAATACGTTGTCCCATTACGTGGAACATTTGTGCCAAGTAAAATATTTTAATACATAAAAAAGTTATGTACCGGACAGGAAGAAAACCCTACTGCCCTTTGACCTGCAAGTGTGACACTGACCTTTGAGCTAGTGGTCCAGGTTTTGCGCATGACATTTTGCCTGATTATACGGAACATTTGTGCCAAGTAATGATGTAATCCCTCTATGAATGACAGACTTTTGAACCGGACATGAAACAGATCAGCCATACTAACACCTGACTTCTAAGTGTGTCCTTGACCTTTAAACTAGGAGTCCGATAGTTGTGCACTACACATCTTCTTTATGGGGAATATCTGTACGATGTAATTTTAAAATCCTTTGATGTATTGTTTGGTTACAGACCGGACAGGACGAGTTCTGTTGGCCTTTGACCTCCAAGTTTAGCCTTGACCTTTGAGTTAGGGATCGGGATTTTGCGCATGACACGTCGTCTCATTATGGGGAACGTTCAGACGAATGAAATAACGGAATAGCGGATGGACGGACGGACGGAAAAGCGCAATCCGATATTAACCCCGAAACTGGTTTTCAGACCGACAAAACGTGGTTTCAGTCCTGTATGTCTACAATTAGTGCACTGCATAAGGAAGTATTTTTGTTAGATTTCTCGCACTGATGATGACGAACGTTGAGGGACATACGGTCACCGGCCATCATCTTTGGTTTGGTATAGTAATACAGCAAAATACATCACTTTTAAGACTTAAAATACTACCCGGATATCAATTTAGTAGCAAAATCGCGTCTTAATGTGCGTTACATTTACCTTACGTTATCTGAAACATAATACCTGGTAAACACTTGCCGCCGAAAGTACTTTTGGGTTTGATCCAACTGCTGTTGTACAGAGTATAACGTCGTGCTTTCTGATTTCATCGATCGACGCTTCCCTGACAAGGTGCACATACTTCTTTACTTGCTGTGGCATCGGAGCGTATTTGGTATCTTTAAACATTTTATCCATTTTGTTGATTTCTTCCGCATGTTTTTTTCCCTTCTGCCTGATCAGATGATGAAGAGCAACTTGATATAACACTGGAGCTGTTCTCTGATTCCTTGTACTTCTTTTGGACTGAAAAGTTCTTCCTGGTATGGGGAAGTCTATTGCTTCAATTGACCTCCCATATACCCGGACAAAATTTGGACGAAGATTTCCCATACGATTCAACATCCATACTAAAACGTAATAAAAGAAACAAACAAACTTTATTTTTTTCACTTTTTACATTCAGGATAAAATTTGACATAAGTCTGTCTTTTCAGGTTGGTTGATAAAAATGTAATAAAGGACAATGAAAAAAGAAACAAAGTATTTAGATAAAACAGTTATTGTTTATATCAAATTAAATGTTATCAATTATTTTGCTCAGATGTGACGGAATGTGACGGAATGTTACGTGCATAACATTGTAAAGCTAAATTAAATACTTCAAAAAAGAAAAATGTTTAACAACATGGCAGGTAACCTTTTATTCTAAATTAAAACTTTTTTTTTAACTTAGGAATTTGTTTTTTATAACATTGTGTTGTTAAATATGCCTGTAACTCTGCTAAATGAAAATTTACAGCAACCTTCGGCTAATATTCTGGATCAGCAATTGAAATTGTGTCCATTCTCCGTTTAGTATCTGATTATTGAAATACAACTATGAAAAATGCATACAAAAATCTTAAAGAACACATCTGAAGATGGACAAACTCTTATGTGAAAACAGTTATTAATAAAATAAATGAACATTTTTGACAATTACTTATGCATGATATATATATATATCAAGTCAATATAGAAGTCACTGGTCTGAATTTAATCATATCCCTTAATGCAAACTATCTTTATATATCCAGTATATCATCAAGATCCAGTTAACTTTCAGAGGGAGAAAGACATCTTCTCTGGTCCCATTAAAATGTCACTGCTGTTTAGTGAGATTACAGAGATTTGAGTATATATGCAAATATTGAACCAGTACGAATGTGTAGTACAATTCGGGTGTGTGTATATAAAGAAGCGTCGAAACTAATATCTTATTGGGTTAGTTGACTTGCTGTGGAATGTGCGCGCTCTACTGCTAGGCGCTTTGTCGCAATTGGTCTGGTATATTGTGGTGGTGATTTAGTTCCTATAAATTCTCTCTAACTATAAAGCAATTTAGAATGCGAGCTTGTATCCTAGAGGATCTCACGTATGAGAAAGTCAACTGCTATATATATATATAGAAAAAATAAATAACATTACATGGGTTACTTAACCCATGTAATGTTATTTAATTTTTCTTTCTAATTTACTTGCTCCGGCACAGACTTTTACATTTATATATACATGTATATTTGTGCGTGCGTGCGTGCGTGCGTGCGTGCGTGCGTGTGTATGTGTGTGTGTGTGTGACTTTAATAAAAAAAAAAGGGGGCTTGCTTAACAGACTGATGTGTTGGCAGGACAGTTCACATATCAGTAAGTATTTGTTACATACGTAATTGTATTAAGCATTTCGGATTTGTACTTCTGATTTCAATACTGCCTTTCTCCAAGTGAGCAATGATACATATAACATTTGTCATATATATCTGTCAACGAATATCAATATCCACGATGATTTGCTAGTTGTAAGTAGTATACAAACCGGCAACTAAATCTACGGACTTGTTCGATGGTCCGCAGAATAAAACTTGCTTCCTTTGCTTTCCTTCTTTATGTAAGACATCATTGATTTTGTCAAACAGATAAATCAGTTTAATCCCGGTATTTGTTTTACCCGTTCCTGAAAAATGATATTCCTTAGTCAGTGCTGTATTTTCACTAATTGTTTTTGACGTTACTATTATGTGTACTAATACTTGTGCCTTGTTTTCCCTACAAAAACATCGAACCACCAATTATACTGATAGATTAAGTATCAAAATATAATACATAATGGTTAACATTAACAACAAAAGAAAGAAGAAATACGCGCAAAAACATTCAATTAGTTAGATAGTGTATGCAGTTAAGTGCATCCAATTTCAAAAACTGCTGAAAATTTGAAAGGATCATTTACTGCAAAAAATGTTATTTGAGTTGAAAATTAAGATCCTACCCCCAATTATCTTGGAAAAAGGAGCCAACTCTAACACTTTATGTTAGGCTTAGAGGATTCAATACCATACCATTATTTCAATCCAATGCAAATTATACATTCTGTAGCACTAGGCACGAAAAATCATGATTGATTATGACAATTTATTTAACTACAAAAAAGAATGTACATGATTTAAAGAATCACAGACATTTCTGTTGCCCCTGATAAACTTTGTATAATATCAAAACAAACTAAGCTTTATTAAAAGAAAACCGTTTTGAGAATAAAATTAAATAAAAGTCAAATCTTATCTAGTAAGTAACATAATAAAATATACCAGGTGGTCCTTGTATCAGAGAGAAAGTTGACTCTAAAGCTTTGTCAATAGCTTCTTGTTGCTTAATGTTGTTTTTTGGCAGTGCTTTTTTTCGTAGATCCTCGTTAGAGGCATCATAATACAGGTCTCTTTCAATCAATCTGCCAATATGTTTACGGCTTTTGTCTGTATAATAGACAAATATAATTCAGTACATCTATCTCAACAAGTCAACACAATGTTTCTCTTCGTTTTAGACAAACTGGAATAAGTAATAAAAGAACCAATACTTTTAGCGATTTAGAAAATTCAATATAAATTGTACCAGAAATAAATCGCGTAGGTAAAGTAGTAACAAAGAAGCCTGAGTAGAGTAAGAAAAATCATCTACTCACCCAAAGGTGGCATAGGTTTATTCAGTGCTATTTTTGCGGCCAAAGTTTCCTTTATCTCTGGAAGCATCTTAATGAAACTTTCCGTTCGTCTACAATATAATAATGAGAAAATTTGTTTCAGGAATTTGTAGTTAAATTGTACCTGTATATGCTGATAAAAATTTCAAACCAGCTCTAATCTAAAGTAACAGTGTGCAAGTATCTTAAAGTAATAAAGTATGAATAATAACAAACGAAGGATTAAAAATCGTCACACTTATATGCAAATTAGATGAGAACTTCAGTTCATTATAATACTGTATAATTAATTCATATCAAAATGCTTTTTTTCGCTGCTTTCGAAGCCCACGAACTGACCGTACTTTGATCAATTCATTAATACTTTGCCGTATTAATTTTAAACAGCTTGGATATCCTAAAAGCGAATTTATTTAAACTATTTAAAGTAATGTCTATTTTAAAGACATTCATAGTGTCCTTTTTGGTGCAGTATTCGTAGTAACAACTTAAAGAATAGAGATGTTGAAACTGACACTAAATGCTCTTAAAAGCACAAAATTCGTTTACTGTTGAAGTGCTAGTAAGAAATAATTATAATCATTACCTATCAACCTCCAATTTTCTCAAAACCTCAACGCTACATTTTATACTTGCATCCGACTGATACAGGGATGGTGGCAAATTGGTTGTTTCTTTATGAAGTAAAAATGACACTTTTAGCTTTCCACTTGGTTGTGCATCTTTTTTTCGGCTGACTTTTGAAATTTCAGCATGACCAACCCATACTGAATCCAGCGATTGAGTCCTTGCCACTGATGTATAGCTTGTATTTGGTACAGTTGTCTTTAAACACAACCAATCATAACACGGCATTCCGGCCGAGTTCTCCTCCTCATCCTCATCATCGGATAGTGTTCCAGAAAATTCAATGTTTCTCACTTCACATTCTGGCAAACCAAGTGCAAACTTTCCTTTCCTTCCACTGAAACTTACAGGTACATTGTTGATGCAGAAGTTTTCTTCATTCCGAACTGCTCCAGTTGAGGATTCCATTAACATAATTGGTAACCATCTGTCTAAATAATCATGCACGTTCTTGTACTCATCACATGATGTCCGTATTGCATATCTAAACAGATGACGCACGGGATCGGCCAGGTGCTGAAGACAAAACTTTACGTTGTTCGTCATTCTGTAAAGCGTAAGCTTTGGCGAAAGCAAACCTCTATCAGGCTCTGCTGACACCTGCACTTCAACCGGCTGACCACGCGAAAATGTCATGGAAAATGTTGTATTTGGCTTTAAGTCCAACGAGTTCAAACATTCTGTGCTGACATCATCCAGTCCTTCATTATGAAAAGACACATGAGCATTTTTAATAGCTCGAGACAAGTCTTCAACACGTTCCTCAACACTGCATTTCAAAATTTTTGCCCATTCTTGTAACGGAACAAAGACAACGTTTTTGTGAGTATTTAACTCCAGCTCGTAGCCTCGATCATCTGGCATATTTGTGCGAATATGGAAATCATACAACCTCTTCTTCCACACTGTCTTCACTTTATTCCAATGTGTAATTTGGTCTTCAAGCACCTTTGGTTTTACAGCTACATCTAACAGATTAAATGCCAAATCCATTTCTTGCTTGGAAGCATTTTTAAGGAGCGAGGAACATAGGGTAACACCACTGTCAGAGACCTTGTTCACAAATGCATAAATCATCACTGGACTGTCTCGGAGTTCTGTGGCTAATTTCAATAGATAGCCAGCTTTTCTGTAATTCCGTTCTCTCATTCTCATTGAATTTGCGTGAATACAGATGCGTTCAATATCCTCCATCTGATAAGGACATGTTCTGTTATGAGCTTTTGCATGTATGAGTCTTTGCACAATGACATCTATAAATGATCGTGTTGGTGATGTAAATCTTGTGTCTGCTTTTTTGTAAAATCCAGTTGATTTTAATGTACCAGAAGATATGTATTCAGCTTCATTTTTAATAGCAAGCCATTGTATGAATGTTGTGAGCTGCATCGGATGAAGATCGTCTTCTTGGATATATTTTGCTGCTTTTTTAGGTGCCCCCAGTATTGATTTCCACACGTTTGTTGACAGACTGACATATCGGTTCGTCTTTTGGCCAACGCATTTATTAAAACTTGGAACAGTTGTGCCAATCCGTTTATTTTGTAATTTAAGAATTATATCTTTATACACGTCTGCTTTTCTATGAAAGTCTTCAATTGCCTCATCACTTGGTGGTGGAATGTACTGTAGCGGTACACAATTCCTGTAGTTTCCTAGTAAATGTTGTGTTATTTTCCTGTTGGCCGCTATTAAAATCTCTTCAACCATGCTCTGTGTTTTCACTGATTCAGTCTGAGACTCTGTGAACTCCAGTTCGTCAAAATACTCAAAATCAGATGCGTCACTTGCATATTCTGATCTGCACTGTTTCATTTTGCAAGAAACTTGGAATAGTTTATAAATGTCTCCCCTTACACCATCATCCTTTTCCTGAGAAGTTAACAATTTTTCAGCTTCTTCATATGTTAGATGCCTTTTTGATTTTATGTATGACAGCACAACTTCATAATTTCTGCCCTCCATCTGCATTTGTTTGCCATTGCTTGAAATGAGTAAAAATACCGATATAGTGAGTCTTTCTTTGTTAGGTAGGAGGCTGCATATATCTTCACTTAAAGGTTCTGGCAACATATATCTTTTCTTTCCAAACAAAGCATCAAATGTAGTTGCTCGTTGGGAGGCTTCTTCGTCCAATGGTGATCCTTTTTTTACAAACGCGGACACATCTGATACATGTAAGCCAACTTTGTAACCGTCTTCAACATCTTCGATACTAAATGCGTAATTCAAATCGACGACATCTGCTTGATTAACAGTGAAAATGTTCATTTCGGTTAGATTTGTTCTACCTTGAAGCATTTGCAATTCCAAACCTTCTCCACAACTTCGTATCAAACTTCTTACCGATTCAGTCGTAGTCCTGCTGTACAGACCAGGAATCTCGTACTGGAGGTTAAGGATTTTAAGCCCTGTTAACACACTGTTTACTTTAGGCAGAATATCTATAACTGCTCCCCTTGGATAAATATGACGTGTACCCCAGTGTATGTAGGCCACTACCAGTATATATGAACCCTGATCTGCTGGATTTATTTCTTTTGTTTGCGGATTGCAGAAACATCCTTTCCCCGCATCATATTCATACACCTCGAGCTTGTATGCTCTTTCTCTTTTAGTTTTAAATTGTTTTGCAATGTCCTTTGTGAGAATATGAATTTTGGGTACAGTCTTACACATAGGCCTTACAAGATGACTTTCCATGTCGTCTAATGTGCAAAGAAGCACAGGATGTTTGGTATCTTTGTGCCGTTTTCTATTCCAAACACCAATTACTTTTCCATACCTTTTTTCTTCCTTCTCATGAGTATCAAGTATTTCCACAACAACCTCGTCCTCGTTAAACACTTTACATCCAATCTTTGAGCGCCCGGAGATTTCAATCAAATTAATATGCTTGTTTGAATCGACAGGCTTACAATACGCCTCATGTGATGTTTCAAATTGTATGACACACTTAACGTACTTTTTTGGATTTGATAAAACCTTTCTCTCTAGATCAGCTTTTGGAAGAAGATCGTTGTAAAACTGTTTCCTGTCTAAAACATCAGGATGTTTGTCATCGAACTGCTTTAAGTAAGACGGACCGAGATGTACGCCTCCTTTTAAAAGTTTTTCAGTAGGTGACGTGTTTGTTCTGTTTTGAAGGCTCTGTTCATAGAATGACAATTCTGAGTCGACGATCCCATCATTCTCACATTCACTAGTCGATGAAGCTTCATCAATGTAAGTATAGGTGTCATTATCCGACTCTGATTCCGAGACACTGCATTCGGTCGTGTTTGTTGTTATACTACATTCACTTGAGGTTCTTGGTCTTTCGCTTAAAGATTCAATGGGTTTAGGGCGAGTTCTATCGTGACCATAGATTTTAGTCTCCTTTTCTAAAGGAACAGCTCCTCTAAAAGATTGAGTTTGTTCTGAATAGTCTCTCGCTTTAGCTATAAAATAAATACCACCGAGTACATTACATCTTACGGTTCTCAAAAATGATCAAGGTGAAAATCTAGACAAAAGAAAATAGATAACAATATCAGTCCACATTAAAACATTTCTCAAGAATGGAAGTTCATACCTTTTTCAATATTACTATTCGAAACATTATTCTTACGTTTGATTTATTTTGTACTGAAACTAACATTTACTTTTAAAAGTAGTATGCAACGTTGCTTTTCTCCTGTTAGACTATCAAACGATATTCGTGCTTATTGAATGCCGTCCATGTCAGATGATTTTACAGAAGCTACTTACGCCTTCTATGTTTCTTTTTTTGTTTTTCTGGTATTTTCGGTACGCCTGAGGTAGACTGTAAAGTGTAAAATGATACGTTAATTAATCATCAGAATTCGTGATCTGAATATTTAAAAACTCTGTTGATACGACTGTTAGAACGTATTTGCACTGAGCTTACGAGTATGAAAGAAACACAGTGTCTTTGAACTGCAGTGCAGAAACATTAAATTTTAAAGAATAACACCTTCACATTTTAATCTAACAAGCTGACTTTAAGATTTCAAATTATATGATAATTCGAATTTAGACCTTTCGTCATTATTTTCACATTATCATCTGGAAATATTTCTAAAATGTTTTCTATATATACCGTACGTCTGAATGCTAGCCAGTCTGGAAGAATAACGGTATTTCATTCGCGTTTATTTTCTCTGTGATAGATTTGAAGTGACCTCAGTTTTTAATTTTTGTATCAATTATAACTGAAAATTGATGTGCATTTCAGTTTAACGACATTATTATGTTTGTTTATTGCTTAAAGATTTATCAGTGTTCAAATATAAACTTGCAATTCATAAAGAAGACATTACCACGTATTTCTTGAATACCCTTCGTACTATTTTATTAGTTCATTCGACATTTGATGCATATATAAAACTGAGTTTAATGTGTGTTTTTCAGTTCATGTCTATTTCTTTTGAAATAGATTTCATAATAAATTTAATAACTTACCGTCGATTTAGCATGTGTACCTTGTAACCAATCTTCATCAGGTTTATTTGTTTGAGGCATCCTTTTCTCTTCTATTTTTTTCTTGATTTCTATTTGAAATGTTCGCAGCTTTCCCTCAGTAACAGCATTCTGTTATATTATTCATACGTAAATCAAATACAAGAACACTCTTTTATTCAGAATAAAACTTTATCGTAGAAGATCGTGTTTGTTTCGAAAATAGTTCTTCTGCTGAATTATTGAACTCAGAATGATATCATAGGCATATGATTCTATCTAGAAGATACTAAATGTATGTTGAAGTTATAAAACATTAAGTACAAAGGCTATAGATAAAAGCAATACCTGACAATACTTCAGGGCAAGTGCACTTTTGTCCAGTGCTAACTCAAAATCTCCAGTCTCATAGAGCGATTGTGCCCAAATTTCAAAAGCCTCTGTATCATCATATTCACACATATCTTGGAGAACTGTAACAAAAAAATCGTTCGTTTAATAAAATGCTCATAAATCGGAATTCAGTAAAAGAAAACAGTAAAAAAACATTCTCAAAAATTAGGAAACACTGATATAAAAACATATTTCAGTTCCCTTTATGTGGTTTTACTCTCGGAACTTTGCGCTAAACTATCAGGTTTTAAACTTCACAATGTATTGGTATTGAAGTAAAGTTAAACTACAATATCAAACACTTCAAATCAGATTTATCCAAGCCTATCATTCAAATATTTCAAAATATAGATATCGAACTTACTTGTTATACATGTTTTCCTTGCATCATGATGCAGACCCTGGCAAAAAATAAATTCTTATTTAATCTATATTATTAAAGATATACTTATCATGACGTAAAGTTTAAAACAATGAGGAACTAGAAAAGTCTTTAAAAAAGACAAACGGCGTAGTTGTAATAATGTTAGGCGCATGGAAAATGCAGAATTAAACAGGATGTACAGGCAGGAAAGATTTGGATATGCTTCTATGAACACACGATTCATGTGCAAAACTTTCAACTAAGCAGCAAATTTTAAAGATCTATAGGGTATCCTTTCAGTAATAGAAGGTCAAAATGATTTGACGTTCTGTGCTGATTCTGAAATAATTTCGTCATGGGGTAGAATCACCCATATGTAACCTAATATCTCGGCCCACATATAAATAGTTGGATTAGAATTAAAAATTAAACCGTAGAAGCTTTTGAATCACTTTTGACCCAAACAATCTTAATTACTCGATTCAGATTTTGTAAAACTTAAAGCGAAAAAATCAAATTGAAGTCAGTTGAACATTTGCAGGTTTGGAGAACTTCAATAACTATTAAAATCTTTTTTAATTGGGTAAAGTAATAGGTAAATACTTATATATATGATGGAATAGTGATTTTTCAATTTAATTTGCACATTTGTTTGTTGTTTGCATATAGTCATTACTTTCATGAAATTTAAGATTTTTCAGCTTACCTATGCGAGGTGCGCAACGGGGGAGGAATTATACTTTCAATTTCTCTTGCGATGATAAATTACTATTATTGGGTAACAAAACTAATAAACATTCTCTATTTAATATAAGTCTTCTGATATTCAATGTCATTTAAAACCTAGTAATAACTGGTTTATCTCTTCAGCGCGCAACTGGTCCATGCCTCGATTCCTATAAAATATAAGTCAAAATCCATGTTATGCAATAATATTATATTCTTCATAGAAAATATCCTATTCTTTCATACACACCATGTTAAGGTAACATCTTCCCATACGCCTGAAAGCGTACGTCCTTTCCGGTTGTTTGATGGTGTCAAGTGGTATCATTCGAAATCGCTTTAACTTGTTTAAGAAGTAGTAAACTGTTTCAATATCACTATCTATTGCAAGGGACACAGACCACTGTTTTCTTTCCTCGGCTAGATGCGCTAAGCCGTCTATTTCTTTCAATAAAGGTTCAACATCCTGAAAAAAATTATATTTATGATTTTCGTATCGTACCTGCAGAATGATTATTTCTCAAGTATAGAAACCCCACAAAATTGCGAATGTTTTTTTAATGGTTTCCTCGATTCTTTGTTTACCTGTTCAGAAATCTAAGCAAGGTCAATATACAATAGAAATTTATCGGTTCATACTGCCATTCAAATGTGTTCCTTCTGATCGACCTCAGTGACATATTTCAATGGTGATGCTCTGTGAAATAGTGTTGAAACTCTGATTTCTAACCCCTTGGGTGACAGTTCGAATCCAGGTTAGAGTGAAATCCAAACACAGTCTCCACTAGAATCCACTTATAGGCACCCTTATTGGTAAGACTCCGAATATGTTATTTAATATAGTTTCCAGTCATGGGTTCAGTCCACAACAAGAACACTATTTCTTTATTTTTTCTTCTGTTTTGAATTTGATTTTAATCTTTTAAACATTGTTTTTATCAGTTTGTTGTACAAATGTACAAAAATAAATCTGCTCTTTACAAACACTAATAAATAAAATAAGGATAATGAGTATGTTCGACGAAGACCAGGTATGGCAGACAAAGCGTTGCTGAATTGCATACATGATATTCTTGTTCAACATTTAACATTACTGTTGTCAAATGTTCATACTCATGTTATATGTTACACATTTTAAATATTTTTTTTGTGTTCTGTTTAACGTTTCTTTTTTACTTACGATCAGACTTAATAATTTGCATTTTTTATCTCTGATTTACATTAATACCGTCAGGTTCTTGTTGAAACTGTTCTATTTGAACAGGAAGTAAGTTTGATTCAGCGATCAAAAAACATCCCGAATGATGTTGTCTTAATACCCATAATTTCGATTGGAATGTGAGAATGTAAAACATATGATGTAGATGTATACATTTATGTTCTCCGTTTTTAACGACATTTGATTTACAGATTCTTGTTCTAAAGAGATACAGAACAAAATTAACAACAATGAACATGGATGTACAAAATTAACTATAAGAAAGTGAAACATACAACAAAAAAATATTTGTAATTAAACAAAAAGAACACATACACAATGGCGGCTTTCTTGTTTGGCTGATTTAAATAATTTAAACAATCTTAAATGGTTGAAGCTCACTCAAGGAAAACTGGTATGAGATTATTTCGAAATCGGACAAGCAGTTTCTGCCGAGAATATTTTTTAAATTTCCAGGAAAATAACAACACCCCCTGGCTGCTATATTCTTTTGACAAACTTGAAAAATTTGAATAATTTTGGTCACTGTGAAATTATTTTGAAATCTGGACAATGGTTTCTGACAGGAAGACATGTAGTGTTTTCATTTCTTTTTCCGTTGTCATGGCAACCAGATTTATGTTTTGAAACTTCTAGTAGAAAACCATCCAAGAAGTCTCCATAATATAATTTCAACTTCCATCAAATACGTTCAGAGGAGATGTCGTTTAAAAAAGTGGTTAATGGAAGGATGCCACACTACGGACGGATGAGGGACGCCGGTCGGTGAGAGATCAAATCAAGTTATGCGCAGGTAAAAGATAAAACAGACACATTAAATTTGAACCGTTTATGGTGTCGATTCTCTGATTTTCAATACTAAGGGTCTGGGTGATGGATAAACTATATCTAGAATTTGGCTTGGTGGGTGTAAAGTATTCCTATTTTGAAATTTCATATGTGAGTAAATGTGTTTTCTTTACATATATAGTTTTAAGTATTCTAAATATTGCCAATCTGGATTACATACCATAATACATTGAATACAATGGCATCTTAATACATGTACCTTTAACCAACTGTAAGCTGTTCATCATGCAGATGAATTATTAAGCCCCATATCACTTTTATTTACTACATATAGATATATCGTACTGCAATGTGATATTTTGTGTTATGACGGTATGGTTATCGGTACTGTTGTCGAATATATTGTGAGGTGTTACTACCGGGCTAATGCGGGTTCGAGTTCCAGTTCTAGCTACTAATACTTCAATTTCCAGAGGTGGTGTGGCGGTCATAAACTTTATCGCGCTCGTGTAGTCAGGTTTGCTATTATCACTCTGGGAGAACTACGTTCCAACGTAAGTCATGTCTCAACGATATCATGTGACATATCTCAACGATGTCTGGTTACGGTATCGCTCAATATCACGCGGCTTATATAATTTTCATATAATTTATAATAATTACTTTAATTATAATTTCTTGTGTCTTTGCATGAACATGTATTCAGATTTTAAAAGTAATCGCTTAAATTGATTAAAACATTTAGATTTTAAAAACAGTCGTCTGTTATTTGAGAAAAGAGAAGTCTGCAAATAGATCTTTTTGAAGCACATACGCAACGAAGCAATATATAGTGAGCATGTAATTGTAGGGTACATTTGTATTAGATTTGTATCGAGAAATATGCACGCTTCTACAGCAGAAATACTGCGTGACTTTAGAAAGAATGAATGCATATTTCTCGATGCAAATCTAATATTTTTTTTATAATTACTACACGTGTATTATTCATTAAATCAATGATATATATCTTGTTCTTTAGCCCGAGTTGAACTGAAACTGTCGTGGTTAAAGAACTTAAAATCGTGACGACGTTCATGAATCTATGAAAGTGACGTCACCATTGACGACACGCACCTGATATGAAACTGGAACGTCAATATGGAAAAATATTTGTTGCACACCGGACTGGCGGTTCCGTTGATATTACCAATGCCGGCAAAACTCATCTGGCACCCCCGTGCAAGATGGCTCTCGTTCTGTTAATGACAACTAACGCTTTATGCATGTTTATATATGGTATTGTTTATGTGAACTAAGAAATATCGGGTACCTTGAGAGCTTCTCTCCGTCCCTTTTACATGAAGTATATTTCTCGGTCCAAAAAATGTTGTTTTACGGAAAGAACATACCGTTACGCTAGAAACGATAAAACTGAAGTGGAACTTTGTTATTGTGCTTCACTGAAACGTCATGACGTCACTTCAGCTTATGAACGTAAATTTCCCGCGCTGTGCGTACATACTCTCCTATAAGAAAGAGTGCTGCAAATAAAGTCTTTATATTTGCTTTTTTTTCTTCTATCATTTGAAAAATACGATATGCAAAAATAATCTGTCAGAATAAAACGGTTATTTGTATATGATATGCACACAAAAAAAAAATTCAGTCATGTGTTTCCGAATCGGTTAAAAATATCCGTCCTGAGGGCACCTGCGCCTTGGGCGGTTACGAGTTATGACATCTCAGGTTCCTAATACATTCGCACGTAGTAATAATTTTTATGTGCGGACAAAATGAGTGATACGTCTGCACATGATGACGAAAACATTTGTTACAAAATAGCTAATTTCTGAATGTAAAACTATACGGGATTTTAGTAAAATCAAAAGTTCTCATTGTGAATTTAAAAAAGCAAAGGTATTAAACAGACCTAGTAAAATAGCGAAATGATCACGAATACATACTTGAGTGACGCGAACATATATTGGAGGGAAGAAATAAATAATGATTTAATGAGATTGTTGAAAAGCATGTTTATTTTGTTTTTTGAGAAAGGAACGCAGTAAAATGCAAATTTGTCTGAGATTAAAATAAATGCTTATATTTGCATGACTTTCAATTCAAAGAAAGGAAAGGGGCGATACAGTAAAATGACAAAGTAAAAGAGATTCGAGTAAAAGCACGACTTTTATGAATTTAGTTTGAAAAAGAAAATTAAAAAGGTAATGCAATAAACTGCGTAAATATGGCGTTTCGTAGTAAAACATAAGTTTCGTGAATTTAATAGATAAATTGGGAGATGAAAACAATGCGAAATAATGAAATTTTCAGGAAATGCGCGTGTTAAAAAGGACGAGGAAGAAAGAAATGCAGTAATGTATAAAATTATAAAATTGTAATGTTCTTCCAAGTATTAAAACCTTACATGTTCTCTACCCACTTTTAACATAAAACGTAAATATTGAAATGCATAACATGTATATACTTTTTAAAACTGAATGTATGAGTAGTGTTTTAGCTGAACACCACTATTGTGTAGGAGTCACCGACAGTGCTTACACCATTCCATAATATTTAAATTAAGTAGAAGTATATCTATAGCGAACACCGGAAGATTCTTGTTTCTATTGTAGAGCATTAACTTTACGTTTTAATTTTCATGCTGAAATTGTATGTAATTGTATGCATCTATTTCAAATAGTTTCACACCAGCCTGCGTAAGACTATAATGTGTAAAATGAGAACGATAACTGAGTCGCACCATGA
Source organism: Mercenaria mercenaria (assembly GCF_021730395.1). Lineage (NCBI taxonomy): Eukaryota > Metazoa > Mollusca > Bivalvia > Venerida > Veneridae > Mercenaria > Mercenaria mercenaria. Next base: position 47,177,595 of record NC_069363.1, on the reverse strand, counting down.
GAAAACCAACATAGTGGGCTTGCGACCAGAATGGATCCAGACCAGCCTGCGCATCCGCGCAGTCTTGGTCAGGATCCATGTTGTTCGCTAACGGTTTCTCTAATTGCAATAGGCTTTGGCAGCGAACAGCATCGATCCTGATCAGACTGCGCGGATGGTCTGAATCCATGCTGGTCGCAAACGCACTATGTTGGTTTTGTCATGGCGCGGCTCAAAACATTTGCCATACTGATTAAATTGTTGTACCTTGCTCAGGCGTAAATAAAATGTACATATGAATTTTCTACAAGTTCAAATGGTAATTATAATGATGAGACTTTGCAACACCGTATGTGAGACGTTGTCACATATTGTCCGTTATCGTTGCGGCCTGTAGCTTACACAAGTTTATTTGTAGCTAGTTCGTTTTATCTTCCGAAATTCTGCAAATAGCGAATATTACTTCCACACATTAAACTAATCTTTTCAGATATGAAAACGTAGAATCAATGCTTTATTGCACATAATAAATGAATCAACAATGTCATACGGAGCGACACCGTAACATTGTCGTTGAGATATGTCACATGTTATCGATGAGACTTGACTTACGTTGGAACGTAGTTCTCCTGGAGTGATTATACACTCGCTTCGCCTGAAAAAATGTTAATAAGTAGATGACAACCGAGTCTTCTAATATCGATAATATAGTGTTTGACCTTTAAAGTTGTTCGGTGAGAAAAGTGTAGACATAATTATTCTCATTATACAAAGTATTGATATAGGTCCAATTATCATAATACCTGACATATTTCACTGGGTGTGCTCGTCCATCTTAAATAAACTAACTTTCCCCAAAGCATATCTGACAAATGCAAGTGTTCATCGTAATCCCACTCAGGATCAAAAACCATCGCTGAAAAAAAGAAATGATTCTGAATTTAGAAAGGTTTACTATTAACAGCGGAAAAGTCTTCTTTACACTCTGGTTTGAAATCAAGTTTGACATAACTTGCTTTTAAGTATTATTCCGGCCCGCCTCAACGGATTGATATTACGTTTTGAATTTTGTTTAAAACAGCGAAAAAGGCTTTTTACGTTGCTTTCTGTGCGTTTTCAAATGCATTAGCATACGTAGAACCACCTATCGCAATATATTAACCCAGAAAAACTCTTTCTAAATGAAAGTCTTTTCTCTGCAAAGCTGCTGGATGGTAAACCAGTATGTGTACTTCAAAGATTTTTCAGTCTCAGTTATGTTGACCATTAGAATAGTAAACCCCATGACAGGATGCCTCCTGGAAAATGTGATTGATTTCCTAATGGGGCGACATTTGATGAAAATGTTGACCTACGCAGACAACGAATGCAATGTTATCAACTGGACGAAGAGGAGCTGTGAAACTGCTCAAGAAACATATTTTACCTGTGTAATAGCACCTTGTGGCTACTTGGGTTTCACTAAGCTAAAAATGAAAAAAAGTGCGACTTAAACGGTAATCACGCAAAAAGTAAAACGAACAAAGAACAGAAAACGGATACATATGTAAATATCGTCCCTCCTCCTTATCTTTTAGTTATTACAAAAAGACGTTTCAGATCAATCTGAACTAAACATATATATTACTGAAAAATAATAAGGATATTGGTGATCATCAAAAGTTATTTCAATAATTTCATTTTAACAAATAGCACAGCTACATCTGTCTAATGACTACAATTCAGCTTTACTTAATTATAAGGCTATTTGACTGCAAAACATAAACAAATTCTATGAGTATGAACTACTTACACAAACTAGCAAATAACATAATTTACCCAAGTTCGAATGTACATATAAAAGTTGAGCTGATTGTTAATGTTGAACTGATGGATTGCCCTGTCAGCCCGTAATTGTATGCAATTCGTACACATCAATGTACAATGTAGTACAACAACGTTTGGAACCGTTACTTTTGCATCTACAATGCAACACTGAATCGATTGGCAGCTTTATTAAGTTTTCAGTTTAGAAATGAAACCACATACACTGACATGTTTAAAATTATGAGATTGTAAATTTCCTTCACATGCACCAGGGCTTAAAACGAAGATAAGGTATATACTTTTACATATAACGTAAGAAATAAGAACTTTACCAAATTGAGAATAGAATAACAGTCCCAATACCAGTCGGTTAACTTTTCGTCCCATGATGCTGATTCCGAATCTGTAAGCAAATTTTCCTTTTCTTTATCAATGCGACCTGTAGCTTCAATGGCTAATTTTCTAGCCTTCTCTCGATCTCCTTCGAACATTGACATTTTACTGCTGTAAATGAGTTCGTCAATGTCACACATCCGTTCCTGAAGGTAAATTCAAAGTATACACTTGTAATTGAACAAGAGGGCCAAGATGGCCCTAGGTCGCTCACCTGAGAAACACACCATAATACACCATAACAGTGTAAACATAGACCTAGTGATGGCATGGAAAAAATATTCTGACTAAGTATCATTAAAATTGGAGCAAACACAAGTATTTTTTTATTTGACCTAGTGACCTAGTTTTTAATCCAAGACGACCCATATTCTAACTTGACCTAGATTTTATCAAGGCAATCATTCTGACCAAATTTCATGAAGATCAATTGAAAAATACAGCCTCTATCACATACACAAGATTTTCCTTTGATTTGACCTAGTGACCTAGTTTTTGACCCCAGATGACCCATATTCAAACCTGACCTAGATTTCATCAAGGCAATCATTTTGACCAAATTTCATGAAGATCAATTGAAAAATACAGCCTCTATTGCATACACAAGGTTTTTCTTTGATTTGACCTAGTGACCTAGTTCTTGACCACAGATGACCAATAACCAAACTCAACCTAGATTTTATCAAGGCAATAATTCTGACCAAATTTCATAAAGATCAATTGGAAAATACAGCCTCTATTGCATACACAAGGTTTTTCTTTGATTTGACCTTGTGACCTAATTTTTCAACCAAGATGACCCATATTCAAACTTGATCAAGATTTTATCAAGGCAATCATTCTGACTGAATTTCATGAAGATCATTTGAAAAATATAGCCTCTATCGCATACACAAGGTTTTTCTTTGATTTGACCTAGTGACCTAGTGTTTGACCCCAGATGACTCATTTTCAAACTCGGCCTAGATTTCATCAAGGTTATCATTCTGACCAAAATTCATGAAGATTAATTGAAAAATACAACCTCTATCGCATACGCAAGGTTTTTCTTTGATTTGACCTATTGACCTAGTTTTTGACCCCAGATGACCCATTTTCGAACTCGGCCTAGATTTTATCAAGGTAATCATTCTGACCAAATTTCATGAAGATCAGTTGAAAAATACAGCCTCTATCGCATACACAAGCTAAATGTTGACGGACAGACAGACAACAGACAGACAGACGCCGGACATCGAGTGATCAGAAAAACTCACCTGAGCAGGTGAGCTAAAAATAATATAGTAATATTGTTTGTCAAATTGTTAGGTGTAAAGAATGCTACATTAGCACAAATATCAATACCTTCTTTCATATTTACAACCAATTTTAACGGCCTCGTCACCGAAGACAAAATATCTAGGTATAAAAGTGTAACATTATTTTGCTGGGTTGCGTTTTGTTCTTTCGAAGGATCTCCTTAAAGATTTTATTTAGTCCAGTACGCAATTCTTTGCTTTTGACTCCATATTTTGACAATATAACTGATTTTCGGCAAACAAATAGATCGAATAGAATTTAATTACATCTGACTGTATGTCGTAATCACTTTGAAATTCTTGATTTTCTGAATTGTTCTTTTGGCGTTCGTTTGTATATGTGTCTTCAGTCTCACTTGTTTCGTCTTCGACCTGGTCCAGATATGTGTGATCCACTTTTGAAGATCCGATGGTATACAAATCATCATTTTTAACTTCTTTGTGTTCATTAATGTCACTAACGTTTTCCTAAAAGCATATCAAGGCACCACATGAAGATTAGATTTCATGTATAATATAATCATGAAATAAGAGGGTCCAAAGAATGAAATGGGTTGAAACACTAAACAAAACGTTTCACATATTAATTGGACAAGGGACCTAACGTATCTACATCACGGGACAACGACTCAGTTTGAACAAATAGTTTTTTCTTCAATTACTTTACATGTAGATTCTTTTATAAATACGACCGGTCATATGGGGTTATTGTTTTACATGTAAGGCATTTTTCAAACACGATGAACTTATTGTTTTCTGTCTTTGCTAACTAACAGAACAAAGGCACCTAATTTGATAAGTACTTTTTATATTTTTCCAGGAAAATACAAATGTTATATAAAGAAATGGTGAAATATATCTGTGCCGAACTCTTTATTTACTTATATTGTTGGGTTTAACGGTCGCACCGACACAATTATAGGTCATATGGCGACTTTCCAGCTTTGATGGTGGAGGAAGACCCCAGGTGCCCCTCCGTGCATTATTTCATCACGAGCGGACACCTGGGTAGAACCAACGACCTTCCGTAAGCCAGCTGGATGGCTTCCTCACGTGAAGAATTCAACGCCCCGAATGAGGCTCGAACCCACATCGATGAGGGGCAAGTGATTTGAAGTCAGCGACTTTAACCACTCGGTCATGGAGGTCCCGCCGAACTCTTTATTGTAAAACACAAAGTTATTATGAAAGGTATTTACATCACACAGTGATTTTAAATCACTTTGCAACTCGTTCATTTCTACGTTGTTCTTTGGATGTTGATTCACATTGCCTGCAGCTTCTTCAAACTTATAAGCTATGCCTTTGTCGTCCTCGCCACTATCTAGACATGTATCCTCTACACTGGTAGACCTGCCTATTGACAATATTTCAATCCATGCAGTAAGTGTATTTAAAATGCTCATATTCAGTCATCGTTTTAATAACATACTTTTCACATAGATACATTCGGCAGTTTATAACAAAAATAATTTATAACCGCCCACACGAGATTTTCAAATACTAGTATTTAATGTAAATAAACATTCAGAATTTCTATAATTTCCATAATTTTTGTGGGATATTCACAGAACATTTTATTTCGCAGACAGCTTAATTAAGTTTTCAGTCAATCGTTCAGCCGTAACACAATGACACACAATATAAAGTAATGCGGACAAAGTATCTCACACCTCTTTTGCTGAAGTAAGAGCACAACACGATTAGGCGGAAAACACTCATATTAACCACTCAATAATATGAATGACTAGAGCGGATATAACAAGCTTAAGAAATGGACATTACAGCAGTATCTTTACAAAATCAATGCTAACAAGAGCTCATAAAACACGAAATCCCTCCATGATGCATTCAGTAACTGCACAAGGAACAGAAATTATTTGGTCACTGTGAACTGGACGTTTAATGTACTGACCTCAAATCAATAATTATGGGTCATAAGTGACCTTCGTATGAAATGTGATCTTAGACCAAAGCATTCTCGTTATTTGGCAAAAAAAGTTCTACTGTTCTGGGTCAAAGTGACCTTGACCTTTGACCTACTGACCTCAAAATCTATAGGGGTCATTTGCTGGTCATAATCAATCTCCCTATCTAGTTTTGTGATCCTAGGCCTAAGTGTTTTAAGTCATCGTCCGGAAACCGTTGAACTGTTCCAGGTCAATGTTGACCTTTACCTTAAACCTACTGACCTCAAAATCGATAGGGATAATATGCTGGTCATGATCAACCTCTTATCAACCTTCATGACCCTAGGCCCAAGAGTTCTCGAGATATCACTCGGAAACTGTTTAACTGTTCCGGGACACTGTGACCTTGACCTTTGACTTTAATGACCTCAATATCAGTAGGGGTCATCTGCTGGTCATGACCAACCTCACTATCAACTTTCATGATCCTAGGCCCAAGCTGTCCAAAGCTATCGTCGGGAAACAGTTTAACTGTTCCGGGTCAATGCTGACCTTGACCTTAAATCTACTGACCTCAAAATCAATAGAGGTCATATACTGTCAAGATCAATCTCCCTATCAACTTTCATGATCCTAGGCCCAAGCGTTCTTGAGATATCATCCGGAAACTGTTTAACAGTTCCAGGACACTATGACCTTGACCTTTGACCTTAATGACCTCAATATCAATAGGGGTCATCTGCTGGTCATGACCAACATTCCTATTTTTTAAGCTTCGTGATCCTAGGTTCAAGCGTTCTCAAGTTATCGTCTGGAAACGATTTAACTGTTCCGAGTCACTATGACCTTGACCTTTGACCTACTGACCTCAAAATCAATAGGAGTCATCTGCTGGTTATGACCAACCGCTCTATCAACTTTTATGACCCTAGATCCAAGCGTTCTTGAGTTATCATCCGGAAACCGTTTAACTGTTCCGGATCATTGTCACCTTGACCTTTAACTACTGACCTCAAAATCAATAGGGGTCATCTGCTGCTCATGATCAAACTCCCTATCAACTTTCATGATCCTAGGCCTAAGCGTTCTTGAGTTATCATCCGGAAACGGATTGGTCTACGGGCGACTGACATACCGACCGACCTACATCGTCAAACCAATATACCCCACCTTCTTCGAAGGGGGGCATAAAAAGACATGATATAAATGTAGTCTCTTGTACTGCTATTTCAGTATCATGACTTCACAATGTTTATACTGCGGAGAGCATATCTTTATGTTTTTGTTGGTATTTATATACTTTTACATATTTATTGATATATGGTTTGGAAAAATCATATTTTTTCATGTTCAAGTGTAGTGTCATAACTGTACAAGAGGGTCATGATGACCCTAGATCACTCACCTGAGTAATACAGCCAACATGTCATCAATAGCACACACACAAAAAACATTCTAACCAATTCTCATGAGTTTCAAACATACAATGCGGCCTCTAGAGTGTTAACAAGATTTTCCTTTGAACTGGCCTAGTGACCTAATTTCTGACCCCACATGACCCAGTTTTAAACTTGGCCTAGAGATCATTAAGATAAACATTCTGACCAAGTTTCATGAAAATAGGGTCATAAATGTGGCCTTTAGAGTGTTAACAAACTTGGCCAATTTTGATCAAACTTCACAGGGATGTTTTTGAAGTTTTGAAAGGAAGTCCCCTTTCAGAATTGCTCAAAAAAAATGAATTCCACTCAGAACTCTGGTTTAATATTTTTGCCAGAAGACTTTATGATTCCAACCTTGATTTCGTTCCGAAGAAGGGATTATGTCTTGACCACTAGACATTCTGGTGCCCCAGATGACCCAATATCGAACTCGTCCAAGCTTTTATTGAGGGTAACATTCTGATCAAGTTTCATTAAGACTGGGCCAAAACTTTGACCTCTAGAGTGTTAACAGTCAAAATGTTGACGACGGACGACGGACACAGGGCGATCACAAAAGCTCACCTTGAGCTAAAAAGTTATAAAATGAAAATTCCACTGTTTAAAACTGTGGCAGTTTCAAATATAACATACCGTTATATCACTACAAAACAGGAATTAAAACGTCTATAGCTTCGTCGTTTAATATTACCGCACCTCAACACCTATCAACTACCGGGTTCAAAGTTCTTTAGATTTATATTCAATGTAAAAAGGGATATATCATGCGACTACGAGCGATAATGTATCTACTTATGCAAGATAATAGCTTCTATATAAGTGTTCAAACTTTTTTATTATTGAAATAAAATTGACTAACCTTTTTCAGACTCAATGCCGTCTTTGACTAACTGTGCTGTGATTGACATATTTTGTATTTTTAACTGGTTTCCAATTTCTGTTTGAATGCGCTTCATTCCATTCTCAAAAACACCCGTTTCAAAATATTCCTGTAGTTTTTGCCGATGTGAAAGTGTTGCACATTTTATTGTCAGACGAATAGAATTCTCATTTAACCTTGCTTGTTGAGAAGTATCTTCAGCTAAATGTATATCGCCTAAGCCGTTTACTCTCGTTCTGTTTGTGTTGAGTGAAGGACTAGAGAGGCTGCAGTGGCCCATATATGGCTGTATGGTGTGTTCACTTGGTTGCACTTGCTCGTCTAAGGTCGATACTAACATGAAATATATGAGACATAAAAAGGCATTCGTCCAAGACATTTAAATGTTTATATGTTACATGTACGTTTTATTTCACCTTTCATTACAGAATATAATTAATAATTTACTAACAAACTAACGAACCAAAAGTGATGGTAATCTTTTTATATTAAATACTATAAGATGCTTTACTACTGTACTGTAGTATAGATATAAAAAGATAATTTTATAATCTGGTGCTCGTGCAAGTGATCTAATGGTAGTTGACCCATAATCATACTTTTAATTAAGAAATAATATATCCAAAACAGTGAATTGTCATTGAATAAAATCATTGTTTGGTGTTCAGATGTGAAGGAATTATATCACGAGGGCGCAGCCCGAGTGATATATAATAATACGAATCTGAACGACAAACACTGATTTTATTCAAAAGCAAATCACTGTTTGAGATATATAATTTCGATTCTAATACGTTATAAGGGATTATTATCTACATCTTGGAATATGTTCACCAAATATGTGTCTGTTTTCATTTTCTTGCGCGCCGCTATGACGATGTTACGCAATAACTGTGACGTACAAACAGCTAGTGCATGTGTTGCAAAATAAGACACAGTTTAAGTCTTCTTTGTTTAATAGGGAAAAAAATCGGGTCGTATTAGAATCGGTAAATTACATGTTCTTATTCGTCTCGGTATTCTCCGTTTTTACGCGATGACAGCTACATTAGCATCCAAAGAATGTCGAATTACCTAACAAGAACACGTAATTATACAGAAAATATCCGAGTGTCATTACGAGTCCAGTACCTTAAACGAATCCTTTTTATACATGAAAAAAAATACAGAACTATTATCTTTTTAAGGAGTATGCAACATTTACGTCTTCTATTTTAATCTTTCTCTAGTAACTGTTATTAAATGAATCTGAATTACGGGAAGCGAAGAAAACGTATTTCAAGGTAAAAAACATTTATGCAAATTTGAGTAGAAGATATTGACCCGCTTTCATCTTTTCAAATAATATTTTGACAAAAATAATGAAAGTTTTCATTGTATTGTACAATGTTTCGCAACAGAAAATATCGTCGGACTGCTTTTTATTGTAAAGTTACCTACCCAGTTCGTCCATGACTCTCCAAAATTCGTCTTTGTCGATTGCGGTTTCCAGTTCAACATCTTCACAACCATCCAAGGATCTAATGGCCGTCTCAAGTCCGGAGAGTTGCTTTGTGAGAGCATCATTCCTATAATCTCGTAAAAGATTTACAAAACTGCCAATTGATGTACATTTCACTACAAGTAAAATACACTTCTGTTCCACTTTGACAATATGCCTTCCCATCTTTAAAAATTCATGGAACGTTTGTTCAACTGCCTCTCTTATGGTATGTAAGGCACCATTTGGTAGATCTTCCTTAAGAGTTGATTCCTTGTTGTTTATTATCTGGTTGAAATGTTTCACTAAAACGCCCAAAACTTCTTTTTCTTTGTCGTTGCTGCAACTGTTCACACTGATGACAATGCCCATGCCTGCATAAAGCATATATAGCATTTCAAAATATGTAAGTACAGCTTTATCACACACATTAAACAAGGTTAATAAACTATTACTTTCAAAGTTGTTATTGATGAATTATAAGTTATGTTTTAGTTATTTTGTTCATTTTTTAATTACACAAATTTACTTTTCTGATGTTATGTGCAAAACTGTATAAACACATGATATACAGAAATAAATGAATATATATAGCACAATCAAAACAGACTGCTGTTACGATATAGTTTATTTTCATCGAATACGAAAGAAGGCATTTGCATTTATATCAAATACGACGGTCATTCTGAAAAATGGCAAATCATGCTGGAATATAGTACACAGTCTGTGTACAGACTTTAAATTTAGTTTATCCTTTCAATGCGTTTACCAACAATTATCCAGTCACGAAATACAAGAGGTGAACGCTGCAGAGTAGTCTCCCCTTGGTATGGTCTAAAGTTAATGAAAAATACCACTCCAAAGTGCATTAATCGATAAATATTTGCATCCAGTCAATATCTTTTTCTGTCTTGAAAAGAGGAAAAGGTCGCAAGGATTTAAATCTGGTGAAAAAGCGGAGTGATTAATTTGTACCTCTTTTTCATCTCTCAGAAACTTTTGAACGATGGCACGTTTGTGAGACCATGAGTTGTCATGGATCAACTAGAGACCGCGAAGGCCATTTCTTGGACGCATTGTTTTTTACTTTCGTTTAACAGCTTTTTTGTACAACAGTACCCTCTGAGTTAAAGAAGATGGAATACAAAACCTTTTTGACACTTTCGGAAAAAGACGGATAAATGAAACCGATTAGAATTCGGCAAGTCACCTGTAAAAGACAAAGATCGGAGATCGCTGGCTGTAAGATATTTATATCATTTTTTAATCATATTATCGTATTTCTCTACGATTTTAATACATGAATTTAGGAATTTGATATTTGTTTTCATACATCCCACAGCATCTAACACATGTTGATTTGTCGAAAGTGGAAACTTTAAAAATAAAAACTTTTGAACAATTATTATGATGTCATGTAAATAAACACATATTGATTTGCTTGCCGGTCAGTCAGTGTATAATGTTATGTTACTCAATAAACGTTGTAAGTTTCGAATATTTATGTTTAAATGCATGCCTAGTGTAAAAATTTGATAGGCCGTATTCATTTTGTCCCAATCATGCGCGTTTACATGTTAAAGCATGCGGGGTTACAGAGAGAATGCTTTAAAATAGCAGTCGAATGGACTGTTTAAGATAAGGGAGCAAATAAATTAAATGCCAGTTGCAAACGGCTATGTTTTCGGTGACATACAAAATTATAAACTCTACACGAAAACTAGAATTTAAAAGTTTGAACTATTCTTTGCTGACGATAATTATATTTTTGTGATAAATCATGTTGCATTTTACATTTTTTTTTTGTATTTACAAATACTGTGGCAAGCTTATGATGCATTCTGTTAGAACATATCCATTCCTTTTGCTTTATTCCATAAACCGACAGACACACATAAAAGCTCATACAGGGGACATGAATTAAATCGAGAGTAATATGAAAACCGCTAATTTTGTTCCAATATTCTTGCATAAAAACTACTTTTTTCACTGAATCCGCCCATGTATAAACGGGAGAAAAATCGTGTGCAAACAAGGCAATTCACGTGCTGTTAATACATGATTTTTATTTTTGAAATGCTTTGCCAGGGACGTATGTATGTATTTCTGCGCAGACTGATATATTTGGCATCTGCATCTTGTTTCTTCCATAATAACCTCTTCTTGTAGCATTATAGACACAATGTAATCCATAGTATGTTTAGCTGTATCAGTTTCCAACCCCAAACGTACTGCCCCCATCAATGTACGCTCTAGCTTCTCTTAGAGTTTACTCCCTTTACAAAGCGTCTGTTCAGTTATTGTAAATAACTGTGAATAAATAAGTATCGCGTGTAACTTGTGCTATTGCCCGTTTTTAGGTATTGTATTAATGACTTTTGTTAGTATCAGTCGGTTTGTTTTTACCTGATTGTTCGCAGAATTCATATAATAAACCTCGAAAGCTAGTCACTAGCTTCGTACTCATCCGTACACTGTTTGTTCGTATTCAAAATAATTCGAATGTAAAGTTGTTATTCTTAAAATAATTGTGTTCCTGTTTATCAAATTTTTAAGTTATATGCAAAATTATATGTAATGCAACGTTTGTAATAACTAAAAGTAAAAATAAGATGCTCAAAAACCTTCAAATCACGCTTTTAGTAGTGTTGTTGTTATGTGTGCCCCGGTTGTGGATATTTAAAACATGTTTACCGTTTCCAAGAACAACAAGAATGGTAAATAAAAAATGTACCGGAATCGTCAAGTCATCACATATGAAAACAATGCATTTAGTCGTCGTGTAATGTTTTTTTATGCAAGAATAGCGACAATACACGTTTGCTTTGTGTATTAACGCCTGCAGAAGCCCTTGGGATATGTTTGTGAGGTCACAAACATATCCCAAGGGCTTCTGCAGGCGTTAATACACAAAAAAACGTGTATTATCCCTACACTCTCATCGACAGAAAATGTGCCATTTCAAAGTATTAATAAATCCTAGAGTCGTGATAAGATTAAAATTACAAGTGGTAGTTATTTTATACACAATGTAAATTGTTTTGCACTGATATTTTATACAGGTTTTTATTTTATGTCTCCTTTCATAAATAACCAAATCAATGTTTACATGATTATAAACCAGCACTCTGGGTTTATGATAACTGAGAGAAATTTAAACTATTAAATCCATGTTGTCAAACTTGACGAGACATTTAACCAAATAAACTGTAGTTACTATTAATAAAAATATCATGTCATGTACTGAATGTTTCAATTAATTTCGAAAAATGAATTTTATAAGCTTGTGGAGCAAAGCGTTGTGCATGGATCATTCAATCTCTGTTAGCACATATTCTGCTGATCAAAGCTAATTTTGCATTTTCTGTGATGAAAATAACCATTTCTTTATGGTTAGCATTTACAGCACAATGGTAGGTCTGTAATTCAGTGAAGAACTTACCCGGGACATCAACAGGTGTCCCCTGTGGCAAGCGTGATTCAATACTTTCAAGCTTTTCGAGATTTCTGTCAAGTTTTTCATTCATTTCCGTCTGGCCTAGAAAATACATATAAAGGTCGTCAGCTATGTTTATTGCTGTAATTTGTAAGGCACTGTAAAAGTTGCACATTTATCAAAAGCTTAAATTTATTCTGTAAAAATCTTGCCTATTAACCCTTACCCTGCTAAATTTCTATAATTGACTGGTCCATCATTCAATTTGGGTAATACCATTTACTATTCGAAGGGGCGTTTACTGAGAATTTACAGACTGAATAGCGAACATTGCAGACCATGATCCGACTGCACGAATGTGCAGGCTGATCTTGGTCTGCACTGGTCGCAAAGGCAGAATCACTTGCCAATAGCAGAATAAAGGTTACTAGAAATACCTTTGAACATTCTTAAACTGTCGTTTCCTCTAAATAATAACGTTTTAATAAAAATCGATTTCCCTTTATAATTGATACTCACTTACCTTGGTCAAGTTTATCTAATTTTTCCATTTGATCGAGTTCCATGTGATAAAAGGTGTGAATTGATTTGAGCGTATCCTCCAGTGTCAATGGACCAGATGCAAATGACTTGATTAGTAGCTTTATTTCATTTTTGAACTCCGCGTCATCTATTTCCTTGAGGCAGTTTTTAAAGCAACATTTTATTTTGTCCTTGTAATCTTGGAATTTTACATCTTCAAGAGTTGGTTCATTCAAATGACAAAGCTTATTCCTGATCTTTGGCAGTTTCTCAACGTACATGCACAAGGTCGGCGTCAAATCGCATGTTTCGATCAATATGTAACAGAACATATTTAAGTCCCATTGTTCCAGATCCGTATTTCCTGTGGACGGGAAATAGATATTTCTTTTGTTTTTACCTGGCTTCTTTTGTAATATCGCAATTTTGTGTCTGGCTAAAAACTCATCGATGGTTTGTTCAGGACTGAGATCTTTAACACGTTTTTCGAAGAACCTTCTCGTGACTTTTGTCCCTCCTTTAACTAAAGTAAGAAGAATCCTACTGTACTTTTCCGTACCCGTTGTAGCCATATTCACATTTGCAGATACATTCTAGAAAGGTTAATCCAGTTAAGAAAATTGCTTTTCGATTGTTTTGAAGGCATCTTAGTTTCAGTTATCCATTCAGTTTCACTATATATGATAACTATTGTTACTGTTAAAAAATCGTAACACGCCATCAAAATGGCGGCATACCACAGCCTCGTTTGCAATATTTAACTCCGTTCGAAAGAAAACAATGTACATCTTAATCGTGTTAATAAAATGCTCATTCAATGTTAATTAATTTGAAATCTAATTTATAACTTAAATAAATAATTAAAACATATTTTGTTTTACCTTTGTAAACAAGTAATTTTGTGACGTTTTCAGAAAATATAATCTATTTTTGTTACTTTTGGTTTTTCTACTTTCGATTTTGGACAGCTAATCGTTTTGTCAGGCGGTAATTACAAACAGCCATACACTACTGTTATCAGCAGTATGTAAACAAAGAATGAGATCGTCAATATTGTCCACTTGTTTTGTTATCAGGAGATTATGTATTCTGTAAATCAAGTATTTCAGTTATTAAGCGACAGACAATAATATTATTAACACTAGCTGTGTTCAGTTTACAGTACACACTACAGGGGCGTAGCTTGACATAAATCGATCTATAGGCACCGATATTCTAGTGGGTGTCTAATGTGCTGAAAAATAATAAAATAAAAAAAACAATTCGCAGCTTTTGCCAAGTTATAAAGATTTTCTCCCTACATGTGTTTATGAAAAAAATTTAATTAATATAGAAATCTAAAATAACAATACATGTTCATGTTATTGATAGCATACCAGGAACAGAAAATATGTATAGATGGCAATGGCAAGAAATGTATACCTACAGGTCTGAGCACTACATAAGATGATCAAAAGTGCTTACCTGCCAGTTAGTTTTGGCTACTGATGGTAGAATTACACTCATCAATTGTTGTTAAGTTTTAAATACATATTTCGTTGTTTTTATTGTAAATGTTTGTTTAGGCATAAATAAATGTTTGTTTCCGGTATCCCGTCCTACCCTAAATTTTTGGCCCGACCCAAATGTTTTATGGCCTTGGAGATCTTTCTTTTCAACTTTAACAAAAAGTTGCAAAACTGCATATTCTATGCTTAAAACATGGTCAGTTAAATAAGAAATCAATTTACTGGTGCTCTAAAGGCAAAACCCATTATTTGTATTCATTTTTTGACACAAAAATAATTTCAGAAAAGTCTCACTTAATAAAAAAAATCAAAACAAAAATTCCAACCTACCCTACCTAATTTTTCTGAGCATGTTACTGGAAACAAAGACTTTTTCGGCGACGCCGTCTAAATTCGTTTTCGTTACCTATGCCACGTGACTTCAGTTTGCAAATCAAACTAATTGATAACGCATTATAGATGATTTATCAAAATGGAAGATTTATGCAACACTCTGCCTGATTGGACGAGAGTGTCAATTTCTTTCACTCTGTTGATTGTGCTACGCTGAGTGAAATGTAGACAAAGCGTTTATCCTAAACGACGCTGTTCACAGTTTTAAAGCTAACTTTGGCTCAGTATATTTAGCAAGAATATTGATATATCTCAAAATGATAAGTAAGTTTAATAAATATGATAAAAACCTGTTCAAATACCAACATATATCAAATTAAAGAAAGAGCTGAATACGGTCTGCGTATCACATGAATAAGGGTGTGATAAGAGTCTTTTATGTAGAGAAGTGCTTTTTAAAAGATTTTCCTTGTTACAATTGTCGTCTGTATATGAAAAAGGTTTCTTGCTTTTATGACTTATCCAGATTGCATATTAAAATGAGTACTTGTTTGCTTTGATATATTTGTTATAAATTATTTAACTGATTTATTATATATGAATATTTTTCTTTAGTATGGTATGCAAATATTGAACTCAGTTGAAATCTGTTTTATTATATATATGCTATATAATGACTGAATCTCATTACACTGAAATGAAGGTACGCTGCATACAGTTTATCTATATGATATGACTACGGTTAAACTGTCGGTCAAACTTTGCTTATGAAACAGAAATATTGAAATAATTACAATTGTATGTTTTGCTTGACCTTCACTTTTTTATGGGTGTGACGTCATTGTCTAAAGATTCATGAATAGCGAATATGCTATTTGTTAAAGCGGGATCAGTTGGCCTATTTTAGAAATAAGTAAAAATAATAAATAAAAAAATCCTTTAATTGATTTTTTCTCATGTATTCTAATCAAACTTGATTTGTAGCATCTTTATTAGGCCCGCAGCCAACTTTGTTCAGCTGGGCCATTTGACCACTTTTAGGGACTGCTAGAGCTAAAACTAGAAATGCCTTTATACAGCGTCTCATGAACAGCTTGGTGGATCTTTGTCATACTTGGTCTGGAGCATCATTATAAGGTCCTCTTCCAAATTTATTTATATAGGAACTTGGGCCCTATTAGGGACCACTATAGCTAAAAGTAGACATGCCTTTCTTCGCATTAACCACTAAAATGTAATGGATTTTTATCAAACTCGATGTGTAACAATATCGTAAGGTCTCCTGCTATTTTGTTACAAATGGGGATAGGGACCAATTTAGCTAAAAATATAAACACGTTTAATGACCTCTTCTCATGAACCGCTTCATGAATCTTCATCAAACTACTGCTGTAATTATTCGTCTAAGGATAAACGAAACAAAATTGCAACCCTACGAAACCTTTGCGAAAAATTAAAAGAGAACCATTTAAATTGTTAAAGTGCGGTGTTTAGTTTTGCAATTTGAAAAATGTACGATGAAAGGTGAATGTTAGATTAAAAATTCATAAACTTCTTTCCTTATTACAATTCGCCGACCATCATTTTTAAAGATATTTCTTGTTTAGGCCTGTTTATGTTTCAATTAAATGACAAAAACATCAACTATTCTTGTTGGAATAACACAAAATAATGTGTTTTATTACAAATATCTAAATTTTTGGATGGTTCGATGGGTACGCATTGACGTTGATGGCGTCACTTTACGTCCGCTTTGTTTGCTGCACTTCATTGAATAAATGTACCCGTAACGTACTTGCACATATATATGCAGTTTTTCAAAGGCCGAAACCCTGCCTGTTGTCTGTTGTAATGTTCAACCATACGCTTCATCGGATTTTGTTTTAAATGATGCCGATTCGATGGCATTGTCAGTCGGAGTGGAAGCGGCCTGTTCGCGATAATCAATCGAACGCTCCAGTGACATTGCGTCGTCCTCTTTCAGTTGTGTGATGTATCCCTAAATATGTTTTTCATAAGTTTAACGTCACATCGACATAATTATAGGTCATATGACAATTTTTCAGCTTTTCATGTTTGAGGAAGACCCTAGTTGCCTCTCCGGGCATTACTCAATGACAGGCGGACACTTTGGAATACCATCGACCTTCCGTAAGCCAGCTGCATGGCTTCCTCACATGACAGAATTCTAAAACCAACAAAAAATCTTTATCACTCATATTTTTTTATTTCTCTTGCACACATTTTAAAATAAAAATATTTTAATATAATTTATGTTTAGATTAATTGTACATTTTATACGATATTTATAGAAAGCACTTTTAATTTATCATTGTTTACAGTCTTGCACAAAATATCTATTTATCATTGTCATTGTCATCATCGTCATTTAGATGATCGGCATGACATCAGTATTTTGTCAAATAGAAACCGCTTTCACTGCATACTCCAAAGCTTCATCTGGTTCGAAATAATAAAAATCTCTTAGATTAGTGGCTGTCATTAAAATAGCTCTATCAATAAAATTGTACCAAGCAATTTTCTCCAAGACATTGTGATATTGACTTGTCATGTTTTTCCGTGATTGTTTTTCGTTTAGTTTATTATCGCTGATTTGGTCTCTGAACGTCTTTCGAACACTGGTTCATATTGTTTAAACGATTCCTCTACAAGACTTATCCAAGGATAAACACTCTCATTTTCCTCCATATTTTCTCCATCATTATATTTGGTGTCCATTTCTTTATCAGTCTGCTTCTGACGAACTGGATAATCCATCATTATCTATGTCTAATTATGTCCGGAATTCTTATGACGAAACATATTATGCGATCCGGTAAATTGTTTCAAATGGATATCACACTCGAACATCTCCTTCCTATGGTGTTCCGATAGGGCCATCGTGTTAGAGCGACCCTGCGATAATATGATGTGACAACACGTTGCGAGAGCACGATAGCAGGATGCGATAACACGATGCAATAGCATGACAGCACGATGCGATAGCACGACATTAATATCGCATTATCGATGCGTATGCTTATTGTCGTGCTGTTGCACTGTGTTTTCGTGCTATCGCATCATATTGTCGTCCTGTCGCATCGTGTTATCGTGGTGTCGCGGTCGACAATATGACATTTTAAACATAACGCAACAGCATCGTGTTGTCGTAGTGTCGAGAACGACAATACAACATTGATATCGTGTTTTTACATTCCGGTTAGACCACTGGCGCCAGACCAGAAAGAAAATGCCTCTGTACATGTTATACCCTACCCCTAGGTATTCTATAAGAACCATGGTCATGAACGGGAAAGAGCACATATCCATTTCAATCGTACATTTCTCATCTTGAACGCGCAGTTCAGTGAATGGGTACCTAGTATATTGAAGAAGTGATAATTTATCTTCCATCGTGCACCAGTAACATTGTCTCAATATTCAATATTGCTGAGATTATCAACATATTTTATGCTTTCGACAACGTTACAGAAAAACATGCTTGACCTTCTCTAATGAACATCCGGTCTAGAGGTCACGGCAGTGTGCATATGTTTGGCGAAATGTAAATAAACAAAAACAGAATTTTAAAAAATCACAATTTTACACTAAAACTCGAAATGATGAATGAAATTCATCTTGTATATGATCTTTAATTTGAAATCGTACATTGGTCTGCATCTGTTCTGTTTATTTTATTCATTTTGCACATTATACTGCATTTTCACATTTTAGCGAACACGTGTAGTAAAATGACGATTGACATACATTTTTACAACAGCCAATCAGAATGGTTTTGTAATCTAGAACGGAACTTCACCAGGGAAGTTCAAGCAAGTTATCTGTGTAACGTTGAAATAAGTATAAACTACGCCTTGTTTTTCTAAGATAAGATGTATTGAAGAAATGTGACCGGTACACAATGGAAGATAAATTACCACTTCTTTAATATCCACAGTACACATTTACCGAACTGCGTGTTTTAGATATGAAATGCGCGATTGAAACGGGTTAGTATATTTTCCCCTTCATGACCATGGTTCTATAGAATACCTAGGGGTAGGGTATAACATGTACAGAGGCATTTTCTTTCTGTTCTGGTGCCAGTTGGTTAGACGAGCCGAAATTATTTTCCTCAATGCTCTGCATTTCAGTGCTGCAAATTATTTAATATAAAGATTCTTTTCTAAGCTGATTTAAGCTATTTTCGTGTCAAAGTTGATAACTATTTTGATTATTGTGTTCAGACGGTTTACTACTTTTGTAAGGACGACTGCGAGTCGCAGGCAGGGAGAGAAGAGATATCTATGATTAATAGGCTAAAGAAAAAATCGGTAAAAAAAAAACGTGTATTCGGAGTTATGGAGTGTTTTTTTCAGGAATGTGTAATGTGACAAATGTAATTATACGTACTACCCAAGCAGGCACAGCAACGTTGAACCAACGTTGAATAAACGTTGAACTTCAACGTAGAATTTTGGTTGGATTTACATTTGATTTTGAAAGTTGAAACAACGCGTTGAATTCAGGTTGAAGTAAACCAAGTATTATTTAATTTAGGTTGAAAAATTATTACTGATTGTTAGATCCTGTATTGTCAATGGTTGATATATCTATAGACTTGAAAGTTGGTCAAGGACTTGAGTAACTACTAAATTGGGATTGGTTAGACGTTGAAATAACGTTGATTAATGGTTGAGGACTTATTCACTTCTTATGTTCATGATTTTAAAAAATTCAAACTGCATCAAGTCCAACTTTATGTCCAGTAATCCTCATTTGAGATCATAATGATGTGCAGCATTTTTCTGAAAGTGTAAAGTCATCTGGCTAATTATTGATAAATCATTCCAACTAAAATTCAAGTTATGAAATTTTCATTACTTGAAATGGCCTTCATAGTTGATTTCGTATGTTCAATTTTCATGTCAGGTTTACTAAATACTCTTCCATAGCCATTATACATAGAAACAATAAATGGGTGCTATATTCAGAAATGCATCTCAGAATAATATCTAGTGTACTTATTAGTACAAGGAAGCACGAACAGTCCTTCATTTTCCTTCTCACCAACTATTACATGTAAAACTATAACATTAAAGATGTGTACAGCAATACCAACAGGATTGTGAGAGAATTTTGTTTGCAAAAGGAATAATAATGTATAGGATTAGGATATCAGGGGATAAATGACCAATAGGCACAAAGGCAAGCAATCCCTTAAAAGGTTACACACTAATCCTATTTATAAAGAGCTTATGGTAGATGAATGCTCAAAAAAACATGACATGGGGCTATATTCAATCTGACTAAAGTACTTGATCTTCTAAACGAAGATCTGAGAACGACCCATTCACATACGTCTTCTGTATATTTTGGATTTCCAGTATTGCTATTTTTATTTTAACCAATTAGATGACTTGTTCGATCGTCAATGAGTAAGAAAAATGTGCATTCATTCCAGGGCTCGAACCTGGGACCCCTCGCATACAAAGCAAGTGGCCTACCGACTGAGCTAATCGGCTATCTGACACATTACGACATAAGAATTGTAAATATCAAAAGTCAAGGCTACAGGTACATTTGCATAATGTTGTAAGTTAGGCTATGATTGGTTAGCTAAAGGGTCGTCAGAACGAGGCTATGCATAGGTCGTTCTCAGATCCTATGCGTAGCGTAATAGGAGATGTACTTTAGTCAGATTGGGGCTATATTCATAGTTGTTACTCTAACTTACACTTGACTCAAACTTGGGTAAGTATCGCTCAAATGGGCCTCGAGTAGACCTTGCGAGAGTGTGAGTGGAGTTTGAATGTCATTTTCATAAATCCCAGTCAATATTAACTTTCGGAAGGACAGCTCGAGTAATGGTTTCATTGTACACAATGGATTTAGCGGATTATAACGGTTTATATGACAATAACCTCAATGGTATGCAAAAGTGATGATCGTTATTTTTTTAGTCGGAAGTTGTCATTTTATTGCTTGTCTGTATGTTTGTCCGTCCGCCCGTCCATTTGTTTTGATAATACGTTCTTCATACCTGTCATTCATTCCGTAAGGTTTTGTGTGGCTAATTTTCTTTAACGAAGAGATAGAATACAATAGTAGCCACATAAATACCCATATGTATGAACGTTCGTCCATCCGTCCGTCAGTCTACTCATCTGCATTAATAGAATGAAATTTATACTTCAAAAATCCATGAGTTTATTTTTCGCTGAAATTGAAATTTATTACTACAAGTGAATTATGCGCGTACCATTAATTGTTGGTTCCCGAAAGCCAGCTCGCGTAAATTTCAATTATTACAAATATATCATTTTCCGATGTCATTTAAAAAAGGAAATTTAATAGATATATTTTTTTTATAACATTAAACTTGAGGGAATGCTTATATTTTTCAGTATGAATTAACCGATATCTCGGCTTGTGAAATGTTAATATTTGTTATTGTTCACTCTCGCATTGCTATGCATGTTTAGTATATTTTGTTCTTATATGAACTGTACATGTTCAAGTTATATCAATAAATTACTGTTCTGTTCTGTTCTGTTATTACGACGTGTGTTTCCGGGAGTAACTGATGAGCCTCAATAAAATGTATTTAAAAAAAGTATAATATTTTTTTTCCAAAATACCTTATACAAATAAGTATTTTTATATACTTTCGGTTTACATATATACACGACACTTTTATCTTACCTTCAATTGAATAAAATATTGTAAATTTATCATCTAAACTTTCATTATAATATTTGAGAAACACTCAAGTATCCCCAGAAACTCCCTCAACATTCACTCACTCTCGGAGTTGACTTGACTGTCACTCACCTTAAGTTTATGAATACAAAGCGAATCTTTCCTGAGTAAAGACGTGACCTTTAGGCAATTTATTTGAGTGCACTCAATGAGTGAGGTTGGAGTTTTGTCTATGAATATAGCCCTTGATTTTGATAAATATAGTATATAATTATATATTATAACATAGTGACCGATAGAAAAGAGAAATTGTCTGCAATCATTTTTCGGTGTTTGTCAATTTATTTAAACTATTTTGCGCACCTTCTCAAGTTGGAATTGCGTTTAAGTTCTAATTTACCTTTTATTTACGGATGTTATTTTGAACTTAGAATATCTGAGACTTATTTTTTGAAAATCGAAGACACTGTTAAAGAATAACTACCGTAATTAAGTCGAAATATATGCCAGTAATTATGAATTTTATTAACAACTGTAAAAATAACTAGAAACACACACTTAAGAAACATTAAATAACATGTATTTCAATGTCATACCGGCATTCTGAATGTACGAGTTAGTTTAGTTAGTATTGATCTTGAAACAATTTTCAAAGCAATTCATTTTACCTTAACCTTGCAAGAAGTTTGAAACATGACCAATATTCAACGTTGATTCAGCGTTATGTAGCGACCAAACTACAACAGAGCATCTCCTATAGTTGCTGAAGGTTGACATTAGGTTGATCAACGTCACGATCAAGTCTCAACGTTGATACAACGTTGATTCGACGTTGTGTGACTGCGGAGTTGTTACGATTGTGCAGGTGTGGATTTACATATAAAACATTGGGAAAACTATGTTTGATTTTACATGTACTTTATCACGGAAATACGGATATATATATAGATCTAACAGTAGCGGATTAGGAGACCACGTGTTTGTAAACAGCTGATAATTGAACAGCTGGGGTTGACTTGGCAATAAGTAAGTCTAAAGTACGGGTTCAGTTTGATGTGGCTAGAGGTAAAAATATCAACAGTGTGACACTGTATAATTAATATCGAAACATGCTTGTTTGTAAAACAAACATCGGTACAAATTTTAGGATGCACCTTACTTGCTTATCTGTCAGACACTTTATGCTCATCTTCTTGGGCATATTTATTCAAATAGTGATTATGACGCTCTGTATGTTTGCGGAGACTTTAACTCCCGTATAGGATCCCTGTCTGATGTGCGTTATGATATAGATCAAATACCAAAAAGAAATGTTATAAGACAAAGGACTTAATCAGCACGGCCACGAGCTAATAGAGTTTTTAATTGAATCAAAGATGTGTACTTTGAATGGGCGATTTTCACCGAAGATGGATAATTACACCTCTGTGTCACGAAAGGGAAAAGCTGTAGTCGATTATATTTGTGTCCCGCTAGACTGCTTTAATACCTGTCACAAATTTGAAGTTTTAACAATGAACTCTTTTGTTGAAAATCACGATCTGCACGTATTATTGGGAGATCGGTCACGGTTACCAGATCATTCCGCATTGATTGCTGACTTTAATATCTCACACCATCATAATGTGGGTCAGACTGTATACACTGATCTGGAGATCAAACGCCCCCGTTTCAAACTGAACAGAATTCCCGATAATTTCATGGACAGCTGCTTTGATTGATTTAATCTCTCAAATAGAAAATAGCAGAGAACTTCAGTCAGACGTTGATCAAATTTATGATAACTTATGTGCGGTTATATTATCAGAAATGGACAGAACTGTGCCAAAATATTGTTCCGTAAGAAATAATAAAAGGTTTAAAAATAAGAAACCTTATTGGAATGATGAATTATCCGGACTATGGAATGATTTAATTGCAAAAGAGAATTATTCTTGAAATGTAAAGAGGCTAGAAGTGTGAAAATAGCATCAAGACGGGAATATATTTTAGCCAGAGACAAATTCGATAAAACTCTCCGAAATACGGAACGCATATACAGAAATTCATTAGCAGACGATATTGAAACAATGTCAACCACACACCCTAAGGAATTCTGGGAAAAAATAAGTTATCTTGGTCCGAGATCGAATAAATCAATTCCAGTACAAATCGTTGACTGTGATGGAAACGTAACCTGCGATGAAAAAAATTGGTGTTAGAGAAATGGAGAAAGGACTTCAGGAAAATCTATACAATGATGTTGATAATACGGAATTTAATACGGAGCATTTTGAACGTCGAAAAACACACACAACTCCTTTAGAGAACAATATGGACGACCCATTGTATACACCAAATGATTGCTTAAATAAGACTATTACCACTGAAGTGATATGTTTAGTAGTAGAACAAGCAAAATCACAGTCAGCATACGGTTATGACAATATTCCATACGGTGTACTGAAATTTCCACCAGTAATAAGTGTACTTCATCAGCTGTTTCAGCTTATATTTGACTCAAGTCTGATTCCATCAATATGGAGAAAAGCAATTATCTGTCCAATTCATAAAGACCCAGCATCTGATCCCCATGTCCCAAAGAACTATAGAGGTGTGAGTCTGCCATCTTGTGACAGTAAATTATATAGTACTTTCATGAATAAACGTTTAACACACTACTTAAGGAACACTGCTACTTGCAGACGAACAAAACGGCTTCAGGAAAAACCGTTCATGTGAAGATCATGTCTTCACATTGAGCGGTATAGTTCGGAACAATTCGACTGTCTTCGCCGCCTTTATCGACCTTCGGAAATGTTTTGACTTTATCAGTCGTGAAATGATGCTACATAAATTACTCCTTAATGGAATTGACGGGAAGCTTTACAAGTCTATTAGGAATATATATCAACATTCTATCTCCTGTGTTAGGATTAATGACAAACTGACAGAATGGTTTGACTGTAAGTCTGGCGCAAAACAAGGGGACAATCTTTCCCCGACACTATTTTCCATCTTCATTAACGACCTCGTGAAGGAAATTAATGATTTGAACATTGGTTTCGATATAGGAGGGAAAAAGATATCTACATTACTTTATGCAGACGACATTGTTTTATTGGCAAAGTCAGAAGACGATTTGCAAATACTGTTAGATACTTTACACAATTTGTGCAAGCGGTGGCGTGTCTTAATTGACACTGAAAAATCAAAATGTGTTCATTTCCGGAAAGGTAGAACATTAGAGACGAATAATGTTTTCAAAATAGGAAACAATGTCCTAGAAATTGTTCAGACATATAAATATCTAGGAGTAGTATTCAACAGAAACGGAAATTTCATGTACAACGCTGACACTCTCGGAAAAAGTGCAGGGAGAGCACTCGGAAAAAACCATTTCTAAAGTTCACCAGTTAAAGTCTCTCGGTATCAAAACCTTTGAAAAACTGTACTTCTTGTGTGTAGTACCAGTACTGGATTACTGTTCGGGCGTTTGGGGATACCGGAAATTTCAATGTCTCGAAAACATTCAACATCGGGCAATCAGATATTATCTAGGCGTCCATAGTTTCGCACCTGTACTTGCAAGCACAGGAGACGTCGCATGGCTCCCGGGAAACTATAGACGGTGGATTAATATTATCCGTTATTGGAACAGACTATTATCGTTTAGTGAGAATCGATTGACAAGAAATGTATTTGAAATGGATTACAGATTGTGTACAAATAATTGGTGCAGTGATTTAAAAGAAATGTCATCCTTAATTGGTCTTGACGTGTCTTTCAACAACAAAACCGTTATCAATCTAGACTTAGCACTCTCAAAGATAAATCATTATCACAGTTGTATATGGAAAGACGGTATTGAAAGTGTGTCTAAATTGAAAACTTATGTTTCATTCAAAACAGATTTTGAGACAGAAAATTATGTTAAGTTAAATCTGAAAAGAAATGAACGATCCCTTCTCGCCCAACTAAGATGTCGTATTCTACCACTACGTATTGAGACTGGCCGGTACATCGGGGAACGAGTAGAAGACAGAAAATGTCGTTTTTGTAATGATCACTGTATCGAAAACGAGACACATTTTGTGATATGCTGCTCTTTCTATAGACACATACTTCGTGAATATTTTAGTGAACTATATGGTACAACTGACTTCGACTCAAAGACTGATTCTGGAAAATTGATTTATTTGATTAATAACAAACCTCGCACACTGGCAAAGTACATTGTCAAAGCGTACTTGTACAGACGTCATAGTCTATATGGATAATTTGACTTTAAAAAAGTAGAGATAATATTACTTGCATCGTATTATTATGAATAGATCAATTTCAAGTTTGAACAAACATATTACATCACTATTATAATTTAATATTTCATTTTAAAGACAGAGCTATTACTACATTATATATTTGTATTCATTTGTGACTTCATGTAATATTTATGATTACTTGTTTAAAAGTGACTTATAGGCCCATTGGGCCGGGTGTATTTTATTTGTATTTGTATGTCCTAGTTATGTAAAACTGTTTACACATGTCACTATAATAAATAACTTACTTATACTTTTATTATCAACAGAATGTTAAATTTGTATTAAAACATGCTTGTTTATAAAATATATGATAGTATAAATAGTAGAGTACACTTTACTTTCTCAAATGTCAATTTATTTTGTTAAATATCAACAGTGTGTTTAATTTAAATTAAAACATAGTTGCTGGTGAAGTATTTCATCAGTATATAATATATACCACAGTTTACTTGCCTAGGCCTAAAAAAGATTGTTTGTTTCCGATAACATGCTCAAAACAATTTGGGTAGGTTGGTCGGTATTTTTTTTTTTTTTTTTTTTTTTTTTTTTTTAATTTTTTTTTTTTTTTTGTGGGGGAAGGGTATTTCTTTTTATTGTGGGACTTTTCGGAAATTATTTTTGTGTCAACAAATTAATACAAATAAGAGGTTATGCCTTTAGGGCACCAGTAAGTTGATTTCTAACATCACTGACCATGTTTAAAGCATAAAAAGTGCCGTTTTGCTACTTTTAAAAAGTTAAACAAAAATTCTCTAAGGCCATAAAAGTTAAAGGTAGGTCGGGATACCGGAAATAAACATTTTTTCTAGGCCTTATATATAGAGCCACATTATAGCTACTATAAGCAGTATATTTGAACTATATAAAACATATTTTTCTGAAAGCACAATGTTCTTGCTTACTAGCCTGTGTCATTACAGCTTTTAACTTTCAACAAGTAAGATAAGATAAGATAAGATATGTTTATTTAAGTCTCACTTTGCATGATAATTATACACATATACATATTAAAATAACATCAGACTACATTAAAACATGCAAACCTTTCTAATCAGAAATATGAGAGACTATAATCTATTCACAAGTACATGTAGCTAAAATATTTAAGAATTTCATACTAACTTTTATAAGTATAAAAAGTTTTAGTAAATTTTTTTTAAAACTGTACGACCAAGTATGTTTACCGATTTGTTTGTAAAACATTTATCAGTGCAAAATGTAGATTACATTGTACCTGTTACTTGCTACATTATTTGTTTTGTACTGTCAAGACATATTTGTAGAAACATTATCGGTACAAAATATACGAAGGCAACGTTATATTGCTTAAATACCATTTTTTAAAAATACAAACAGTATCGTTAATCTATATAAAATCAAGTTTGCCGAGGCTGCCATCCCACATTGTTATAAGATCAACAGAAAGTTTAATTTATATAAAAAAAAAAACAAGTTTGTTCATAAAACATTTACCATTTACCAAAACAATAAATTTTTAATATAAAAGAACTATTGATAATGCTCGAGTATAGAATGTGTCAGATTAAACACTCGATATGCTATTTATAACGATATGGTCAATTTGTCAAAAATACTTTTTGGTGAAAATTCTATATAACTAAAGATCTGACATGCTGCTTTAATTTCGGTTAGAAAGTGTTTTTTTTTTTTTTTGTTTTTTTTTTTTTGCTATTTTTTTGACATTCATTCCTCCTTTGTCAAAAGTAAAAAGTGCAGATTTTTTGTTTGTTTATTGTTGTTGTTTTTTTTTTAATTTACTCAAATTTAAACAAGAAAAATAACTCTCATTTCATTGTTCTAATTGTCTAAAATAAATCCCAGTATAACAAGTTACATCACATCAATAATTTCACCATTTTTTCAAGAATGTATTTAGTCAGAACACATTGTAACACTGACACACTTCCCTAACTTCAGTCTAGACTCAATTGTGCAGGAAAAGAGAAATATTAGTAGGGTTAAAAACAGTATAAAAGCAAGTATATATAGTAATTATGGTTGGAACATCGATGCAGCCAGTGCTGATTTGAATCCGAAGATTGCTTCAGCACTGACTACATGAGATGGTAAGATGTTCCACTCTACCACAGTTCTGGGGAAGAATGAGTATTTGTAGTAGTCAACTGTGGTAGAAGGTATTTGCAGAGCTAAGTGATGGTAATGTCTAGATTGTCTTGTGATTGGAGCGAGATATTGTTTAGGATCGACATCAACATCATTATGAACCATTTTATAAAATAAAACCAACCGACTATATTTCCTTCCGGATTGGAGGGAATTCCAACTTAAATTTGTTAGGATATTTGTGCCCGGGGTCTTGCTATAATTATTTACTACAAATCTCGCAGCTTGCCTCTGAATGTTTTCTAATTTATCTATATCCTTCTGATGATACGGATCCCAAACACTGGAACAGTACTCTAAAGTTGGTCTAACAATGATGTTATAGGCAGCTGTTTTGGTACTACTCGTAGCAGAATGTATATTACGTTTTAAGAAACGAAGGCTTTGACATGCTTTACTAGATAATTTGTTTATTTGAGGGGAACCAAGATAAGTTAGATGTTACTTCTACACCTAGGTAAGTAGCTTGACTGACAACAGACAAAGGCTGATCATGTAAGGTATAGACAGTATTCACTGGTTTTCTGGATCTAGAAACATGCATGCTATGACATTTGCTCACGTTAAAGGACATCTTCCATTTCTGCTCCCATAATGACAGACTGTTAAGGTCCCGTTGCAGCTGAGCTGAGTCTGCCTGTGACTTAATTGTTCTGTCATCTGCAAAACGACGCATATTGGAAGATACAGAACCCGATAGGTCATTTATATAGAGCAGGAATAGTAGAGGTCCAACGACGGACCCCTGAGGGACACCTGACAAGCTAGATGTTGCCCCATCTAGGCATCTACCACCACCCTTTGTGTTCTATGTCCTAGGAAAGCTAGACCTAGCTAATCCATGTTCTGCCTCAGTATACACCACATACACATAGGCTGCGTAGCGATAAAACGTTATTTTCTTGAAGGGTATTTCTTATATTAGGTACCTATGGGTATTTCTCTATTGTCATATTATTTCGCCCCTGAGCCTTGACGTAGTTATTGCGCATGCGTATAAGCGCCGAAAAGATTGCCATGGAAGTTCAGCGAAGATGATTACTGGAATACATACTGCGTAGAACATTATTATCTGGACGAATAGTCGTTCATGCATATCTATGAACGATATAAATTAATGATATATTCTATTAATATATCCAATTTTTGGTGTGGCTGGTACTAATTCACAGTAAAATTATTAGCATTATATATTGTATAAAGATACGAAAGGGGAACCAGCGTAAAACTATTACTGGCTGTGTTATCGCTTCGCAAGTAAATTTGGTTATATTAATGAAGGTAAGTATACAATTGTACAGCTCTTCGTGTTGAAAAAAATAGTGTTTTATCTTAAACTATCAGAGATTTTTCAGACCATATGCATTATGACCTAGGTTTTGATGCATTAGAATGCTTGCTGGTGCGTAGTCCTACTTTTTAGCTCGACTATTCGAAGAATAGTCTAGCTATTCTACTCACCCTGGCGTCGGCGTCGGCGTCGGCGTCGGCGTCACACCTTGGTTAAGTTTTTGCATGCAAGTACATACAGCCATCAATTAAAGGCATATAGCTTTGAAACTTATTTTTTCTTTTTCTAGGTCAATTACCAACCTCTCTGGGTCAAGTCCCATAACTCTGACATGTATTTTGAGCAAATTATGCCCCCTTTTGGACTTAGAAAATTTTGGTTAAAGTTTTACATGCAAGTTACTATCTCCAAAACTAATGCAGATATTGATTTGAAACTTCACATGTGTCTTCGGGGTTATAAAACTAGTTGATAACAGCAAGTCCCATAACTCTGACTTTCATTTTGGCCAAATTATGCCCCCTTTTGGACTTAGAAAATTCTGGTTAAAGTTTTGCGTGCAAGTACATACAGCTATTTCTAAAAGGCATATAGATTTGAAACTTACTTTTTCTTTTTCTAGATCAATTACCAACCTCACTGGGTCAAGACCCATAACTCTGACATGTTTTTTGAGCAAATTATGCCCCCTTTTAGACTTAGAAAATTTTAGTTAAAGTTTTACATGCAAGTTATTATTTCCAAAACTAATGCAGATATTGATTTGAAACTTCACATGTGTCTTCGGGGTTATAAAACTAGTTGATAGCAGCAAGTCCCATAACTCTGACCTTCATTTTGGCCAAATTATGCCCCCTTTTGGACTTAGCAAATTCTGGTTAAAGTTTTGTGTGCAAGTACATACAGCTATTTCTAAAAGGCATATAGATTTGAAACTTATTTTTTCTTTTTCTAGATCAATTACTAACCTCACTGGATCAAGTCCCATAACTCTGGCATGTATTTTGGGCAAATTATGCCCCCTTTTGGACTTCGAAAACTCTGGTTAAAGTTTTACATGCAAGTTTCTATCTCCAAAACTAATGCAGATATTGAATTGAAACTTCACATGTGCCTTCGGGGTTATAAAACTAGTTGATAGCAGCAAGTCCCATAACTGATATGCATTTTGGTCAAATTATTCCCCCTTTTGAACTTAAAACTCTTTTGATATTTAACCTTTTTGGGTAATATTTTCCTGCTTCTGGGACAATATTTCGAATAGTCGAGCTTGGCTGTCTTACGGACAGCTCTTGTTGTAATTTAATTGATGTTGTGGCATTCTCTCGTAAGAAAGGTTAAGAGAAATGTGAGACATTTGCAGAAGTCAAACATTGTAATTATCTATTATATGTATATAAAATGTTGACCTATTTGTGGTTGTTTATATTTTTATGTAACACGTGATATGTATCAGCCAATCAGAAACAGTCAGTTGTATGGTGAAACGATTTCATGGTTGTCTTTGTCGAAAGAGAATTGTTTGAGAATCAAAAGGAATCTATGAATGTAAGTGTGTTTAAATATGTCTATTTGCGTTTCTGTATCGTTTTTGTTATGAATGTCAACCAGAAGAAGGTATTTTTACGTTAATGATTGATTTATGATGAAGCTGGAAAAATGGCCTGGTCTTTGCGCGTTAGTACAACTTGTTGTATTGAGTAGATTCTTGTGTGGTCATCAATGTTATGGTATAAATAGTTATTGACTTATGACTTTTTATACCATTTAGTTAATTTGATACTAAATATGTGTAAGCTTGTTTTAGTTGTTGTGTAAAATTGGAAAGAATTGCAACGAAATTACGCGGAATTAGAGGAAGTCGTACGTGTAGATATCTGAGAATTCTTTGCATTTGTGGTTTATATGTTTGGTAGAAGAAGTAGTAGTAGTACAAGTTAAAGCATAGCAAAAGTTCCTTCTATGGCACATCTATATAAATATATAATGATCATCTTGTAAACTTTTGGTTGCAATGTCTATTTTAAATATTGGTCATCAGTGTGTGGAACCCCAGGATCGGACACAAGGACAAGACCATTCTACCTTATTGACATTCCGTATCCCCACGTCTAAGCGCCCCGGGGCGTTACATTTTGCACCAAGGGTGCGTTTATTTCTGTACCAAATACAAAAAAAACTAGAATTTTGAAAAAGAACTATGTTGTTTTCTACTACCGAAAAATGTCAAGTCCGCTATTTCCAAAATATTTACGCTAACATACATGTAAGTTGTTTAATCCTACAACAAAGTAAATCCGTTACCACTTTCAGTTGAGTAAATACAGCAATTAAGAGTAAATACGGCAATTAAGAAACATTGACCCGGTCAGTCCGCATGTAGAGTACCATTCGATGCGTGAACTTGTTGCGCACAATTAGAGGGTCGAAATGGGGTTTCTTTTCGGGGGACAATCAAAATCCCCTTGATCAAAATCCCCTCCACTGAAAAAGGACATGGTGTTACAAAATCCCCTTCAATTATTTGAAGTGGGTATCAAAATCCCCTCTGTGAAAGTACCAGGGGTTTCATTATCCCCTTCATGAAAATGTTAGGGCTATCATAATCCCCTTCATGAAAATTCTGGGCTATTAGAATCCCCTCTTTCAAATTTAACTGGAGGTAATGTCTCAGTTTCTCGACAGAGATAATTGAAATGGGCTGTGATGCTTTTGTTTGATGTTAACGAATATCTATAACAGTTGACATGTATGTAGACATGATTATTTATCCCCCTTTTGTGAAAAGAATGAGTAAAAGTTTATAGACCCCTTGACTTTGAAGTAGTTTTAGATTGAAAGTGTGGCTCTTTATTCAGTCAAACAATTTAAGTAGTGTTAATTGGTGCAAATTGGTTGACATACACTAATTGTAATTTATTGCCATCTATAAATTATCATTATAGATTAAATACATGATGTTTAGTTGGCACTTGTTTGTCAATTAATATTGTTGTTTATTTAATTTAGAAAATTGCGCTACTCTGATAATAACTTTAATAAAAAGATAAGAGAAATGTATTATTCAGTTTGTTTAATATCATTTTTCACTTCCATCATTTCAGTTTATCAGTTTTTGTGCCCTGCCCCCACCCCTCTACCCCGATGAGTGGTGGTGGCATATAGATTTGGTCTTGTCCGTGCATCCGTGCGTCCGTCCGGGCTAACAAATTGGTACTGGATGGTCTAGCAGGTTAGGGTTTGGACTATTTGTTTATATGACAGTCACTTTGAAAAGTGTTCAAAAGTGGGTTTATGTGACTAATTTTTGGGTTTATGCGGCTAAAATTTAACATTGTAAAGTCACTTAAGTATCATACCGTGAGTATGTCCGTCCTTTCGTCCGTCCGTCCGTCCGAAGATCGTGACGCGCCTAGCTCGAAAAGTATTTGATACAAATTGATGAAACCTTGCATGAGTGTTTATCATGATATGAACTTGCGCACCTCCTATTTTTCGTCTGGCTCCGCCCCCTATTTTCAGAGTTATGGCCCCTGAAATAGTCAAAAATGCACATTTTCACCTTGTGACACGCCTAGCTCAAAAAGTATTCGATATAAATTGATTAAACCTTGCATGAGTCTTAATCATGATATGAACTTGCGCACCTCCTATTTTTCATCTGGCTCCGCCCCCTATTTTTAGAGTTATGGCCCCTGAAATAGTCAAAAATGCACATTTTCACCTTGTGACATGCCTAGCTCAAAAGTATTTGATATAGATACATGAAACCTTGCATGAGTCTTGATTATGATATGAACTTGCGCATCTCCTATTTTTCATCTGACTTCGCCCCCTATTTTCAGACTTATGGCCCCTGAAATAGTAAAACATGTGCGTTTTCACCTTGTGACACGCCTAGCTCAAAAAGCGTTTGATATAGATTCATGAAACCTTGCATGAGTCTTAATTATGATATGAACTTGCGCACCTCCTATTTTTCATTTGGGTCCGACCCCCTATTTTTAGAGTTATGGCCCCTGAAATAGTCAAAAATACACACTTTCACCTTGTGATGCACCTAGCTCAAAAAGTATTTAATATAAATGGTTGAAAACTTGCATAAGACTTTATCATGATATAAACTTGCACACCTCTAATTTTTTGGCTGGTTTCACCCTCTATTTTTAAAGTTATGGCCCCTGAAATAGTAAAAATAAATGCACTTTTTCACCTAATTATGTGTCTAGCTCAAAAAGTATCAGATGTAAATTCAGGAAACCTTGCTGGAGTCTTTATCGTGATGTGAACTTGCACACTTGGCAGTCCTCTTGAGAATCTTAGCTCATATTATAGAGTTATGGCCCGTGAAATAACCAAAATAGTGGATTTTTTGTTTGTGATGCTCAAAGCTCAAAAAGTAAAGGGCCTAGAATAATGAATCCTTTTCATAAAATGATTGTTGAGGCTATATCCCATTAAGACTGCAAACATTTGAATTATTGGCCCTCATTTATGACAAATGTACCAGTGGGGGCACACCCTGTGTCCTACAGACACATTCTAGTTTAACTCAAAGTTCCATGTGCTTATCTTCAATATAATACTTAAAGTTAGTCCATTGATTATCATCACTTTATGAAAATAGGAACCACACAATTCTTCAAATATTAACTTGAAAGTTATCATTGTTAATATTCTATTCAGTAGTGGGGATTTCAATCAAGAGGATTTTGATAGCCCTGTAACTTTCATGAAGGGGATTATGATAGCCCTAACATTTTCCTGAAAGGGATTATGATACCCCTGCTATTTTCACAGAGGGGATTATGATACCCCTTGCAAAATTATGAAGGGGATTTTGTAACAGCCTTCTTTTTTCAGGGAAGGGGATTTTGATATACAAACTTTGTTTTCACATATTGACCATGCATTCGAAGGTAACGATGTATGTTAACCTTTGTGACAAATAAGATGTTTGGCACGTTTAAAATAGCCACTTTTCCATCCTCGGGTTTAGTAATATGTAATCCACGGAGCGCGTTCAGTCAGAGAGTCGTCTCAATTAGGAAAGAATAATTTTAACGTCAGAGGTTATTTCTAAGGTCACGGAGTTTGATTGGCCAGCTTGTAATTACAACAGCTTTCTAGGTCAGTTGCTTTGTCAAGTGTGACTTACCAATTCGAAGTTTAGTCAAGTGTTACTTACCAATTCAAAGTGTTCAATAAGCGTATGGAAAATGTCTTGTTTTTGGCTCGGAATTGTGTATTTAAAAGGCAGTTTTCTGTTTGACCTAGTTATGCTGGTACCCGGCTGATGACGATGTTATCCCGAAAAGTCGTTCGTGCATCTGCTATTACGGGTGTATGACGGGTAATGAGTGATTTTGCGAAAGGTTTTGAACCACTAAATTATTTTTGGCTGTTAAGCGTTGAGCATGCACTGTCTTCCTAACTGTTGTCATTTTTTTAACTTGTGACAAAAATAAATGGGTTATACAAGGTCAAAAACAAGCTCACTACATTATATCATATAAACAAAACCTTGTTGACAATTTACATGTCAGATTTTTAATTAAAAAAAAATAAAAATGTATTTCTGTATGAAAGGTAGGTATACTTCATAAGTGGCTACATTCAGTTAGTCTCTTTCTCTCTCTCTCTCTCTCTCTCTCTCTCTCACTCTGTATATATATCTATCTAGTATCTTTCGAGTATTATAGACATAGGATGCACGTCGACTTGTTAGTTAAGGTGAAAAAGAGTTCTAAAAGACTGATGGGTCCAACATCAGCTTAAATGAGACGGCTAAAAGAATGTTAGCATGGTAAGTGTGATTAAAAAAGAACAAGCATTATAAGGTAAAAGATAAAAACATTGCTCTCTGGTCTTGTACTGTGTGGTTGCTACAGCCACCTTGAAAGCTTCAAGGTCAGAGATGGTCAAGGTTATTCCACAGTACAACTGAGTGTGGAAAGAATGAAAATTTATGGTCAGGTTATTCCACAAGGTCTTTTTCTGGCTTGTTAAGATTTTCCTGGAGGATTTTGTTGTCATTGAGAGAATTGATATCATAATAAGGTAGACTACATTATCGTCGACAAAGAGTCGGACTTGAGACTTAATAAAAGATGGGAGATCGTTAATATAAAATAGAAATACAGAGGACCAAGGATGGAATCTTGTGGAACACCAGCTGTCTGGACTTGTGGACAGACACCATAATCTGGAAGTTTTAGACGAAGCCTTATCAAAAGCTTTACTGAAGTCGAGCAGAATTAAGTCAGTTTGTTTACGATTGGAAATGTTGTTAAAAAGCTCATCTGTTAACTCAATCAGTTGAGTGTCACGATATCTCTTTCACAAAAGCCACGTTCGAGGTCATAAAGAATGTTATGTTTAGAAAGGTGGGCAGAGACATTGGAGGCAAATATGTGTTCTAGTGTTTCACACAGTTAATGATATAAGCCGATAATTTGCCGGGTCACTTGGGTCCCCCTTCTTGAATAGCGGGCAAACAAAAGCCTCCAGTTTGCTGGAACAGTGCCTGAGGGGATAGATTTTTGGAAGATTACCACTAGAACATCAACAATTTCATCTCCAAAGTTCCTTGAGGACAACTGTACGAATACGGTCTGGTCCTGCAGCTTTGTCTGGCATTAGGTTAGCTAGCAATTTGAGAACACCCATTCTATCGATGGAAATTTCAGACATTATGGAATAATGGCAATGTTTGGAAGACTGTCGAATTCTAAGTTTTTAGAGTCAATTTTGTTTCAGAGAAAGTGATGATTTGTTGGTAAATGCGGATTGATAATTATAAGTTTGAAAATGAAATAGAGTAGTATACAGTGTTTGTAGTTTTATAAACCAGTGAAACCTAAAAAAGGTAATTCCATAGCTCTGCATAGTACTGGTAAGTAAACATTGACAGACTATCTCCATAGCTGAGGGGTTACATGCTCTTCACCGATGTGGATTACAAGTCCTGCTTTGGTGTAGAAATCTTTCAGTTGAAGAATCAATCCTGGTACATGGAAGGTAGGTGGTTCTAACCAGGTGTCTCAATGGAGGTGGTTCTACCCAGGTGTCTAATGGGATAATACCTGCAGGCACACATTATGTATTCCTCCAACAACATCAGAAGTTTGAAAAATACCAGTAACACTTTAATTCTGTGAATGTGACTCCGCTCACAATACAATGAAAAAGAAGATTTCCAATGTAATGTCACTGAATATTCATGAATAATCACAAAATCAGGTCAATGTCCATGTCAAGAGACAAGAAAAAATCAGTGTACAGCAATAGACCAAATCAGTTATTACCATTTCTGGAGCCCATCATGAAGTCTGGGAAAAAACTGTAATGACAGTTCTTGTACAATTCCTGTCAACGTGGCTTGTGTTATGGTTCTTGCTGTGTAGGCAAAGAGCGACATGCACTCCGGTTCGTTTTATAGTCTGTTCCACTGATCTGTCTTAGCAATACAGAGTTCATATGTAGTATAAACGCATGGAAGAGTCTAGCGCGCCACGATAAATTAGTGGCTTACTACCGTTTGCTAAACCAATCGAAAGCTAGTCAACCGTAGTTCCGTTGCCTAAAATGGCGGAATGCAATACCTTGTATTTATATCTATCCTTAGACCAAATTTTTAAGATTCTTTAAAAAGCGAACGATGGACATACCATCAGTGCAACCAAGTGCCTGTGGGAATTGTATTTAAATTGCTCTTCATTTGACTTCCGTTTAAAAGTTTGTGTGCCTGTCAATATGCTTGAAATCGTTTTCATTTGCTCAAAATTAGAATTTCCACTTATCTTTTCTAGCATTTTCTCCATATCTGTAAGCATTGATTCTTTCGTCTATCATTGCCTGGATTCTAGAATTTTCCATTCTCCACCGATGATCAATACTGGTATGGTCCGAGGTGTCCATTGTTCCGGCTTGTAACGATGTCAACGCACAGAGTGAATCTCTAGAACTAACTTCACACCCCATAAACGAATGTATTCCCCCTCTTCCGGTTGCGAGTGATCAAAACAATAAACTGACAGCTAAAAGTTGGAAAAAGACCATTTTAAAGTGACTGATATGCTTTGATGGTATGTATATTTAAACTTAATTGGAAGCTGGACATGATTTGTTTATGTATAATGTGTTAGTCTGATTACAAGTAAAATTATAGCAAAAAAACTGGACTGACCACTAATTTTGTCCATAAATTGTGCATTATTGGAGTCAAAATAAAATCACTGATAAAATCTTCAATTTGTTTATAACCGCCAACGAAAGAAGATTCGGTGTGAATTCCTGACTGTATGCATGTTTGCTTGAGTACTGTACAAATGTTTGCGACTTTCGTAAAAGAGTCTGTATGCCTGTTGACTACCCGCCGTGATTTGACCGTTATTTCTCATACATTTATACTTACCAAATAATACACAGCTTTCGATTTAAATGTTTCTTTAAAATATTCTGAATTTGCCGATGATATTAAAACAAAGACGATGTAGAACTTACGCCATTTTTAAACCAACAGAAGTGGATTGAGCCAGGCTTAGCAATGAAAAGGACTAAATCCGCAAGAACATATTCCCGGCGTGTGTAGCCGTTATCACTGTCAAATGCAATCTATTTCAAACATGAGAAATAACGGTCAATTCACGACAGGTAGTAAACACGACGCGGCTGTATGTCCAGCCGCAGGGTACTTGCAGGTGCAATAGTTTTTAGGATCATTTTGTTGACAGACGGACAGACAGACACACGGACAGACGGACGGGGGTCAACCTATAAACCCCTCCTGTCTCATCTCATCGGCATTTTATAGTCTCTCATGATTCAGGTAACATTTCTTCGCGTGACGTCCATAGGTAATCGACCGACGGTTGATTTCTTGCATGACATAGTATATGTCTGTTAAACCAACACGGAATAATTGCATATAAACGATTCTGAAGCATTCAATTTATTAAACGGATCGCGGGGTCGTGAGTTCGATCCTCGGGCGGGGCGTATGTTCTCCGTGACTATTTGATAAACGACATTGTGTCTGAAATCATTAGTCCTCCACCTCTGATTCATGTGGGGAAGTTGGCAGTTACTTGCGGAGAACAGGTTTGCACTGGTACAGAATCCAGAAAGACTGGTTAGGTTAACTGCCCACCGTTGCATGACTGAAATTCTGTTGATAAACGGCGTTAAACCCAAAACAAACAAACAAACAATTTATTATATAATTATATAATCACAGACCCCCCATCTCCACCCCCATCCCCAATGGATAAGTACATTGCATAGCACGAGGAATTCGACATTAAATGACATTATATACATGACGACTGATCAATAGAGACGATTTGGTATTCATTTTTTATTTTATTTACGCCCTAAGAGGACAAAAATCGCCTACTGTAGTCGCAAAATGGAATACAGTGTCTGTCGCAAGTACGAGTTCAGATCAAATATCAAAATTTGCAAGTCGGCATACAGTGAATGTTTTCTTACCGGCTAGATAAAAAGTAATTTCTTTAAAAAAACGCAACAGATATGCAACATCTTATTTACATATAGTTATGGAGTATACATGCTTATTTCAGAAAACATCACGGATTATTGGATTGCAGATCAATTTGACGTGTTATTCATCAGTTTCGTGACTTGGTCGAGTGAATTTTCATGCAATCGAGTGTGATCAGTCAACATTTTGCAAACATTACTTGTCTGTTTCATCTATTATATCACCATATACACATATTTATGTTAGACTTATCGTTAAACAAACTTAAATACACATACCGTGTAAAGCCAAATATGTAATTAATTTTAAGACGAATTTTTACCTTCGGCCTGTCTGTTTATTGTTTTGATCGGTCGCAAGAGGAAGGGCGTGTATAGGAGTATAGGCGTATATCATTTATTCTATAATAAAGAATAAGTTCCGCAAGAAAACAATGGTAGAGGGGCATCACCCGGTACAATCCATAAAACCAAGGTCACGGGGACAGCTAGAAAGCTGCTGAGTGTAGATTTCACCCCAGTGGGCGGGCCTACGCCCATTAATAACATGCAAACACTTGGGAAAATTACAGGGAAGAAGAGAACGAGAGAAACATCTCTCAATTCTTCTTCAGGGAGTCCCGCCAACAAGGCTCAAGCCATTTCAGACTCAGCTGACGGGTCCCTGGAGCTATCCACAACAAGGCTCCGCTCCCTTAGTAATGTCACGTACCCGGTACCTTGTCCGGTACCAAGTGCTGACAATTCCAACTCAAGCGGAAGTCCTGGGAGGCTTACCATAGATAGTAACCCCCCCCCCCCCCCCCACCGGCAACAGAGGATAACATCCACCCTGATGTAACGGCCGCAGAGGGGGAGGGAATACCTGATACGCCCTAAACACCTACTCTACCAGGGTTGAGGGCCCAACAAGGCCAGCAACCAATTCAGGCCACAGGTACACCTGACAAGGATTTATCACCCTGTGCAACTGGTACTAATCACCCCAGAACATCGTCACTATACGATGATCACCCTGGTGTATCTGGGTCCAACTCAAACCAAATGGTCCACATGGTCCACCCCCTACATTACCAAGGCTGGTCAACGTAAATAATCAACACCAGGGACAAACGGTTCCCAGAAATAACGGGACACCACCCTGTTTCAACCCCCACTCTAATGAGCAATCGGCTCATATGTCGGTACAGGCTGACATAGAGCAATCCCTAGGTAATCCATGGTTTACTAAAGGGTCTAGAAGGTCAACAGGGAAAACAACGGTGGGGGAAGCAATCACCATGTGCTACATAGCGATGACGCTGCGTGCTCTTGCATGTGTCTTCCCAAAACAAAAGCTGCAGGAAGTATCTTTTATAGCTTATGCAGGGGGGTCATTCATCCAGGACCCATCCACGCAGGGAGGGTGCCCCGCCTTCAAGATAAGGAATGACAAGCTGGACCTTACTAAGCAAT
This sequence comes from Mercenaria mercenaria, assembly GCF_021730395.1. Taxonomy (NCBI): domain Eukaryota; kingdom Metazoa; phylum Mollusca; class Bivalvia; order Venerida; family Veneridae; genus Mercenaria; species Mercenaria mercenaria. The sequence goes on along the minus strand of NC_069363.1, from coordinate 47,137,207 downwards.
TTACTTATGAGAAATACGATTTTGTACTAGAGCCACTGAACACAGATAAACGCTCAAGACAAAACGTCAAAACAGAATCAAAAGGTGTCATTTACGTTAAAGATATCAATTATAATGATAATATTAAGCAGTTTGCCAATGAAAATAACATAAAGGTATACTACCGGGGATTCGATAATAAATGGGAGAAAGGTGCCATCATCAACAATCAAACTTACCTTTAGTACTGAAAAAGCACCGCTCCATGTAAAACTAAATGATGGTTCAAAAGTCCCAGTGTATCCTTCCTTGCTGTCTCCCCTTAGGTGCAACAAATGCCAAAAACACGGACACTCCGCAAATAAATGCACAGGGAAATCGATCTGCCCTTGCTGTGCAGGACCCCATACACATTATGAATGCCAGTATCTTAACATGAAACAATGTGCAAACTGCAAAGGACCAAGTAGCGCTGCCTACAAAGGTTGTTGGCATACATCAATTACTTGGAAAGCATTAATAAGAAAAAATCAATTAAAAATGAATATGAGGTTAGAATGAAAGACGCTGGTCTCACACGTTCAGAACCACCAAAAACTATCACTGATTTACATCAACTAAGTTACAGTAATGAGTACATGCACAAATCTCAAGTAAAATAGATCCTAAAACGCTTAGCATCTAAACTTCAAGATCAGCAAATGGATGACCATACACTTGAAAAAAAAGGTTGATGATGCCATGACACAAGGTAGCACCACTTCTGAGCACCAAGCATATTCAAATCCTGCATGTGCTAGAAAAACCCCTACCCCACTAACCCAAAATCTTAGAGGCAGTGCTCCAAGATACCAAAACAAAGGGTTTTCTAGACCCTAACATTGTAAAAAATAGGAAGACAGGCAAGACAACAGGCCCCAAGGGGATTCTACCTCCCTCGGTGGGTACCAGTAATATCTCTTAAGCCAATCATGTACCAGTAGGCGTGGTTTAAATGTAATGCATGTATGCCACTGACCAGAGTTAGTTAGTTATATGATAGTCGTGAAATGCAGTACCAGAAACAATGCAATTAAACCAATAAACCAACTATGTTGTCTTCCTATATCTCGGAATAAAAACCTAACACCCCGATACATTACAGTACCCCACACCCACCACAACTATCCCACCGTCACCCCTATTAAGGGCCCAATTAGGTGACATCATAATTCAGTTTTAAACAACAATGTAGTAACAATCATTTAATTAATTAATAAAGCCCGGTGTAAGTTCCAAGACGGCAGGTAATCAAAAAATTTAAGAAAATGTCTCGGAACGCCCGGGGGTTTGCAGGGGACAAAAAACACAAAGGTCACAGAACTAAACAGCTTCCTTAAATTATCTAAAGATACAGTCCATGCCACAGAACCTTATCCCCACCAAAACTTTATGATTACGACATAGCAACATATCAAAAACGTAAAGATCACAATGGAGGCGGCACAATAATATATGTCAAAAAGGGCATCGAATACACAGTTGAAAAAATCATTAATACAAAACGAATATGAAGTAAACGGCATAACAATATTTGGTCACCGCAAAAACATAACAATCTACAACTATTATGTACCACGCACGTAATATAACACTGAAGAGCATTATAAAAACACGTTCTCTAACTTACGAAACCACTCGGTAATTCTGAGATATTTCAACATTAAAAATCCCCTCTGGAATCCCCCGGACGGAAATATAACTAGATTAAGTAATTGTCCAAACCGTGGGGATTCAGCATTAGACTTAGCTGTAGTTTCTCATACTACATTTTTTGGAGTTATTAATAACACTTTTGGCAGTGATCATTATTAGGATTAGAATGTGTAATAAAACAGAGGTGATTCATACCACCCGAAAATATAAAATAGGTAAAGCAGACTGGGACCAATATCATGATTTCGCAATTAGGCATTTTCAGTACATCACTGAGGGAAAGACGGTAGACGAAAATCACACGCAATTTATTAATGAAGTTTATGATATTAGCAAAAAAGGCAATTCCAATGGTCAAAAATAATAATAAGAAGAAAAAGGTTATACCCTGGTGGACTGAGGAATAAACAAAGGGAAAATACAAGGGCAAAGTATAGCAGAAATAAAACTGAAGGAAACCTCCTGAAATACAAGTCACTACGTAATAAGGCAGTAGAGATTATTAAAAAGGCAAAGAGCACCAGTTTTGAGAACTACATAATGCAAATAGATCATAAAACAACATCTAAGGAAGTATGGGACGTTGTCAATAAATTAAGAGGCAAATCTTCAAGTTCCATATGTACAACGAACCGGTGGTCATGGATAAAGATAACGCAAGTTTCCTGGTGCAACATTTATAAGAAAATTAGCAGCAATAAGAATTACAGTCCTGAATTTATGGAAACCGAAAGATATAAAGAGCAACACTATGATCTCTGCAAGGAAAATAACACAGACCCACACGATGATAAAGAGTACAATAGATCGTTCTTCTTTTTTGAATTAAATATGGCCCTTGGTCAGTGCAATAGCTCTGCCCCAGGTGAAGATGCGATCCACTATGATATGATCAAAAATTTACCCATAAATGCCAAAGAAAGATTTTTAAAACTATAAAATCAGTCTTGGAAAGAAGGTACTACCCCAGAAAGCTGGAGTGAAGCCATCATAGTGCCAATACTTAAGCCCAACAAGGAAACAACTAACCCTGCATCATATCGCCCCATTTCCTTAACGTCAACTCTTACTAAGGTCATGCAAAGAATGATACATGTAAAACCAAGACTGGAAACCAATATTGAAAATAATAATTTGTTCTCCATTTATCTTATTAATCAGGATATAGGAAAGCCCATTCGTGCGAAGACCACCTCCTTCGTTTCGAAAGTAAAGAGGCCCATCTTTTTACTTACTAGGCATATTTTTGGACCTAAGAAATGCATTTATTAGGCACTCGAATAAAGGGTATCTCCTCAATTTAATATCTCTGGGCATTAAGGGGATAATACAATGCCTACATGAATTGCAAATTTCCTGGAAGGCAGGAAAATTAAGGTCAAGGTCAATGGCCAAATGTCGGATACAGTAGAACCCGACAATGGCACACCACAGGGAAGTGTGATTAGTCCGCTGATCTTTTATCTAATACTGAACACTCTAAACACGGCTATAGATACATGCAATATACATAGTACATTTATAAAAGGACAAAAGGTTCTCAATGCCATAGAACAATGGAGTAATGAATTGGGTTTTACCATAAATCCTGATAAAACACAAGTACTAATGGTGCACCGGTAGCCATTACGTAAAGTACTGTCCAAATCCATTACAGGATTAGTGTGTAACTTTTAAAGGGATTGCCCCATTGGTCATTTATCCCATGATGTTCTAATCCTATACATTATTATTCCTTTTGCAAACAAGATTCTCTCACAATCCTGTTGATATTACTGTACACATCTTTAATGTTATAGTTATAACAGCTGGTGAGAAGGAAAATGAAAGACTGTTTATGCTTCGCAATTTTTGGAAATCAGTTTAATGTTTTATACCAGTCAATATTTTGCCTAACCTGTTTGTCATATGGCTTTGAAACTTTGACCACTTGATTACCATCATAGTCTACATATGTCGGCAAGACTACAAAACCAGGACAAGGACTTTAGCTCAGTTATGGCCCTTTTTTGACATAGAAATTAGTTAAAATCTAATGTTTGGAGTGGGGTGCATGATCGGGGTGATGGGGGTGACTGGGTGGAGTAGCGTGGTGGGGGGTGGGTACAGTTTCACATGTTGATAAATATTCATGGAAGGTTTGAAAAAATAAAAAAATGAAAGGAAGAAATACTGGGCGGTGACCTGGTGAGGGTACAAAACTTTACATGTTGATAATAAATGTTGATGGAAAATAAAAGATGATGGGGGATGTGGATGATCAGGGTGATGGGGATGACTGGTTGGAGTAGCGAGGTGGGGGGAGGGTACAATTAAAAAACGGAAAGACATTTTTTTCGGGGGGGGGGGGGAAGGTGTGACCGGGTGAGGGTACAAAACTTCACGTGTTGAAAATAAATATTGATGGAAAATAAAAAATGAAAAAAAATGGGGGGGGGGTGCATGATCGGGGCGAAGGGGGTGACAAGGTGGAGTAGCGAGGTGGGGGGAGGGTACAACTTTGCATGTTGATAAATATTCATGGAAGGTTTAAGATCAATAAATATAAAAAAAATTGTGGGTTGTGGGTGGGTGGTGGGGAGGGGACGGGGTGTGACCAGGGCAGTGGGGGTGACCTGGTGTGGGTACACAACTTCACTTGTGGATAATAAATGATCATGGAAAAGAAATTAAGGAAGTTTAATAAAATTCTACCAATTGGTTTGTAATGTACAAATATGTGGATTTTTAAACAATTAACGGGCAATTACTCTGAAGATACTATAGAGATCCTGACGGAATTGAGTGTGCACTAGTCTTCAAAATTGTGTTTATCTAAATTTAACTCAAGTTGAAATATGTCAGAAATTGCACTTATTATAGTACCCTATATAGTTAACACTAAATACTACTGAGGGCCATAACTCTGGTGTAACTTGGGCAATCTGACTGAAACTTGACAGGCCGCATTTCCCTATAGTGATGATGATGTATATGAAGGTTCATTCAAATATTCCAAACCACTTCATAGATATCGCTCCGGACGGACGGAAAGACGGACGGACGACGCCAAAACTGTATCCCTCCGCCATCGGCGGGTGTTGATACTAACTTCGTAATATTTACAGACACTTTTACGTAATTCCACTTTTGGTTGTTAAATTATGGGCCTTAATAACAATTTTATAGCAACTTAATTTAAGCGCCTATGACGGATCAGCTGGCAAATCAAACTACATGTCACAGCTAGTGGATATGACAAAACCATAATCAAGCTTACATAGCAAAGTTATTCATTATTTGATTCCGGTGAAAAATTGTACCAAATATAACTAAAACGTCAATCTTTACAACTGTTTTGCCATATTTTCTCTAACTTTAAAGATGAAGAAATGTGAAAATTTGTTGCAGTTGCATTTCCTGTATTACTCGTTCTGTTGTTTTGTCGGGGCGACATAATAGAGACAAAACAGCAGCGAAAACGAGAGAAGCAAAATATCGTTGTCGTTGTGACAGGGGCGTAAATACGCCAGAACAAAATTAACACAAAGCAGCTGTTTACAACAAAATAAGTTCAACACAAGAAGTGGTGTATGAAAATGTTATTGATAAACAAAATAATATACATGTATTGTAACTTTTAGCTAGATTTCACGAAATAAATCATCAGTTCTTCAACAAGTACAGAGGTTTTCCTGAATGGCAGCTTTATTTTAAACAACACAGATAAAAAACATATTCTAAAGGTCTGTTTTGGTGTTTGCAGGATCATTTTTTAATATTAATGATATCTTTAATAATTTTATGACCAAAAATGTATGTTTCCATGTGTGAATTTCTGACCCATGAAAGATCTTGAAAAAGAAAATCGAAATATTACAAATAATGGTAATCTTGCTTTGATGAAAGTTTTTTTTCCTAAATCTATCTACAAGTTAAGTCAAAACATTTGATAACCAAAATGGCTAAAATTTACGATCAAAATACTTTTTCAAGATAAATTCAAAACTAATCAAGATATTTTGAAAATTAAAAAGTTCCTGTAACCAACTTTGGAGTTTTTTTTCTGGATGTATAATATGAATTGTATTGTTTTATACCTAAAGAGAAAACAAAGAAAGGCTTTTAAGGAAAGAATGGATAAAACAGTGCAGCTACTTACGTAAGAATGAACCATCATCCTGGGGTTGGGATAATATTTAAAGATTAATTATAATAAAGTGATCCGTCAACGGAGTACTGCATTAAAAGGAAAACAAACTCTTAATTAGCCGAACGCATAACAAATTTCAATATGCACAAAAAACAGCAGTGGCAAGTTGCCAGAATACACGCCCGTCACAGCAAATTACACTTGACTTTTGAAATATTCTTCTTATTAAGCAAACTACATGTCAAAATCGAAGTCCGTAACTCCAAAGCAATAAAGACTATCAACCTGTTTTTCGAGCTTTGCTAAGACAATATGTCCATAAGTATTCTGAGTAAGTTTGATGACTTTTGAGTAAGAACTACTTAAGTTATTAAAACTGGTAGACACTGTTATTTTTAACGTTCTCGTATACCAGAGTCTACCACGCTCCCTGGTTCGTCTCGGGATTTGGTGAACTTCTGATAGATGAGCATGGTTTTACAAATTCAATTAATTCAAGGGCCATAACCTAAGTTTAACAGGAATTATCCGGTTGGTTATCGATTTTATCCAATATATTATGCTCATAAACATTGTGACCAAGCCTAATGAACATCTAGTAAATACTACTCAAACTGTAGGGCGGACACAGTTTTGGCAATTTTTATTAATTCAAAGGTCACTACTCAAGAGCTTCTGGAACAATCCAGCTGGTTATCGAACGTGGCCAGGATATATAGCCATACATGTTGTGACCCAGTTGGTGAACTTGGAGTAATAACAACTCAAGTTAACGTTAGAGAGTGGACGCTGTAAATTTTCACAATTTAAGTAATCCAATGGCGATAGCCCCAAAGCCTCTGAGACAGTTCAGCTGGTTATCTAACTTGACCGAGATATTATGCCCATAAATACTGTGGCCCAGTTTGGTAAACACAGGACAAAAACTGCTCAAGTTAGGGAGCGGACACAGGGAATATTGACAATCTTTATTAACTCAAGGTCAATGACTCCAGACTATCTTACACAATCTAGCTGGCTATTGAACTTGGCCATAAACATTGTGACCCAGTCGGTGAACACTGAATAAGAACTACTCTAGTTTAAGACCGGACACTGCCAATTTTAAGTGTTGTTTTGTAATTTAAGGGCCATATCTGTAGAGTGTCTGGGACAACCCACCTGTTTACCAAACTTGGTCGAGATAAAGTGCCGATAAATCTTGTGATCAAGTTTGGTGAACACCGGATAATAACTACTTTCATTGGAGAGCAGACAGCTTTAGTTGACGTTTCACATGCATACGAAAATCTTTCAAACATCAATAGAACTTAAAATATTTCATTATACACAAAAATGAGAACTTAGAGTGGCATTTCAGGGTATTATGAAAAACTAGAAAATTACATTTTCAAGTTTTACATGCATAACTTAATTTATAGCAATATGTTGAACACATTTGGAATATTAATTAGATACATTATTAATTAGATAATTATATACATCAATCGCAACATTTCTAATTGACAACATTGTATAACTACAGAAGACAAACATTTATAGCTCAGGTAACTAAACCTATCAAATAATGACAGTTATCAAAAATGTCTGAATATTAACATATTAAGTGTAATTCAACATGTGTAGCTATCAATATAATCTAATCTAAGATTTCATGAGCGTACAACATATAATCAAATAGTTTAGTTATATAGTGGTGCATGTAACTGATTAACATTCTTAAACAAATCTAGCACTAACGATAATTCACAGTTAGCTAATGGCTAAACACTAGAATATATACTGTGCATCATTTGATGAATCCAACTTTAAATAAATATACCAAATACTATAAATCATGACTAGCAATTAAAAAATTGAAAAAGGAATAAATTGTGATGACTGAAAACAGCTAAATACGAAACATATACTAACTTTAAATGTAAACATAGTATACTCTGATAGCAAAACTTTCACATTGAAAAGGAAAACTTTAAAATACTATAATACTTTTTAGAAAAAAGTCACGATCAAAGCACATACTATAAGTTATGTACAATCTTCGTTGACATGTTATAATATGCTTATGGTGAAAATAAAATATATGACGAGGGGCAACTCCTTCCTCTAACTTATTCTACAGTACAGGAGTTAATTATTAATTACAAATATTCATGATTATTCTAAAGTTAGCAAAAAAACCTGCATCAAACCATAATGCCATACAAATCATCATACTGATATAATTGATAATGCGATTAACTAAAAATGAACAACATTCAAAATAAGCAATAGTTGTATTCTGAAAGAAAAAGCATGTTTTATATACAATTATAGCGAAAACACCAATTTTACTTGAACCTCGGAGCATAAAACTTGAACCTCGAAACATTAAACGAGTACCTTGTTTGCGACTATAAATTTCCCTCGAGTTAGAAAGTTTCGATAAGAGCTAATAGGGACAAATCCGCAAAGTAAGTCTGATGAACGGAATGAATAACTGGGTTGGTTACCGTTTGTTTCTTGTTTGTGTCATTATTTCCTGGAATAACTCATCAAGGAACTTAGAGGAAAGCAATATACAATGTTTTCTTCACACAAGGTCGATGAAATATAATCATATAGCGTTTTCTCCACACAGAATCAATCAAATATGTTCATACAGCGTTTTCTTCACTCAGAAACCATCAAACATGTTTATCTTAGGTTATTGTTTCCATTGTTACCCCAGGAACGAACTGTTAAGGGCGACTTTGAAACAGACGACAGCGACAATGGTCGTCGCATTTTCCTTGTCTTATAAGGTTTATAGACACAGAATATTGATTTGCTCTGTAGAACAATTTCTCTTAAACTTGCCATGATTTTACTGAAATCTAATGACAATTTTATGCTAGGCACCTTAGAAGCATTTTCATCATGAAATAATGCAATATAAAAACATCATGGAAACTTAGTTCATACACCACCACTTCAATAATTGATCTCATATTTTGCAGTTTGTTTGTCTGACTGAAAATATTTTGCTGCGCCAAGCATGGCATCCATTTTTTTATTAATCAATCATCATGTTTTTTCAATAAAATGTAGATAACATATATTGAAAAGTGTCTCGGTGTTTGATGCAGCCATTTGAAGTGTGCCGATGCTATATAGAATCAAGAATAGATGATATTTAGTGTGTTCATGTAATAAAGAAGTGCGGCGGAAACAACAAAATTCAAATTGATCACCTTAAAATGATTTTAAAGGGAAAGGCAATGTTGCTTTGATGTTAAATCCATCTGCTGGGATTTCTTTAATCATTTAAAGAAGTGAAAGAATTTTCAGAATCGACTTAAAAATGAGGACGTTATGAGCATTTGAATACTTGATCAAAATGGCGGCCATTTTGTTTCCATGGCAACAAAAAACAAAAAGGCGGATTTATTGAATTTCTGCCTCCATATCAGATTTTTTTTAAATTTCAAACTGCCATATCTTTTTCAATAGTGGTCCGATTTTAAAAATTCTTTCAGCGTTATGAAAGGCTTGAAGCTGGCTTTCATATGAGATTAACTAATTGTCAGGTTTCCCTTAATCCTTAACCGAAATCTATATATTATAAACATCATGGCGTCATAATGAGTATGCTGGCAAACTTCAATAGTTAGACATGTAGTTGCTTTATAGATTTCTTATCTAATTTTAGTTTTAGATGGTAGGCGTATAATTTCATGTTCTTGTAGGTATAAATGCTCACCGGTACATATAGTTACTTCTCCGATTTTTGTAATTCGATTTCTTCGGCTTTTCCGTACCGATGAAAAATTCAATGTAATAATTTAATAATTTCATTATCTGATACAGTTGAAATTAAATATACTGTTATTTTATAATCCAAAATCAAAAAACCTGCCGTCTCGGAGACTTGAGAAGTGGTCATAATTCTGGTTTCTTATAAGAGTGTTACCTGTTTAGTTTCGACTCGTGGGTTTCCTTCATGTAATTTCACGAACATGCTTAAATATCCGCTGAAGTCTTAGCACTCTTATGGTCGGAACGGATACCGGATTGAAATTATCTATATTAAGACTTAATAGCCACAGGCAAATAAATCATTACAAAATAAATGTTTGAACACACTGACATGATCACAGTTACATCCCTGACATTCTTCCGTAGGAAATAGATAAATATAAATATATCAATCTGTATAAACGGATGCGTGGTCACTCATTGATTTCCTTCAGCATGTTCTAATGTTATTATTTCCTTATATTAACTCTACAATGAAGCACAAGAATTTGAAGATCATTTTGTTCTGATAAGAACTTTTTAGAAATATTCATTTTGCCGCTTGGTGATATCAGTTTTCTTTTAAATATTTTTGTATGCCTTTTCAATGTTAATATATCATTATCACTAGTTAACTGCTAATAACCGCTTATTGTGTTTTTTTTATTTTTTAGGCGGTTTACGACGATAAACAATTTTCCATTCATTATCCTCCTCTTCTTCTACAGAATTATCTGTATCAACCAAAGAACTGCTAACGGAAGACGTGGAAATTAACGATGGCTCTTGGAGATGGAACGATGTCGCTGTTTTTCTTGTAGATACTCTAGTTTCACGTCTAAGGCACGGCCATTCGTCATATGTTAAGGACAGTCGATCTGCAGGTAGCATTTTGGGAGCTTTTAAATTTCCCTTTGTGGGTGACATTTTATATTTTGGCCCAGTTTTTGGAATTGCGCCCATCGAATCATAACCGGCTCTTTTGTTATCTGTTTGTGTTTCATGCAAGGTGCCTCCATATCTTTCAAAACTACGTGCTTGTGCTTCGTCCATATTTTGCTGTCGCGTTCGCTTAGGTGGGAATTCGCCAGGATATTTCACACATTTACGTTGTTCATAATGACTCACTAGCTTTTTCCAAACCGGGTCACATTTTAAAAGGTTCTTATTACCTGAAATTTAATGTATAAACACTAGAATTTTAACATGGAAAAAGTTTTGATAATCACAATGCAATTGAAAATGATAATGGTAATGCAAAAAAAAAATATAGATCGTATTAAAAACATGCTGCAAAAAGCTCGATGAATAATAATAGAAAATAATTGTTACCGTTTATTCAAATTCAATTTTGTTTCACGTCTGTTTGTAAATTTTACATTGTCATTTCAATAGCATTAATTAAAATGACAAAAAATGAGATTTTTAATGATATAAATGCTCACCAAAATGTTTCAACAATTCTACACAAAATCTAGCAAAGAAACAACGGTATCAAGTACCACTGATTACCTAAGAAATAAAACTAAACAAAGAGATTCACTACTTGTGCATTCTGTTTCAATTTATGCATCTAACGATATAATGAGATTTCCCACTAATCAAAAACATCATTGTTTCATTTGAAAACAAATGTTTTGCCTGTCGGTAACTAAGGTAGCAACCTAGGAAAGTATATGGTGAAGGTACTAACCTATGATTATAAGTCCCTTTCGTGCTCTTGTTAAAGCAACGTTGATCTGATTTGTGTCTGTTATGAATCCTAGATTGTGTTTACGCCATCCAATGGTCGAGTTTGTCTCAATTTTATACTCAGGCAAAGAACGAACGGTACTGAAAATCACGTAGTCCCATTCTCCTCCTATTAAAATAACGAAATATACATGACGATAAAAGTATACTTGCTTTTGAAATTTATTAAAGCCATATAGAAAAAATAACGCTAAACAAAATTGTTTTCGTCTAGTGTTCACTTTTATTTTAAAGAGGTCGTAAAGTAAAAGTTATTCGCCTTGGTTCCGTTCAACAACAATTCATCAATCATTTTGTCTCTTTGTTTGAGCTTTTTGGCTGACGGTTTTACAAGTTTTTTTTTCTTTAAAGTCTTACTCAGCAGATAAAAATGAGACTTCTTTTAAATTTTTGGTTTTTACACCAGCATCGAACGGGTGTCCTTCCCACTTATGACATTGTTTTATGTCAAACAAAATATGCGAACTAATTCTGCCACCGTGACGGATTTAAAGCAGGGGGTCGGACGTAAAGTGTTGTTGTGGGAGTCTTTATGTGAGGAGTTGTTGTTGTTGTGGGAGTCAAAATGGCGGAAAATGACGTTTTTTTTGTCAAGAATGTTCTAAAAACTTTGTAAGGGTAACTTTGTTTGTAGTTTTCTTTTTATTTCAACAAGGCCAGTCTATAGAGCTATGTTTTGGCTTAAAGCGGCACCAATCGTTGGCTAAATAGACTTAAGAAAAAGTTGTTGAAGGCACCAGTTGGCTGACTGGGGTAATATTATGAAAGACCTTCACTTTCTTTTCTCCATTTTAACGTATCTAAACCCTACTCAGGCCTTTATGTTATTAACTATGATTAATGATTTGCTAATTAAGAATTCATCCAATTTTCATGCTCACAAATACATTTATTGCCGTTTTTTTCACTTTATGCATGTTATGTTGTTGTGGGGATGACTTTATGACAATTTTTTGTTGTGGGTAAATATTGATGGGAAGGTCCTGGGTTCAGGTCTGGCAAGAATGAGTCTGGGAATCATTGAAAAGTGTAAGCTGATTCAAAATTAAGCAGTGTTATGCACATATTGGTAAAAGTGAATATGTCTTTGATATTTTTCTGCTGGATGGGTAGAATTTTAAAAATTTAGCCCGGAAGGATAAAATATGTTACAAGTATTATTAAGAGGTCAATTCTCGGTGGAACTTATACATGTATTGGAAAACGTTTTGTTAAAAGGTTACACAAAAAAAACAGTTAGTTGAATAGTCCCTATACACAATTTACTAAACACACTTAATTTTACATCAGATACAGGTATATTTGTACAATCTTAAGAAGAAGGTTTCAATATATTATTAAGTTCTGACAACTGACCTTAAAATAATTATTTTTGACAATTTTTCCAGTTCTGGATTGATTTGCAATTAAGTCATCTTACAACAGCAGAAGAGATATAAACACATTCGTTTTAAAGGAATAAGTCTTTATTTTGAGCAGTATGGCAAAACACCAACATCTTTAAAAAATGAGTTTTAATGTAAATATTTATTAGAATCACGCTTTGCTGTTGACCAAATACCACAACTTCAAAATATTGATAAATATGAAATATTGTCCAAATTTCAATTTGTCTGCAGCCAATTTGGATTTAGGAGAGCCAATTCCACGTACTTGGTTTATTGGTGAGCTCTTTTGAAAGAGACCATTTGACAGCAAGATACTGTGACTCCCATATTAATATACATTTTAATTTTGAAGATTTTTTGTTGTTGTCATATTGCTCTAAATACAGACTTGGCCCTTTAAAGTTAAACTTTATTTGAGCATCATAAGAAAACGCCTAAAACTGACTGATTGGGACAGGTTTTGAAATATCATAGGTGAAAGCAGATCTAACTGAAAGTTGTCTTTTTCAATTGAATAGGCGTTTCTCGTATCTTTGATGGTGTTGACAATACTTTTATCCGTTTTCTGAATGGAGATGGTGAAACTACAGTTCTGTAAACTACTGCTGGTCTTGGAGGGTTTAGACCCGTGTATTCTTAACATGGTGATGGCTTGCATTTTTTTTAATCTTGGCATGATGTCTGCAATATAATATATCATAAAATGCATGCCCATTTGATTGTATGTACCTTTAATGGATGCAAAAGACAGGAATGTTTCTCCTAAATCAAAACTGGCTGCAGACAAATTGAAATTTGGACAGTTATTTCAGTGTATTTTTCATATTTATCAATATTTAGAAGTTGTGGTATTTGGTCAACTGCAAAGCGCGACTGTAATAAATATATACATTAAACATCATTTTTATGAGAGTTTGTCATTTTGCCATACTGCTCAAAATAAAGACTTGTTCCTTTAAAGCGAATGTGTTTATATCTTTTTTACCATTGTAAGATGTATTAATTGCAAATCAATCCAGAACGGGAAAAAATTGTCGAAAATAATTTTTTTAAGGTCAGTTGCCAGAACTTATATCGAACACTTCTTCTTAAAATTGTACAAATGTACCTATATCTGTAAGTAAAGTAAATTGTGTTTAGTAAATTCTTTAAAGGGACAATCAATTAATTGTATTTTTGTGTAACCTTTTAACAAAACGTTTTCCAATACATGTATAAATTCCATCCAAAATTGACCTCTTAATGATAATACTTGTAATATAGTTAATCCTTTCGGGCTTTTTTATAATTCTACCCGTCAAATAGAAAAGTATCATTAACCAATATGTGCATAACACTGCTTAATTTTGAATCAGCATACACTTTTCAATGTTACCCAGACTCGCCAGACCTGAACCCAGGACCTTCGCATCAATGTTTACCCACAACAAAAATTTGTCATAAAGTCATCCCCACAACAACATAACATGCATAAAGTTAATAAAAATCAGCGATAAATGTATTAACGAGCGTGAAAACTGGATGATTTCTGATTTAGCAAGTGATTAAATATAGTCAACTACATAAAGGCCTGGGTAGGGTTTAGATAATTTAAATAGAGGGAAAAAGTAAAGGTCTTTAAAATATTACCCCAATCAGCCAACTGGTGCCTTTAATAACTTTTTTGTTCTTAAATCTATTTTGACAACAATTGGTGCCAATTAAAGCCAAAACATAGCTCTATGGACTGGCCATAATGAAATTAAGAAAAAATTGCAAACAAAGTTACACTTACAAATTTTTTAGAAAATGCTTGACCAAAAAAAGTCGTTTTCCGCCATTTTGACTCCCACAACAAAAACTCCTCACATAAAGACTCCCACAACAACACTTTACGTTCGATCCCCTGTAAAGAATAAGGCGAACAGAAATACAAATGACATGAACATAATACTATTTTAAATGAATGTCTACCTTGGCTAGACACGACAGTGTTGACAAGGTAATTTGTGAATCCCTCTTTCTTTAAAGTTTCTTTCATTTCACTGCACTGTGCATTATATTGTGATATAATGTTGATCGCCCGAGGGGAGATATTTTCTTCGATCAGATATCTGTAAACTTTTACCTGTAAGTGAAACCATTAAGCATTTTACTGGATAATTATATTTTTTACAATTTATCAAATGAATATAAAATTTAAAAAATGATATTTTATATTCTCGGAACAAAACATTAAATGCAACCGAATAATGGCGGATATATTAGCCGAGCTCTTTGCAAGTAGACAATCTGGTTCTTTAAAGCAGCATGCCTCCAGATCGTTCGACAACCAAAAAATTTTTTTTTCTAGATATCTTGAAATAAATGCTATATTTCTTAAGACTTTAAAACTTAATTACTGAACTTTTTTGTTACGGAAACACATGAGAATTTGCTGTTTTTACTAGTTTTTACTATATTTTGAAGTCATTATTCGCTACTTCAGCTATATCGCTATTGGTTACGACGACGGGAAAATGTCTTTATTGCCGCGGCGGTTCGGGTCCGATTCCCGACGCGGTCATCTTTTTTTTTATTTGGAATTTTTAAAATATTTTAGAAACAAAAATTCATATTCTAATGTTTATAATAAGACCAAACTTCAATTTGAAAGAAAGATTATTTCTTAGCCAAATCTGGAGGCATGCTGCTTTACGTGCCCAGCGAATAGCACAGACACACGCGATGCCGTTTTTCCTAGGAAGAACCAGTACAGACCTCTTGGTTAGATGGGAGACACTCAAGAGCATCTCAGACATTTCTTGTGCCTGGACCGGGACTAACGTGTAATTACTACACCTGGCTTAAACCTCAAAGCTTATCAATTAAGCTAGTATGAAAGTTGACAAACTGAAATATCTATTACATACAACTTGATTAATCTCCTTTATATTGCTTCGGGACTGTTCATTTCCCTCGTCCGTATTTACTGTGAGAACCGCTTCATCTCCTTCAACATGTAGCAGTATATGAGGATACTCTTCTTGTCCCGTTTGGTCCGTTGGCCAAATATTTCTCCTTTCATATTGCCACCGTCCTCGCATTGTACGTAACTTGCCTTTGTAAAAGTGTTGTGATGGGAACTCGCAAAGGCTTGGATGCTGCATTTAACGAAAGAGAAACAAAACAGAATTGTAAAAACGACAAAACACTTAATGAAAAAAATTATTACACAAAAAAGATAACCAAAAATGCTGACTGAATGACTTCCAAAAAAAACTTTTCTGAAGGGAAATCTTTTGAATTTTATTACGAGCATTGACTCCAGCCAACGGACTTTGAAGGCTAAAACAAAATCTCGGCAGTTGACGTTTAAGAATTTAGAAACGACTTATCCATGTATGAAAATTATTTCATTTTTGCAAAGTTTAGATATTAATTCATTATTATTAATAAAATATTATCTTTCTTTTGAGATACTTAAATTTGAAAAAAAATAGCTTGTAAAATTAAAGTAATTCAAAGTTAATGGAGCCAATTTGCAAAATTAAATGTTACATGTACTGAATTTTAAAGTAGATAATAGACTCATGAACACTTTTTTTTTTCATCTATCTATAAAATTCAGAATTAATTTTTATTCTTGAGTATGTCAAAAGAAGACGTTTCTGTAAATATTTTATCAAAAGGCGATAAAGCTACAATATAACATCTTCAAGTAATTTCAGAATGACAGAATCACCAGAGCGGCTCTAAGGTTCCACGATTGGACAAGGATAGATTACACAGTATACTTTCAGACACTATCATAAAACTAATGGTAGGAAATATCCTTTCCAGATGGTTGGTAATATTGGAATGAGATTGAAGTACTTATATTTAATATCACGAAACTCAATAAAACTAGAAGTACAAAATACAATTATAGGGGTGAGGTGGGGCAATTGGTGGAGGGACGGGGAGGGGTGGTTTACGGGATTCTCAGAAACCAAAAGTTAAAATAAAATGATTGAGTGTGTCCAAATATTGGGTGGATGCGTGAGTGGAATGAAGGGGTTGCGAATAATGTTGGACGGAGCAAATGACCGAATACTAAAAGGTAATATCAAGGACACAAGAAACTAAAAGTGAAAGAGTAAAAGTCATTTGATTCTAGGTGGGTCGGATGTGAAGGTTTGCAGAATGGACATGCAGATGTATATGAACAGCATATCTATTTTTCGCCTTTGACTTCACAGCAGAGAACAACAAAATATATTAAGGAATCACAAAAAGAAGTAACCAAAAGAAGTATAAAATGTGACCTTTGATCTTTAGCGTCAGAGAAACTAACTCGCTGACAATCGCAAATAGAATTATGTTGAGTCGAAAACGTACAAAAAAGGGGTAAAATTTTATCAACATTACAGAAAGTGTTATGGATTCTATGGCATTAAATTGGCATCATGATGGGAAAAAAATAAAAGAAGATTCATTCAGTTGTAACGTGTAATTTTCCAGACACTAACACGCTGACAATCGCGAAAAGAATATTGTTGAAAAAAACGCGTTATTGAACCTACGTCTGGTAGTCAGTATTATTGCGGGGAATGCATGTGTGAAACTCCATTTAAATGTTATGAGTAATTACTGAGATACGAACTTACTGCTATTCGTCCAAAAAGGTATCCGCACACGATGCCGATGGCAACACCAGAAGTATAGCAATAACTATTGTAAAATGCGTCACAGCGAATACAGTGTGTTAGGTTTAAAACCATATAAATTAATCAGAGGTCTGAAACTGACATAATTTAATTTCTTTAAAGAGAAATGTTGCGACATCAAGGAATCGTCAAACGATTTCAGTTTTAGTCGACTCAATAATTGTATAAATGGACTAGGAATAAATATGTTATGCCACTAATGAATAGAAGGGTGGAAGACCATCGATACTGGCTTGGATTTTCATTCTGTGAAGAAATATAGGCGGGCGAACACACTTAAAGGATGACAGAAAAATGGATACTAATAAAGGTCGTCCTTGCCCTGGGAATGAAATGAGATATAGAGAGTTTAACAGTTACACACATAATATATAATACTTTAATATTGATAAAAAGACAAAATCGTTCAAACATGAACTGCAATTCTTTTTATTTAAAACAAATATAATATGTACATAAAAAGTGTCTCACCATGCGGTATTGTTCATCAAGCATTATGAACGGGGCTATGCTTTCTTTAGTTGTTGCGTATCTTTCAAACAATGACTTGTCAAGGCCCAGCTCAGCAGCTGCCTTACACTTTACAATTGGTCTTAGCTGCTTGTGATCACCTATCAATACAATTTGTTTGGCTTTCGTCGCGATGAGTGGAACCATGCACTGGGGCTCTGGACACATTCCAGCTTCATCAATAATTACCTGAATTGTTTAGTGACAAGAATAACAATCCCTTGAAATGACATATAATTGGTCTATTATAGACAGACGCTTTATTATACAGCTGCGTTAACTTATAAATGGCACGTGTAACATTTCGAGATAAATTGCAAACCGCTGCTATATTCTAATAGCAATAGCTTCACACGGAGAAAAAATGTCTTATTTCCAGAAAACTGATACATTGTAAAATAATTATATAATTTATCACCTTTTTGTAATAATACACAGAATTTTGATATGGGATTGAGGTCAGTCAAAACTGTTCAGTTTTGAATACCTGTTATCAATCGGATATTCAACATTACGGCTTTGTTAGGATGAGCTAAACTGTACATGTATGACAAACGATAAAATTTAATGTCTATATTTAATGATGTCCAAACAAATGAAATACCAATTGGAGGTGTGTTTAATGCATTGTCAATGATAATACAAGAATAGTAGATAGTATAATCTGTCTACCCTCATGATTTGATTTGAAATTTGAGTGTTAATAAACGTTCGGATATGTAAAAATTAAATTTATCTGTTAATCATTAGCTCATTGTACACCATTCCATATTGAGAGACGTTTGGCCGTCCTAGAATTTAAATTGATTTGAATTCGAAATTCACCTACTGACTGGAACATAACACAGCTCCTTAGATGGATTCCCCATGCCGCTTAATAGACCGATTTGAACGATATAACGTTTCATATCTCTAAATCAATCACTAAGTTTTATGTAAATACAAACTAAAATCACTCCATAGCAAAAACAATAAGGAATCTAGACATGTAATTCTTGTTATACTTTTAAAACTTGGCTCATCTAACTAAGCGCATGAAAATAGCAGTTCTTTTTTCTAGTATTTAAGCCCATCAAAAACAAATATTTTATTGACTTCAATACAATATTAATTTTGGTAATTCTTTTACAACGCGATGATAAACACCTTTGCATTGTATTAATGTTTCAGAACTAAAATCCATTTAAATCATTAACAACCTCTCGTTGTGATGTTATCACTTTATGAAAATGGTTGTGGTGTGCAACTTATTTCAAAATATTATGAGGGAATATTAATAGGTTAATGCGGCTGATATATAGTAAATGTATCTGCATTAAGATATATTCAAGTATTAAAATAGACTTGAAGTTAGTCTTTATAACAGTGCAAAAGACATATTCAATCGTCTAAATTGGATATTAACTTAAATGATATATTTTTTCTTTCTATAGCTTTACAGTTGATTTTTGTGTCAATTATGTAACAGCAGGCAATCAACACTACCAGTGTTCCTGGATTTTGTACCAGTACTTGTTCTCCGCAAGTAACTGCCAACTTCTGCACACGATTCAGTGGTAGAGAACGAAATGTCTCCTGACACAATGTTTATTATCAAATCGTCACGCCCTATGATCAAAGTCACGACCCAGAGATTCGGAGATCTGGGGCCGTATTCATAAAGCATCTTAAGTATAAGTATAAGAAATTGATTATTTACTTAAGTATTACTTAGGTTAGAAATTTATTTTACTTAAGTATATTTGTTATTCATAAAACAACTTAATAAGTAATTCTTGTTTTTTACTGTGGACGAAAACATTATAAAAACAACATTATTTCTGACAGATACAACAGGCACAATTATGTTTAAAGTGCTTTTATCTGAAAACAACACTTTAATCGTACTCACCACGCTATTTTATTTTCTGACTTAAGTCATTTCTTACGTATCTTAAGTTTTAGCTGTTTTATGACTAGAACTTAAGTTTTTACTTAGACTTAAGTTGAAATCACCACAAACTTAAGTAAAAACTTAAACTTAAGTCAAAACTTATACTTAATATGCTTTATGAATACGGCCCCAGCGCTAAGCAGGAGTGTTTGTTCTAGCTGGATATATTTTTATCACATATACTAAAAACGTTAACCCGAAATTTTACAAATGCCTTAGTAATGTTTGCCCATGTCTTTTTTGTCATCAACTGTAAAACGTTAAGTGTGTCCCGCTTTTTTGTCTGATTTGGAATCCACGAGTAGACTGTTTTAGTAATAATGACAGTTAAAACTACATAAAGATTATGTATTCGTGCCGAAAATGAATCACTGTCTGTATGGAGTTTATCTAACAAGTATAGTTTACCCTTGTTAAATTCCATGCTTCATTCAATTTGATCTAAAATAAAATAACATGTTAACGAAAGGATGTTTGTGCTTATATGTACTTCAAAGTAAGATAATGACTTCAAACTCTTCATTTAATCGTTTATAAAATATCATAATGACTGAGGTTTTCTATATCTTCTATACAAGCATAGCTTGACTTTACCAGATCTTACGCCCAAGTTACTCTGCTAATGGCATTGCTTCGTTCCATTTAAATCTAGTCATTCTTTTTCATATACAGCTGTCACATCAACTGTATGTATTAGATTCAATTGTTAAATGTTACGATTTAATAGACTCCGCATGGGCTAGCTGTAAGACAATTATAAGTTGAATACAGCAGTTAAAATTTCTCGCTTCGCTCGCACTCGATCGAAATTAACATCTTAAAACTGCTGTATTCAACTTATAACCTATACTTGCATACCTGTTATTCCGGCATAGCATTGATATCCCAAGATTTTAATTGCATGCATTGCACGCCCCTGAACAGACACAAAGTCGATCGTGAAACTTATTGTTTTGAATTTCTTAAATCTTTGAGTCGTTTTAAGAAACAAAAAAAAAAATACCAAGAGCAATTCTCGCCATATTATGCCTGGTCAGTTTCTTTTATTTGAAAATTATTGATATAGAAAATTGCTCATCTATAGAGGTAAATGAGTGAAAAATACATGTTTCTTTATGTATCAAACAATTTGCAATTCAAAGTGTGGACGAATGATTAGTAACAGGTACATATTACTATCGTGCGTAAATATGTACCTGGCACTCATGAATTTTCTGTATATTTCCGAACTAAATAGCGATATTACTAGATCTATGTTCATTACTAAATGGCCAACATATCGTATGACATGATGGCTGAGTGGATATAAGTTTAGCTGCCAATCTTTTGAGTATGTATTCAGTTGTAGATTTTTTTTTTTTTTTTTTTTTTCGTTTTTGTTTTGTTCTTGATTGGTGTTAGCGCCCCTATTTCAGCAGTATTTCAGTTATGTAACAGCGGGCAGTTTACCTAACCAGTGTTCTATACCAGAACTAAACTGTTTTCCGCAAGTAACTGTGCCAAATGAATCAGTGTTAAAGGACGAATGATTTCAGATGTACTGTATTTCAACCAATCGCAATGAAGAGCAATCATATGTAAATGTAAATTATTGTAGACATTTTCCACCATGAAATATCAACACCATCTTAGATCTACAAAAATTGCTTATCGCCTGTATATGTATTGTCAGGAATAAAAATAGAAATACCTAAAAAAAGGAAAATAAGTTCAGAAATAATGATGTAACAATAAAAAAAGAACAGATAAATTCGCAGACAAAGAAAATGGTTTGCAAGTGACTTGCAACTGACTTATAGAATCTAAGTAATAATTCACTATGCACAGGATTCAGAGATCGTACTAGTACGTCGCTGTGTCATCGGTTGCCTTTAATGGTTATTTTGTTTAATAAAATATTTTCCTTTAAAATTAATCGCATGAAATAACGTAACCGCTTCAATATATAGGTTGAGATAAGTCAGTGCTTCCAAGGTAAATAATTAGACGCAACAGAATAGACATAGACTCATTCATTTAAAATCGACGCATCCGAAAAGCACTAGAAAATTAAGAAATTGAGGAACATAATTCTAACCTTTCTTATATGTTAACCAGCAATATATTAACGTACTAGTAACTTGCTAGGTAATATCGGATTTCAGATATATGTATCCGAAGTCAGACCTGATTTAAAGAGCAACCTGCTTAAACAAACACGATCGGTCGGTCCCCAAAGGGTGTCGGATACGGCAGGATGCACCGTTATCCATTCTCAAGTTTTACATCAATGTATTATAATTCATCATACAAAAAGATTAACAGAACTCAGTGAGGATTAGTACGTTTATTTATTTAATATTGCTTTTCAATTCTTCGTAAATTTGTTTTGTTATTATATTTGACGTCGCTGGATTGAAAATAACGACATGTCTGTTTTTGGTAGTAACCATTTTGACGTTTGAAACAGAAGTTCTGGGAATTTCTATATTTCAGCAGAAAAAAAGTGATAAAAAGAATCTTACATTTATACTTCTGTTTGAATTTACTAAGTAAAGGAGAAAATCCGAAAACTGTCCATTCTTTCACATAATGGATAGTTTGAGGCTTTTCTCTCACTTAAAACATGGTCCTCACGAAAAAGTCAAGATTGTCGTTTTATTAAATAATTTCTCTAATATTGGCCTCTTTAAGGCAAAGACAATTCATTGATTTGTGTCTTTGAATTAAACGGAATTGAAATAAAATTGCATATAAAGATTTATTGCAATTAGAAGATTTTTAAACGTTTATGACATTCAGTGCTGCTTTTTAGAAAAAGTTTCAAATAGATCTAGTTTTGTTATATTTGAATGATTCGGAGAATCTTTACAAATTTAAAACTTAACTTGGCCTAAAGATATGTGCATCAGTTGTTGTCCATGCTTTGTTCGTGCTGAGTTTGCAGTTATATATATATAGATCAAGTAATTTAATACAATGATTGATCCAGGTGAAGACATTCTAAAATGTATGGGTTTTTTTAAATATTAGGCAGCATTTTTTATCAAACAATGAAACAGACGTGCCGAGAAAATGCTTTTTACCATGAAAATCGTTTCTTATTCACTTTACATGTACTGAGTATTAAGTTATGAAAATGAAATGTAATTTGGATTTATTTCTGCCGTTCAAATTCTGTTTTTGATAAGTTGGGAAGGAAAACCTTGCTGCTTGTTTTAAAAATTCTACAACAGCATGTATGCATTTTTCTTCTCTTCTTTAAGAACCAAGTAAAACTGTGTATAATTCTAAAGGTCTCCCTGGATAAAAGAAGGAAGTTCTTGGATTCCGGAGACGTCTTTTATTATAATATATCATAAACAAATGTACTTTTAAAAGGAAATCTCATGAAAATTGCAAAATTATGTTTTGCAAAATTTACTTGTAGTTTTCGCCTTTATGACTGGCATGAGAAACTCCTAATATCAAACATAAAGAAATTTGCAATTTTTAATTCATCTGGTAAAACAGAAAATGGATTTATTACATCAAACTTCAAACTACAAAGTCGAATAGATTCATTACTTTTGGCATATTCTTTGATTTTCATTTTGCTGATAATCTGGGGCCCGATATTGGTCAAAGTCATACGTTCCCCTTCAGAATTTTTATTGCAGCTACAATTTCTGCAAAACGTTGCAGTTCATATTTAGAATTTTTTTAATTTGATAGGTTGATGTACTCACAACTCTCAGCGCACAAGGTTGTTACTATGAATGTCCATTATTAACCTGTAACTGTCCATTCTTAAAGTACCCATTATTTTAAGAATGGACAGTTACAGGTTATTATTCTATATCTATTTTATCTATCCAATCGCGAACGTTCATTTGCAACACGTGACCGTACAATGTATTACGGTATTTGGATGCACGTGCGTACAAAAATCCTGTATTTTCTGTATTTGGACGCACGCGCGTACAAAAAATCCTGTATTTTCTGTATTTGGACGGTTCAACAGTCCCATGTTAAACATACGATAAAGCCCGAAACGCGTGAAAATGTTCCGAATGTAAATCGGATGAAGTAGGCGCTCTAGAGTTTGATTATGCGTCTTGAAATCTGGATTTAATTTGAGTTTTTTTGTTAACAACACACAAAAACGATTCAAGGGATAACAATGCTATCTGATTTAGATACTAAAACGTTCGTTAATAATCAAAAACTTAAAAATACAGTAAAAAGGATCATCAGATGTTGAAATATTTGACAAGTCGCTAAAAGAAGCCGTTCCGGACGAAACCTAGAAATTGGTATCAGCCCTGACTATCTGAATAGCTACCTCAGCAGTTTTTATTTAACGGTTAAGAAACAACAAAATGGAGAAGATTATGAATGGCAGCGGACGGGCGGTCAGCATCCAAAACATGTCTGCTCTCTAATTCAGTTTTCATCGGATCTTCACCGAACTTGCTGACAATGTTTGTGGGCATTTCATCTCGGCCAATTTCGATAACCAGCCAAATTGTACCAGGCACCCTCTGATTATAGTCCTTGAATTACTCGAAAAACGGGGAATTTAGCCTCGCCGCTCTTTTAAGTCGAACAGTTTTCATCCGATCTTCGCCAAACTTGCTGACAATGTTCGTGGGCATAATATCTCAGCTAAATATTATTACCACCTAAATCGCCAAATGGCTGTTGTAGGGAGGTTGCACCATATACTTCTTTTTTAATGCTGATACGCAGAAAAAACAACATTCAATGAAGTACGTATATTACGTATGAAGTGAAATAAATATAGAATAAGATTATTTAAGGCTTAACATTGTTCTGTATAATATATATTTGCACTCATACCAAGCTAGGAAAAACTAGAAAACCTAAAGGCAGGAATACAATATTCAGTGAAACATTTTTAATTTAAACTATTATTATAGTAAGATAAAATAGATATAGAATAAAAAGGTTATTTAACATTGTACTGTACAAATCGAGATATATTTGGACTCGTACCCAGCTGAGAAAACCATATTGAACTCGCCCAGCGGCTCGTCCAATATGGTTTTCTTAGCTGGGTACTATTCGTCCAAATATATCTCCGTATTGTACAGAACAATGTTAAAGAACCTAATAATAATGGACGGGTATAGTAAAATAATTGTGTGTATAAAGAGGTATCGGTACAATACCCTATATAATGGACAAAACTAACAAAGGATTACGCTACAACCGTGTTTTAATCTCAATGAATAAAAATAATAAAATGCTTACCACAGCCTAGAATTTTACTATTTTATCAAACTCGTTTAATTCAGTACGAAAGACAAAAATGTAAGATCCTCTAAGTAATAGCGTCTGTTCGAGAATACATTAAGATCATTTTATGTTTTTGACTTTACATAGGAATGAATGTTTCCAAAAGAAATCATTTTTACAACATCTGTGAGAAAAAAAAATAGTTACCTGGTGTACATTTGCAGCCTTTAGAAGTGTCGGGTTTGAACCGAAACCAGTAGTGCACAAGATAACATGATGTTTCTTGATTTCGTCCTTGGATGCTTTTGCCAAAAGTTTCATATAGGATTTTAGAGTCTTTGAATCTGGCTTTTCGCGGTTGCCGATCATCGTTTTGAATTTTCTGTCCATCTCATTGATTTTCTTGCATGTTTCGCTTCTGTTTTTGCGTATCAAATGATGCAAGGTAACGGATTGTAGATCATCATCTGCTGTGTGTATCTTGTTACCTCTTGATTGGTATGAAACTCCAGGTATCGGAAAGTCTTCTACTTCTGTTGCTCTTCCATAAATACGCACAAAGTCAGGCCGGTAATTTCCCAATCTATGAAGCATCCATCCTGTTTTAATGAAGAAAAAAGAAGTGTGGAAATCCCATCAAAACCAGGTTTTCAAACTTTGTATCAGATCAACGGGTTTATTAATAAGTTTCATGTTCTATTATACATATTTGACTGCATCCAAACATGCCATTCAGAAGTAAAGATATACCAAACGTAGATGTGTCAATGCCATGTAAGACTCATGACTTATGTCATAAGTTTGTCCTTGACCATATAGCAAAGTAAGGCCAAGACCAGGATTTGAATTGTTCATTCCACATTATAAAAGGTGCACTAGACCAACGCTTTATTCCACTTCACAACAGTGGAACTTTCACAGTATGCAGATCAATTAAGTTATTCAGCGAAATCAATTTTCCAATTTTAGTAACAGTGAGCTTGTCTCGAGTGACCCTTAAATATATTCCCAGACAAAAGCTACCTAAACACAAGATGCTGACAGCATGTAACCCAAACTAAAGATATTGAACGTAAACCATTTTTCTATTAGTAATAACAGTGACCAAAAATACAGTCCAAAGCCAGTTCTTCATATAAGCTTGCTATACATCAAGTTTGGTGAGAGTAAGTCAGTCCTAATTAACTTATAATCTCGAAACCATCCTTGTGATTAGCACAGGAAAAAATGTAATTTTAGTAACTGTGACCCAATGGCATTAAAATGACTTTTTATCACAAAAACAATTAGGTGCAGGCTGGAATCTGAACCGCGATCCATCTGTTCCAGAGCCCAACGCTCTAGACCACTGAGTCATAGATGAAATTTTAAACTCTGCAGATTAGTTAAGTTATCCTATTCCAAACAGAAGTTATTGAGAGAAAACAATTTGTTTTATTTTTAGTTAGAGCGACATTGTCCCTGACATGAGTGACCCCCAAATAATTCCAAACTTTGTTTTCGATAAAAGCTATCTACACATCAAGTTTGCTGACAATAGGTTATCCAAAGTGAACATACTAAGTGGAAACCTTTTTATATTTTCAAATATCACCTAAAGCTAATTCTTCACATAAGCTTACCGTACACCAAGATCGGCGACAGTTAGTATATCCCTAGGCCACTAAAATCATCAAATCAGAAACCACCCTTTTGATAACCACAGTGAGAAAAATATTTTTTAGTAACTGTGACCCAGACCTTTAACCCAATGACATTAAAATGACTTCTTTTTTAATCACACTAAAAAGGCGCTCAGTGGGTGTTGAACTGTGACCCATCCATTCCACATCACAAGAAGTAGCTTTGCCCAAACGTTCTAGACCACAGCGCCACGGTGGAAATTTCTGAGTATGAACATTAAATCAGTTATACTGATTTTAAACCTGACCCAGGTGATTCCATATGCAAACCCAGCCATGGTTTTTCTATAAGGTACTTATATGCCAAGTTTGATTTCAAGCGATCAATCAAAACTGAAGGTTTTGTTTGGAATTTGTTTTTTTTTCTTATTTTTAGTAATAGTGGTCTTGATCCTACAGACCCTAAATTCAATCCCAACATTGGTCTTATTGTATACTATATATAGGTCATGGTTCATGTCAATATCTCAGTCCAAACTAAAGTTATTGAAACGGAAACCAAGTATTGACGCCGCCCATCCTTCCAACGACATCGCCAATCTAACAACCAAGTCTTCAACCTTTTGATAAACCTGGTTAAAAAGTAATATAAACTGTCTTTTAGAACATTTGTAAAGTAAACACGCAATGCGAAAAAAAAACAAAATTGGATAATCTGGATAATTCAATTGTATTTTAATTAATAAATTGTACTTTGTATAATTTCTCTTTACATTTAATAAGAAATCGTACACGGAAATGCGTTTTGTACACGCATCTTATTAGATATTCTTGCACAAATACTAATTTTTTCACTGGACCCAACCATGTATTAACGGGAAAAAAATCGTGACCAAAAAGGCAATTCATGTTTATTTTCGAAATGCTTTGCCAGTTACGTGTATGAATTACTGCTCAGATCATGACAGATGGCCATCTGGTATCTGTGCCTTGTTTCTTCCATAATAACTTCTTTTTTGTAGCATGAAAGATTAAATGTAATCCATGGTACATGTATCTTTTGCAGTATCAGTTATCAACCCAAAACACACTGTTCTCTCCCCTACAAAGTCAACAAAGTGCGTACTAGCTTCTCCCTTTATTTACTCCCTTTTGAACTGTGCGATTGTTTGTTTTTATGAATAACTCGAGTGTAAAATTATTATTCTTGAAATCGTGTTCCTGTTTACCGAATTTTTAAGTAATACGCAAAATTATCGGAAATGTCATGTTTGTAATAACAAGAAATGAAAACAAATCGTTTAAAAACCTTTAATACAAGGTTGATTTGAGAGCCCCGGGTACTGAGATCCAAAACATGTTTAGAGTTTCCATTGACTCTTCCACGCGTTTATACTACATATTATTTCTTCCACGCGTTTATACTTCATATCTGTATTGCTAAGATAGATCAGTGAAACAGACTTTCGTTTTCAGGAAAACAGAATGGGAATTAAAAATTGTACCGGAATCGTCAAGTCATCACACTCATATGAAAACAATATATTTAGTCTTCGTGCCATGGTTTATTCAGGAATAGTGGCGATACACGTTTGTTTTGTGTATTAACGTCTGCAGAAGCCCTTGGGATATGTTTTCTGTCTCGGCCACAAACATTCCCGCTGGCTTCTGCAGATGTTAATACACAAAAACGTGTACTAACCTTACTTTTAATGTGGAAACAAAAACATACTTGCAACTAAATCAACCGATTTATTTGACGGCCCACAGAAAAGAACTTGATATCTCGGATTTCCTTCTTTGGACCAGATGTCATTGATCTTGTTAAAAAGATATATCAACTTAATTCCTGTGTATGTCTTGCCAGTGCCTGAAATACATTAAACTATGTTATACATTATATTTCGTAACAATAGCATGTTTAAAAAAAATATAAAAGAAAAAATATGGCTTCCCGCACGTATCCGTCAAATATTGTTTGGACGGTTTCTGATGAAAATAAAATTGTATAATATGCATTGTACCCTCGCTGCTAAATACAGGTGCGTTTCAATTATTTTGTACATACGTAAATCTTGAATATTAAGATTTTGTATAAAAATATAATAATAGAGATTATAAGTATGCGATTCCGAATATCATAAAGTTTTACTCTATCATTAGTATCGAAAATCATTATAACTAATATTTCACTAAATGATTAAATATCATGTGAGCAAATGAACGGTATCCTGTGAAAATACTTTATTTGATCCAATCACCATACTTTCTGTGACTATATGGAAAAACATTTTATTGTTTTCTTAAACATGCAATGTGCTATAATTAACATGCAATGTGCTATAATTTTGAAAATGTGGTTAATGAACGAACAATACAGACATTTATTATGCGTTATGAATATGTTTCCTACAACAACATTTTGACCTTAGGAAAACACATCATACTGGCCTTTTAGCTCGACTATTCGATGCTTCCCCATTTAGTTTCTTTTACTAGCTGGTATTTCAGTTACCAATCCTTGGAATGGACTGAAACCTCACAGATGAATTGAATTGCAGTTCACAGGTTTCATATATCTGCTTTTTAACAAAATAATGTCACATTTTCAACTAAGCAATTATTGGTGTTTTATTTATCTCAACAAGGCAGTCTGAAAGACAGCTAAATCCCCCTCCACTGTCATGGATAGTGAAAGGGTAAACCATTAACCTTGAGCTGTGACCTTGACCTTGAACTGACATGGCTGACCCATAATTTCTGCTCATTATCTTGATGCGGTAATTATTTGACCCAAGTTTCATGAAAATCCTTCAAGGGGTTTACGAGATACAGAGCTCAAACGTTTGACCTTGAGTTGTGACCTTGACGTTGAGTTGACATGGCTGACTCATGAGTTTTTGATGGGGTGATCATTTGATCCAAGTTTGATGAAAATCCTTTAAGGGGTTTCGGAGAGTGGACACAAAATGGAAGGCTCAAACCTTTGACCCTAAGTTGTGACCTTGGCCTTGAGCCGGCATGGCTGACTCATCAGTTCTGCACATTGTCTTGATGAGGTGATCTTTTGACACAAGTTTTATAAATTCCTTCAAGGGGTTTAGGAGATATAGAGCGGACACGAAATAGAAGGCTAAAACATTTGACTAGGGCTGTCATCGATAGAAACGATATCGATGTATCAACGATATTTTTTTGTCGATCGATTATCGATTCCCATTTTCAAAAATCGATATTTTACAGAGAGAAAACACTATCCAAATAAACACTCAGACCCTAAAAAACAACTTATGTTCACAAAGTTGTAAATTTGGATAAATGCTAAAAAGGAGTGAAGGCAAAATAAAAATGAAGGTGTTATTAAATTTTATTTATTTCATAAATACAAATACAACACAATCAAACAGAAATATGAAAAGTAGGCAATAAAACTAAAAATAGCATTTACAGGAAGGTATACAGTATGCATTTGAACAAATAGGTTGTTAATCTAACTTAATAATCGATATATCGATGTATCGTCGATATTTGTCTTCTGATATATCGGTATGGTCGATATAACTAAGACCCTATCAATGGCAGCCCTACATCTGACCTTGAGTCGTGACCTTGACCTTTAGCCGGCATGACTGACTCTGAGTTCTGCACATCGCCTTGATGAAGTGATTATTTGACCCAGGTTTCATATGAATCCTTCAAGGGGATTAGGAGATACAGAGCAGACACAAACTGGAAGTCTCAAATCTTTGACCCGGAGTTGTGACCTTGACCTTGAGCCAACATGGCTGTTTCATAAGTTCTGCACATTGCCTGATGAGATGACCATTTGACCAAAGTATGATTAAAATCCTTCAAGGGGTTTAGGAGATACAGAGCGGACATAAAATGGAAGGCTCAAACCTTTGACCTTAAGTTGTGACATTGACCTCGAACCGATATGGCTGACTCATAATTTCTGCAGTTTGTCTTGATGAGGTGAACTTTGATCCAAGTTTCATGATTGTCCTTCAGGGGTTTAGGAGATACAGAGCGGACACGAAATGGAAGGCTAAAACCTTTGACCTTGAGTTGTGACCTTGATCTTGAGCCGACATGCCTGACTCGTAGGTAATGCACATCATCTTGATGAGGTGATCATTTGGTCCAAGTTTCATTATTATCCTTCAAGGGGTTTAGGAGACGCAGAGCGGACACGAAATGGAAGGCTCAAACCTTTGACTTTGAGTTGTGACCTTGACCTTGAACCGACATGACTGACTCATGGGTTCTGCACATCGTCTTGATGAGGTTATCATTTGTCCAAAGTTCCATGAAAATCCTTCAAGGGGTTTAGGAGAAACAGAGCGTACACAAAATGTTACGTAAGGGCGGAAGGACGGAAGGACGGACGGAGACCATTCCTATAACCCCCACCACTCGTAGCGGAGGATTGAAAAACACGAATGGGAATTGATTGAAACTTTTCACACCTGACAACTGTGATGATCCGACATGAAATGCACAGTCTTTTTTATATATTTACAAAAATATACCCCTTTCCCGACTAAGCAGTATTTGGTTTTGGATATAAGTGGGTTTTTGTATGTAGGCTGGTATCTCAGTACTTACTAATGAGAATGGACTCAGTACTTAACTAATGAGAATGGACTGAAACATCACACATTTTTCCACTGTGATAAGCTGAGATACACTGCACAGGTTCAATAAATCCTTTTTACATATTTACAAAATTATGCCCCATTTTCGATTTTAGTGTTCATTAAATTAACTTTCTTTAGTGACAATGTTGTCGAATATTTGAGCATTGCTGTCATCCGACAGCTCTTGTTTCACTTATTATCTAAAATATTAAAAAGATAAAATGATGTACGACGAGATTATAAAAGTTTCACTTTGTAAAAGATATAATTTTTCAACCATGCAACCTTTCTTCTTAGGAATATGAGAGTCTAGTATCTATATTTTGGTCACAGGTTGCTAGATACTAAAATACAATTGACTTCAGAATCAAAACGTAAGAGTGTGCACATTTTGATACACACTTCTTCTTTTGAGTCAGATAACCTATGTTGATGAAGTCTAAGAAAACTGTAGGACCAAGTTAGTATAATATAATATTAACACAACTATAACTAATTGCATTATATAAATACAGGCTATTCAAGTTTTTTATGAATATCTGATTATATCACGAAAGCCACGAGTGAAATATGTTTTTTTTTTCATACCTTAAGAACCCGCCCGCTTAGCTCAGTAGGTAGAGCGTTGGTCTACGGATCGCGAGGTCGCGAGTTCGATCATCGGGCGGGGCGTATGTTCTCCGTGACTATTTGATAAACGACATTGTGTCTGAAATCATTAGTCCTCCACCTCTGATTCATGTGGGGAAGTTTGCAGTTACTTGCGGAGAACAGGTTTGTACTGGTACAGAAGCCAGGAAAACTGGTTAAGTTAACTGTCCGCCGTTATATGGCTGAAATACTGTTGAAAAACGGCGTTAAACCCAACTCAAACAAACAAATCATACCTTAAGATGAGAAAAAACATATTCATGACAAAAATTGAATTTTCCATTTATTATATACGAAAATGGCTGAAAACGTCCTTTGTTTACATTTAGAAATATTGACAACAACACCCTTTTTGCCTTTTTGTGTAGCCGAAATCTTTCTTGTTTTTTATAAATAAATGATAAACATTAACATTACAGCATCAACGAAGATATAACACTCAGATGATTCCGACTTGGTGTGTTTATTTTCTGAAAGTGGTGAAACGGTTTATTCAAAATGGGTATAATATTGTTTCAAATTCACCAAAATGTGAAATAAATAAAATTTACAAAAAGATTTTGTGTTTGAAAATTATACTATACAAGAATCTTTCATTGTTTTTGCTTAAATTTAGAATAAAGAATCACAAATTCCCTTTTGAAATAGGTCGCAGTCAAAATATTGAAATATTTCGTCAAACGTGTCACTTTTGTAAAAAGAAATCGTTTAGGTGATGAATTCCATTACTTGTGTGAATGTCAACATTTTTCAGATGAAAGAAAGAAAAATTGGACTCTAATTGTATTAAGTTAGATCAATTAATGAATAGTAAATGTAACAAAAGAACTTATTAAATTGGCTATATTTTGCAAGACACTTTTATCTAATGTCAGATAGTCATTCTTCTTTAAAACAATACAACCTTTTTATATGTGTGTGTGTGTGTGTGTGTGTGTGCGTGTGCGTGTGCGTGCATTTTAGTTACTTATTTATTATGGTGTTATTGGTATGATAACATGGTTGTAATAACCCATGATCTAAAATAAATCTTGAAATCTTAACGAATAACGAGTAGCGTCCCTTTGATGAGGTTTAAATGCTATGAACTCGTATACATAACAGATAAAATTGACGATATGCGGACAGCAATCATTTTCAATTTTATATCTTGGCATTTGCAAGGCAGAGAAATAGTTAATTTCATTATTCATATGCAATTATTGCTCCAAATGATCCCGAAAGCACTGCCTAACCGAAAGCACTATCAAAGGATAGTAAAATAGTTCCGGAAAAGCTGTGGAAATACAGAAAATATGTTTCACTGCAGTGTAAATGTAGAAATTATGCTTCACTGCAATATGTACATCATAAATGGTTTTTCTTTCTTCTTAAAATACTTAGACCACTTCACGGCTGAGATATTTTAGCATTATTGCAATACACAATTTGTACTAAAATTGTGTTTCCATTAGATAATTCCCCATTATCTATATGAAAATAAGGGATGTGTTTTGTATTATTTCAACACTGTAAGTTGCTTTAATAAGTGACAAATGACTGGAATAATAGAAATGTTTACGTGATTTGGATAGACAAAACGATAGTCATGTAACGAAATAATCTTTTATTGTTTCAATTTATGAGTTGTAAGCTTCATTATAGAAGAAGTGCCATTTTAGGAACGTCAAACTGGAAGGTAGAAAGAACAGCAAACTTTGAATTAGGTCTTGAGTCATCATACACCTGTCAAAATTTGTCATTAGCTTTCACGATCTAACAAAATTATTTTTATCTCTTCATTCTGCATATGCATTGTTTTCTGTAAGTATTGTGGTAGGGCATGGTAGTGTGTATTTTAATTTACATTCCACATCAATGTTTTTGCTCATAATTGCTTTGTTGAGCTCACTGAAGTCATATAAGAATTTCTATTGTTTTGTTGTTGTTTTTATTTTTCTTTCTTTTTTTTCAAATAAAGGTATGTCATTAAGATATAAGAATTGTTTTGTTCTGGATGGAAAAAGGAAACTATTTAGTTGAATTATAACATACTGAGTTTTGGAAAGAATTGAATATTCTTTGGGGTTTTTTTTTTTTTTGTCATTCTCTGGAAATTAAAAACGTGATATCACCTTAAACAGGTTTTTGCACAATTCCTAGATTTATTAGCAAAAACGCTACTTTTCAGTATCACTTAAATATGTGAACTATATTTTCATTATGCAAACTTCTAAAAGTATTTTTTACGAATAATACTGCAGTTTGGGTAACGCAATAAAACATGGGAGTTTATCATCAATTATAAAAGTACATTTTTTTTCAAATACTCATCATTATGATACCACTGACTGCCATATGCTGCCCCGGTAGCCTTGTGGAAGAGCGACCGCTTCGAGTGTTGAAGGCTGTGGGTTCGATCCCTGGCCGCACCATACCAAAGACGTAAAAAAGGTACTATTAGCATCCTCGCTTGGCGCTCAGCATTAAGAGGATAGTACTAGTCCGGTGTCAGTTTATTATGACCCGGCGATAATCCAGTAAGGCAGCACTATAAAGTTAGGCATTGTGCTCACTGCTACAAGAAGAATATGTCTGAAAATTGTTGAAAAAGACATTAAACCCAAACACACACTGCCCTATACAAGAACATTATACATGGCAATTCCTGGTAGCATGGCTATACAATATGAACATCTGTATCCGGTTAATTATATATTAACCTTTAGCCTCCTAACGGTAAGTGATTCTGCCTTTGCAACCAGTGCAGACCAAGATCAGCCTGCACATCCATGCAGGCTGATCATGGTCTGTACTGTTTGCTATTCAGTCAGTATATTTTCAGTAAAGACCCCTTCTAACAGTAAATGGTATTGCCCAAATTGAATGACAGACCAGTCCATTTTAGAAATTTAGCAGGCTAAAGCTTAAGAATTCACGAATCTAAGTCGAAACATAGTTGTCGAAATTTCTAAACAAAGGATGACTAATGCAAAATTACAAATATTTCTGTGTGCTTATGTAGCTGAGACTAAATAATTTTAGTAGTTTAAATAATTTTGTATTATATGGATCTTGCACTACATATCAATAACTAGAATTTTGATGATAAAGATTACCTGGTGGTCCTTGAATAAGGGTAAATTGGTTTCTTAGCGCCATGTCTATTGCTTCTTGTTGTTTTAAGTTATTCTTCGGAAGCGCTTTCGACTTCGGATCTTTACTATTATTCGAGAAATACAGATCACGTTCGATCATATTTGATAACTGCTTATGACCCCTACCTAGATACAATGTATAAATACAACAGATAGAAAACATATAACTGAAATCAAACAATGAAAGGTTCATCTTTTTCCGAATTTTCCAAGGCATATGTGGTAAAGTACAAAATTAACTACAGAATATTTATGTAGTGGTTGTAAGTTCCAACAGCCTTGCTGTTGGGTTAACCCTTTAGTGACGTGGTTAGAGTGTCCGCCTTCAGATCACGAGGTCCGGGGTTCGATCCTCCGTAGAGTATGTGGTATTTTACTGTAATTAAATTTCATTTATTTTGATGCAATTCTTTTAAATACCTCACTCAAAGGACTTGGTACGGTTTACTTTGAACATGGCCTTTCGTGCAAATTGCTAAAATTAAAATTGCAAAACGTATCATCCTTTTAAATGATAAAACTTAAATCATTACTTATGGAATCTTTAAAATTGACATATTCAACCCCACTGTCGAAATGAAAGTATCCCTTTATGCGTCATTCGTTATTCAACCTTATGAATAGATAGACAAAGTTTCCGTTCGGATCGTTTTTAATAAAATTATCTTATGCAGGCGAAAATGACACTGTTATATATATTCAGGGCTGAAACATTTTATTGATCACTTTATGAAAAACAATTTGATTAACGTGGGGAAAAACATCCTACCTTAATTCCCATAAGAATAATTTGGTAATTCAAAGCACGACAATGAACTAAAGAGATAAAATTTTAATTGTGTTGTTGATGGTATATTCCTGCATAAAAACTATTTTTTAACTTGATCCGTCCATGTATTCACGGGAGAAAAATCGTGTGCAAACAAGGCAATTCATATGCTGTTAATATACATGATTTTTATTTTTGAAATGCTTTAAATTCCCAGGGACGTGTATGTACTTCTGCGCAGATTGACGTCTCCTGTCTGTGCCTTGTTTCTTCCAATATAACCTCTTCTTATCGCATAAAAGATGCAATCTAGTCCATAATGTTCTGTTGTATCAGTTACCAAGCGTGTAACTTGCGCGATTGTTTGTTTTTTGGAATCATTTTAATCATCCTGGTAAGTATCAGTCGGACAGTTTTTATTTTATTTTGCAAAGACATTGGAATAAAAAAAGAGAAAGCTTGTGACTACGTTCGTACTCATCCGTACTTTTAAATGTGTTCGTATAATTGGAATGTAAAGTTATTACTTTTGAAATTTTGTTCCTGTTCACCAAATGTTAAATGATATGCAAAAATATGGTTTTCATGTTTTTAATAATGACAGATAAAAATAACGATTAAAAACCTTCAGTACATGCTTTTGGAAGTGTTACTGACTTCTGAACCCTGGATATGGATATTTAAAACATGTTTACCGTTTCCAAGAACAACAGAATGGTAAAAATGTACCGGAATCGTAAGTCATCACATATGAAAACGATTCATTAAGTCGTCGTGTAATGTTTTTTTATGCAAGAATAGCGACAATACAAGTTTGTTTTGCGTTTTAAAGTCTGTTATCCCTACAATCATGGCCCTGAATTATTGCTGCGCAAAATGTATAAAGTTGCTGTCTGATACTTGTGCGAATATGCATATGTGCAGGAAAGTAATTCTTATTTTAATAAGCGTCTTAGGTGTCATAAGAGTTTAATGATTTTCACACTTTTAGCAGTACACTATGTAATTTAAAAATATATTAATATATGTGTGGGAAGCAACTTGATTACATATGTTTTTTCAGACAAAGTTTAGCAGACGCTTATTAGAACGTATGGATCCTTTTGCATGTAAATGCTTAGAAACAAGTATATAATCTCAACATCTCTATTTAAAAATGCTCGAAATTCTCCCTAAAAAGTCCCTTTTAAGAACTAAAAAGAAATACTTGCGTTTCATTTAATTAACCGCGGAATATTTTTTGGTTTTAGAAGAATACCGCCAAAGAATGTCAGATGCGGAAGCAGTGTTTTGACTTAATTTCGAGGAAAGCTGCTAACAAAATCTCAGTTTGTTTTTTTTTTTTGAAGTTTTACTATCTAGCGATTGTACTTCAATCATGAAGCTGAAATATTTTTGTATTGTTTTGAATTACCATTAAACATGTATTCACAGACGTAGTCGTTTATTTTTGGGAGAAATTAGTGGCCTGTACTTATTTAAGTCTAGAAACTTCGGGTAAAAATAAAAACACAAAAAAGTAACTTTAATCAGTGTTATCACAACAGTTACAGTTTCATCCCTTACTGTCCGAATAATGTCAAGATGTCACATTTTCTTGTAGATAATTTTTGCATATCATTGAATGTTCAAGTTTTCTAAGACATTTTCTACGAGAATAGCAGACTTAATACCAAATCAGAAACCACGATCATGTCTGAAAAAAGCCCTTATATTGATAAGTGATTTTACAAAATCTCGTTACTGGTCTAGTCAGCTGCAAAAAAAATCTTGTAATAAATTCATTGTGTATGCGATGGAGAAAGTCACACAATCGTACATAGAAAGCAACTCACAGGATAACATTTACAAAATTAACTTATTCTTCATAACGGACCTGACACTACAAAACCTGAAATCATGTATATTTTAACGGCTGATATTTTTTCAAGAACTAAATGGTTTAGGAATTTAACCGCCACTTGAAACTCTCAGTCTACTTTCCCGCCAA
This sequence comes from Mercenaria mercenaria, assembly GCF_021730395.1. Taxonomy (NCBI): domain Eukaryota; kingdom Metazoa; phylum Mollusca; class Bivalvia; order Venerida; family Veneridae; genus Mercenaria; species Mercenaria mercenaria. Next base: position 47,099,366 of record NC_069363.1, on the reverse strand, counting down.
AATATTACATGTCTTTAAATAAGCAATTGATTGGTCTTTTAACTTGTTTGAAGTATCTCAATAAACATTTATTCAAGTAGATGACGCCGAAAAGTACTTGTTTGTATTTGTACTAGTTTAAACGGCAGTGCTATGAATTGCGGAGAAGTCATGATATTAATTCCGGACAATGCTAATCACCCGAAGGACCAGCACCTAACCACCCTCCCCCGTAGGGCCCGCACCTGACCCCCTCCCCCGCAGGACCCGCACCTAACCCCCTTCCCCGCAGGACCCGCACCTAAACCGCCTCTCCCGCAGAGCCCGCACCTTACCCCTCCCCACATTTGTATTCATGATGCGGGGCCTACGTGGCCGAGTGGTTAAGGTCGCTGACTTAAAATCACTTGCCCCTCATCGATGTGGGTTCGAGCTTCACTCGGGGCTTTGAATTATTCATGTGAGAAAGCCGTCCAGCTGGCTTACGGAATGTCGGTGGTTCTACCCACGTGCCCGCTCGTGATAAAATAACGCACGGAGGGGCATCTGGGGTCTTCCTCCACCATCAAAGCTGGAAAGTTGCCATATGACCTATAGTTGTGTCGGTGCGACAATAACCCTAACAAAAGAAATAAGTAAATCATTCATGTTGCGAACTTGCGTGTATGTTATTTGCTTAAGCCAGGAATAAAGGTTAGGTTACATAACCAGCGTTACGTAACTCATATTCAAACAAAATTTTAAGTTGGTACTCGTGTATAGTCATAAGTAAGATATATTTATGATGCAGACTGAAAAAAAACACGAGTTTCAGCTGCTTTTTAAGATAAAATATTAGCTTTCAAACATTTCTTTTCGGTCAGTTTATTTCTTAAAATGAACTAGATTAAGAATTTCTGATAGGTGGTTAATTGATTTTTCTTTCACTTAAACTTAAACCTAAAATAAGTTAGGAAATATCCTTTCATCTAAGTATCATTCATAATAAATGCATTTGCAAATAAATTAGATGATTAAATATAATTTACCTGTAGGTTACTGTAACACGGACAGTAAACTGATACTTTCGAGGCGGCGCTAATGACCGGAACTACACGAGAAATGTAAACAAAGGGGGTGGGTTTGTTTTACTTTCTGTAACAAATTTAAGTCCTTATGGTTTTTTACAAGTTTATCAGTAAAACTTTCAGTAAAATCTATAAGTTTAAAAGCATGATTAAATATACAGCAAAGCAAATATTGAAAATAAAAGTGTTATTCCGAGAATACACAAAATTTGTAATCATATCGATTGCCAAAAAGCTTTCCTTATTTAATGAAATTCTAAATTTCGCTGGTTATGAAGACTGTTGTCGTATGGGAAATTTTCCATAAATTGCAAGTATCAAATGTATACAAGTAATGACGCTATGTTCGAGTTCCATTACATTACATATGTAACAACTGAGACAAGACGAAGTTATATATCTAAATGCAGTTTAAGGAAAGCAGATCATTTGCTTATAACTTAAAAGCGTTGAACACCTTGATATTAAATGTGCCTTGGCTCCTACACTGGTTTTAAGCGCTTCCTCTGTCCTGGCATAGGGCCTGGCATAGGGAGAGGAGTTGGGACGTAACTGGTACGTAATTGGCTCACCCTTTTATAGGGGTGACACTCTTATAAACAAGACCTTTACCTTTACCTTTTTACATAGACATGTGTCCACTTGTAAAATATGGATACGATGACAACATTTCAAAACAATAAAGTTTAAGTTGTTGACACTTGTTAAAAAGTTCAGACAAAACTTATTTGGGGTTAGATCTTCGCAAAATCTCACAATCAGGAAGCAGTAAACTTTTACGAATAGAGGATCAATCATCTACATGACAAGGTAAAAATGAAAGTTAATCCTTTGCAAATATGACAAATATCACTGTTTTTTCTGTAGTTACATTGCATTCGGGTTTTCTCACAGAAACGGCGTCATCAGCGAGGTCACATCTGGTAACGTTAGTTATTCTTTTCGCCAATGCCTTCTGTATACTTGCTTATCAAAATATTTATTTTTATTTTTTCCACTATTTTTAGGAATTTTTCTTTAGGAAAGCGTACCGAGCCCTTTAAGAAAGACTTAATCAGTCCCTGATTGATTCACTTACAGTCAGATCTTTCTATAAACTATGCAAAGTTCATAAACCAAGTATATTGTGTTGAATCTTACCTAGAGGCTTTAGTTTTCGTTTTAGAGCAACATTTACAGCTAACACATGTTCATCATTCTGGTCAGCCAAAATCCTTAAGTAGCTCTCTATTCTCCTGTAAAATATTAATCAAAATAGTCCAACAAACAGCGTTTAAAAGACGACTGATATATCAACATTATGTTTTAAATATTTATGAAATAGAAAAGTGTATACTCCACAGGTCGCTCAACACGACAAAAATGACACAGCTCTCCTGAACAGATGCAGTCTAACTGAATCTGCTATCAGTGTACTTAGTCGAGGTTTATTCTTACAACGGATCTTCTTTCAGACATTTGAAACTTCCACATAGTATGTATATAATAACTTAAAGTATCTCTTACCGGTCAACCTCACTTTTTTTTAGGATTTCTATGCTGCATACATTATCATACTCTTTTCTTCCGATAGCTTCCTTCCTGAATCGTTCAGTTTTTTCATGAAGCGTAAACGAAATGACAAACACCGCTTCAGCTTTTCCATATGTGTCTTCATTTTTCAAACTTATATCTGTTACTTCTGCATGGCCAACCCAAACCTCTGGAATTAACCTTTTGTCAGCTTGTGACTGGAATTTAGACCCTTTACACTTAATACATAACCAGTCAAACACACGACTTTCATCTTCTTCACCGAAAATTCTGTCTGGTGACCCTGACAACTCTATATTCCTTTCCTCACAAAAGTTTACTGGAAGCATCAAACTTCCTTTTGTTTCATTTTCAACCTTTACCAGGACATTATTGATAATGCATCCTTCTTCGTTACTTACAGCATTTACAGCCGATTCCATTAAGACTATGGGTAACCACTTGCTTGCATACTTTTTCTTGCTTTCATACTGGTCAAGAGTAGGCTCTGTACTATACTTTGCCAAATGTAAAACTGGATCATCAGTGTGTTGTAGACATAGTTTAACACTGTCAGTCATTTCCATTAGCATCGGCTGAGGTACAATTATACCATGTCTTGGTTTTGCAAACGTTTGAACATTCATAGGCTGTCCGATATGAAACAAATGTGAAAATATCGTATTAGCTTGCATCTTGGAAGACTCTGTACATTCCGTAGAAACATCATCTAAGCCACTGTTTTCTGTCTGAGCCGTAACTTGTCTGATATTTCTTTTTAAGTCCTTTTGATAATTATCTGCCGCGTTTTTCACAAGCCTAGCCCATTGCTGTAATTTGATAAATTTAACCTCTCTGTAAGGGTTTAGACTCTGTAATGTGACGTTCGGTTCATCAGCACTTTCACAACATTTATTCTGCTTCCCATTTGCCCTATCTGAAATGACAGTTGGTTGTTTTCTTATGTCAAACAGGCGTTTCCTCCATTTACAGTTCACGCATTCCAGTTTTGTTACTCTATCTTCAGTTAATACTGGTTTAAATCCCATGTCTAGAAGAGTGAAGATACCTCTGTATCGCATGTTTTTACTAATTCTTGGACTGATCTATACTTTAACACTCTTGTCAGAGACTTCCACTTATGAAAAGCTCTTATCGCAGCTTTTTACCTAATTCCTTTTGACTAATACTTCAACACTTTCGTCGAGACTTCACTTACTTCCTTTTGTAATTCTTATGAATAGCATTTCCTCCAACAGAATTTACGTGCAGACATATTTCCTCTACTTCACTCGCTGTATGAATTTGTTGAATTTCATGCCGTTTCAGGTAAAAGTGCAACATTCTTTGAACAATAATATCTGTATACCTTCTTGTTGGAGATGTACAGTGCGTATAGACATCGAATCCATGGCTAAAGTTTTTTATTTCTTCACCTCCAGCACTTGAACAACGGTAGTTTGAGGTGTTCTGTATAGAAAGCCACTGCGCGTATATCACGGACTGCACGGGATGTAAATTGTCGTCAAGAATCGTCTCTCGTCCAGACAATGCCTTTATTGTTTCCCAAACAGCATTTGTTACCATCACCTTTTGTGGTACATCTGACTGCAAAGCGTCCTCAAACATTGGCTTTTTGAATGGGCTTATTTGTCTATTTTGAAAATGAACTAAGACGTCCAAATAACTTCCATATTTTTGGCAAAATGTTTCCAAATCTTTCGTTGATGGAGCTTGTTGTGTATATACTGGTATGCTTATATTATGTCTAGACATTACCTCTGCTACTTTCTTGTTCACAATTATCACTAATTCCTCGACACAGCATTGTGTTTCAATAGTTTCTTTTCGACATTCTTCTGTTTCGATTTCACTTTCGCTTAAGATGCACATTGATCTGCCTAAGCGTAGCTTTCTTGCTGAATACATCAGTCGAAAAAGGTACTTTAAATCATTTTTAAGTTCATCATTGCTGTCATCATCATCTCCTTTGTTGATAATATGTTGAGCCTCTTCGTATGAAAGGTTCTCGCAGCATCTTATAAAAGACAATTCAATCAGATAATTGTGTTTTGTAGTTTGCAGTTGCCTCCCATCGTTATTTAGAAACAGGTATATCGAAATAACCGGTCTCTTCTTGTTCTTTAGGAGACTGCAAGTTTCGAAGGTTATTTGCTCCGGTAACATATACCTTGATGAACCGATGCCCGAATGAACTGTCAAACCTCTTTTGTAGGCATCTTTATCAATTGGTGAATCTTTCTTGATGTACATGGAAACGTCTGATATATGCACACCAACTTTGCAACCATTGTCGACTTTTTCTAAACTAAACGCATAGTTTAAATCTTTAACATCGTGACGATCAATGGTAAAGGTACGTAGATTCGTTTTATCTTGCATGTACTCCTCATCCATATCGATTATGTCTCTTTCTCTGTTGCTCTCAGTTATCGCGACCATTTCCTCTACCGTTTCTTTGCTGAATAGTTTTGTGACCTCATATCTTAAGTCTAAAATAGCTAAACCTGACGATATAGTATCGCCACATGGAAATCGCTTAATGATGGCACCTCTAGGATAGATTTGATTGAGTTCCCACGAAATGATTGCTACCAAGAAGACACATGAATGAATTTCAGCATGACTGAGCGTTTCAATTCTAGGATTACTCAAAATTTCCGCACGTTCATCGTATTCATATATTTCTACTTTGAATCGCATTGCCTTTTGCGTCTTGTATCTCTGCTTTATGAGGTCATGTATAACATGTATCTTTGGCACTGTTTTACACATTGGGCGGAGAATGTGGCTTTCTGCGTCATCCGGCGTGCACAGGAAAACGGGATGCTTAATGGCTTTATTCTGACACCGGTGCCTTCTAATAACACCTAGTACTTTTCCGTACCGTTTCTCTTTTTTATTTTTGTCATCAAGTAACTCAACGACTACTTCATCTTCGTTGTATGCTTGACCTATCTTTGTTCTTCCAGAAATTTCAATCCTACCTAAATATTCTCCTGACATTTTGCACGTCGGTGTACAATACGCTTCATGTGATCCTTCTAAATGTATTATGCAGGGTATGTATAGATTTGGATTTAAAACTGTAAGTTGCTTCAACTCTTCAGGGTCCTTGAACTTCTGATAAAATGCTGGATATTTGCTGGTTTTAGACCTAAACTGCATCATAAATGACTCGTTCAGCTTAATGCCATGTTGTATTAAAACTTCGTCACAAACTTCGCTATTAGCTATATCTAATTTTTTCTCGACAGTTTCAAGAATTTCAACTTTAGAGTTTTCTGCTGTAGCCTCTAATTCTGCTGGGACATATTTTTCGATGTCAGCCTCTTCATCTGATGAGTATGAACAAATTGACTGGACCTCGTCACTTGTAAACATTTCGCTTATTGTATGTGAATCAAAGATGCTAGAGGACGCTTTCATATCCGTTCCAAAACCGGAATCGTCTGCATGTGAAAAGCTGTCAAAAGACCCACAACTAAAAGACCTTGAAACAGGTTTGTCAGTGCTTGCTCCGGTAACATTGTATTGATGAGGAGACAGAATTGGTTTGGCAGGCTCTTTCGTTGAAAACCGTAACATAGCTTTGCTTCCAGCTTTCGTGTCGTTTTCCTCTACTGACGGTAAATTTCTCTCATCATGAATTCTAGATATTGCTGTCTGTTTTGTTCCGACCTCTTTCATCATTGTTATTTCTGTTTTAGCTTGCAAGGTGTGTGTACGAGATAGATCTGATACATGTGTAACTGCTGTACTCACATTTACTGGCAGGCCCGCAACAGGCTCCGTACTAAATTTTCTTTTTCTTCCTAAAATTGATGACAGTGTAACAAATAAACAAACTGAAAACATAATATTCTATTACATCCCTCTTCGCATAAAACACAATTATAAATATTAACTGGACTTTTTCATCCTACGACACCACAATTCATATAATGGTGTAGAAACACTAAACAGTATATACAATTTTATTTTTTACATACGTTTCGATTTTGTCTTCTTCGCCTTGAAGGTTTTGTAGCTGGTTCCGATCTAAAACAGAAAGACGTTATTAAGTAGGAAAACTGTAATTTTAGTGTTATAAACGCTTAAACCCTTAAATTTACAGGTTGTTCAAGATAGGTAAACAGTTTAAGTACATAATTTTAGTACGTGATTTTAAACATAACCATTACTCTCAGTAATATCGCATGTGTTTCCTTTCAAACCAAACGGAGCTAAATGACATAATTTGATTTTTACCAAAAATCATTTCGTTAATACATAATAGGCAATCAATATTTGAGAAAAACTGAAAACAACCTACACTGGGACAAATCATCTGGTCTGGAGGCGAAACTGCTGGTAAAGAGGAATTTGCTGAAAGCAAACAAAATGTTAGGTTTTACACTATTTTAGTTATGAATAAATACCAGTAGCGTTACTTTCAAAATATCATCTATCATGATATAATATTTGGTGAAACAGATCTTGATGAAATAGTAAGAAACGAATTCACTATAATATTGTTATGGTATTGTTTATCATTCATATACTAATGACATAGATTTCGGAAGAGTAGGAACTTGTCCCTGGTTAAAATGTACAAATATGAATATACGAAAAATTTCTTCTCATAAATTTCTTTATAGCCTACACAAATATGTATACAGTGTAAACATAGTTAAATTGTAAGCATTGTCGTTTATAATATTGAAAATATGATACACAGAACGTTTTGTGTCAAGATTGAAATATGACTGTTTTATAATGAGGCGATTAAAAAATCCTTTTCATGAAGAAAAGCTTAATAATTCTCTACATATGAAACCGAATGCTAATTTAATGACAAATCATCTTGTAAGTAATTACTGATACTACAAGGTAAAAAAGCCGTAAAATTCACATTTTAAGAAAAGAAAACATTTTACCTGTTATAGAAGGTGTTTCAACGAGCTCAGCTTCAATCGAAATATTTGTTAGACACAAATCCATGCATGCAGCTTTCTGGATATTATTCATATTCTCTGTAACTCGGCCAGATTCAAATGATTCTCTCAGAGTCTGAAGTTGTCGATATGAAATGGTAGGTATTGATATTTTCACGGCATGGGACATACCACAGTCCGATTGCTTCCTTTCAGTCGTTACAACACTTCTCGTATTTGCTTGCGAAGTAGATACATAGCCCTCAACTACTGAAACTGAATTTATAACAGAAATTATTAAAAATATAACATGTCCATGCATTGTCAGATATACATACTGTATCTTAAGCCAGCTGAAATAGTATCTGACGAAGTAGAAACATATACACATTATTCGTAAGATTTGAAATGTCATTTGCCGCATATGAAAATATTAGTTCATGGCATTGTCATTGTTCCAATATCCGACTTATATTAACTAAATATCTCAGTAGTGATTACTATAAACGTATTTCATTTGAAATTAATTGAAGTAATGTCATTGTTTCGAATACTAACTGAAATCGAAAATAACATGAAAGTGTTACCAGTCTTTTCGATAACCTTCCAAAATTCATCTGTATAAATAGCGACCTCTAACGTGATGTTTTCAAATTCTGGAATCTCTTTCACCGCTGCCTCTAGTGGCTGCACTTGTTCATTCAGCTTTCCACTGATGCAATCTCGAAACAAGTTCACCAAGTGTTTCAATGACAAGCATCTGACCCGCAATAAAACGCATTTACTTTCAGTGCTTGTGATTGACCGCCCATTTGAAAAAAATGTCTTCACAGCCTGATCCACTGCTTCCCTCAGTTTGTGAAAGGACTCGTTTGACATTTCATCTGCGAGTGTAGTTTGCTTATTTATATTCTCGTCTATGAGCTTTTGCAAGCATTCGGATAAACGCTTCTCCTTTTCTGTATTGCAGTTTTTCACCAATATTACAACATCAGTTTCTGTAAGAAAGATTATAACTAAATGAGTTTTCATTCTATGAGTTGTACTAAATCATCACCATTATAAAAATGACACAATGTATTGCACTCGGAACTAAATATGAAAAAGATCATTTTCTTTTCAGTTATGCATATGTAAAGTCAAAACTTATATCATAAGTAAAATTAAAATTACACTGTCATGTAAAGTCTCAAAATGATTATGATTTTGATTTTCATCCATGTGGATTCGAGTTTTTATCACTGAGGTTTCGAGTGATTAAAAGTGGTGTTGTATTTAAAATTGTAAAATCTATACTTTTAAATTTTTGACGCATGACAGTACAATTAAAATTTTTATATTTTCTTTCGAAAATTTAATTCAACAATCAAATATTGTTCTTGAGAATTTCAAATCGTTTTTTCAATACATAGTGCTTCAAAGTGTATCAATGCATGCGTATATGCGTTGATGTATTTTATAATTATGTTTCTCTGCATTTGCATTCTGAAAACTCACTCGAGACATTGGCTGTATTTGAGTTTTCAGAATGCAGATATAACCAAACACCTAATAATTATTTTTTTTTTGCATTTAATATTCTTGCTTTATGTTTTTTGATTCACAATGATACTTTTTTTATAGTTTTCAAGTCTCTACTAACCGAAAAGAAAACACTACACTGTCGTTTTTCAAACCAAGTTAACATAACCTTATCTTTGTTATATGCTTGAATATATAATGATATTCCTGATTAAGTGTGCAAATCCGGACGATTTTCAAACTCGTCTACCGTTTACTTTTAAGTTTTTCTACTGAAATAGTTTGAACCATTTCTTGAAATAATTTAGTATTGTTCGTCGCGAAATGAAAGTTTCTGACGGACGTTTTGCTTGATGGTCGTGTAGAAGGGTTTCCAGCATTACTGATCACGGGAATTTCCTGATATTTCCTAAAACATTTTCCAACTTTATATAATAAATACATAAATCATTAAAAGGTATGAATGGCAACCTCGTTAACAGACCCAATTAAAGCAAATTTGTTTTTTTTTTATTTGCATGTGTTGTTGGCTTGTAAAGGATCTTTTGGGTTAAATTATCTTTCAAAACAACAATTTTACATGCGGCCTAAATTATAACCACTGTATCTAGCTTTATGCTAAAATATATGTTAACGCCGATACCAGGAAGTATGAAATGTGATGTACATTTCAACCGACAAAAGCTGTACCTTTAATTGTGTTAAAACGTACAAACTGCGAATCGTCTTATTACGGAATACGGAATTCCATAAACGACAGCCTACTGCCAGCTGTCAACTGCTACCTGCCAACTGCTTACTGCCAACTGATAGCTGTCTACTGCTAGCTGTCAGCTGCTACCTGCCAATCGCTTACTACCAACTGCTAGCTGCCTACTGCTAGCTGTTAACTGCCTACTGCCAGCTGTCAACTGCTAGCTGCCTACTGCCAGCTGTCAACTGCTACCAGCCAACTGCCAACTACTTTATAATGTCCCATTGTCGCGCTAAGTCTTGGCAAAAAATATTGCAGTAAAATTGAGTGTCGTTTTTCATTGTCTAGTGTCGTATGCCGTGTCGTGTGTCGCGTTAAGTTGTCGTGTGTCGCCCTAAGAACGCGACCCACGACATTTAACGCGACAAACGACAATGTACAACGACACTCGACATTATATCACGCAAATGTCATGGAATTGTTGACTGTCGACTTAAATTGCTTAACCACGACACAGGACATTCAACGCGACACACGAGAACGAGCAACGACACACGACAGTCTATCGCGCAAATATCGCAGAAATATTGCATGTCGAAGTTATTTTGGTCAAATGTTGTTAATATACTTTTTTTCAAAAATTGGTCATTTTTAATCAAATATTATGACAAAAGTACTTAAGGTCGTACAAGGTCACCGGGAAGTGTTCGAACATACATAACATGACTATTTTGACTATATCTGAGAGGTTTTCGATAAAGTTCGAGCATTTATGACCAAAATATATACCCATATCATATATGGCTGTGTAGGTATGGGTTCTGGCTATCAATTCAGACCATATTCAAGTACTTTGGATAGCTGTAGGGGTCGGGGCGGGACATGTAAGGTCACCATTTGGTCTTCTAAGTTCCTATTTTGACCATGTCTAAGAGGTTTTGAACCGGTTCGAGCCCCTTTGCCAAAATAATATATCTATATCATACATTTTCATGTAAGTGGGAGTCCTGGCTATTGACTGAGCCCCTTTGCCAAAGTAATATATCTATTTCATACATTTTCATGTAGGTGGGAGTCCTGGCTATTGGCTGAGGCCATGTTAAAGTACCTGGGGAAGCCCTAGAGGTCAGAGCAGGTCATATACGGCTACAACGTAGGTTTCGAAACGGCTTTTTTACCATGTCTGGAAGGTTTTCGACCCAGTTGGATCCCTTTTGACCTAAACTTGTGTCACTTTTATGGTCGACTAGGTACGGGTCCTGGCTACAGATTAAGACCATGTTCGAACACCTAGGTGAGCCATAGATGTCAAGGGAGGTAATACATGGAGGTACGGTATTGTAATTTAAACTGAATTTCAATGGATAATGACACTATGTTAGATATCGACCCTTGTTTGAGTCTCTGTAACCCAGGAACCTACCTATACCATATATGAATATGTTTCTAGATGTGTTAGCTTTACATTTAAGCTACTTACAAGTCCATATGGGTTCAGGACAGGTATCAGAAAATGACAAAATTTGTTATATTCGGTAGAGCGCTGGCCAAGACTAAGCTGGCCCGGCCCGGGGAGTCGTGAGAATTGCTCAAATGGTGTCGTTGGACTCAGTGAAAATAGTGCTTGAGTTTTCAGGACTACCTTCACTTCTCTGAAAAGTTCATATTTTGAGAATATTACCGGACTTTGACATATGACCTTTATCCCTAGCCGACCAGGTTCGAACCCGACTTGACCTGTTTCCTCTAGGTACTGGCTTGCCCTTTGTAACAATGTATCATTTATTTAAATCGGACATCAGGTTATGAAGATATGAACACGATAGAGACCACATTTTGCAATTGATATTTTATACATAACCTGTTTTGGCATAATATCTCTGTTCTTTTCGAAAACTGACTAGATCTCATCATGGGTTCTAGAGTAATGGCCCCTTAAAGAGCAAATATTGCTAGTTTTGGCTTGTGAACAAGATAGAGACCAAATTTATGACCCTGTCTTCATGAAACTTGGTCAGAATGTTTATCTTTATTCCACGGCCAAGTTTAACACGTGAGCGATATAGGGTCATCTTTACCCTCTTGTTTATATTACCTTTAACTAACATACCGCCAAAGTTCGCTTTAGCACTTGATTTTACTTTTAAGTTATCATTACTTATAAATGACAGTAATTTCAATTGAAACATAAATCTGGAGATATATTCCTTACATTGCATTTGTAAAATGATTTACATACAGTCATGATCTTTATCATGATTTAACACCAGTACATGAATTACTCATTGTATATAAAATGTCAAACTCCCTTTTTTAATTATTTAACAAACCGCATCTTGAAACTGAGTGAAAAATTTCGGATTCTTTGTTTTTATTTGCCATTATTTTTTATGAATGGTCATAACGACGGGAACTGTTTCTGTCTTTTTTGTTTTGGGGTTGGGGATGGGGGTAACGTCGAACCGACACAATAATAGGTCATATGGCGAGTCAGGTTTTTTTTAGAAATAACAATTATTTCGATATATCGTTGTTTGCGGCCATGGATCTATTTCACAAAAGTTCATAGACGTCATCCTATGTTCTAAGTATGGACTTCCATAATAAAAATATTTTCATAGAGTATAATTAATATCAATTTCAAAAGATGTGCTTGATACAACTGTCGTGATTTTGTTCTACTAGGGTTCTAGAAATAGCTTTGGAGATGGATAAGATGATTTGTTCTCTATTGAATATATTTACAGGTATTGATTACCCGTCTGAATAGTTAAAATAAATTTACTTCAAATTATTTTCGTGAAACACATTATATCTAAGCTCGAGCTTTGTCTAACGTAGGCATTGTGAAACGTTTCCCAGCAGTCTAGGACTCGATTTAGTTCAGTCACATGGTGAAAATAGCGTGCTATTTGTGCGTATTGTGGGAAAATGTATCAAAGTTTGTAGGACGTGCGGCTATGGTGTCTTATATTTAAGAAATAATCAAGGCCTTCCAGTGGTTGGTCGTCTAATTTATCACGGATCAGAGTTCAGATGCGTAGGAACTGAGCCAAGAGGACGTTAGCCCGATGAACAATGGTAAAATAGACGACAAACCACAAGAAAACCTTGACAGATTTCATTCTTGCATGGTCACTGGAATATTTCAATTATTATAGCAAGTTTGCTTGGTGTCATATATCCAAGTAGCAATAAACCAGTCGTATTGAGGCAATTTGACGTCATTATTGACGTCATAATGCTTTCTTGAAGGTCCGCGCGTCAACCGTGATTTATCGCAGAAAATACAGAGCTTTGCTTAACTAGCAATCAAACCTAGCCATGTTAGAATCATAAATAAAATAAAGATAGGAAAATTAAAATGTTCCACGTTATTTAAATGGCCGCCTTTTCACGGAAAATATAAAGAAAAGTGAGGATCAAACACGTTAATAAATATTTTTCTAGTACATATGTGTTTATATATTTTCTGGTCCATTTGGATCATGAAGTCCATTCAATGTTTTGGAGAACAGAGTTCTGCTTCAGCCGGTATTAGGGGACGTGATGATGTTCCACGTTACCTCTAATGGACAGACTCAATCAATCCGAGTCTTCTATTATTTTTGCTTGATTGCGTTCTGTGTTGCCAAATGATCTTCTTGTAGATTTTATTGTTCATCATTGTTTTTTTTTCCTTTTTTTACATTTTATTCATTTGAGGAGGTAGGTTACCTTAATATTTGTATGTGCGCATGTCTAACCGGAAGCTAACGTGACGATTTACGACGACGTTTAAGACAAACTAAATGTGTTTGTATATCCATTCTTCTGAAAACAAATCATGAACCTGTCTCTGGTCTGATGCTTTATGTTTTAATAATGCTGAAATAATGGATAAATTGCCGCAGAAACGCTTCAAAACAATGTTGCCTTAAAATGACGTCATTGACGTCATGACGTTACGTGTCAGTTACCGCGCAAAATTAATAGCTTTTATTTTGAAAGTACCTTTTAGTAAATCTATGCATTTTCTTTATTTGAACTATTTTCAAACAGCCATTATTTGTTGAGATATTTTTTATGAGTCTTTTGCTGTGAATAATAATCAATATTTTACTTCTCTTTTGGAGTTATATTGAAATGTTATGCGGAATGTAAGAAAATGGATGATGGTAACCAACGTTATTTGGAATATAGTTCGTTGAAAGGTTACTTTATACGGCCATTTTCAAATAAAGAACTAGCAGTTTGATTTGTTATACCTATTTTTCAGTTTCCGTTGATAATTTGTTACTTATATACTAAAATTAAGATCTAAAATTGTTCAAATTTCAGTAAAAATTGTGGTTTCTTGAATTGAATTGAATCGAAGCCCGTGACCTATATATCTAAATGTAAAATTCAAAAGCGTTGACACTGGTCTATTTAAGGAACACAGCTTCGGCTTTTTATTTTCATTTCAACAATATCCATGAGAATAATAGCAGCAGGCTGAACGACTTTTTCCATGAGAAATGCCAGACGAAGGGTACTACTGTAAGTATTTTAAGCTGTGGAACTTGTAAGAATAAATGCAAATAAGACATAAATATAACTTCCGTTAGAAATGACATGTTGTAAAGCTATAATAACAAGAAAGATCATTTTATTCAATATTTTTTTATAAGAAATTACGACAAAAAGCAAGATCTAAGCGATTTTAAACATCTCTGTTGCTATGGTTACTATAAACTTTAAGAAAAATAGGGCACCATGTAATGTGCTTGGTATTTTGCTTATAATATTACCCAAATATTCCATATTGTTCATTAACAGAATGTCACTGAAGCCGTCGAAAACCCCGTTTTTTTATACATAATTGTTTAAAAATGAGAAAAAATGCGTTACCATGGAAACACGAGCCCCGTGACATATGCATTTTAAGCGTATAATAGAAAGCTAACGCGCATACTAGTAAAATTATCAATTATGCAGACTTCAACGGATATCAATGAAACTAAAATACACTGAAAAAGTGTTAAATATCCGCATTTTCCTTCTTCTTTCAATATAAAATATCTTTGGAGGGTCATGTTCTTCAAACCTGGATAAAAAGTGAACTTAAAGGAACAGAGATAAACGAAATTGAGATTGTAGCAGCTAAAACATCATATTACACGAAATACAAAAAATTACTGCGGTTCAACTGATTTGAATTTACCCTGGTATCAAGGTAACCTACCTCCTTCTTATATATACACAGATTGCACATGTTATACATTTTAAACACTTACAGATATTGTATATTAACAATGTATGTTAGAAAAACGAATGAATAAACATACTGCATAACAATAAAATAATATAGCCAATATTAATACAGTGTGTAATCTGATAGAGTTTTTGTTTTATGATGTGGGGATAGAAAATTTGGAAAAAAAATATCCAAACTATTGTGAGCAAGAATGTTTGGAAAGTACAAGTTTTACGATATTATATTCTGCGTTTCTGCATATACATATACATTCGTATATAAATATAAGAGTTAAAGTTATAAAGTCATACTATTTTATGTTAAATATATCTATTTTGTCTTTCAAAGTTGATATTATTCGTTCAATACCAATACGCCGTGTTAGATAAAGTTTGAAATATTCAATTTCGGGTATATTTTGGTTATACTTTCATTACTTATAAAATATTTGGCTAATATCAAAATAAAGTTAACTATATATCGCCTCATTTGCACAAGCTGAAATGCTTGTATAGCTCTTTGCGTTGTGGTGTTAAATGTGTCAAAGGTTAATTAAATTGATCAGCTGACTACCTGGACAATAAACATGTATTCTTAATTAGCATTTGCAAGGTACCCGTATCAACATTTATTTCAAAGTGATCGAATATATTCAGCTCATTTAACACAGTATTCAACTTTGCTTACAAATTTCCCTCATATATACATTTTTTTTATTATTACACTGAACAATTCATGTCTAAGACCAATTTGTTCTTAATTTTCAGTACAATGATGTTTTCATCGAGAAAATAAAATACTACTTCATATTCATAGATTTGTGCCGCCAGTTTAATTTGGTGGCCATAATGAGAGCCCACTACCATAAAATATATGTCAAGGAATACACTAAGTAAATAAAATAGAAAAAAGTGGAAACTTCACAGGTCGTTCAACACGACAAAAACGAAAATGTTGCAGGCTCGGTTTGATTGAGCCTGTTCATGGACGGTAGTGGAAATGCATGCTACCGTCCACGCCCTCTAGCCCCTGGTTGAGCAGAACTCAACATTTACACATGCTAAAAGTACAAAAAGCAATTCAGAGACATCCGCAGATATATTCAAACGGCAGTGAACATGGAACCTTCAATGATACATGTGTTGAGGCGTGTAATTCCATGAAGAGCGGCGTTTGGTCCCCAGATAAAATAATGGGTTTGCCCCAAACGAGAAAACAATGGGCAGAACTTAACAAACTGGAATTTAGGAAAGGGATCTGAGGTTATACACATACATACCATACTGTGTAAATATGTTACGTTATTGTGATTTTTAGAAATATTTGGCAGGACTACAGAAAACGGCAGACAAGTCGGCCGTTTCAGATAATACAGCAACTTCCATTCAGATAATATACTAAGTTTGGTGCTTTTCTCATAAACGGCACGATTTTATGAAACTGAGTCACCCTATAGCTGCACTATTTAGGAGTACAATGCTCTGGTAAGTTTGCATGTAAATGAGAAATCGGGAAAGGGTCTATCTGGAATGCACGCCGCTTTGCACGGTCCTTTACTATGGATTCTTTAACCCTTGAATGGCACATGTTAATGTCTCTCACCATCATGTGACCATGTGATGTGGCACTTGGCAGGATGCTATAAATAGCAAGGTTTGGCTTTCTCTTAATATTTATCTGATATTATTTTGCAAAAATGTACTAATTTTGCCAGCCTTTTTTATTGTCTTTTTTTTACAAAACGTTTGTTTCAATTAGTTGTCATTGGCTTCGTACTTCGGTAACTTCAGTTTAAACTTAAAGCTGAAATCTGGAGGCGAATCCGACTCCCAGCTGAAACGTAACTACTAAGTGTCTTAATACATATTGTACGCCGCTTTACATAAGTTCGTTCCAAATTATTTTGGTACCTTTCCCGTTTTGTACTTAAGTTTATCAATACAATTTCTTGGGAGTTAAAAGCCAGTTTCATAAATGCTTGATTTATGTGCCCTTCCACCATTTAAAGACAGCGGCTGGGCCTATGCCTTTTTACTAGACTGCACTCTTGTTAAAATCCTGTCGAAGGACGGCCAGACGGACTGACAGACAACGCCATTTCATAATACGTCCTTTCTTGTCAAAATATTATGAAAAAAAAAACTTTCTTTAACTGCTTGAGGTGTTTAATCATAATCGTATTTATGTGTATCAGTATTGTTAACTAAATAATTTATACTAATTGTTTACTGTTACAGTGTACTAAACAGTATTAAATTCTTTTTTTATTTGTGTGAAAACTGATTGTGTCGTTCAGAACAATAAAAGCAAAACAAGATACTGACCTGGCAATTCTATAGCTGCTCCGTCAGTATTTTTTGTCTGCTCAACGATAATGTCCAGTTTATCAAGTATGGCCTTATGATCTGCAAACAAACCCGGAGAAAAATCACTAAAAGTAAACCGTCATAACTATATACATGTATCTCTAGTTTAAATTTACTTAACTTGTCATAGAGATTTATTAATATGATTTAAAAGTTCATCCAATAGCTAACAAGTAAAATATTGAAAAAATCAAATGAGCCTGAACATGTTATAGTTAATGTAAAAACCTAGAATGCTTGATAAAAAAAAATATTAAATAATCATAACAGTTTCTAGTCTGATAAAAGGCACTATGAATAATACTGTACGTGTGTCTACAGGACTAAGGGTAGTAATATGGTTAAATTGTGCTTGTGTAAAGTAGTCTAAAGATGTCAAAAGAACATAGATTCTAACTTGTCTAACTTTGTAAAAAAAAAAATTATATTTTGTATTGGAGGGTCGCTTTAAAACACTTTTTCACTGTCAGAATGCATTCTGCGTAAGATGTGACGGGTTTCATGTTTATACTCAAATGATATTTAGGTGAGTTATATGTGTACTTCTGGCAATCATAGAATCTTTATTTTATTCCTTTAATCACTTAAAAAGGATGTTTATAATTCCATTCATGAACATCGTGAATGAATTATCAAGGATGAAGCAGTCCAAATTTAGCCTGTCTCCAGTCATGTGAGATCAAGTAGAGTTTATCATAGATTCGAGGCACATTTGTATTTGTTTCTCATACATGTATTTTTGATAATGTGGCATTTGCTTTGTTTCAAATAAATAGTGTTACAAATAGATCAGAAGTACATTATTAATAGCACGAATTAAACTTGAGATACCTATAAAGTAAAAGCGGTGAATGTTAATATTTCACACTGAAGTTTGGTTTTGATTTGCATGCAAACTGTTTATAAGTTTTATAAATTTACATTTTGTACGTGGCATTTCAATCGACAAAATGTAAATTTGGGGATTCTCTGCTTTATCTTAGCTCTAAATGAATAGCATTGAGGTACACAACAGTTGCCTAAAACAGAAAGTAAATCTACCAAATCCCGCCCACACCAGACTTCTCAGGGCTTTGATTGTATTACGAAACCAAAAGTAGGGCTTTAATGCGCGGACAAGAAATATTATGCGAATTTTATGGTAGAAGACCACCACTTACTGGCACTTCACTAGGAACTATTCAACCCCTCATTCCTTTGTATTATTTCCTCAATTTGTGACCGAATTCTCATAAAAAGTATGTGTAGGAAAATGTGGTGTTCTGCAATGATACTATTTACAATCTAATGTGGTCCCTTTTTATATGAAACAAAGAAGGTTTTGAATTAGTGACCACCTCTAACCTAAACACGCCAATAGCAATAATTGCGATATGTTTCTGTTAGGCAATAACACTGATGTGCAATATAGACCTGCTTCATTGTTAAAAAAATAAAAAATGAAAATATTGTTTGGCCTAAAATGAGTAAATGACAAACATCATACCATCAAACGCATTTTGGTAGCCTAAGTTATTCGTTATCAAAATAAAATTGCACATGATAATAATTATATACTGTGCTTTATATCCTTTTAAGAATAAGCTGATACGTTTTACAATTATTTATGGTCTGGCGTCATGACCTTACAATTTAGGTAAGATGGCTAGTTTCATCGTTAAACAGAGAAAATACTAAAGTGTGCATCCGAACATAATGTGAGCAAACACAGCCGACCAACAATCCATCTTGACTGTTTATACCTAAATCCTACGCAGAGCTTCAATGGGCAAATAAGGCCTTCCCATTTACACAAAAAAAAATTATATAAAACGCATATCTAACTCAATGTGCAATTGCTGATACCGAAACATCTAAACGACTTCGTGCTGAACAAACGTTGAACACCGGTGGATGAAATTATATGGACAAGCTTTACAAGTAGAACATAGTTTTGCGATACGTAATTTATGAAAATTTCAACAAATATTTTGTGATACTTAACCAATGTAAAAATGTAAATATTCAAGATTCTTGTTTAAGGTCTTTGGTAGGTTCCGCTCGTGCGGAGTTTTGAGCTTTTATTCATCATACACTATTCTTCTCCAGAATATAGTCACATGTATGAAGATGTTCAGAAGAAGTAGGTGTAGCTTTCCAGAGACGAATTTACACTTTATATATTTCCTTCGTACTGAAGTTCAACCGCTGTGTTTGAAAAAATAAAGTATGTTACATATAACATATAGTAGTTTGACAGTCTGTTGTATATTTTGCGAAAAGTACTGATGTTTTTTCCACAAAATTAATTATGATTTATGGTATAACATTTGGGTCGAAAGTCTGCTTTACCTACCATATTCTAACCGCTGATGAATTAATTATGATCTCTGAGTTACATTAATAATCACAAAATAAATATCACTCAGACAAAATAAAAAAAAAAAAACTTAAAGCGACTAACCCACACATTGTGAATTGTGATTTTTAAAATAATTCATCACCGAAAGGCAAAATGCGCCACTTTTTCATACATCTACATGACACTTAATGGGTGATAAGTTTCTAGTTTCCAGATTTACGGGAACATTCGAGTTTTCGCAGTTTTTCTCACGCATTTTTATAAACCGTTGCAACGCTTTATTTTGTAAACCTTGATATAAATATAGAACGAGACGCGACAGAATTTTATGACACTTTCATCACGTGGGCATCAAACCATATACTTCGCATGCGTATATTTTGCTTCCGTTACTAATTATATAGCGGATACGTATTTACAGGTATCGCACAGTAATGTGTCGTTTTTGATTAAAAAAAACAACAATCAGTAGCACTCTCATTTAAAGTAAAGATATACGCTGAATAACATAGTTGGCTTGATGGCGCAGTAGGTTGATTGGAAGTATACATGTTCATTTTATAGTGATAGTTTTGACGGTTCGAACCTTGCATTCGACCAACAATTTTTTTTTGCATTACATACTTTGTGTAAGTTTGTTTTCCCTGGTTTCGAATTCATTGTTTTATTTCTTATTTTCGCATAAAATCGCTAGTATCTTTAACTCAGTCGATACTGAAATTATGATCGGACAATGCTTTTATTAAAGTGAAGTGTAAGATTGAACTAACCCGTACAGGTTAAAAAATATCACAGGAAAGCTTGAAATGCATAAGACCATATTAAGGCGGAATTACGTGTCAATAGTGATGTATATATTAAAATTAAAATTTAACGGGTCTGGAAATCGAACTCCCAACGAAAAATTGTGCTACGAATACCGTAACCGCTCGGCCAACGAGAAATCACTGACTGCCTCGTAAACGTATTGACACTCATTAATCTTCGCCAATATTTTTGGGGATTTTCGTTAGTTTACGCAATATTTGTATCCTGAAAATATCTATATTACTGAAATAACCTTTATAAATAATCAATGACACGATAGCGTGGAGGTAAGGTGTCTGACTTCCATGCACGTTACCCCGAATTCAAAAACATCTCAGACCAATTTCTTTAAAATAATTCAGTGTAATTTTAAGTTATCGATATTGCTTTTATTCTTACAACATTAACGTAACATATTTCACAAATTCTGACTGTTATTTCTTGTATTATTGACTTTCTTGAAACGCTGGTGACAAATACTTTGTCTTTTTATTTGAGAAACTTTTACAGATTTTTATTCATTTTGTTCCACAACGATTAACTAGACTATAAGTGTATTTCTTTAAAGAAATGGACCATAAAGTTTAATCTGATACGAGTGGCAATTTTTCTACTTGTAAAGGTTGCAGATAAAATTTGAAAAAATAAGATCAGATGCAGGACTCGAACCAACAATTCCTAGATTGTCAGGTAGACGTTTTGTCAACAGAGCTACTTGCACATGCGATATTAGTTATAAAGAAATATATATGCAATGGTTATATCGCTACATCGGTATTAAGCTTCGGACACCGAGAATTAATTTACGCAAAGATACGGAATATTCTTGAGTGCAAGGTCAATACTTACGGACAATAATGTACTGACTTCATTTTATATTATTGTTTTCTTTGGTTACATTTTCAAAACGCCATAACACTACGCGATACCTATACTTCTGCGCTCAATTGATTATCAAAACTTATCATGTTCTCACTGTCACCTGATGTTTGCAAGGTGCTCGCTTAATATATTTATTATCGATGGGTATAGTGCGTTTTATTTGAACTGGCGGGGCGGAGTTAATCTCTGGCTAATGCAAATGATGGTAATCTAAAAATAAACGAGCAAAATAGGTAGAGCTACGATGGGTACAGTGTAAGGTAAATGGCCAGTGAATAAAAAATCAGGTTGCCGAATATACTACATATATCCTGCACAATATTTACATTAAAAAACCGGAAAAGTGGACAATTACGCAAAACTGCCGTTTCAAGCATATTCTTCCATATTATAGTAGAAGGTATAACACGTTTGCTTTGATTTAAGGCTATAGTTATTATCTACGTTTCAAAAATGTTTGGCCACAGACAATGGTACTTTTATAATATTATGGTACGTATTAGGGTCCAAAATTGGCAAATATACCCTGTCACAACTCTGGGTTGCTTACTTTGGTCTATAAACTCTACGAGAAAGATTCTTTTGTATGCAGTTTTTGCATGTCATTGTATAGGTGACATGTACAAAAACAATTAAGCAAAAATATTTGAGCAGTTTAGAAACATAAAAAAACATTATTTTAGCGATATTGTCTTGTCACAGAAATCTCTGTGAACTACGTTACCATTTTGAGCTGAACATTTAAAAATTAATGCGTATATAGATATGTACTATGATCAGTGTCGAAGACAGTCGAGACATAGAAAAGGTACAATAAGAAATTATTTCGTTCATATGTTTTGATAAAATTTCAAAACGATCCCCTTAAAATCGATACCCCGTTAATTTTACATTATTTTGTGAACTACGTTACCATACATTACTGCTATATGCAATAAAATCAAAGGTATGCCTATTTCTCACTAAATACATATTAGTAAACAGTATTATATTAAAGCAAAAATGTTTTACTGTGCATCATGTTTATTAAGTCAGACAGACTTAACCTATTTTTTGTAAACTACGTTACCGTGAACTACGTTACTATTAAATTAGCGAAATGTCTAATATTTAAACCTAGGACTAATTTCTTGGGGAGCAATACACATGGGGACTGACTACACTTCACGGTGTTCTGTGTAAACAAGGATGGTGCGTCCCGTCTGTGATTTCATCAAATAAAGTAACATAACAATCATATTTTAACCAGTCGTCGTTTAGTAACAGATCAAGTAAGTTAGCTAAATGATATATATAATTTTTCTACAGTTTCTGGTGGTAATATGACGACTTTGTGGTGTATTACTGCTATATTAAATGCAAACGTAAGTATAATACATGGAGAGCATGCTGGACATGGTAACGTAGTTCACAAAATGGTAACGTAGTTCACATCATTTAATTTGTCATCAGAATTGTTTTTATCATTTCAAAAAATGGCGTTGCATTGTTGTTTCATAGACTTTAACAGACTTAAACATTATGTCACATGTTTAACGTGTATTTCTATCATAAGCAAGGATATAGTTCTTACAAATAAGCATTTTTGTGAACTACGTTACCAAATACACATACTACTCGACATAAGCTTCATGTCCTTTTCGTTCAATTTTCTTTTAATTGAGTTACATCTAGTTCATATTCCTTTACTTTAACTGTTTATACTTTTATTTGTAATATTAAGCGTAAAGCAGCACTTAGCGCACACTTGATCAAAACACTCTCAACTGAAATCCTTATACATAAATGTTGGTTACACTTCTTACTAGTTATATAGTCAGCATTAGCTATGCCCCCATACATTCCTGTTTTTATTGTGATCTCTAGTCAATATTCGTTAACTGTGGTAACTGTACGTTTATTCTGAATAAATATGGCAGGATTCTTTACATCACAGCTAATCCAATTATTAATAAGTGGATTCATAAATTTCATAATCCACTTTTCTTAAAATACTGTAAAGTAAGAATTTGTGAAAATATAAGATGTATAAAATTACTGTATTGCAATATAAAATTGTGAAGAAAGTATTTGGCTTTAGTTATAAAAAAAATATGTAACATAAATTAACAACAACGTCACATTTAAAGTTTGCAAACTATAGAATGGTGAACTACGTTACCAAACACCATTTATTTTTGTGTCAACGTGTATTGTAGATTTTGCTTCTTTTAAATTCAAGTCTTGGATTATTCATGAAATGAAGTCATAATACCTATAATTAAATGTATTGTCCTGTATTGAAACATTATTTTGCCATCCTCAGTTAAACTTCGAAATAAGATATTTAGAAAATGTTGTAAAACAGAGATTTTTTTAAACAGACACATTTTAAAATGCAAAAAAAAAAATCTGACAAAATATATGTCTGTGGTAAATATGTTCTCTTAAACAGTTTTTTATTGTTTCAGTAAAATGTTAGAAAAAAAAAGTCGAGTTTTTTATGTTATTCTAGTGGTCATACAGGTATAATGAATGTATCCACTCACTATGTAACGTAGTTCACATAACTAAATTGGTATGTACAATGCTGTTTCAAAAGAAATATTTTGCCAGTATTTGCAATTTTTTAAATGCTAAATTGGGTAGCAACAAGGAATAATCTGACGAAACTAAACGCAAAAATAGCTGATTTATGAAAAAAAAATACTCAACAGATTTTCTCAAAAATTGTCCATATTTCTGGTTTTTTGATGAATAATGCAATGGACCATCGCAAAACCACGCCCCGCCAGGTCGATTAAAATGGACTATATACAACTTTAAAGGTGGATTTGGTCGTCAGTTATCCGCTTATTCTGTTGCTGAAGTGAAAGCACCGTCTGTAAAAATTAAAAGTAATCAAAAACAGCTGGATTTTAACTGTAAATTGTTAACGCTCGTTAAGAAGCTGTGTGCCTCCACCGCTCAGTCATAGGACGAAGGAGGTTGATAATTTCTTACAGAAACAAACTCATTAAACTTGCGCATAAGAAAAGCTGGATTGTCGTTGATTTATACGAGGAGAACGAGCTCGCGGACAATGCTGAAGATAGCAAACGTATCAGGGAGGCAGAAAAATCAGCTATGCTCATTCTCAAAAAGGAAAGCAGTCAACTCTATCCCTTGCCAGCGGCTCCTGTCGTTCCTGCCATGGCTACTGTTTCTAACATGTACAACATTAGACAGCTTTTTGGCAATTTTCTTCTCCACGCCGGGTTCCCATCCAACACGTTCTGGCGTCCAAGAGGTTCGAGGTCATCCGACTAAGATTTTACGTGCGGGAAATTTGGCCACTTCCCATCTCAATGCCAACACGAAGTCTACAACTGAGGAGTCCAGCCTGACGGAAATCCATCACCTCCTGATCAGACGCTTTCGGGAAACAGTGATCAGAATCAATCCTCATTTCAAGTTTCAAAGTTGAGTATGCCTTGAACTTGTTTGATTTTTATTCATATACATTCACGGCTGGTAAACAACAGAGCTACCTCTTGCAGATGTATATGGTAAATCGCTCTGTCGCATCTTCCGAGCTAGTGCATGTCGCGAGTGTCATCATATTTTTTGCATTTTTACAAGCATTGTATCGAATATCAAAAAAATCGAGGAATTGTAGACGATGTAGATATGATCTAACATTACAGAGAACTTAAAGTTTGCTAATTTATTCTTGATTTGTGGTCGTGGTGATGTTTACCATCAAGTTGATTCAGTAGTGAATTTGGCCGTTTCGTCATGAAAGCACTTCCATTGTCAAATATTTGCATTTTTACTGATATTAAGAAGCAAACTGAGTAGGCGTGAGATAGCTGTAAGGTGTACAGTGTATTTGGAAATCAAATATGTATCGCAAATGGCTTGGGAATAAAAATATTCACCTTTCATTGTGAGAGACAGCTCTCTCCTGAAGGAGATAGTCACTACGCCAAGGAAATAGCTCTGTGTTCATTAACAGTTTTGAGCAGCGTTAAATGTAACAGGATAGTAGTTATGTCCAGTTATGAGATACAATTCAATTATCACGTTTTTATATTTATACAGTATTTGTATAATACATATTGCTTTATATTTTCTTATATAGATGGAAGACAAATGATTTCAGACACACTGTGAAATAGTCAGGGGGATCAGAGTCAAAGCCCATGATCAACAGATCTGCATTCTCACTATTGACCTAATCGGTCGGGCTATATTTTCTTAGAATCGGCATGTGCTACTTTTTCTATAAAATAAATATATTCAGTAAGAGAAAATGTAATACGTGAAATTATCTTGTGAAAAGCAAGGGTTACCTTATTTTTATGATGACAACTTTAGTGGCAGTGGCTCTGAAACTAGTTTACACTACGTATTACACTTGTAAAATCAAATCTGAATATAATGATGCCATAATTACTTTGCGTGAGGACACGGCCAGTTTGTTTGTACGTATCGGTAAATAAATGTACTTTGTACAAATATCAGGGTCGCTGTGACTTCATCATTGTACGAGCACGTTCAAATGCACTTGTGAATCTAAAATCTGAAGTTTTAAACAGTCATCTGATTTATCAGCTAAATAATATTTAAAGGACAACTTTACGCAGAAGCTAATCATCGTGCATTTAGTGTGTGAACAATGTACTCATTAAATTAGCAACCACAATTACACATACAATAACTGACAAAATGACTGAAATGATAGAATTCTATATTTAAAAACTAACTGTATAATTGGTGGCTATTTTAATTTCTTTCCATCTATCTTTTATCTCAACCAATCAGACGCGTTTGACAGAAAGGGACTGGTCTTCAGATTTTGTGTACGATTATCTTTCTTTAGAATTGAAATTTTGTCACATTATGATGTAAGAGAATTAGCATCATAAAAATGCGAAATAAAAAAAACAACACGCCCGAGCCGGTAATCATCCAGATAAACAATCTGATCAAATTTCATGAAGATCTGGTGTAAAATGCAGTCCTATTGCATACACAAGGTTTTTCTTTGATTTGACTTAGTGACCTAATGTTTGACCCCAGATGACCCATTTTCGAATTTGACCTAGATTTTATCAAGGCAATCATTCGGACCAATTTCATGAACATCAATTGAAAAATACAGCCTCTATCGCATACACAAGCTAAATGAAACTGAAACTGAAACTGAGTAATTTGATTAAACGCCTATTTTCATACAATGATATATTCAATGGCGTTGTACGTAATAATAATAATAGTAATAATAGTTATTATAACAATATTAATAATGACAATAATAATAATTACAGCCTTATTGTTACAAACAGTCATGACCGCACCCCTCCCCGTGAGGTCATTTTACCCCTTTTGCCAATACCAGTGCTGAAAGCATCTGGTACGCCCAGACGAGCTGCATATAGAGGTTCAAACTCCCCGGTTAATGGAGCCATCATATACTATTTGAGAAAGAAATACTACACACTACCCTACCCATAGAGCCTTACCAAAACAAACAAACCTTGGAGATATAAATGTTGAAATGTAAAACCTTCTACAAAAATTTAAGAACTATCACCGCTGTTTTTGCATGATAAACAGTTATCAAAAATTTAAAACAATGCCGCGAAATCTCTGAAATACAGTGTCTTAAGATTGTTTTTGGAATGTGTCAAGTGATTTACTTTTGTTCTAATGGCAGTTCATTCCAAAGTTTTGGACCAATAGTACAGAAACTTCTATCATTGAATGTTTTGCACTTGTTGTGTGGAACAACATAGCGGCATTCAGAATTTTCAGACGATCTCAAACCTTGTCTACTAGGAATATACTCTGTAAGCAATTCTGTTAAATACAGAGGTGCTCTGCCAGTGTGACAGCTATACATGAATGAAAGTATCTTTAACTCAATTCTTGCTTTCACCGGCAACCAATGTAAGTGGTACAATGCTTGTTTAGAACTGTCAGATTTCCTCCTGTTAAGGACAAGTTTTGCGCACATGTTTTGAATACGTTGCATCTTACGCACCTCACAGTTAGCTACACCATACAGTATGACATTGCAATAATCCAGATGTGAAATAACTAGAGACAAAACTAAAATTTCAGTAGCTGCTTTTATTAAGTATTTTCGGATGTTCTTAATTCGTAAGTAATTCAACATGGCTGTACGACATTTGCAATTTACATGATCTTTAAAGTTCAAGGTTTCGTCAAGAAATGCACCGAGATATCTAATTGTGCTTTCACGTTTGACATCATCACCAGCAATGTTAATGGAATTTGTTAAACAGTTGTTCAATTGAGGTCTGCTGCCTTATGAAAAATCTTTATCAAAATAATACTTGGCAAATTCATACATATGTATATCAAATGGAACAGTGCCTGTATATTATTTCGAAAGAGGACAAACCAACGAAAATATTGTAAACTTTTCAATATAACATTAAAATTATGAACACAGAGCTTTCTTACGGAAACACAGCTATCTCCTTGGCGACATGACTATCTCCTCCACGACAGAGCTGTCTCTCATAACAAAAGGTGAATATTTTTACTCCAAAACCATTTTCGGTACATGTTTTACTTCCAAATACATTGTATACTTTACAGCTATCTCACGCCTACTCGGTTTGCTTCTTAATATCAGTTAAAATGCAAATATTTGACAATGAAAGTGCTTTCATGACGAACTGGCCAAATTCACTGCTAAATCAGCTTGCTGGTAAACATCACCACGACCACAAATCAAGAATAAATTAGCAAACTTTAAGTTCTCTGTAAAGTTAAATCATGTCTACATCGCCTACCATTCCCCGATTTTTGATATTCGATACAATGCTTGTAAAAATGCAAAAAAAAATATGATGACACTCACTTTTGTTGACGTTCTTTTATCGCGACCCGCACTAGCTCAGAAGATGCGACAGAGCGATTTATCGTATACCTCTGCAAGAGGTAGGTCTGTTGTTTACCAGGCGTGACATTGTAATGAGCATAAAGAATATTTTGAATTTCAAGAAAGTCAGTCCTTATCTAACGTATCTGAATATGTAAAGGACAGACTTAAGAAAAATTTAGATTTTCTGGAAAGATATTAATGGAAGAGCTTATATTATCGATTTAAATAAAAACGGCTATAAGATTCCTTTTATACATACGCCTGATCCAGTCATTCTTAGAAATAACAAGTCTGCATTCAAAGAAACCGTACGTCAAAGAAATTTAGAAACAGAACAATGTTTGGGTCTAGAAAAATTCAAGGCACTGTTCTCGTCATAAAATTTAGATACAAGGTTTTAAATCCGATGCATTTAATTCAAATAGTCTAATACTCTTCTTATCTTATACAAAGGACTTCGGACACTTTCTATATGAATTTGCCTACTCCAAGAGTGAAAAATAAACCACTAAGTAATAAATATTTAATTACAAATACCATCAAAATACATATTTGAGACTATTTCTCAAAGTCAAATTTTCAATATTTGTTTCATAAAACGATGATTTTTTGCTCTAAATAGAATTACGTACCCAGTTATATACATATAAAAGCTATTTTCCTTTATACAACATTGTCCCCCCCCCCCCCCCCCCCCCCCCCCCTCGCATGCATCAAAACCATATTTGGCCAGCATATGTAGATATTAATTATACTCAGTGGAGACAGTACATTTTAGCAAAAAATATAACTACAGGGTGTTCCCAAATGTAAACCAACCAATACTTTTTATATTCATTTTAAATAATTTGATAGTCACATATTTTTACAACTGTTTGTAACTCAAATAACATACAAATATTTGCAGAGCGTACACATAGGTATGTTATACATGTATATTGTATAATAGTGAGAGAAGCAAATACTGTGAATTCATTATTATTTCTTGGGTTAAATTTTCATAGGCTTATCCTGGTGTTTGTTTCAGTAGATTGGCAAGTGTGCGCTGTAAAATACTAGCAACACACCAGACAATCTTCTGCATGCCCTCTCGCGACACGCACGCCACTAGCGATGAGGAAGTTATTTGCTTTCCATTTCTTTTATTTATTTATTTTTTTTTTTTTTGTATTTTTTTAAATGTATTTTTCATTTCTTTATTGTTTCATCTTTTTCTGTGCGTTTATATTTATTTCTTTTAGACACATACTAAATGTCAAACGCATTCATTACTTCATGTTCTTCCTTTTGTGAAAACTGAATTAAATTTGTTCTTTGTGGCGGACTAGGCCTAAACACCATAATAAAGAGGCAATATGTGCACAGCAGTTAATCTGATCCTGACTATAGTCTATCTAACAGAAATAACGCTTGGCATTAATAGGCTGTGATGCATAGGTCAAGAACAGTGGCTTATTGGCAGGTCACATTCAGTGTGATGCCACGAAAGTGATGAGTCAAGTCGCTTTCCATGCAGATGGCATATACAAATACGGCTAGACTCGGAAAAGAACTGAAAGGTCCAGCCGAGTTTCAGGTGGAATTTTTATGCAGCGACCTGCCCACTTTAGCCCTACAAATGACAAATTACGAATGTGCTTTGCCCGCAACTTCAGCCCAAATTTTCACAACATTATCTTTAGCAGGGTTGCAGTCAGACTCATCCTGAGTTTACTTTTTCCGATACAGCTTCCTTATGCAAGCCCCACAAAGAACTGTCATTTCGGATACAACTATTATTACATGTTTAAGCCAGATATTGTCTGCGCCACTAGTACTTATCCCCAGCGAGAACCCACCCTACGGCCTTGATAAGATAGCTGCCTTTTCTTAGTATTAATGTTATACAGCACACACGTATCTGCCATCACTTATATCAGAGCTATACAGACATGTACATGTACTTAAATAACGTACTGAACCACTGTTACTGTTACAGTAATTAAACTGACCGATCACTTATACATGTATATCTGTAGCATTCCTATTCACACATGTAATGCATCAATAACTTTACATTACGAAAAGTGTATAGATAAGAAAGTAAAGTAAGTTTAAATCAAGTACAGTTTGTTTGCAAAAATATCGTTCTCTTTTTTATTTATTTATAGGATTTTAATCTTAAAATGTTATTTTTTTCCTTAAATAAACAGAATTTGCCATTTTTTCAGTTGGAATTCATATATTTGAAACTTCCGTAAAGCGACGACATTATATTTTTACGGAAATTTAACATTTTATTTTTTCAAAACAAATATACCCTGGCCAAAACATCTTGATAAGAACAGATACAAACCAGTTTCTGCTGTAATAAGTTAGCTAACACATTGGTTTATATGTGATTCGAAACGATTTGGGTATTTTTTTAAATACTTAGTGAGAATTTTGCATTCAAAATGTAAGCTAGAAGCATATGATAGTGTCCGAAGTCCTTCGTGTTTCGCGTTGACATTCGCTATAATAGATGTGGTTTTCCACTTTTAGCCTAAATCCCGTGATTCACACCTTTACATTTAGCTGTTCTTTATCTGATATAAATTGCTAGCATATAGGTTACGGCTGGGCATTTTTAGTCTGTGTTCAGACCGTATGTTTTGCTCATAGGAGGCAAATCCTGAGACTATTCAAATTTTGTATAATTATGTCCCTTTTCTTCAGAAATCAGAGCCAAGACTGATGAAGTATATAAAAAAAATATTTTTTCTAAAAAAAAAAGGATTATCTAGTCGGTAGCCAGTCTAGGCATTTTTGTTTATAGTGGTTAGTCAAACAATATAGTGGTTAGTCAAACACTTTTAATATGTATTACTTTTGGTCATAGAAATTAAGAATTTCTTTGGGATCTTAAGTCTACAAGTATAATTACATGCAATCGGGTTGGAAATGTGATGGGAGTTACATGAAATTATTCATTACTGAAATGAATTTTCATAGTACGTTTTCGTATAACCGTTGATGCGTAATATTTTTAGAAATAGAAGAGAGAATGGGCTTTAGTTGAGTCAAATAAAATATAGTTTCAAAGTCGAGTTGCATAGATTTTTTATTCTCTTATAAGTAAAGCTCATCGTAAGAAATCGGTGGAGAATTGTTTTCCCACGAGTGGCGCTCAGCCCAGGGAACAGAATCATTAATATAATAAAAAGTTTGAAAATTTTATCCCACGAGAGGCGCTCAGCCCGGGGGTTTGTAATTTTATGAACAGAATCATTAATATAATTAAAAGGTTTTGGGGTTTTTTGAAAATGTTTGAAAAGTTTATCCCAAGAAAGGCGCTCAGCCCGGGGGATTGTAATTTTATGACTTTGCAGAATGTTCACCAAGCGAATGTGTACAATAAGAACAACGCACGAAATATCAGCGGTTATATACTCATTCTATGAAGTAAATCAGTTCGTTTCTTTAATTATGTCTCACCCCCCCCCACCCCCCACCACGCCTCTGGGGGAGATGGGGGAGACATATTGTTTTTTCCCTGTCCGTTTGTCCGTCCTTCCGTCTGTACGTCACACTTCATTTCCGAGCAATAACTGGAGAACCATTTGACCTAGAACCTTCAAACTTCATAGGGTTGTAGGGCTGCTGGAGTAGACGACCCTATTGTTTTTGGGGTCACTCCGTCAAAGGTCAAGGTCACAGGGGCCTGAACATTGAAAACCATTTCCGATCAATAATTAGAGAACCATTTGACCCAGAAAGTTGAAACTTAACAGGATGATTGGTCATGAAGAGTAGATGAGTCCTATTGATTTTGGGGTCACTCTGTCAAAGGTCAAGGTCACAGGGGCCTGAACATAGAAAACCATTTCTGATCAATAACTAGAGAACCACTTGACTCAGAATGTTGAAACTTCAAAGGATGATTGGTCATGAAGAGTAGATAATCTCTATTGTTTTTGGGTCACTCCGTCAAAGGTCAAGGTCACAGGGACCTGAAAATTGAAAACCATTTCCGATCAATAACTAGAGAACCACTTAACCCAGAATGTTGAAACTTAACAGGATGATTAGTCATGAAGAGCAGATGACTTCTATTAATTTTGGGGTAACTCCGTCAAAGGTCAAGGTCACAGGTACCTGAATATTGACTATTTCCGATCAATAACTAGAGAACCACTTGACCCAGAATGTTGAAACTTAATAGGATGATTGGTCATGAAGAGCAGATGACTCCTATTGTTTTTGGGGTCATTCCGTCAAAGGTCAAGGTCACAGGGGCCTGAACATTATGAAAACCATTTCCGATCAATAACTAGAGAACCACTTGATGCAGAATGTTGAATCTTAATAGGATGATTGGTCATGAAGAGTAGATGATCCGTATTGTTTTTTGGGTCACTCTGTCAAAGGTCAAGGTCACAGGGGCCTGAACATGGAAAACGATTTTCGATCAATAACTAGAGAACCACTTGACCAAGAACGTTAAAACTTCAAAGCATGATTGGTCATGAAGAGTAGATGACCCCTATTGTTTTTTGGATCACTCCGTTAAAGGTCAAGGTCACAGGGACCTGAACATTGAAAACCATTTCCGATCAATAACTAGAGAATCACTTGACCCAGAATGTTGAAACTTTATAGGATGATCGGGCATGAAGAGCAGATGAGTCTTATTGATTTTGGAGTCACTCCGTCAAAGGTCAAGGTCACAGGGGCCTGAACATTGAAAACCATTTCTGATCAATAACTAGAGAACCACTTGACCCAGAATGTTGAAACTTCATAGGATGATTGGTCATGAAAAGTGGATGACTCCTATTGCTTTTGGGGTCACTCCTTCAAAGGTGAAGGTCACAAGGGCCTGAACATTGAAAACTATTTCCGATCAATAACTAGAGAAACACTTGTTCCTGAATGTTGAAACTTCATAGAATGTTGGTCATTTAGAGTAGATGACCCCTATTGTTTTTGGGGTCACTCCGTCGAAGGTCAAGGTCACAGGGGCCTGAACATTGAAAACCATTTCCGATCAATAACTTGAGTACCACTTGACCCAGAATGTTAAAACTTCATAAGATGATTGTTCATGCAAAGTAGATGACCCCTATTGTTTTTGGGGTCACTCCGTTAAAGGTCAAGGTCACAGGGGCCTGAACATTGATAACCATTTCCGATCAATAACTTCAGAACCTCTTGATCCAGAATGTTGAAACTTCATAGGATGATTGAACATGCAGAGTAGATGACCCCTATCGATTTTGGGGTCACTCTGTTAAAGGTCCAGGTCACAGGAGCCTGAACATGGAAAACAATTTCCGATCAATAACTTGAGAACCACTTGACCCAGAATGTTGAAACTTCATAAGATGATTGAACATGCAGAGTAGATGATCCCTATTGATTTTGGGGTCAGTCTATTAAAGGTCAAGGTCACAGGGGCCTGGTCATGTAAAATCATTTCTGGAGAATAACTTGAGAACCACTTGACCTAGAATGTTGAAACTTAAAAGAATGATTGGACATGCAGAGTAGATGATCTCTATTTATTTTGAGTCACTTGATCAAAGGTCAAGGTCACAGGAGCCTATACAGTGACTTGAGAACCACTAGGCTAATAGTGTTGAAATTTAGCGGGATGACTGGACATGTAAAGTAGATGATCCCTATTGCAGCCAACCATCAGTGTCTCTTTGACTTTCGCTCCTATTGACTTCTTGCCTATAGGACTTTGCATTGGGGGAGACATGTGCTTTTATACAAAAGCAATTTCTAGTTTTTGCAGATACTTTAAAATTCGGGGTTCGGAAAGAGTTCCATAAGTTACTACCACAAGTTATTTCAAAACAATTAAAAGTCTCGTTCCTTAGGCAAAAGATTTATGTCGAGTCGTTTTAGATAGTAAATCCGAAAACACTACAAAATGCTACATATCTCAGTGTAATAAGTGGATTTCTTGTACTAGACAGATGAACAGAGATAGAATATATCCAGCTTTTGTTTTTCATGTTGTATTTTGATTCAAAGCGGATGTTCACCTTCCGTCATTGACCAAAAATATTTTGTTTTGAAGTGGATACATGATCTTTTGGAATCCAGAAATCCGTTCCATAGTTAAAATCGTAATTTCTTTACGGAAACTTTGTGGCGCTTCAGTTAAAAAAATCAGGATATCGATTGGTATCATTTAAGATCGTTAATGCTTGATGTACTAGGATTTGCCGGATTTTTCAGAATTTCCAAGGCGTGGTGGCGCCACATCAGTGCCATGAACAGCCTGTATATAAAAGAAATTAAGCATTTCCTGGAACTTGTGTTTGTGAGAGACTATCCGAATTTAATTCATCATAAGCAGACAGTAATATAAGTCATATATTGATTATTGTATTGCACTTATTCAAATTTACCAAGTTGCATCTATAAACATTTCTTACAAATATGGTTTTCGACAGATGGTAATTACTTATAATAATCCGTGTTTGCACTGCTTCTCAGTGGAGAAAATTAGGTGTCTACATTATGTTTCATTCCATAAAAAAAGCTCATGTAAATTCCGACTTCTACCTAATTAGTATATTTGCTTAATAGTATTGAAGTTAGATTTCAAACGTATCTTCGAAACTATATATATAAACAATATAATTTTAAAGTCAATTTCATGTTTTCCGTTCTTTACATTTTCGACGGCTCCCAGGCGACCTCAGGCCTAAATATAGTCCATTTTAATCGACCTGGTGGGGCGTGGTTTCGCGACGGTCCACTGCATTATTGTCCAGGATATGTAGTATATTCGGCAACCTGATTTCTTATTCACTGGCCATTTACCTTATACTGTAACCTTCGTAGCTCTACCTATTTTGCTCGTTTTTTTAGATTACCATCATTTGCATTAGCCAGAGATTAACTCCGCCCCAGATTATAGGCTTTATCCATTTCGTCCATATATGTCTTATCCTATGTATTATAATTTCAGAAAATTCCTTGGAAGTACCTACAAGCGAATTTCAGAATATTTATTGTAAAATTACCAGGACTGCGAACTAGATCGAAGCCACGCTGGAATAGTTATTGTTCTTATTTTGTCATATTGTAATATTTCACACCGTGTTTTAATGTGATCGTTTTTACTGTTTGCTTTTCAATTTTGGGAGCGTCTAGAATTTTATTTTATAACCCAATTTGGATTCAAAATTAGGGAATCGTCGGACAGTCGAACTTACTCGCCGCAGTTCCAAAGCATGGGAGTAAGGAATCCTCTTAAAGGATATGGCATTTTTCTGATGTCGCGCGTCCCCCTCCGAGGACGGAGTAGGGTTGTGTGCCCCGCTTTCTGCAGTCCGACTTTTGTTTCCAAAAATCTTTTGGTTCTGACAATAATGACAGTAAAAGAGTACCGAGTATAATTAATCTATTTATTAAAAGAAATAAGGTTCATTCAAGGTTTGGTTGTACTTAAGATCAAACTGATTTCATTCAGGCGTTTTATAGTATATGTATGTGATAAATGCTTTGTTATACCCCCCCCCCCACCCCCCCCCCCCCCCCCCCCCCAAACATTTTTGGCGGGGGGGTATATAGGAGGCAGTTTTGTCCCGTCGCGTCCCGTCGCGAAATCTATTATCTCAGTTATTACTAAATGGGTTTGATTCAAACCTAAAATAGATGTTCCACCTTATTACCCACATCATGTTACACAAGGTGCATAACTCTGACACCAACATTTCATGAATTATGCCCCCTTTTACTTAGAATCTAAGGTTAATTTTGAAGCATTTTCACTATATCACCGTTATTACTAAATGGATTTGTCAAACTTAAACTAGATGTTCCACCTTATCACCCGCATCATTTGACACAAGATACATAACTCTGACACCAATTTTTCATTAATTGTGACCCCTTTTACTTAGAATTTAAGGTTAATTTTGATGCATTTTCACTATATCTGTTATTACTAAATGAAATTGATTCAAACTTAAAATAGATGTTCCACCTCATCACCCACATCATGTGACACAAGATGCATATCTATGACAGCATTTTTTCATGAATTATTCCCCTTTTACTTAGCATTTAAGGTTAATTTTGAGGCATTTTCACTATATATCATTCTGTTTGGCTTAGAACCAAAGGGACTTAACCTTTTTTAACTTTTGTACTGAGTTAATTCCCCTAAAGTTCCAAGAATTGGTCTACTTTTAGAAATTCTATTTTTAGATTTTCAATATTTTAGGTATTTTTCTAACTTTTTTATTATTAGTCCTAGGTAAAAAGTAAAGACATTTTTCTGCGGTAACATGTGTCGGTAAGGCATTTTTTGTATTCATTTTTAGTGTATCTCTAATATTAGAGATTTTTATATTTACCTTATCCCTCATCCTGGGCACATGTACTAATATAAATTATAATATGTGCCGTGGAAGCCCAAGATGAAGTACTCCAAAGACGAGTAAAAATTTTCTTTAAGTACGTTTTATATTATTCTAAGTATTTTTAAAATTTCTTATGGTTGCCATTCTTCTGTGACAACCATATGGTGGGGGTATAAGTCACTCCTGTTACAGTTCTAGTTTAGAAATTGAGATTGTTAAGGCTGGGTTAATAAATAAGCGAACTCAGGCCTAAATATATACTGTTGTTTGTTGTTTATTTAAAGGTGTATGCTTGGAGGTTATAAATAATTTATGCTCGTTTGAGTGAAACGAATTAGAGCATAAAGGTTTTTATCAACCGGAAAACCCTTATCAGAAATTTTAGATGAATGATTTTATTATTAGGAAAACAACGATTTTGGACAGAATTCGATGAAAAAAACTTTGTTAGAACATTAAATATGCAACATAAAGGTGAATAAAGGTAAACGTTTGATTTTATTAATTCTCACACAACGATGTGTGGGTTAGTCGCTTTAAGAGAAAGAGAAAAAAGAAAAAAATACAACAGGGATAAAAGTAAACATGAATCATAAACGATTTTTCAACCGTACTCCTGCTGTCCCCTGAAGTACTGCCCTTTATTCTTACTTGATGTTTATCCTTGATTAATTGGACAAATATAAGAAACTTATCAAGTTTATCATCGGCATATACCTTTTTCATTATTTAAAATATTATAATTAAACGTAAACAGCAGATTTAAATATTTGGTGTCGCGTGTTCGCAAATCAATATTTATTTTATTTTATGTTAATAAATAAGTGATTTGATATTGGCCCTGTTTTTTGTCCTCGGGACAGTCGTATTGGCCCTCGGCCTCCGGCCTCGGGCCAATACGACTGCCCTCAGACAAATAATAGGGCCAGTATCAAATCACTTATTTCTTGACAATTTTATTAAATAACTCGTGTACTTAAAGGATTCCAAATTTAAACACTCAATTTATTAATTGTAACAAAGAACAACTCTAAAAAAACACAACATATTTTTCCAGACTTCCGCATTGATTAAGTGAATAAACGCTTGTATGTGATTTGGTGAAAATTTTACGTTGTAAATTTAGCACGCAGCGGTTACATACCACTAAATCGTATTTGTCTTTTTTTTTTTTTTTTGTTTGTTTGTTTGTTTTTTGTTGTTGTTTTTTGTTTTTTTTGTTTGTTTTTTGTTTTGTTTTGTAAGCTAAAACTATGAAAGTTCCGTGCTTAAACTGTCAACGTTAACTGACTTTAAAACAAAGTGGCTGCCGTTTCCGAACTTCCAGCTGCGAA
Organism: Mercenaria mercenaria; assembly: GCF_021730395.1. Classification (NCBI taxonomy): domain Eukaryota; kingdom Metazoa; phylum Mollusca; class Bivalvia; order Venerida; family Veneridae; genus Mercenaria; species Mercenaria mercenaria. Next base: position 47,061,480 of record NC_069363.1, on the reverse strand, counting down.
TCTATATCATTTTTTCGGCCCTGTCTAATTAGCCAGTCAAATTCCTTAAAATGCGGGCTTTATATCTATATCACTTTCCGGCCCGGGACCGCTGACTGATATAGATATTGGCACTGTTATAGAGGAGGCCTTTGTATTATTGCACGAGGCAAATGCTGTGTTTAAGGGCTAATAATTAATAGTTATTTAATAATTGAAAGAAATAAATTGTCAAAAACTATTAATAGCTTAATATCTACATTGAGGGAAGTGTGCAAAATACTACTGCAAAAAGATATACACGTTACCCTGTATGGTATGTATTCAAAGATAACATAATGTTTATCGCGTTGCCCTGTGTGATATTCAAAGATAACATTCTGTTTGCTTTGTTTGATATTGTAAATTGTTAACTCGTGTAATACATTAGATTTTATGACATGAGTTTCGTTTTGAAGAAGATTACGTATGAAAAAGCGCATTTGTCATTTAATATTTTCATATTCATGATGATTCAATGTGCTTTTTGTCGTAAAATATCAACGAAGTTTCACGTTCTTTAAGATACGATTAAGCGATATGGTTCGAATTTTTCACAAATATCAGAATAACAAATATCAATGGAGAATTATTTTTTTGTAAATAGCATGTAAGGAGGCCTTACCTTTAGTGTGTTCAGAAAGCACTTCCCTAATTTCTCCCTCCATTTGAAAAAATTTATATATTTCCTTATATGCATCGGAAAGAGAAAGTTCTCCATTTTTTGATGAATTCAGTATTCCTATGATTTCATCATCGAGATTACCGTCTCCTATTTTCTTCAGTGTTCTCCGAAATATGACCTCTAGTTTATTCATATTTAAATTATATTTCACATCATCTAGACTAGGTTCGCTCAAGTGACTTAGTTTGTTTCGAAGTTTCCGAAGTTCACGTACATCCACTCCCGTTTCTGGATCAAGTTCGCATGCCTCCAACAGAACATGACAAAACATACTCAAATCCCAGTGATTAAGATTTGTCTTATCTAAAATACCAGGAAAGTAAGTCTTTTCTTTCTTTCTGCCTGCGTCATTTGCAAGAATCTTGCCTTTGTTTGAAACTAAAAATTGATCGACTGTCCACGGCGATTGAATATAGTCCGTTGGAGTTAGTTCAGATACACGTATTTCGAACAACCGCCTTGTTAGTTTTGTTCCGCCCTTCATCAAGCTAATGACGAGACGAGCATGCTTTTCTGTCCCCGTTGTCGCCATGGTCTTTCGTCAGTGTATCTTGAAAACTACACAAACCTGCATTCGTTTTTGTTCGGTTGCCATAATCAAACTTATGTTTCTCTGTCTTTTATCGGGTCGCTGAGCTATTGTTTCAAGCAAAGAAAAATATACCACAGAACCTAAGAAATAAATATAAAAAAAAAAAAAAATAGACAAACTTTACCATATCAATATCGTTGCAAAAGAAGATATCTCGCCGCCATATTTGCTAGTTTAAGTTTATAAACAAATCTTTATTCACGAAAACACGAAATTGAATATATAAAATTACTAATAAGTGTTTCAAATTTAGCTACATTTAAAATTAACAAAAAAATATTAGCTTTATATTTACCAATCAACTCTATTCCTCGTTATATATGTTAATGATCATGCACTACCACAATATCGGACAAGTTGGTACATAAAAATAAACGAAAGGCGTGTCTAAATATAGTTCGTTTTCCGAAAATGAAATTGAGACAGTCTATCGATCTAAGGTATAATGTCACACGGACAAATAATACCGCTGGAAAAAATAACCCTGGTCGCTTTTTTCGTTCATTTCTATTTATATGAAGCCAATTGGACTATTTTGTTAAGGAAATATGACCTCTAGTTTATTATGTATGTATATGTATGTATATGCATGCATATATATTTATTCACATACACAGAGTAAAAGTAAGTGTATGCTAAATGCATATTGACTAACTTGTTTTGATTTTTATAATCTATTGTTTTAAATGGTGATTCTTCATATCTGCCAATGTATGTCTGTGATATTTAAGTTATTTGTTTGTCTTGTTTGTATTATGTACTGTGTCCTTAAATAAATAATAAATAAATAAATAAGGAATGGGATTGGCTTTTATTTACATCTTCTGGTCTGATTGAGAAATTCCCTGTTAGACAATAAGTTACCTACGCATGAAGTAGTTCCATGACCTCCGTAAATCAGAAATAGTGCAAGTCTGCAGAACTTTTAGAAATAGCTTTTGAAATACAATTTTATAAAAATTACATGCATTTAACTTATTTTAAGACATATCTGTCTTAATCTAAGATTCATAACAAAAACAAAGCGTATGAAGATGCGGAAACATAAAAATCCAAAGAGATTCCTACTCATCCTAGTCCAAAGAGTTTTCTTAACGCCCATTTGCGAAAGACGTTCGCATATTAGCCCCGCCTTTTTCGCATTTCTCATTACCTGTACCATACCATAGTTCAATACGTAATTTAGGATAAAAGTTGTATTTCCGTACTTTTCCGTACGGAAAAAGTCCGTGTTTTTCATTAACTTCAAATACTTGTAGAATATTCCAAACACAAGATATTTTAATTAAATAACTTTTATAAATTAAATCTAAACATTGTCTAAACAGATATATGATTTGTATATTTTTACCGCCGACGGTTTCGTCTGGGGACCGTCTCAAAATGTATCATTTTTCGTGAAAATATGCATACTTCTTCATATATTAAATAGAGGGGTGGGCCTTGTCAGAGGAGTCATATCTTCAGAACCTGATGTTCGATTTTAATAAATGATACCTTGTTGCAAAGGGCAAGCCAGTACCTAGAGAAAACAGGCCACGTCAGGTTCGAACCCGGTCGGCTAGGGGTCAAGGTCATAGGTCAAAATCCGGTAATATTTTCAAAATATGAACTTTTCAGAGCAGTCAAGGGAGTCCTGTTTTCGGCCTCTATCAAATTTTAATTTTCTTCTCTTTCCATCAGCAGGTAACTAGGTATTTCCCACACAAAAAGAATGTTTTCAGGTTTCTCTTTCAGTCTCCGCTGAACCCCCTTTTCCCCTCCGTGTTTATTAGGTTAAAGCCACTCTTCCAAGGCGTATTTAGATTTGTGGATTACCTCCCGTGAATACTCTTCAACAAGAAGAACACAACACAGTGCTTCAGGTTTATTTTTCGGTATGTTTAGGTTAAGTTTTGTGTTTTTGAGTGTGACTTTGTGCTGTATCTCATACAGCCAAAGTATTCTAGGCAGCAGTAGACCCTTTAGATGTGCTACAATGCTCTCGATAGCTAATCAGGTAGGTAAACTCGAAAGAAAATTCAAGAAGGTCACCAATAGAAATAGGAAACCCACAGACATGCCCTCCACAATAGTCCTTTTATGTTTACTCCTCCTTGCGCTATCCCGTGATATCGAGAGCAATCCAGGGCCTATTCAAGCTGAAGCTTACTTGGAAGGTAACTCAACCGTTTTCCCCTGTGGTAACTGTCAACTGCCTGTCACCTGGAGTTGCAAAGGCCTCCAGTGCGACATGTGTATGGTATGGTACCTTGCAGATTGCCAAAACGTTTCCGACTCCCTTTACGACATCCTCGAAGACTCATCAGCTGGGGTAGCAGTCTGGAAGTGCTCACTTTGTGAGAATATAAATGTCTCAAATGGTTCTGTCCCCAGCCTGGACTCATTCGAAACATCGAATCCCTTCGCCAACCTTGATAACTCAAACGTGAATGATATGTCTTTCTCGATGGCCCACAATTCCACTCCGAAGCGTCACCTCCCTCCCTTCCCTTCGTCACTTAAAGTCCAGTAATTAATTGCAGGTCAGTTGTAGACAAAAAACTTGAATTAAGTAATTTAGTAAATTCCACAAAGCCCGATATTATGATAGGTACAGAGTCCTGGCTTAAACCTAAGCATCGCACTAGTGGGGTATTTGACTCAGACCTAGATTACTCTATCTTCCGTCGCGACCGAATCAAGCAGGCAGGCGGAGGGGTCTTCATTGCAATTAGAAACTGTATCACAGCCCAAGAAATGCCCGAACTTCAGTCCGAGTGTGAGGACCTTTGAGTAAAGTTAGACCTGGTAGAAAATAAGTCCCTAGTTATTGGTGCTTATTACAAACCATATGAATTAGACATTGACAGTTTCGCAGAATTTACTAAATCCCTTGAAAAGGTTAATAAAAAGTTTTCAAATGTCTGGGTGGCCGGGGATCTTAACCTCCCAAAAATGGACTGGGACACCAGCAGTCCATCCCCTGAATGTAAGCACCCCACCTTCTACCGTCAGGTTATTGAAACATTTAATGATTCAAACCTAACCCAAATGATCAACTTACCAACTAGAGGAAATAATATTCTAGACTTGTTCCTTACTACAAACCCAACTCTAGTAAATCAGGTCAACAACATACCGGGCATCAGTGATCATAATATAGTAGAAACAAAAGTCAATACATCCGCAAGGATATGTTACCAGAAGCCTCGAAAAATTCCCTTGTATAAAAAAGCAAACTGGCAGGAAATAAAACAGTCATTAATTGACTACCACCAGGTTATGACCAATGAAGGTAAATACTCTGCACTAAACACAGAAGAGTTATGGGAAAATTTCTCAAATACCCTAAACAACCTTGCAGAAAAATGGAGTCTATCCAAACAGTCAACTATAAGAGATCACCTTCCATGGGTCAATCAGGACATTAAGAAACTAATCAGAATGAGGAACAGAGCTTTTTAAAAGGTTAAGAAAACTAGCTCATCTTTTGATCGAAAGAAATTTCTAGACTTAAAGCATCTAGTGCTGAAAAAGGTCAAAGAGGCCTATAGCCAGTATCTTGAGCACATCCTAAACTTGAACAACACTGATGCCTCACTCCCAAATAAACCAAATACTAAGAAACTGTACTCGCTCATTAAACACTCTAGACAGGAATCTTCCTTTATCCCTCCCCTTAAGTATGAAAATAAACTCCATCTGGATGATCAAGCTAAGACAACAGTACTGAACAAACAGTTTCAGTCTGTTTTTAGCCCCAAATCACCACTAAACCTCGCCTCGCTCAGCAAAATGAAACTAACTCCAGATGGAAATTCTGTCCCTACTATGCCAGTTATAATATTAGGATAGGCACAAATGGTATTAAGAAACTTCTCAACAACCTGAACCCCCATAAGGCCAGTGGTCCTGACAAAATCAAGCCCATAATACTTAAAACACTCTCTGTAGAACTATCCCCCATCCTTGAGGTCATATTCCAGAAATCCCTGGAGGAAGGATCACTTCCATCCCAGTGGAAATCCGCATATGTTGCCCCCATTTTTAAAAAAGGTGATAGGTCAAATCCAGTAAATTATAGGCCAATTTCATTAACATGTGTCCTATGCAAAGTTCTTGAACACATTGTTTCCTCATCTATTGTTAAGCACTTCACCAACCATGGTATTCTGTATGACTTACAGCATGGATTTAGGGAAAAAAGGTCATGCGTTACTCAGTTAGTTATGTTAGTAAATGATCTGGTCACTTCAGTCTACAATAAGAAACAGGTAGATTTTATACTACTAGATTTTAGTAAGGCTTTCTACAAGGTTAGCCATGAGAAAGTCCTTCTAAAAATGCACGAATATGGAGACAGAGGTAACGCACTAAGATGGGTCGAAGGCTTCTTAGATAATAGGATCCAATCAGTAGTCCTAATTTCCTAAATGGCACTACCTCTGATGCCATCCCAGTATCATCAGGTGTCCCACAGGGGTCTGTACTTGGTCCCCTGCTCTTCCTAGCTTACATAAATGACCTCCCACAAAACGTCAGTTCCAAAGTCCGTCTATTTGCAGATGACACGGCAATATATCTAACTTTGTCATCTGCAGACCAATCTGTCACTCTCCAAAATGACCTAAAAATTCTAGAAAAGTGGGAGTTGGAGTGGGATATGGAGTTCAACCCCTCCAAGTGTCAAGTGATCCACGCCACTAGAAGGAAACATCCTATCCCTACCCAGTATTACCTACATGGAGTCCAACTTGAATCAGTTAGCTCAGCTAAATACCTAGGCGTGGATATCTCAAATGACTTATCACGGGACAATCAGATAAACAGGTCAACCAAGAAAGCTAACCAAACCCTAGGGTTCTTACGAAGAAACATTAAGGTCAAATCCCAACCCATTAAGACCATTGCTTACCAGACTCTAGTCCGACCCCAGCTCGAATATGCCTCCGAGGTTTGGTCGCCCCACACCCAAATTCAAATTGACCAAATTGAACGCGTCCAAAGCAGAACCGCCCGTTGGATCAAGACCGACTACGGCCGTACTTCCAGTGTAACAGATATGCTACACTCCCTAAACCTTCGTCGACTGGATTTAAGGCGTATAGATTCTAGGTTATCATTCCTATAAGATTCATCATGATCTGGTTGCTATCCCAATCGTGGATTACCTGACCCCAATGACCCGATGTGTCCGCTATGGCCATTCCCTAAGTTATAGGTTAATTACTGCAACCACTGACTATTACAAGTTTTCTTATTTTCCGAGAACAGTGTACCATTGGAACCACCTTCCCCCCAGTGTCGCTCACCTCCCTACCCTAGAGCAGTTCAGTGCTGCAGTTTGCGGCCTTGAACATGCCTCGCCCTAGTTATCCTGCAAACTCAAGTTTTAACCTTTTTATATCACCAAAGTTATTTTTAGTTTCTTCCACAAATTTTTATCACTATATTCTTTCTCTTTTTGATTTTGACGCGCAAAACGTCTACGTTCCCGCAAGGGGTTTGACGTGAACGGAAGATAGATAGATAGATACCTATCTAATAATATAACATAGTGGTATATGCCGGGTTACGGGGATCCAGCCGGGTTAAAAAACGTCCAAATTTGATCAAAATAATGCTGTTTCGACTCCAACAGTCCTCCATATATTACATGTCCTGACCTCAGATGGTGTCAAATAAACCCGAATGTGATTTTGAACAGTTGCTAGGACCCGTACTAGTCAGACCATGTGTGGTAAGTGTATATGGGATGTCACAGAGGCTCGAACCAGGGTGTAAACCTGTTAAATTAGGTCTAAATACTGATTTTTCATTGTTTCTCCATATTTCACCTCCTGTGACCTTTAGGAGTTATCCTTTCACCTATCTTGAAATGTAGATAATATGTAGCTACAATATTAAGTACCATTTATTTGTAAAGGGGGCTGTTTGTCTTCTCATCAGATGAAATATCAATCAAAATAGGCCCATTTTTTCAAATATTTTCTTTACCGGACATCCATTTTTTATTCCCTGTGACATCATTTCGTGTCCTAGAAATCCGGTTATGGTCTTATTTTGTAGCTACGACATTTACCTACATTATATTTTAATCATAATGATATGTCTGGAGCACTGGACATAAAAAATTATAAAACCCGACCAAATTTTGATTTTTCTTTTCGTGGTTTTTTGTACATATTCATCAGGTCAAGGTCACTTCACCGAGGGTCCGAATTTATTCATCACTAATTTGTTTTAAAGATTGTACCTAGCACTTACTAATAATATATAAAACTTTTATTATTACTGTCGTAAATGGTCTAAAGAATTACCCCAAACATTGACTTTTTTCCATATTTTTTTCTAAGTTTTCCAAAAATACCCATCCCTACACCCATTAACAACCAAGAATATTAGTTTAAGGTAAGATATTTTATTTTTTAAGGCAGTTCCGTCGATGAAATCGATTAAACTTGATTTCCTGCCAAAATAAACAAAATCGGAGACAAAAAATATTTTTTCGATTTTGTTTAGTTTTTGCAGGAATAGCCGGGGGGTCGGGGCGGTTCGTATAAGGACACTATTTGGTCTTTGACAATGTCTGAACGGCTTTAGACCAGACACCGGTTCCAACCCCTATGACCATGATATGTACATGTATCATACATGGTCGTGTAGGTATAGGTCCTGGCTAAATATTGAGACCCTGTTCAGGTACCTAATACAGCCCGAGGGGTCAGGGCATGTCGTAGAAGGTGACTAGGTAGTGTTCGAACTTTGAAAATCTGCTTATTTTGACCACGTCGGAAAGGTTTTCGATAACGTTCGAGTCTATATCAACAAACCATATACCCGTATTATACATGGATGTGTAGGTATGGGTCCTGGCTATCGATTGATGCCATGTTCGAGTACCTTACATAGCCGTAGGGGTCGGGGAGGGTCGTTTAACGACACCATTTGCTCTTCTAACTTCGTATTTTGACTATGTCTAAGAGGTTTTCGACCGGGTACGAGCCCCTATGCCAAAAAAATATACCTATATCATACATGGTCATATAAGTGTGAGACCAAGTTCAAATATCTGACACACCAGTAAGGGTCACGGCAGGTCATATAAGGTCACCACGTAGTGTTCAAACTTAGGAAATATGACAATATTGACCATGTCTGAAAGGCTTTAGACCCGGTCTGAACCCCTATGACCATGATATATACCAGTATTATACATGGTTGTGTAGGTATGGGTTCTAAGATAGCCTGAGGGGTCAGGTCGTACAAGGTCACCGGGTAGTGTTCAAACTTAGATAAAATGACTATTTTGACTATGTCTGAGAGGTTTTCGATAAAGTTCGAGCCACTGTGACCAAAATATATACCCGTATCATACATGGTCGTGTAGGTATGGGTCCTGGCCATCAAATGAGACCAAGTTCAAGTACCTTGGATGGCCGTAGGGGTCGGGGCGGGATATGTAAGATCACCATTTGATCTTCTAAGTTCATGTTTTGACCATATCTAATAGGTTTTCTACAGGGTTCGAGCCCCTATGCCAAAAAAATATACCTACATGTAAATCATACATTTTCGTGTAGGTGGGAGTCCTGGTTTTTGATTGAGACCATGTTAAAGTATCTAGGGTAGCCCTTGAGGTCAGGGCAGGTCATATACGGCTACAAGGTACGGTTCTAAACGGCTTTTTTGACCATGTCTGGAAGGTTTTCGACCCGGTTGGGTCCCTTTTGACCTAAACTCGTACCACTTGTATACATGGTCGACTGGGTACGGGTCCTGGCTACAGATTTTTACCCTTTTTTGAGTCTCTACACCCCAGGTACCTACCTATACCATATATGAATATGTTCATAGATGACTTAGCTTTACATTTAAGCTACTAACAAGTCCATATGATGCCATCAGAGCTCAGGACAGGTATCAGAAAATGACCAAACTTGTTATAAGCGGTAGGGTGCTGGCTAAGACTAATCTGTCCCAACCCGGAGAGCCGTGAGAATTGCTCCAATGGTGTCGTTGGACTCAGTGAAGGTAGTGCTTGAGTTTTCAGGACTGCCTTGACTGCTCTGAAAAGTTTATATTTTGAGAATATTATCGGACTTTGACCTATGACCTTGACCACTAGCTAACCGGGTTCGAACCTGACGTGGCCTGTTTTCTCTAGGTACTGGCTTGCCCTTTGCAACAAGGTATCATTTATTCAAATCGGACTCCTCTGACAAGGCCCACCTTCTATTTAATATATGAAGAAGTTACGCATATTTTCACGAAAAATGGTTCATTTTGAGACGGTCCTCCGACGAAACCGTCGGCGGTAAAAATACACAAATTACATATCTGTTTAGACAATGTTTAGCTTTAATTTACAAAAGTTATTTCATTAAAATATCTTGTGTTCGGAACATACTACAATTATTTGAAGTTAATGAAAAACACGGACTTTTTCCGTACGGAAAAGTACGGAAATACAGCTTTTATCCTAAATTACGTATTGAACTATAGTATGGTACAGGTAATGAGAAATGCGAAAAAAGCGGGGCTAATATGCGAACTTCTTTGAGGTTTTACTGTAAATTATGACAAATAGAAAACCATGCCAAAACACTTTGGAGTTTAGAAATTATGCAAAATCTCTTTGGACTTCAAAAGGTGTATTATATGTGAGGTTTTACTGTATTTAATGTTAAATAAAAGACCATGTAAAAAACTCTTTGCAGTCTAAAAATAATGCAAAATCTCTTTGGACTTTCGGAAGTCATCATTCTGTGAGGTTTTACTGTTAATAATGACAAACAGAAGACCATACCAAAAACTCTTTGGAGTTTAGAAATGATGCAAAATCTCTTTGAACTTCAAAAGGTGTATCACATGTAAGGTTTTACTGTATTTAATGTTAAATAAAAGCCCTGCAAAAACTCTTTGGAGTTTAGAAATGATGCAAAATCTCTTTGGACTTTCGGATGTCTTTCTTTGAGGTTTTACTGTATTTAATGTTTGATAAAGGACCATGTCAAAACCTCTTTGGAGTCTTAAAATAATGCAAAATCTCTTTGGACTTTCGCATACCATACTGATGTGAATGAGGTACTACTGTATTTAAATTTAAATAATGATCATGAGTTTAGTAATAATGAAAAATCTCTTTGGAGTTCAAAATTGCATCTACCTTTAATGTTAAACGAAGACCATGCCAAAATCTCGTAAGAGTTTAGAAATAAGAAAAACATCTTTGGAATTTAGAATGTCCTCTGTTTGTGAGGTTTTGCTGTATTCAATGTTAAATATCAAAATGTCTTCGGAGTTTAAAAATAATGCAAAACTCTTCGGACTTCAAAATGTGTAAGATTTGGAAGGTTTTTATTGTAAAAAAAGCTAAAAGTTCCACTATATATTATACAATGGTAAACACCAGAACGGAAAGAAAACTGATCGCGAGATTTTTTGTTCTTTGTTTTTACTTTCTTTCTTCTCTTCTTACTGCAACAAAGGCCAGTGTCAGTGTGCCTCGTCTTGCAATGTAGATTGATTATACTGACAGTACTGTACGGTAGTGGTATTTTCTTCTTACTACGCTTAGTGGGTTTACATGGAGTAATCATAAAAAAGTTCTGCATAAACTACAAATATAGTAAGAACTATACTTCATAAAACATTTGTTCCAACTTTCTGCGACATAAATATATACGCCCATCTTTTATTCACCTTCATTATTTAAATTTCAATAAAACAAAAAAAGTTACAAAACTCTTTGGCGTAGGCGATTTCGAAATCGCTTTCTACTTTTGCGCTTCCTATGAAGATGAGCGCGCTTGTTTTGATCACGTGACGAAAATAAACCAAATAACCTACAGAAAAATAGTGCTCCAGCACCATCTTCTTCTTCTTCTTCACAGGTAAATTCCTTCAATATTGATTGAAGCACCTCTCTTCAAGAGAGTTATATCCAATTTGAATAAAGACCCAGCAGAATATAATATTAAAACATCAATATTTCATGCTCATGCCTTTATTACACTAATTTATGTACACAGATTTTACCCTGACCTATATGTCACTAATCCTTCGGAATGTATAGTCTTTTTCAAAAAATGTCTTTGTTTATTTTTATCTTAGTTTATTTTATAGTGGTCTGTTTTAATGATAGGGGTTTAACAAGTGGGCTAGTTGTAAGCATTTTTTGCACTCTGGCTGTATGGAGGTAATTGATTGCACACTGTCTTGCACGTTCAGTCCTTATCTTGGACTTATTGGACATCGTGATGTGTGGCTTAAGGCTTCTATGTGTACAGTCCACCAACATTTGTGTTAATATTCTGATATCATGAAGTAATGAGACCTTGTCTGGATGCATTTCTTGCAGAATTTCCTGTAGTAGATCAATTCCTTTGGTTCTGGCAGTATCAAGGCTTGGACATCTAGTTAAGAAGTGTTCAATTGTTTCATCTTCTTGATTACACAGGATACATATGCTGGATAGTTCTGTCTTATTAAATTTTGCTGAATTTGTTTGAAGAGTATAGGTACCTGTCGCCAATCTTGATTTCAATTCCGCCTGTCGTACTTCGTGGTCAACAGGTTTGATGGATTTCCATATATTGTGTGGTTTCTGGGTGGGTCTATCTTGTATTTGGAGAAACTTAAGTGTTGTTTTCTGAGCAAGTTGCTGATCCCATATATCATACCAGTACTTGTCAATTGCGGTATTCACCATTGAATTCCAACGTTCTTTTTTTTTGGTGGATTATCAAAAAGAATTTTTGACTCTGGTAGACTGTACTTTTGTAAAGATTCAGTCACTGTGTTTGCCAGGGAGTTTCCATGACCGGCTTTCATGATTAATTGTCTTGACAGGATGCTATACTCCACAGAACCTTTCAGCCTAGCAATATTTAGAAATGTTGAGAATCTTTGCTTATCTATTACAGATTCTATTGGTTCTATGCCAAGAAGGACGTGGACTCCTGCAGTTGCTGTTCTTTCCGGTAGTCCCTGGAAATGTTTTATCATAAAACGTTGCTGTCTTTCCAGTTTTTCTATGTCAGTATTTGAAACTTTTAACACTTCAATGCCATATAAGGCTCTGGGCAAGGCATAAGTTTTCCAAAGCTTGTGCGCAACCAAGGGGGATAAGCCTCTACGAGCATGTAGCCCAGGTCCCAACATACCATATATTGCTTGTCTTGCAGATTTCAGTCTATCATCAGTATTCACTTTATTTTGAGATGTTCTTACTTAACCAAGATGTTTTATTTCCTTTGATTGCTGTAGTTCTTTATCATTCATGAATATCTTTTCAGGTTGTTTGTTTTTTATATTCAAAATTTCGGACTTGTCCGCATTTATTATAACTTTATCTTTCATTGTACGGTATTCAACAATTTGTACCATTGCTTGTAGATTCTCATTTGAAGTGGCTAATAATGCTGTGTCATCTGCACAGGTTGATGCAGCCACCGAGACCTCTCCGAGATTTGCTCCCAACTCACTTACTGATAAGCAGTCTAGTGTGTTGTTGTGGTACGCCTTGTATAGTGTTGTTGAGAGGGTTGCGTCTTGTTTCTTCCCTTGCTGAAGTACGAATTAATCCATGTAGACCTATAATCCAAATTGAAAGAACGGGAACGTGTTATATAACACATTAAGGTATCCGATCCATAAAAAGCGCTTATCACTTCGGCAGTTATCGGACGATTTCGGTGTCTTCCGGAATTTTCATTTATTTGATTTTTTTTACATTTTTGAATATCATTTAATAAAACCATTAATAAAAAGACAAATACATAAAGAATTTTCACCAATAGTTTTCTTTTATCAAAAATTTACGTAATTCTCGTCTACTCTCTTACGAGATGCAATGGCGGCGCCCATAAAAAAAGGAAGTGTCTAGTCGTCCGGTAACCGGACGCCTAGCCTGCGTTCTAGTCGTTACCGGACGACTAGAAAATCCTCTTAGGATTTGCTAGCCGTCCGGTAACCGGACGACTAGAACGCAGGCTAGGCGTCCGTTTACCGGACGGCTAGACACTTCCATAAAAAACATTGCGAATGTCGATTTAAAAAAAAAATAAACAATGATAAACGTTTCACCTGAGAATTAACAGTCTATCGTGTGATCAGATGGTACGATGGGCGCCAAAATATTATCATTTATCGTGCTAACAAAACCTGTCGACTCTTAAAATGCTATGAAAACCCCAAAACATCCGGGTTGAAATCAATTCGGCATGTACAACACTACAGTACAATGATCAGATGATATAGAAAATGAGGCATCGAACACAACAATTGTCCACGAAACGCTTGATTTAGGTAGGTGTTTATTATTTGCTTGTAAAAAGTCAATGGAATAAATGTTAATGAAATTATGTATAAATTCTTGAACATTCTTACTGGTATATATAATCAAATGGTACAGTATACCACAAAACGGGCAATGTTCCCCAAGGCAGTAGCTAGGGGTCTGCTAACTAGACCTTTAATCCCGGAGTCTATAGGTCCGGTAATCAATACGACTGCCGAGAATGGCATTACAAAGAGGAGACTATATTTAATCATTAAAATCGGGAGATGATTTCAAAAGTTTGCTCTCGTAATTTTCTTGTCATTGCATTGTATAAATGACACTGGAAACAGAAGTATTTATAATCCTTTAGTCCTTGGAAAAATACGATCGAAAATTTGATAAATAATGAATAGGAATGTGTGCGCTGTAATCGGAGGCATTTATCAAATAAATATTGTCTATTCTTTATAAACACTGTTCTTAGTATCCATACTAATTGGGAATTTAAAGCTAAAATTTGGAAAAACATACGTTTTTTGCTTTGGAACTGCCTCCTTTTACCGCAGGTAGATTTATACAGGAAACAGCCCAGACATCCCTGTACGAAATTTTAAAGCTGTAAAAGACCTGTATTTTTGTTCAAAATTACAGTCATGATTATTTCAAATGTAGATTTTATTTAACAACATTGATTTTACAGCTGTAGATTTCAATTTACAGCTGTAAAACAGGTCGAATTATGCAAATGAGATACAGCTGTAAAAATTCTCACAGCTGTAAAAATGAAAAAGTTACAGCTGTAAATATGCCGAACAGTTACAGCTGTGGAAATGTTACATGTGTTGAAAAAGAGAACATTTTTTAAGGGACGAAAGCAGAGGTGCAAAAAGTTTTAGGATGAAATGTAATTCTCTAAAAAGCAATTACTACACAAATAGAAAAATAAATGATCTAGTAAGTAAAGAACAATATAAAATATGTTTATAGTATAGCAATTGCAACATTAAAGAGTAGGATACACAGTAGAAACTGTGCATCATATCTTGTTTATAAAACTTTCTTTGTCATGAAAACACATGATAATCTTGTAATTATTTCTTTTAAATTGATCAGTTTCAAATAAAGTGTAAATTGTTAATGCATATGCTTACATAAGTCCTTTACAACTGCAGGCCCGTAGATACACTGAGGCACAGGGAGGTCGGTGCCTCCCTGTTTTTCTGCCAAGATTATGAGAAAAAAGGATATGTTTTGAGTCACCATCTTAAAAAGCATAATCGAACTGAGGCACTGCCCCGACAGGCATTAATTTGGAAGGTTGTGTCCCAGCCTCCTCCATAGGAGGGTTTGTGGGGGCTCCCCCAAAAATAGGATATATGATATGAAAAACACACTTTGTTGCGCTGTTTTTATATTAAAGAGAAAATTACCCTTTCACTCTGCGATCTACCCCGGGTACTAATACCGATTTATGGTTCGTTTGTAATGTCTCACTTGCGATGGAGGTCTCGGATGCAACACAGGACTTACTTTTTGGGAGGTGTATGTCTATAATATTCTTCTTGATGGAGCTGCTGTTTTATCTCATACGAGTAAAATTAAATGTAAAAATGTTCAAACAATTTTCCCTAAAACCAAAGTTCCGTCTAATGTTGCTCTCATGCTGAAAAGGACATTAGTTTTCTATAAAAAAAACTCTTCTTTCATACAATGACAAGGATGTTGCTATAAAGACTGGATACCAGTATAGCTCGCCACAGAGGTAAGAGCAAAATGCGTTTTAACAAATTGTTTGCGGCGTGAAATTAAAATAAAACTTCATTAGGTTGAAAAGAACATTCAAATCCATAATAATTACAGCATAAATGGAGTTTATTACATGAGTACCTATAAATAGTAACACATTTGTGCTGAAAATTCTCACATTATCGCATTGTGTCATGCATTATCACATTATCATAATAAGCCCCGGGGCCATTATCGATAATGGCCCTGGCGTTAGCGCGGGAAATTAACGTCCGTAAACAGAAATGACGTCATGGCGTTTCATGGAGGTAAAACAGCGAATATTTCCGTTTCATTTTATCATCTTGAGCGTAACATCGTGTATTCTTCGTGAAATAACGTATTTTTATCCCTAAATTATGCAATAAGCAAGAAAGTACAACTATCCAGGTATTTGATTTTATACAGTAAATAGACTCTTATACAAATAATATAGAAACTGAAAAGCTGAAATTTATTGTGCCAGAAGATGCAAGTGCCCATAAAATTGACACAAAAAACATTTCACTATATTATAGGTAAACATGTAATAAACAGGTAAATACATGGGAGAGCGGTGCCTTTGAGTGATAATGGCCCTGGAAGAAGATAATAGCCCTCGGGCTAAAGCCCTCGGGCTATTATCACCTTGCCAGGGCCATTATCACTCAAAGGCACCGCTCTCCCATTTATTAACCTATACTTCATCAATTGCTCACGATACCACATGTTCTACCTATCGTCTGCTTCAACAAGAATTTCTTCAAAATAAATGAAAATAAACTGCGCCGTTCTCCATCAATGATATTTTGATAAAAATGAAATACATATAAACTATAATGATAAATCATTAAGTTTCAAATGATTTTGCTTTTGGCACCAACAAATTCATCGATTTATTTTGAATCTTAACCATACTTTGAAATAAATTAGGTTTGAAAAAGAAATGATTTATATTGTAGGAAATTAGACATAAAGTAGCTAGAAACGTAGGTATGTAAACTTTTCTAGTGCCCCTACTCCCGATCCCGAGGTTCCGTAAATCATTGCTCCGGCTATAAGTGCCCAAGTACGAAATGACGATGGGAGAGATGCGAATATTAATTCGGGATCCGAATGTTTCACGAATGAAAAGTGCAGTCCTTGTGAATGTTTAGAAATAGCTATTTGGTTGGTTTAACAGGCCTATTTTATCACATATAAAGGACATTTTATGTTTAACAGTGATAGACGTTTACAGTACATTTTGCCTTAGCGGTCACTTACAGGTATTAATCATTAAGTAGCCAATCAAGAAGCTTCGCAAACTGACTATTCTGTTGTGCCGAATAAAAAATACTAAGACATTGTTTTGATATACTTATGGGCAGATACTACAATACTGGAGCTTATTTGAAACTGAATAGGGAAGATCAAAGTTTAAAGTAGTATCTACAATGTTTGACATAATTTGTTTTGGCACTATGGATATATATATATATATATATTTTTTTTTTTTTTATTTGGGCGTTAATGCGCACCAACAGAGTATAGGTTATATGGCGCCAAACAGGACTTCAAATTTTGGTTTCACATCTCATTTATTTTGAAATAAAAACATGAGGTATGGAATGAAAGTTTGCATACCTACTTGAATCCCAGAATTACAGCAAAACCAAGTGTTAAGACTCTATTAGTCGCCTCTTACGATCATGCAAGGGTAAGGCAGTGGTTCCAATTCTTTTCATACACAGATCGACCCAGAACCGCATGGGGCCTATGGATATATTTAAAGCTGTAAGACTTAAAGTGTACTACACGAATATAATTTTTCTAGTATGATAAATATATAAATTTTTATTCGTATAAAATACTCACGAGTACAATTTTGAAGCAATGGTAAGGATAAACGTGTAACAAGAAGTGATCATTAGGTTCAACACATCTGACCGAAAGAGTTTTGCTATTGATCATTTAAATTCTAAATTTGACTGGAAACTTATTCTGTCACGCTCTTTGGAATAAAAGTAGCTAAATACGTCTCTCATTGGTAAGACACTGTTTTTGCTGCTATTTTTGAATTACCTTACATTTACAGTATTATGGTTTCTTTCTGTTTATATTATTCGAACACAGTTATTAGGAGCTTTTTTCTCTCATTTTGTTTTTTCAATCTTTTGAATTTCACATCTTCCATTAAATCATTTCATTTACATATGAGGCTGATGTCTGTTTCTATTATTCGAACGGAGTTATCAGGTGCTTTTTATTCCTATTTTATTTCACAAATTCAATGACACTGCAACTTATGCCCATATTACCAAGTAATGAGATCCAAACAACTAAAAAGGCATAAAAACTTACTTTGCGGCATTCACTACGCTTCATACATTTTAAAATGATTTTTTCCACAGTATTGTATATATTGTTTCATTTAGCGTGTTTAGATTACGATGCAAGTGTAACTTAATGAGTAACTTTTTTGACTGCAAAACTTGATTTAGTATTATATTTGTAAATCGTTTGAAGATTATTAAAATTTCCTTTCTTTACTTGCGTGTCTGAATCATGAAATGATATCTTAATATGTCAGCCTGACATAGCCTTCAGTGCTATACTTAGATTTTTAATTTTAAGTACAGTCAAACTTGCTTGAGAGACCACAACACTCAATGACTCAGATAACAATCCTACCTTGCATTCATCCATACATCTGTATGTCACAGCTTAGTGAAAAGTCATTTCAATGTAATGTTAATTTTCATGGTAAATATTGAATAGTTTTTCTTATTTCTATATATGATATATGATATGGTTCGAATAACATTATATCTAAATTTCAGAATAAATAGTCGATCTGAATTTATTTTATTAGACTTACAACATTTTCTGATATCATACAATATGCATGTACAGTCAAACCTGTGAACAAAGACCACTCTTCAGAACAAGCAGAAGTGGTCTTTGTTCACAGGTGGTCTTTATTCGGGGGGAAGGGTCGCTTCTCATTTAGCCATTATCATGCTAATAAAAAGTATTTTTACAGCTTTTTGCTTTCTTTAATTCGAGGGGTGAATGCGAAAGAGTTCTAAGTGCTTCTTTATTTATATGCACTTAGAACTCTTTCGCATTCACCCCTCGTTATGTTCTATGTATAAATTCGGCCGGTGCAAACTTGAAAATTTTCAATCAAGCAGTAATTATTATGTAAGTCGTAAAAATTCGGCGGATTTCAAATATATTCATGCCGGAACGGTCTAGCTTGGCCGTTATTGGGGGGCAAATATGACCCTTGGGAATGAATTAGTCCGGTCGCTGGTCGCGGTCGCCAGATGGTCGCTATTCACAGCCTTTTTATGAGCATTTTTCTATGGGGGGACCAGAGACCGGTCGTTGTCGACAGGTGGTCGCTATTCAGGGGTGGTCGCTAGCACAAGTTTGACTGTATCTTACAATTTTCCGTCATTGAGAGAAGTTATTCCCGTAATAATTATCAATAGCTTGATAGGTAGGACTATCTGCAGGAGCGGCTACATGGAAATTAAAAATCATTAAAACAACATGCTCAAAATGATCAATTCAAATTTTTTTGGTCTTGCATATCATGTATAAGCAAGAAACATGAATTTTTCAATTGCTTTTCATAATTTAAAATTTGGGTACTATCTCTATAATATCAGACCACTTGCATTAAGATATCTGAAATGCGCGCACCAACTGAAGTATGATACTGAAATATCTCACAAATGCCACATAATTATAACGTCGTATCGTGTTTTTAAGCTGTTGTCATATAACATACCTATTCGAAAATGAAAATTGAAGACATATTTGTCACACCCCATATAGCTCCCTTCGGATATAGCTTTCCGGGGAGCTGTATTCGGCACACGTTTTCGTATATAGCTCCTTGGGACAGAGGAGCTGTATACGACAAACCCGAATATGACTCCTTATACATGGAAAAATTAAAATACTATAACAGTACTGTTCGAGTAATAAAAAGCATAAATATTTGGCAGTGTCATTTTGATATACGATTTTCCACACCACTTGGGAGACAGGTGGGGATTTAATAAATTTTATTTCTCGTGGCATTCATACGTATGAGCTAGAGAGCGAGAGTGCGTAGGTACACAGTCCCGAAAACGGATATAGTTAGACCAATAATCGCCAACCCGTACAAGAAAATAATAACTGGCAATTTAAGTTAGAAACATGGGTCTAAAATTTTGTATCTGGTCTAGCAAATATGACCTCGAGTCCAAATACATACTTGATCATACTGTGACAGGCACTCATCTTCTGTACTATGTGACAGAATTATCAAATTTGGAAGGAACAAATGTTAATTAGGTGTACCTGAAGATTTTAGGGTTTTTTTGTCGGATTTGACGAAATAAGGTAGTTGCCCCAAAGTTCCAAGACTGTCCAGAAATATATTGGTTTAGTACTAGTTATGACCCTTGCATCAGAATTAAGGCATCATGTTTGAAATATTTGACACTATTTGGTCTTTAAAAATGCGACATAACGAAATGTCCTAAATAAGCCACGTAGTCCATGTTGCATAAAAACCCCGAGGAGCTATAATTATACGGAACAAAGCTACAGGTGTTCCTTTTATAGCTCCAGTTTAAGCAAGGGAGCTATATACGGAGATATATACGGAGAATACGAAAAGGTACCCCGAATATAGCTCCCCGAGGAGCTAAATCCGATGTGACACATATTACTAAACCTAGATTAGACACTACCGGAAAGCCTGGTAATTCATACAGCTGAGGCAAACTGAAAGACGGAGACTAAAGATAATAAAAACAAGAGGGTCATGATGACCCTGGATTGCTCACCTGAGTAAAATGAGCTACATGTTTCAAATGTCAAACTGATGATAAAATATTAAGAAAGTCAGTAGGTCACATTCATGGTCAATGAAATTCAGTTTTACGATTTTTGTGCAAAACTGTGTATGTCATCAAAATTTCAAGGCTGTATCTTAAAAAAACAAGAAAGTAGGTCAGTAGGTCAAGGTCACAGTCAAGTGACATCATATTACTTGGGGTCATCAGGTAATTATAATTAAACAGTCTTGGAAATAGGATCAGATGATTTTTAAGTATTTTTCCTATATAACTCACATAATAATAACTAAGTGACCCCAGGGCGGGGCCTCTTTTAACCCCAGGGGCATAATTTGAACAATTTTGGTAGAGGACTACTAGACAATGCATCATACCAAATATCAAAAGCCTAGATCATATGGTTTCTGACAAGAAGATTTTTAAAGCTTTTTTCTATATAAGTCTATATAAAACTTAGGACCCCAAGGGCAGGGCCTCTTCTCACCCAAGGGGTACAATTTGAACAATTTTGGTAGAGGACCATAAGACAACGCTACAAACCAAATATCAAAGGTCTAAGTGTTGTGGTTTCAGACAAGAAGATTTTTAAACTTTTTTCCCTATATAAGTCTATGTAAAACTTGTGACCCCCGGGGCGGGGCCATATTTCACCCTAGGGGAATAATTTGAACAATCTTGGTAGAGGACCACTAGATGATGCTACATACCAATTATCAAAGCCCTAAGCCGTGTGGTTTTGTACAAGAAGATTTTCAAAGTTTTCCCTATATAAGTCTATATAAACCATGTGACCCCCGGGGCGCGGCCATATTTGACCCTAGGGGGATAATTTGAAGAATCTTGGTAGAAGACTACTAGATGATGCTACATACCAAATATCAAAGCCCTAGGCCATGTGGTTTTGTACAAGAAGATTTTCAAAGTTTTTCCTATATAAGTCTATATAAACCATGTGACCCCCGGGGCGGGCCATATTTGACCCTAGGGGGATAATTTGAACAGTTTTGGTAGAGGACCACTAGATGATGCTACATACCAAATATCAAAGCCCTAGGCCATGTGGTTTTGTACAAGAAGATTTTCAAAGTTTTCCCTATATAAGTCTATATAAACCATGTGACCCCCGGGGCGGGCCATATTTGACCCTAGGGGGATAATTTGAACAATCTTGGTAGAAGACTACTAGATGATGCTACACACCAGATATCAAAGCCCCAGGCCCTGTGGTTTTGGACAAGAAGATTTTTAAAGTTTTTCCGTTCGGTTGCCATGGCAACCAGAGTTCTGCATGGAATTCAATTCTTTGAACAATTTTGAAAGGGGGCCACCAAAGGATCATTCTTGTGAAGTTTGGTATAATTCTGCCCAGTGGTTTTCAAGAAGAAGATTTTTTTAGGAAATGTTGACGGACGGACGACGCACGACGGACGCCGGACATTGAGCGGTCACAAAAGCTCACCATGAGCCTTTCGCTCAAGGTTTTTCTTTGATTTGACCTAGTGACCTAGTTTTTGACCCCAGATGACCCATTTTCAAATTCGGCCTAGATTTCATCAAGGTAATCATTCTGACCAAAATTCATGAAGATTAATTGAAAAATACAGCCTCTATCGCATACACAAGGTTTTTATTTGATTTGACCTAGTGACCTAGTTTTTGACCCCAAATGACCCATTTTCGAACTCGGCCTAGATTATATCAAGGTAATCATTCTGACCAAATTTCATGAAGATCAGTTGAAAAATACAGCCTCTATCGCATACACAAGCTAAATGTTGACAGACGACGGACGCCGAACATCGAGCGATCAGAAAAACTACGAGGCAAATGAGGCAGAAAAATGACCGAGGCAAGTGCAATATAGCATAGTTTTCGCACAACCTATCAAGTTTATTGCCTACGGTCCGTTTTGTATGTGTTGGATCTGAAAATTTTACAATATCAGAATTAACTGTCTCCCTGATGTATTTCGTTGCTGCAGAGTCATCGTCCCCTATAATATGTTTGCACTTCAGTCCAGAATTGCTTGCCTCTTTATGCAGTTGAACACAAATATCGGGCTCCATAGCTTTTGCAGAATGGCTCCAATTTTGACGACAGTCGTGGACAGGGACTGGCTTTCCCACTTTCTGATAATAAGAACATTTTTTGCAGCGTTTATTCCTTGTACCAAAATTTAAGCATTTTCTCGTATTTTGACCGACGACATGTCCGACACCTGAAGAAAAAAAATGTTCAAACGTGAGAATATAAATCTAATTTTGTTGGTCATGTATATAAAAAATAAAAATAAATAGCCCGCCCGCTTCGCGGGGTCGTGAGTTCGATCCTCGGGCGGGGCATATGTTCTCCGTGACTATTTGATAAACGACATTGTGTCTGAAATCATTAGTCCTCCACCTCTGATTCATGTGGGGAAGTTGGCAGTTACTTGCGGAGAACAGGTTTGTACTGGTACAGAATCCAGGAACACTCGTTATGTTAACTGCCCGCCGTTATATGACTGAAATACTGTTGAAAAACGGCGTTAAACCCAAAACAAAAATAAATGGCAGTGCTAAAATATTATTTGCATATAAAGACAGATCACGAAATCACAGATACTTCACTCACTCGCATAAAGATTAAGTTTACGCCGTCTTGAAACTAGAACCCCACCTGGTATGAGAAATCACGTTCATTTATAGGACTACACCAACAATTACTGAAGTTTCGTGTTTTCATGAATCAGTTATATACATGTATATATGGTATAGTACATGTACTGTGTTTTCTGTATAGAAACATTTGATTGTTCCTTTTCATGAGAAGGAACACATAGTGAACATGTCACACTTGACTGAGCAGGTAATGAATACAAGGGTATCATCAAAGGCATCCGAATTACAGTAGGCGCCGCCATTTTGTACTCATGCATATTCATTAGAAATAGCCTCTTTGCCAATGTGTTTTTACGCATCTTTAAGTCAATCTTTAGTGAAATACAACTACATAATAAACAGACCTCCAAAAAACAATAATTTAGTTTAAACTATCTAACTCCTAAATCTTACATGTCATATTGTAGAATCGAGATTAACTAAATGAATATTCATCATCTAAAAATAGACTCCCGCCCAAAAATATAGTCTACTATTATTCTTCTCGGTTGCATTCTTTGCTGCTTCCAGAGGTTCTTTTTACGATTTTATTTCATACCAACTTTATTACTTTGACATTTTAAGTATAACCATCAAAACATACTGTACTAATAGAGTTATTCGAGATTTTTTACTTGTCTGTGAATGCTATTGCACGATACGTACCATCAAGATCAACGGATAACATCATTTCAATTACATCCCTTGTTTTTATCTAGAACTGTATAATGCATTTCTTTACTTTACTGAGCTATAAGTATTTCGAACTTTGTAATTTCATGCCTTTTGATTAAATGTTTTCTAATTTTTTTGGTTGTGATCTTTTTGTACGCACTTTTTTTTTCAAATCCATCAGTTTGTTGGTGCCGACCTATATAAAAGCCCCTTTTCTGCTGGTTTAATGGTTCTGGAGCTGTATCCATTCATGCAATGCAATTACTGGCATATGGCAGATCTTTTCTTCCATTGTATTGCTGATTAAAACAGGGAAACATACGACTAAATTCTGATCTGTGCCACTAGCACAGCTGTCGACACTGATTCCCGAAATTTTGACAGAGATATGGTATTTATTGTCCGGTAGGATCGCTCATCAAAAGGTGTTTGGTTTTTTTTTTAAATTAAATAAATGTTTGTGTGAAATAACTTTAAGTATTCTTATAATGAATAGATAAGAATACACGTAAACTAGCAAAACACATACTAGTAGTTCATAATTATTAGTTCATAATTATTTTATTAAAGATCCCTTAAAAAGAATATTTAATATGCGCTAGAAGGAACCTTTTGGTAAGCTAAATCTTGTTTTATATATATTATTTTACCTGAGTTACTGTTCATCGCCCTTCCACGTTTTGGCCATGCACCATCCTGACTCACAGTAATATCTACTAAAGACTTTTGCTTGTTTCCCGAGGGAGTCGCTTTATTTCCTTCTGAAAGTATTTAGACTAGGAGTAAAACAAAATTTCCGAAGCTTATATCATGCATAAGAGTGTACAGGGACAGCTTAAAATGTATGTATGAGATAAAATCTCCATAATGGATACACGGCAAAATTGACATGAGTTCGCCTTTGATCCTTGAGATATCGTGTCCAAAAAGCTTTAAGGTAGAACGTGACACTATACTACGAACTTTCGAGTAGAGTTTTAACATTTGGCATCTGTGAAGTGACCATATTTAATTGTCTTCATGTAAACTTTGATAAGTTTTCACACAGTTATTGTTACTTTCAAACATTACATAATTATGTTGCAACAATATTTGTTACTTATTTATAAACTTGAACCCATATAATAAAACAATTATTGACTGTTAAGCCATCGGATATGATGTGATATTCACCGGAAGAGGGCAATATTGACCTCTTCCAGCGAATACCACAGCATATCCAATGGCTCAAGGGTCAATAATAATATAATATTCAAAACGAAATTAACATAAATAATTGACAGAAAATTCAATAAAAAATGTAGCTCTTTTTCACTACAACTTTTAAAAAATTATTGTACTTATATAGCAGTCACAGATAATCCTTTTTTTTTGTTTTTATGCAAAACTATATCCAAGGGAGACAAACAGATACTGATTAATTAAGTACGGCTGTTATATACATTCTTATTACAGAAACACAACCTAAAGTTAAAGTTTGTACCAGCATCGTGTTGACTTGTCAGGAAATTATCAGTAGCGCGGTACGGTGACCCCGGAAAAGGGCACACAGTAACAAGCGAGATTGTCGGCTAATATGGATATTCCAGATGAATTCATATTATTGTTCGTTTTGATTGATAGAATCCTGTTTTTACTGCCCTTTCAGTATTTCAGTTATGTCAGGCGGGTAGACAAGCTTACTGCCGCTCATTGACTGATCTTTGATTTCTGACATTTGCAGCCACCACAGTTTGACCGTCATATGCGTGACGCATTAGTTCGACTAGTCAGACTGGCAGTTTCATAAAATCGTTCCTCGGAATGACAGGTACTAGACCCTTAACCATCTGAAAGAAACATCCAACTTTATCTCATTAAGGGACATGCTCATTAGGAGGACTCGAACCCATAAACCTCAATCATTGAGGCGGTCTCCGAATACTATGAATCTTTCTTTTGTATAAGTGCGTGCTATATGATCTTGTTACTATTACCATCGTATCTTGATGTACGTGTTGCAAGACTCTCCTCTTCATTCTGTCTACTTTCTATAACCTTGTCAGAGACGACGTTTCTTTCGACTGGTGCAGGTTCCATGCAGCAATTATTTGAATCTGTAAATCATTTCCCAAAGTATCTTGAAAAACTAATACGGAAAAACTAGATTAGCATGAATCAATAAAGGGAGATAATATTTAACTTTTTTCCTGTTCATTTTAGAATAAATTTAGAAATTAAATTTGTAAATGTTTCATATCCGTTAAGGATTTTAATTATTAAAGATAAGATAACTCCCATTTTCATCAACAAGTACCGAAGTGCAAAAATAACTGATTTTTTGAGGCGCTGTTCAATAATTATATTAGACAAAGAAAAAATTAACTTGTAAGCTGTTAGCACGCTTTGCTCAATCGTTAGATCGCAAGACTTGTAATATTGGAATCTCGGAGTTGCCGGTTCGATTCAAGGGGTTGACCAAGTAAATTAGTGAGAATGTTTTGGATGAGACTTAATACTGAGGTCCCGTAGACCTATGGGGACAACACACCTGGCATGGAAAAAGAACAAGTAGTTTATCTGGAATTGAGATGCTTTCTGTATCTTGCAAAATCCTCGAGAAAAACTAAAAGGACTAATCTCTTCTTGGTGAGTTGGTTAAATGGGAAACAGGTATCGATGATAATTAAATAAAAATCTTGTTATCACGAATAAAAAAAGTGAAGTAATATATTTTCACTTTTTTTTTCGAATAAAAAATGAACATGAATCGTGTGAACTAAACTTCGGTCAGTTACTTTAATAATGTTAATATCTAATTTCATTTCTATCATTAATATAGATTTTGATACTATGTAATTGTTTGTTGCAATAAAAGTCGAAATTGTGATAGCTTATTTCCTATATGATTTATATAGTCAAACCTGTACGTTGCACATCTGTTTCGCAACCATCTTCTTCGCATTCTGTTTCAAGCAACTCGAGAGCTTCGTCAAAATTTAGAGTTAATTCAACATTATTGTCTCCAGCTGCACCCACTGCGCAAAATGATGCGTTTTCCGATTGTACATCTAGTATTGATATCTTTTCTAAATCACTTGCATTTGAGCAAGATCTCTTTGCCACTTTCTCTATTACCGGGCCTATATGCCTTTCACCTTTTTTCAAAGTTTTGGGATTTATCTCTGGCAATCCAAGAGTTGTAAGTATGCCATTCAAATGGGAAGCTCCGGCTCCCCCGTGAATCATTGTTGAAATAAGAAGCAGGGGACAGTGTATAAATAGAAATGGAATTGCTTAAAATTACAATCATTATTAATTTATTAAGATTTATTATACAGCCATTCAATTCAAACTTATTCTAAGACTTTCTAAAATACGTGTAAAATAAAAGCTCTACATAATCCAGGATTGGGAACGGAATGTGTATCTTTTTGAGTGCTCGTTCTCTAGTGTATACTTTTAGTTTCTATTTGGACCAACCTTGCAGACTTTTTTGATTTTATTGAATTTTAGGAAAGACAATTTTGTGAACCAAGCCGCGAAAAAAACGGCATCTGGACGCACATTCATCATTCTATATCATATCGTTATGTCGTAATGTAAACGGAAGGGGCACCTGTCCGTCATGGCATGTTTAAAAATTCATAATTTAGTCTTTTCTAGTCAGGCTTTTTTCCTCGACCTGTGCAACAAATAACAGAAATTTTTAAATGAAATGAGCCGCGCCATGTGAAAACCAACATAGTGGCTTTGCAGTCTGGTCAGGATCCATGCTGTTCGCTAACGGTTTCTTAAATTGCAATAGGTTTTGAAAGCGAACAACATGGATCCTGACAAGACTACGCAAGCTGGTCTGGATCAAAGCTGGTCGCAAAGCCACTATGTTGGTTTTCTCATGGCGCGGCTCAAATAACATATGTTAAAACAGGTAGAACGGTATCCATTTATGTAAATGTTTTGACGTGTAATCTTTGCAAACAGTACGCGGCGGAATCTTAAAATTCATACGTAGCATTCGAATTTAAAAATTTCGTTGTACTGCTTGCAAAAGAAAAATAGCGTATATATATACACGGTCAACTTTTAAGACCACCTACGTGGTCTGATTCACTGTTGAATCACTGAGATATCTCACTGATGGAGGACTGTGAGTTCGAGCCCCGCTACCAAACATGGCTATTTATGTGAGAACACTTGGTAGTTTGTGTCGGAGGTTAGGGGTTTAGTACTGGTCGTTCCCAGGAACCATGTTTAGGGAAACTACCCGCCATACTGTTGAAACGAGCGTAAAAACTTGATTCAGTAAATTAATCAATTTTTTGACAGTCTTATTACTGTAGTAAAACCTGCCTTTAATTTTATCATTAATACTGTAGTATTTAATCTATTCATGTTAAGCTCCGCCTCTCAGCGAATCAGAGAACAGCATCTCTTATTGCATTGCCTCTATATATTATATACTATTCTGTAATATGGTCAGTGAGAGTGTATGTGCCTGTTTGATAGTAAAGTGTATAAACCATCCCAGTCTTGGGTCTAAATACTTATCCCTTAATATCAAGGGTCTGGATATAAATAACACATAGATAAACACTACATAATGGCGACGAGGATAAATTTAAGTAAAATATAGTAAGGGAAATGTGTACTTCTAAACAAAAGTTGGATTAACATATTCAATAAAACGGAAAATGGCTGGAATACCAACGTTTCCAAAATTTGACGTACATGAACACTCCGTTGGTGCCAGATGGAATAAATACGTTGCAAAACTCGAAAATTTATTTGTCGGAATGAAAATTGATACAAATAAAAGGAAAAAAACTCTGCTACTCCATTATGCCGGCGACGACGTATACGACATTTATGAAACATTAGATCTGAGTGCCAGTGAGGACAATTACACAGACACAAAAACGAAACTTAAAGCATATTTTGAACCAAAAAAGAACAGGGAATTCGAACGTTTTGAATTTAGAAATATCAAACAAACATCGGATGAATCAATCGTTCAGTTTTGTACGCGTCTCCGTCAAAAATCAGAACTTTGTGAATTTTCAAATAAGGACGACGAAATAAAAAGTCAGATCATTCAAGGATGCACCTCTAAAACCCTCAGAACAAAATGCCTGGAAGAAGAAAGATCATTGCAAGATATTTTAATTCTTGGAAGATCTATGGAAATAGCTAGACAACAAGCATCAGAAATGGAAAGAAGGACGCATCAAGATGGTATTCAAAGGATTAAGACGAAACAAAGTCATCAACAACAAAAACAACAATAACAACCAATGCGTGTGCCTGCACGTCAACAATAACGTCACCCGCGACCTAAACAACGACGTCAGTTTCAAAATCCGAACACCTGTAGAAACTGTGGTGGAAAATACCCGCACCAAAGAAAGTGCCCCGCTTATGGACTTACGTGTAATTACTGTCATAAAAAGAATCACCTGTTATCAGTCTGTTACAAACGAATTCAACAAAACAGCAGAAGATCACAACAATTACATGAAATAAAAGAGCATGATAGCGAAAATTCTGACAATTTTGAAAGCTCTGACTCGGAAGTTACATACGGAATGCGTGAAGAAATCAGATCTGTGAAATCAAAGAATGTTCCGAGAATAATTGTTAAAATCAATGACATTGACACGAAAGTTTTGATCGATACGGGAAGTTCAGTTAACATTATTAGCCAGTCAGTGATTGATAAGATGTCACCAACGCCAAAACTTGAAAAAATCGGAAATAAAAGCCTACCCTTTCGGACAAAAGCAGCCCATTCATGTTGAAGGCAAATATAGATTAACAGTGGAATCTAACAGTAAATTTGTGCTTGCTGATTTTCAAAATATCAAAGGAAATTCAGAAAACATTATCAGTTATGAAACAGCTGTAGAGTTGGGAATCGTACCAGTGATTAACAGTATGAGAAACAGTGACTACAAGGAACTGTGTGAGAAATATAGTCAGTTGTTCAATGGACTAGGAAAACTTAAAGATGTTGAAGTTAAATTCCACGTCGACGAATCAGTTGTTCCGTCAACACAGCCGCCAAGGCGTGTTCCGTTTCACGTCAGAGAAAAGGTCGAGAAAGAGCTCCAACGCCTTGAAGACCTTGACGTTATAGAAAAGGTCGACGGTCCGACTCCTTGGGTATCAAACCTGGTAATCACTAGCAAGCCTCACGCTCCTGAAGAAATCCGAATATGTGTCGATATGAGACACGCAAACAAGGCTATCAAACGTGAACGTCACGTGACACCAACGATTGACGACATTCTGATGGCTCTCAACGGTTCAACCGTTTTCAGTCGCGTAGATCTGTTAAAAGGTTTTCACCAGATACCGTTATCACAAGAATCACGCAATATGACAACATTCGCTACTCATGTTGGTCTACGTCGTTATAAACGTCTGAATTTCGGTGTTAACGCAGCTCCGGAAATGTTTCAAAACGAAATACGCCAAGCTCTTAGTGGATTAAAAGGTGTCATGAATATCAGTGATGACATAATCATTCATGGTAAAACGCGAGAGGAACATGACAGAAATTTAGAAGCATTATTTCAACGTTTGACAGAGAAAAATCTCACTTTAAATAAAAACAAGTGCGAATTCGGACAATCAAAAATTGCGTTCTATGGATACGTATTTTCAGACCAGGGAATCTCGCCAGATCCGAAAAAAGTGGAAGCTTTAAAGAAAGCAGAACGACCTAAAAGTGCATCTGAGGTCAAAAGTTTTCTCGGATTTACAAATTACTTGTCCCGATTCATAGACAATTACTCTACGCTAACAGAACCTCTGCCTAAATTAACGCAGCAAGGCGTGAAATTTCAGTGGAATGACTCACACGAATCAGCATTCATTCATCTAAAGACTGTGTTGCAAAGTGATAAAGTACTCGCGTACTTTGACCCCAAGAAAAAAACAGAACTCTGGGTTGATGGATCCCCAGTAGGCGTGTCAGGGATTTTAACACAAGAGGGCAAAGTAGTGGCATACACTAGTAGATCTTTAACTGAAGTAGAGCAACGTTATTCGCAAGTAGAAATCGAAACATTAGCAGCCGTGCACAGTATCACTCATTTCCATCTTTACCTATTTGGGAAAAAAAAGTTTATCTTGAAAACAGATCATCGCCCAATTCTTGGAATTTTAAACAGTACCAAGGACATTCAATCAGCACGTCTCGAACGATGGAGATTAAAACTTACGACTTACAATTTCGAAGTTGTCTGGGTACCGGGTCTGTCACAGATAAGTGACTATTTATCAAGACACCCAATCAAACGAGAATCAGTCTTTAGCATCGCCGAGGATTATGTGAATTTCATAGTAAACAATGCGCTTCCTAAAGCTGTGACATTAGCGGATATTGCACGTGCAACACAGGACGACTGTGTCTTACAGTGCACTATAAAAGCAATGAAATCAAATGATTGGTAATTACAAAAGTGTGCAGTTGATGATTCGTTTAAGTGCTACGAAATGGTATCTAAAGAACTGTCTGTGCTTGACACAGAAAACGGACAAGTACTGCTACGTGGTACAAGACTGTGCGTGCCAACAAAATTTCAGAGACAAGTGTGTAAATTAGCACATCAAGGACATATCGGTCGTGTGAAAACGAAGGCTTTATTACGTGAAACTTGCTGGTTTCCGTACATGGACAGACTAGTTGATCAAGAAATCAGGGAATGCGTATCATGCCAAACAACAACAAAACAAACAGTGCCTGATCCTATCAAAATCTCGGAATTACCAAATTCTGTGTTTTCGGAAGTTTCTGTTGTTTTTTGTGGACCATTTGCAGCAGGAATTTATTACATGGTAATCATTTGCGATTATTCGAGATATCCTATTGTTGAGAAACTGACAAGTCTTACGGCGAACACAGTCATTAACAAATTAGAATCAGTTTTCGCGATGTTCGGGTATTGCCAAGTGCTTCGAAGTGACAACGGTCCTCCGTTCCAAAGTCATGCATTCAAAGAGTATGCAGAACATGCAGGATTCAAGCATAGGAAAATAACTCCGTTGCACCCGATGGGTAATCCTATAGCAGAATCTTTCATGAAACCGCTCTCAAAAGCAATAAAATCTGCCGCAATTTCTGGAAATAGTGTAAAAGATGAAATAACAAGTTTCTTGCTGAACTATAGAAACGCACCTCACAGTACAACACAGCTGTCTCCAGCTGAGATAATGTTCGGACGTAAACTGAACACAAAATTACCAAAATTCACTGCGAAAGTCAAAGACAAATATATCAGACAACGAGATAAGTCTGTTAAAATGAAAAACAAAAAGTATGCTGACAAAACACGACATGCTCAGCACCGTGATGTGAAAATTGGAGATAAAGTACTTCTGCGACGTGAAAACTACACGAAAAATCAAACACCGTATCATCCGATCCCCGAAGAAGTTGTTAAAAGGAAAGGTTCGGCAATAACAATTAATTTGAATGGAAAGTTAATTACACGAGACATATCAAAATTTAAAGAGTTTCATGGACAAATCAAGGATGTTAATAAGGAGGAGTCGTCATCGACGTATACTGGTTTACGACGATCGCAACGTCCACGACGTACAAAAGTACCTTTTGACATATGACATAGTTTAAGAATGAAAACGATGTGAATGAATGTACAAGAACATGTGTTTATTTCCATTGAGCATGGATTATGTTGACACAATTGTGTTTAAATGATTAGTGTGAAACTTCATGTAATTACGTATATAAGTTTTTTTTCTTTTGAATCATAAAATCATTCAGTTTCATAATTATAGGCTATGTTTCTCATGAAAATTCAATGGAATGCTGGATATATTAATTCAATGGAAATATAGTGTGACATTTCATCAAGTGATACGCGTCATAATAATACGCGTTTGAAAATCATCACAGTTAATTAGTGTAAGCATTATGCGAGAACGTTCATTTTTTTTTCTTTCTCAAACATTTTATCACAGCGATATTATTCTGTTGAATCATGCAAATTTTTTACATGCCATATTATTCACGTTGCTGATAGTTTAATGTTTTCGCATAATGTATTTTGTAAGGTTTTATCAGTGATTCTCAGGACCTCAACGACGCAAGATAAACATTACTTGATTTTACAGCGTGGGATCATAACCCTAATCTAACGGACAACCTGTGAAATAAATTGCAGCAATAAAACTGACATTCTAATGTTATCGAAAGTGGATTTTATCTCAAGTTGCTAATTTGTATGACATTATAATTTTGTTGAAGGGGAAAAGTGAGCATAACAAACAATGTTCGTAAATAGGAATTTAATTAATGCAGTCATCTTAATTTCAAACTAAAACACGTGTTTAATGTGTAAAATATACCAGTCTCTTTGTTTCAATTATTTAATCAGTTTATGTTTACATGTTATATACAATTTCAGATATTTATCGCAAGGAAAAATCTAAAAGAAGGCAGGGATGTAGTATTTAATCTATTCATGTTAAGCTCCGCCTCTCAGCGAATCAGAGAACAGCATCTCTTATTGCATTGCCTCTATATATTATATACTATTCTGTAATATGGTCAGTGAGAGTGTATGTGCCTGTTTGATAGTAAAGTGTATAAACCATCCCAGTCTTGGGTCTAAATACTTATCCCTTAATATCAAGGGTCTGGATATAAATAACACATAGATAAACACTACAAATACAATTTAAACGAAATTTACATTCGGATAGAACTGAGCGGAAATGTTTGTATTTTAATTATCCCATTTATACTTACCTAATGCAGCTGTAACGTTTATTGAATAGGGCTTCCGTATTCTGTTGTATGACGGTTCTGTTGATGTGGATGAACTGATCTTGGTAATGCCATAGCATTTTAGACATTTGAAATGTAGTACACTACATAGACCATACTTAGTTTCGGAAAAGAGGTTTTTCCAGTAAAGTCTTTCTCCGCATATTTTGCAACCGTTGTCAAATATATTACCAAAATGTTCTAAATCGATGATTCTTCTACCTATTTTGCTTTTCTCCGTTTTATTATCACTCCCGACACTCCCTTTCTTCAAAAACTTAACTTTTTTAGCCTTCTGAATAAAAAATGAAGCATTTCTGAACTGTCCTTACTTTAACTTCAGTCTCCATTTTTTTTTATTCCCGTAACGGAACACAACAGTGACGTCATTTCCGATAGCATACGTTTTCCCAAACAGCAGACGATTTCCTAGAGAGCAGACAAGTTTGAAAAAGATGCATGAAGTGGATATTGAAATGAACATCAAGAACTTCTAGTAATTTAAAAGATACACACTTTTCAATGAAAATATTTTGAAAACCTGCATAAGGAAATGTGTAATATTTTAGCTATGTGAAGTTGGCTAAACAAACGACATACGACATACGACATACGACATTCGAAAATTTTGAATGTCGTTCATTGCGCGACATACGACATACGAAAAATTTGAATGTCGTTCGTTGCGCGACATACGACATTCGAAAATTTTGAATGTCGTCCATTGCGCGACATACGACATACGACATTCAAACTTTGACCAAAAAAATTGAATGTCGCTCAGTGCGCAACATACGACATACGACATTCGAACTTTGACCAAAAAATTTGAATGTCGTTCATTGCTCGACATACGACATACGACATTCGAAAATTTTGAATGTCGTCCATTGCGCGACATACGACATACGACATTCAAACTTTGAGTCAAATAATAAAAATCTGTCGTTAGTAATAAAACATTTTTATCAAAGATATTTTCATATTCATCCGCCATCTGTCAAGAATGTGTACTTCCGTTTTCGTTTCTGGCAAGTGTTTTGGAACACCCCTACCCTTTATTTTGAGGTACGATTCTTTTTAGTTATTCCCCTACTGGGTGAAAACCAGTTTCGGGGACTATAGGACTGCGCTTTCCCGTCTGTCATTTCGTCATTCAGTCCGTCCGTCCGTCCGTCCGTCCGTCAGTCCGCAATTTCCAGTCCGGTCCATAAATCTTTCATTTATCAAGAGATTTAAATAATACTTGGCGCAAATGTTCCCTATGATCAGACAACGTGTTATGCGCAAAACCCGGACCCCTAGCTCAAAGGTCAAGGTCACAATTGGAGGTAAAAGGTCAACAGGATTATTTTCCTGTTCGGTCCGTAACTCTGTCATCCATGAAGGGCTATTAATATTACTTGCCACAAATATACCCCATAATAAGATGTTCTGTCATGCACAATTTTCAGACCCTAGCTTAAAGGTCAAGGCACTTTGTCAGTCAAATGTTAACACGGCGTGAAAAGGGCCTGTTTCGTATCCGTTCCATATCTCTCTCATTCACCAAGGGATTTTAATATTTATTTTTTTTTAATTTGACACCACAATGTGTGGGTCGCTTTAAAGTTAACATTTTATCAGACTGAGTGTTTATATTAGTTTCACATAGAGATCCAGAGCAACAGACAATTAAAACGCATTTCAGTGTATTTCATATGAAATAATTTGTGCTTGGTTATAACTTATTAAATCCTTTAGTAAAACAATATACTTTTTAATCTGCTAGTAATTGATGGTAAAGTAATCTGGTACTCTAGTATCTGCTTTGCGGTACCAATAATATGAATTATCCAAAATCATTGTTATTATCTCCATATTCATATCTCAGAGAGAGAAAAAATGGCAAATACTGAAGATTATGTTTGTTATACACAGCTACAATAAAACATTTTATTATGCTGATGTTAGACTTTCACAGTATATGAATTTCTGGGCAAAGGGAAGTGAAACTATTTGGAGTATTTAGAATCTGTCTCACTGCAGATAAGCAGTTTATTTAATATAATTTCTTAGCAACCACCATTTCACAGTTTTGATGATAATTTAAAGATATTTTTGTGTTAATATTACAAATAGTGTGAAAGCTTTTGTAAGAAATATAACCTGGACTTATTTATTAATCACATCTGGAAACATAAATATAAAAATTCAGTTTGTTGACAGACTGTATTGTTTTTCCAATGTCCTTTAATTGAAAACAGTTAGCAACCAGAGGTGTGGTAATTGTGTAAAAATGTATATATTGCCAACATTTAGAAAAATGTAAATTATATAACGTACAGTCGAAACTCAGTATCTCTAATTTCCTTTTCTCAAATTTACGGCTGTCTCAACGGAATGTTCGAGTTGTGTCAAAATTCTGTCTTAACGTACATAAAGTTTTACTCTGTTTAACTCAAATTAGACATACTGCGACTCTGGTTGATTTAAGTGCATCAGTCAGTTTCCGCCTTACATATATATTGATCTGTTAAAGAAAATTTTGATGCCCACATAAAGGAGTGTTCATGCATCTCAAACATATAAAGATAAATAAAAACTTTGAAAAAAGCGTCAAAAATCATTTAGTACCTAAAGAATGTATATAAAATCTAAATGTAATGTTTACATGTATATGTCTGTATACAAGGATACAACTACACTTTAAGTAAATAAAACTTGTACCAAATGTACAAAATTGGTAATTTCAAAGTAAAATTCTTGGAATTTGAGGTACCGAGTTGCATTTTTCTCTAAATTAGAGAAGTTACCACTTCATTTGAGTAATTACATATTTACAAGTCTTAATATACCAACGAAATGAAAAAGCTACATGTATTTTCAACTGATTTAAAAAAATAAAAGAACTGTTTTAACACATGAACAAGGTAGTGCTGTCCAAATCAGTTTTAGATAAACATATCAGCAGATTTCAAATACTGATGTTGTTTCCTTTCAATAACTACCATAATATATAACTTCATTTCATGTTTTTAACAGTGAACATTACTGAAAGTTCAGAGAAGTTTCACTGTAATAAAAAAAAAACAAATATATTATCAAAAGAATTCACTGGTGACGAACGACAAAATAGGTCAAATTTGTTAAAAATCAGTGAAAAGACACGAAAGCAAAAGAAACATGTTTTTCAGGATCAAAATATCTTGTACTCCTGAACATCAGATGTTACATGTTTAGCCGTGACTATGCCAAACATAAGATATTGCATTTGTGGTGCACTTGGTGAAAGATATTTCCATCTTACACTGAAACAAACAACTATCTTCAATATTTGTACCCCGCGACAACAAAGTTGTAAGGCGGGGTATACTGGTTTCAGGTTGTCTGTCTGTCTGTCCGTCTGTCTGTCTGTCTGTCACAATTTTGTGCGCACCATCTCTTCTCATTCCCTTGACACAATTTAATGAAACTTCACACAAGTGATCAGTAACAACAGTAGTTGTGCATGGGGCATGTTAGGTTCTTTCAGAAAAAAAAATTGCAGAGTTATGGGACTTTGTTTTTTGTTACTATACTATATACATAGACACAATCTTGTGCACACCATCTCTCCTCATCCACTTGACACAATTTAATGAAACTTCACACAAGTGATCAGTAACAACAGTAGTTGTGCATGGGGCATGTTAGGTTCTTTCAACGACAAAAATTGCATAGTTATGGGACTTTGTTTCTCGTTAACATACTATGTACATACAGTCTGCATATGCAGTCTTGTGCGCGCCTAATCTTCCGAACCCTTGCATACAATTTAATGAAACTTCACACAAGTGATCAGTACCAACCCTAGTTGTGCATGGTGCATGTTACGTTTTTCAAGATAAATATTCTGCATAGTTATGGGACTTTATTTTTTGTTACTATACTGTATACATACAGTCTATATACATACAGTCCACATAATTATGCAGTCTTGTGTACATCAAATTGCAATGTACTGTGTCAGTGCATGCGGGGGATGCATTCATCACCTTTAGTGATAGCTCTAGTTTTACTAGTATAATAATTATGTTATTTTTCAGCTGGTTTCATGAAACGTTTAAATATGACTGTGTAAAATAAGTCTAACTGGACAATAAATTGATAAAGAAAGACTTAATTCCTGTGCAAAAGAAGTCCAACTTAAGATGGACTTGTTTTGCAATAACAAAATAAGACAGTTCAAAATAGACCTTTCTGATAATTAGTAATTAATCAATAATTAATCAACATCTGAATTTCATGACTTTAACAGAATATGTATTTTATCTTGCTGTAACAAAATATGCAAAAAAAGTGATTTTGTGAAAAAATGTGAGTTGGGCCTGTTTTGCGCTGAGCCCTCGATAAGATGATTTCTCTATTTTTCCTCATATTTTCCCACCAATTTCAGAATGAAATGCTATCAAAATTGAAATTAAATACTTCTTTATATGTATAGATGTTATGAAACAATCAACAACTGTAGAGTTTTGTATATGCAAATGTTAATCAAAGTGTTGTGTTATAACATATTTCATATACAGTACAATATTGTTTAAACATCATTGACAGATATTAGATCATTATGTTATACTGCATTAGAGAAAATTTGGTGCCTTCCAGTTGCATGGCAATACTTCATTTACTTGTTTTGCACCGGGTCAAAGGCAGTATTGCATAACAGATGCACATAAATTCAGAAAACTACTTAGTTAAACACAAGTACATGGACGATGCTAGAAAATTTTGAACAATTGCCTGCGTTGTTTTCGAAAATCTCCAAAATTGTTCATTTTCTGTTTTGGTTT
The DNA here is from genome assembly GCF_021730395.1 of Mercenaria mercenaria. Classification (NCBI taxonomy): domain Eukaryota; kingdom Metazoa; phylum Mollusca; class Bivalvia; order Venerida; family Veneridae; genus Mercenaria; species Mercenaria mercenaria. The sequence goes on along the minus strand of NC_069363.1, from coordinate 47,023,406 downwards.
GTTTGTTGTTGTTTAATAAGGGTTAAAAATTAGTGAATGTGGCAGTATTAAAATAATATTATAAAACGTAAACAAAAGAAGAGAAAATATTATTTTTGCATGAATAGACTGTTTGCTTGATCTAGTGAGTGCATGCTTCACAGGCGTGCGTACTAATCAGCCAACAGTCCACCTGTATTTTTACACTTTTTCACCGATTTAATGACCTTCATTTATTCACGCATAGTTCGAAGGAAAATGAATTCAAAATAAGTAACAGGGGGACACATGTACTTTTGTCAACGCCGCCCCCTTTTCCCCCCCCCCTACCCCCCCCCCCCACGCACTTTTCCGACCAAAATAAACACAACCATCCCCTCCCCCCCCCCCCCCCCCCCCCCCCCCACACAACACTTTTACGACCAAAAATACACCTCAAATCAGCAATTTCTGCTTTAATAATGTATTCATTTCCTGTCGTATGTTGACTTTATACTGTGACCATCCAAAATAGTTTTCTTCTACCAAAATGTACTTCAACAGCTGCGCTATTATGTCATCGTACGCCTTAACATGATTCCTTGTACTACAGTTATTACAGCAGAACCTCTTACTACATCAGTCAGTAGCCTATTCTCTGGCCTGTATGACTATGTTAATATAATAATCTTATAGATATTTCTTACCCAGGATCGTAAACCGTGATAATTCTTGCCTCTGATAGGTATTTTCTTTGAAAGCTGTGGCATATTTTTGATCAAGAGTTATCATAAATCACGGAATGGATAAGTATTGGTGTAATTACATTATCCTCTTACCCAACATGTACAATGTCTAATTTTCAGTTTCACCAAATGTTTTGAAATTTAAGTTTAACATCTGGAACTATGTTCACCCAACAGCAGGTGTATAAACCTTCCTGTGTAAAACTGGGAGTCACATGAAAATATGAAATATGTTTCAGAGAAAGAGGAGGAACTTCAGTTGATGCGTGATTTTAGGTCGTCAACACTGCTAAAATGTGCACAGACAGAAAAAGGTATTCTACTTACTACAAATCAAATTTTCTTTTCAGATTTTATATCGACAAAGATACCATTTCTTCAGACATATATTATAGCGTTAAAATGTAGAAATTTGACATAATTCTGTATATCACATTATACAATAGTTTAGAGTTCAAAGCACCTAAAAATGTGTTTTTGTGTTTCGTCTCGTTAGGATTTATATTAACAAGTATGTGTATATTCTTTCGTAGTTCCTTGTACGATTTATTCTGTTTCTATCTAGAATACTTAAGATAATTTCAAGTTGCTGAATTATATTCGAATTGGCAGAATGAACTGGTTTTGGCATTGTTTCTTTTCTTTTTGGGGTTTAACGTCACACCGACACAATCATAAGTCAGTAATTGCAGAGACTGATACATAAAGTCTGTAGGAGTCCTAACTGTTTTCTATAGTGCAGATTAATATGAACATGTTTGTTATGCTTTAATGACATAGTACATACTCAAACGTTTCACTGTTTTGGGATCACGAAAAATGATCTTTTTTTTTAATTTAATACTGTTATAACTACATACTATCGTGATTTATTTACGAATATTTCTCGCACACCTAATGAACAAAATTCATCATGATGAAAACTGCTTTTGTACGAGGGACATTAATAAAATCCATTGACTGATAGCAAAATTTGAAACTAGCCAACAAAAACGTGTTAAATTTACATCATTTTCAAAAATTATATATTGACTACAAAAGTTGTTACTAAGTATTATATGTATGCTGTCGCCATTTCCAAGTGAGAGACGTATTCATAACGTCTACGTTTTCGTAATTAATTCAATTAGTCTTCATAACCTATAGAAATATAATGAACAACTTTTGTCATAACAAACTTTAATATAATTTGAAGAATAAGAGTATTCATTTTAAGCAAGATACCAGTCTTGGTTAACGTAAAAATACATTAAAATGAAGCATGTCGATATTCAATTTCTCTAGAAATTAAAACAGCTATTATACTTTATCAAATTGTTAAAAGCATTGCTACATGATGACTGAGCTGTAAAGGTCAACTGAAACTCTTGTTTTCTACGGTAATTGAGAAGTTTCTGTCGGCGTTTTAGCACTATTTAATGTTTTGCTCAGATTTCCAGATGTTCTTTTGACATCGTTTTATGTCAGACCACGTTTGACTGCCCTTGACAAAATGTTGTTTGTCAAAGACCCAAATGACAGATTGACGTTAAATTTTATGGATATATCACTTAACTGTTATAAGATACATAAATGCAGGCTAGGTGATTTTCCATTGCAGAAATGTGTGTAATTGCATTTGCAATTATTATATATTGATTATTTTTAATTCAATACATCAAACTGTCTACTGGGCTGCCCGCTAGCGCATTACTATGGTATTTGAGTAACGTCTATTTTTGTACTGTGTGATGCAAATGTATTTTTATAATAAACTATGACAGTTGCTAGCACGCATGGTACTGGTAATGACGGTTATACAAAATTGGACGTATCGGGAAAAGTTGTAGTGTCACTCTACGTATTTATTAAACATCCCTCGTATATATCACCATGATTAGCATGCTTAAATATGGCGGGGAAGATACCCGGATGTTGAAATCTAGCGCCATTGCAGTTTTGCAAATGACAAAATTATGTAGCTGTACTGATAGTACATGTGAACAACTCAAATCTAGTTATCGAAGAGAAAGATTATTCATCTTTGGTTACTATTGTGCACACCTGAGACGCAAGCATTGTCATGTCACGCAATAAGAAGCAAAATCAGCAGAGTAGGGGAGGTAACTCGCCGAAGCAACCTTTTATTTCGCAGTCACGCAGAGATCCAACGGATGAACTGCTTAATGACATACTGAATTCTATTGACAATAGTGATAAACCGTCTCCTGAACTGAAATCACTTGCCAAGGAGTTGGCATCCATATTGTTGCCCGCAATTTCCTCAGTTCTCACGAGCACCATTGAGAAATCTGCTGTGGGTAAAGAAGTTTTTGAGAAAGCTAAAGCCAACATTCGTGTGGGAAAGTATGATAATGATAAATTGGAACAGTATACTAGACGTGAGAACATACGCATTTTTAATCTGAAAGTTTCAAACGATAGACCGTTGGCTGAAGAAGTTGTTGATTTTTTGAATGAAGTGGCACGTTTTGGTCATGATGATCGTAGAGATGATGATGATCCACTTGTAGTTCCCTATACGTTTAAGTTAGACGACATAAGTGTTTGTCATCGTGTCGGGAAACCACCGGATGAGGGTCTTGTTGATAAGCGTCCAATTATCGTGCGCTTTGTTAGAAGGCAAACTGTTTACGAAGTGTTCAGATACAAGAAGAATCTGAAGTCTATGCCGAAATACAAAGAAGTCAAAGCAAGCAACAGGAGAGCGGTCTTCATATCGGAAGACCTTACTCAACTGCGTCTTAAGCTGAAGAACTTTGTTAAATCCCAGGATGGAGTCAGCAATGTTTATACTGTTGATGGAAACATTCACTGCTCGAAAGATGCCAATAAATACATTATTTCTAACCCAGATGATCTTTTCAAGTTGGGGCTTGAACCAGACTTTGAGGAGCTTAACATGGCTGCTTACATTTAGGAGTCGCCGGAAGGTGGAGATGAAATTGTAAACATTAAAAACGTTGATGTTTCACTTGATGTTGGAGATAGTTTGATTAGTATTGATGGTCATATTCGAGGGGAAGAAGATTTAGACGTTTCACAAGGGGAAGAAAATTCAGACGTTTCACTTGATCATGAAACTAGTTTTTCTAGTCATGACAATCATGAACAAATAGTTCATGATCATATGTACTCTTTCACAGTTAAAGTTTGGGTTTTTAAATGTTTGTGATTTGTATAGTAAACTTAAGTTTAAAGAATTTCATGACTTTGTACAGCAGTACGACATTGTTGGTCTAGTCGAAACTAAACTCGATAACTTTGATAGTATTATTTGTAATGGATATAAATTCATTGGTCTTAACCGTAAAGTGTATAAACGTAAATCCGGTGGAATTGGTTTACTAATTAAAGATCATTTGTATGAAAAGGTACATCTTTTAAATTCAAAAAATGTCAACTGTCTTTGGTTTAGAATTGACAATGTGTTTGAGGTAAATATTGTATTTGGTGTTATATATATTCCACCAGAAGGTTCCCAATACTCATCAATTGACATTTTTGATGATATTGAAAATGATATTGTTCAGTTTTCTGATCAGAATTGTCATTTTTGTTTGCTTGGAGATTTTAACTCAAAAACTGGAGTAAATTCAGACTTCGTTTATTTTGATGAGAATATTAGTGATGTTAATTTTGACTTTGAAGCTCAACATCAATTTAACAAATGTAATTTAGATATTTTGGGTATTCCTACAGAACGTTTTTCAAAGGATCTGACATACAATAACTATGGTTACAGATTACTGGATTTTTGTAAAACTTTTGATATTCACATTGTGAATGGAAGGTGTGGAAAAGATAAGGGTATTGGAAAATGTACTACTACCAAAAGAAGTGTATTAGATTATGTTTTGATGTCACCTGAACTATTTCCTTGTATTGCAAAATTTGAGGTTCTTTCTTTTGATCCTATTTTATCAGATTTACATATACCTATTGAATTTTCATTAGTTTGTAAGTCTAATGTATTTGTTAGAAACACATCTGGGAACACTGGAAATAACTATGATACTGATTCTTTTGAAAAGCCCATATGGGATACCAATTGTAAAGCTGAATTTATAAATTCTTTTGATTTAGATAATGTCCAAAAAATTATAGACAGTTTAGATAGCTTTTCGGAACAACCTAAGGAAGTAGTGTCCGAAAATATTGATAACATTGTTTCAGATATTTCTGAGCTTCTAACTAAAGCAGCTGATAAGGCTAACCTGATCAAAAGGGTTAAATTTAAGAAGCAGGATCTTGGAAGTAGCCGTGTTTATAGAAAACCATGGTATGATGAGGAGTGTAATGTTAGAAGAACTGAGTATATGCATGCCAAAAAGAATTTCAGACGTTTGAATTCTCTTCAGAATTTTCAAATTTTAAAACAGTCTAGTAAAGTGTATAAAAGAGAAATAAATAAAAAATTTCGTATGTATAATAAGTCTGTTAACAGCAAGCTAAAAAATCTGCGCCACTCGGACCCTAAAGCTTACTGGTCTATGTTGAATAAATACTCTGGCGAAAGAAACAAGGTTTTTGAACTCCGAGATTACAGAAAATGAGATTTTGTATGCGATTAGTAGTTTAAGTAATAACAAAGCTTGTTCACAATTTGATAATATTTTAAATGAGTATATTAAACACTCAAAGGGTATCATGTTACCAGTTTTGAGTAGATTATTTAATATTATTCTAAATTCGGCATGTATCCCTGAATGTTGGTGTAAAGGGGTCATTTTTCCAATTTACAAGAAGAAGGGAGATATCAACAACCCAGATAATTACAGAGGGATAACTATTTTGAGTTGCTTTGGAAAGCTTTTTACTTGTATTTTAAATCGTAGATTGAATCTATTCCTCGAAAGCTCTTGTATATTATGCGAAGAACAAGCTGGTTTTCGCAAAGATTATGGTACAACAGATCACATATTTACATTGAAAATGTTAATTGATTTTTATTTTAGTAAAGGCCGTAAGCTTTTTTGTGCATTTATTGACTACAGAAAGGCGTTCGATTCTATAAACAGAACTTGTCTTTGGGGTAAATTGTTAAGACATTCTATAGACGGTAAAGTTTTTAGAGTCATATATAATATTTATGATAAAGCGAAGTCATGTGTCAAAAGTAGCCAAGGTCTTTCCAGCTTTTTCACAAGTTCTACTGGGGTACGTCAGGGAGAGAATCTTTCCCCTATATTGTTTTCAATTTTTCTTAATGATCTGGTAGAGCATGTTTCCAGTAATTCTCAGGGTTTAAAAGTTTTATCACAGTCTGTACAAGATTTACTAAGTGATGATACAGTTGAAGTATTCTTGAAGTTGTTTCTCTTACTATATGCTGATGACACTGTGGTGTTCGCAGAATCTGAGCAAGATTTTCAGATTGCTTTAGATGCTATGCACTCGTATTGTGAGTTATGGAAACTACAAGTAAACACTGCTAAAACAAAAGTTGTTATATTCTCAAGGGGTAAACGTAAACATGTTCCTGCTTTCTATTTCAACAACAGTCAATTAGAAGTTGTAGAGGACTTTAGTTATCTTGGTGTGAAATTCAATTATAATGGTTCATTTAATAAAACTACAAAGTACTTGTGTGATCAGGCAAGGAAAGCAATGTTTGCAGTGCTAAAGAAATCAAGAGTATTATTTCTTGATATAGACTTACAATTACAATTGTTTGATACAATGGTGAGCCCAATACTATTGTATGGTGTGGAAACATGGGGTGTTGGTAATGTTGAAATTATAAAACAATTTCAGTTGAAATACTTAAAAATGTTACTGAGTGTTAAAAAGTGTACACCTAATGTTATGGTTTTTGGTGAACTTGGCACTCTGCCTATAGATTTAATGATAAAAGGTAGAATTCTTAACTTTTGGTGCAAAATAATTAATGCTAAAAAAGATAAAATTTGTAGCATTATGTATAGACTTATGTATGAGTTGGATAAGAAAAATATTTACCATTCGCTTTGGATAAATTATGTTAAAAACTCTTTGCAAGAGTTGGGTTTTGCTGATTATTGGTTAAGCCAATCTGTTGTATCTCCACTGTATTTTAAACATATTGTTAAGAATAGAATTAAGGACCAATATATCCAATCTTGGAATGAGCAGTTAAATAGATCTAGTAAATGTTGTACCTATAGAATATTTAAGTCTGTTTTTGAACTGGAAAACTATCTTAAACTTTTACCAAAAACCTGGCTCAGTCTCTTTGTCGTTTTAGATGCAGCAGTCACAAACTACCGATTGAGGAAGGTCGTTTTATTAACCTAGCTCATAACTTAAGAACTTGCCATTTGTGTAATAACCACTCCTTAGGTGATGAATTTCATTATATTTTTGAATGTTCCCATTTTAATGTTCTTCGTAGAAAATATTTATCAGTGCATTTTAGAAGACCAAACATGTATAATTTTGAACAACTGTTTGCAAATAGAGATAGGACAATTTTACTTAAATTAGCTATTCTTGTGCAAAAGATTATGTCTGCATTTGATTAATGGTATACCACCTTCCGGGTCAACAAACTTCACATACTTAAATGCTCAATTTTTATACCATCCCATATTAATTCAAAGAATTTTTGTATCTGAGTAAGAAAGTTTTTGTATGGGCTCTGTTACTTTTGGGCCGTCTCAGGGATTCGTTGTTTGGTTGGGTCTTGGCCGGTCTGTGTATCTGTGGGGTTTTGGTGGAGCTTAATCTGTCAGTTAAGACGTCTTTAAATTTCTGCAGTGAGTGCGGGTGTTTTCTGGGCTCTACTGGATCTGCGCGGATGCATGGCCTGGTTTTGATTCGCCATGTTTGTGGGGTCGTTGGGTCGGTTTTCTTGTGACAGGGCTCATGCATGCTACTTTGAGTTTATGTTGATCACATTCCTGTTGTTAGTAAATGTTACTAATGTTTAGATGGTTCGTGATATTTGTTTGCTGAACTGTTTTGGCTGTTAATTTGTATATGTATATGCATTTATCTGTAATGCTGATGCCCTTAAAGGTCCAAGATTTGAAATAAAACTTGAAAAAAACTTGAAACTTGAATAACTATTCTTAGTAAATGTTTGTTTCAACTTTAGTGCCATTCGAACTCAAATTGCATATTCGAGTTGTTAGATCAACTGGATTGACAGTTGCGGAAGGGCGACAATGTATATTCGAAAGCATGAAAGAGTATGTTGCCAGCTACATGAACAGTCCAGAGCAGTTTATCAAATCCATTGATTAATCGGTTTATTGCCTTCTTGGTTACATAACCAACATTAAAGACTGTAAGATTGCTGACGTATTTAACGTCGAGTCGTCAGTCGACATCAAAGTCTATTGTTTTACTTGTAAGGCTATAGAAGAGTTTCTCAAGCTAATCAATGGGAGCGAGTTTCAGAAAGAAACAATAGAGCTAAGGAAGAGATTAGAGATGCAGGAACGGATAAAGGCATACGACGTATTAGCAAGCTGTTCATCAGCAAGTTTGGAAAACACCAGGAAACGTTTACGTAAGTAGAAAATCTTGCTCTCGGTATAGTCCTATATGATAATAACCTGATTGATTTCATAAAATTTACCCCATTTCATGCTTATGAACAGAATAAATAAAACCGAGCCTGCTATTATTTTGCTTGGTCGTTATCTATGCTACCGAAGGTTTCTTAAATATTCTATTAATTAACTATCACAATAACAGTCTCTAAGTGCCGTACGTCGATTGTAAAAAGTCTCCTCGTACTTAGTCTCCCCAAACTTTGACTCTAGTCCTTCGGGGGTGTAGCAGGGTATGAGGGGTGTATCAGATTACATTTCCTCTCGTAACAGTAGACAGCTTGAAATCATCAAAACTCATTTTATAAACTAAAAAAAAATCTTCATATTCTACTTAATTGTTTTGTCAGTTGATGGTAAAATACAAAATTTAAAAAAAAATGTAAATACCCAATTATAATTCTTTAAAACAATTAACTAACATGATATACAAAAGTTACGCTAGTTAATTCCTGTATATCAGGCACATGCGTCCTAAATTTACCATATACAGGATATTACATGAGTGTTTTTTCATATTAAATTTATGAAAAGTGTTGAATAAAATGCGAGGCTTTGCCGAACACTTTACCATTTTTATTTAAAGAGTTTAAAAAATTCATTGTGGAAAGTCACAAATGTAATATTCTTTTTATCACATGTTAGCCCTTCTTGCCGAAACATCAAAGATCCTACTTTCTTTAACTTTTACTAACTAGTCAATTTGACCAATGTCTCCTATACTTTAAACGACGTTGAGGCTTACATTACTGTATTATCAATTTTATGTAATGACTTATTTCATTACCACGACGTCAAACATGTGATAATTATCTATAATATCATGCTTCTCCATAAAAGTACAAATATAACAGCTTCATTACATTTGAGAGGATTTAATTGTTCATCCATTATTCGATCTAAATTTACCTTAGATATTCATAAGCGAGATCCAAAACTATGTTCCATTCTTTTATTTTTATTATACAAATACGGATATCCTATTATGTAAGCACCATTTACTTACCTGGTGTCATGCAATATAAATTTACTTCTTCTTGGTTTTTGTTAAGGACCTTGATACTATTCGACTACATAGCGGACGTATTCACGCAAACTGTCCATGTCAGGAAAAATGAGGTCTGGAGTTTAAAACCTGCCTTTTAATAAACAAAAAACACTTTGATTTGAAAACAAGTTTTGTCTGTACTTGACAGGAAAAAAAACACTGTACTGAATAGAAGAAACAAAATTATTATGTTCTCAATGATTTCATTCAAAATAATCCAAGTGAAAAACAAATAGTGTGCATTTTAAGGCGTTGGAGTGCAAAGAACAAGAACGTTCTAGTTTTCTGTAAATTAAGGTTTAAAGTTTACTCCGAAAATGCTGTTCGTTTTCATTTTTGTGCCCCTACAACAAAGTGGAGGGGCCATATAGATTTGGTCTTGTCCGACCGTGCGTGCGTCCGTCCGTCCGCCCGTGCGATCGTCCGTCCGAAGTTTGTTACGCGATTAGCTCAAAAAGTATTTCACATAAATTGATGAAACCTTGCATGAGTCTTTATAATGATATGATCCTGCGCACCTCCAATTTTTTCATCTGGCTCTGCCCCCATTTCCAGATTTATGGCCCCTGATATAATCAAAAATGCACATTTTCACATCATGACGCGCCTAGCTCAAAAAGTATTTGATAAAAATTGATAAAACCTTGCATGAGTCTTTATCATGATATGAACTTGCGCACCATCTATTTTTCGTCTAGCTCCGCCCCCTAATTCCAGAGTTACGGTCCCTGAAATAGTAAAAATATGCACATTTTCACCTTGCGACGCGCCTAGCTCAAAAAGTATTTAATGTAAATTGATAAAACCTTGCAGCAGTCTTATCATTTTATCACGATAAGAACTTGAGCACCATCTATTTTTGGTCTGACTCCGCCTGAAATAGTCAAAAATGCACATTTTCACCTCGTTACGCGCCTAGTTCGAATAGTATTTGATATAAATTGATGAAACCTTGCATGAGTCTTTATCATGTTTTTAACTTGCGCACCTCCTATTTTTCGTCTGGCTCCGCCTCTATTTCTAGAGTTATGGCCCCTGAAATAATAAAAGGTGCAGATTTTCACCTTGTGACGCGCCTAGCTCAAACGTATTTCATATAAATTGATGAAACCTTGCATGAGTCTTTATTTTATCAGTAGGACATGAATATAAGAAGCGACAGACTCGCCCGCACTCCGAAAGGCATGTTGTTTTCACCATTATGAGAAGTGACCTAGATTATCAGTAAGAGCGGCATGTCACTTCTGACTTTTGACAATAAATAACAAATGCTGATCGAATGGGATAAGGCCGTCACTTTTATTATTATAATATCATTACAGAAAATTAATGAAATATCATGGCATATTGTATGAGATAGAAGTATCATGAAAAGAAGCATGAAAAGATAGATATCTAGCCAAAATGCATAGAAACAAAATAGACAACGCTATGATACTGAAGCTCTAAATATGATAAGCACACATGCACTAAGCAATACAATTAGAATGTATTGTGTAGAGATGGTACTTAAGGCTACGTATTCAACGACAACAACAACAAATTGCAAAACATAAGTGCATGTCGCTTATCTCACACTAACAATATTTTAACATAGCACCGTGCAGTAAATACGGGAACTTTTGACAGCGACATTAGGCTTCGTTGTTTTGGTGGATTAGCTAAAGAAAGATCATTTCTTTTTAACTTACACAACCATTTTATTCATACTAAAGAACGTTTGCATTATATTAACAAAAGTTTCTGTAACGGCAGATTCCGCAAGGTAAATGCGATTCCGCACGCCTCGGTCAATATGCAAATTAGGTACATTTGTAAACACAAGGTGCGTGTCATAAAAAGTGAAATAACTTCTTTCGGCACAGTTTTTGGTATGGTTTTGGTGTGACCATCAGATAGAATATACATTTTTATATCGCTCTGTTTTTAACATTTTGAGGCCTTGATTATTCTTGGAAAGCGAATTTTGTAAAATGTTGAGGGATTCGATGTGGTAAATTTCATATAGTATATTTATATTTTTCCTCACGAATAATGTTTTCTGTCTGTGATCATACCATACCTGTAAATTATCGACAGTAATAAATAAATTAAATTGTTTTTGAATGATTTCGTTTGAAAATGGAAGATAATGCTCATCTTTTTTGTCTGGATGATTATTCATAGATCTTGAAGTAAACTATATTTTTGGGAAACACATCCAAATCTATGCATACTTTGTTCAGATAACTAAAAAGTCCTAGAAGAGTTATCGGTCACTGGCTTCACTTTTCCAAGTAAGACCAAATTTTTTGGATTAAATACTTAGTATTGCCTTTCAACATGAAAAATGAAGTATGAAAGTTATGATATTATATAATTGAGGTACTCCGGTATTAAGTTTTCAGCAGAAAGTAATATAAGATGCAATTTGAATTTTTAAGTATCATGGTCACAACCATCTAAATAGTTTTCCCTATATATTCTATATAAAACTGACATTTTTTAAAGAGCTTCCTAACATAGCTAGACCCATTTCAGAGAACAAATCCTTACCTCATTTTAAAGAGTTATGATAAAACTGATATAAAATGAAGAGAAAAGTAGGGGTCATGTATCTTCTAAGAGAGATTTCTCTGGTCACATTTGCTTACTGTAAACTGACATCAAAATCACACTGCTGTGACCTGGAAGTACTACTCATACTACAACTGAGATTCACTTCACCAAATACAACCTGCTCTCACATTTTTCCTACCAAAATGTCACAAATACATCCACAATGAAATTTAAACAGAAACTAGCTTTAATTTAGACCTCTGTTGTCATGCCAAGTGAAAAATTAGTGTTCAAATACCTGGCAGCCATTACGCGACTAGACCAGATGGCTCCCACGCTGGTTCCTTTAGTATAGTTAGGCCTATAAGAAAAACTGTTTTTCTGTAATAGTCTCAATTTCATTTGTATAGTACCAGTAACATATTTGCATGAAAAAATACCAAGTTTCAGCTTGATTCGATCAGTTTTCAAGCTTTTGTGGCATTTTCAGTAACGCGGGTCCCTGCACCAATTTTCTTTCAAAATTGATGTCGCGACATATTTTTTAAACAGTTCTTCTAGCCAGAGCTGGTTTTTGCCCTATTTCATAAATTTTCACTATGATTTGCATGCAAATTACACACTAACACTTTGAAATATACCAAATGTCTCCTCTGAAAGGTATATATTGGCAAAATTTAGAGTGTAAATGTGCATTTTTTTAAAAAAAAATACACCCAAAACGGTAAAAATGTGATTTTTTTTTGGTTTTTAACAATATTTGCAGCAAAATTTTAATGAAATGCTCATCTTTTACCAAAGTCTGACCAAACTAGTCCATTTACATCAATATCTGGACAAATCTCAATTTTTGCCCACATTTTCTTATAGGTCACAACCATCTAAATAGTTTTCCCTATATATTCTATATAAAACTGACATTTTTTAAAGAGCTTCCAAACATAGCTAGACCCATTACAGAGAACAAATCCTTACCTCATTTAAAAGAGTTATGATAAAACTGATATAAAATGAAGAGAAAAGTAGGAGTAATGTATCTTCTAAGAGAGATTTCTGTGGTCACATTTGCTTACTGTATACTGACATCAAAATCACACTGCTGTGACCTGGAAGTACTACTCATACTACAACTGAGATTCACTTCACCAAATACAACCTGCTCTCCAATTTTTCCTACCAAAATGTCACAAATACATCCACAATGAAATTTAAACAGAAACTAGCTTTAATTTAGACCTCTGTTGCCATGCAAAGTGAAAAATTAGTGTTCAAATACCTGGCAGCCATTACGCGACTAGACCAGATGACTCCCACGCTGGTTCCTTTAGTATAGTTAGGCCTCATCTCTACATTGTGCTAGGCAGATCCAGCTACCAAAAATCCGAGGCCAAGATGCTCGCTCATTCTCAACATGATGATGTTGGTTTTAGCACTGATTGCCTAAAGTATGCTAATGATTATGTATACAATATGCAATATCGAAATGCACAAAATGTGTTGGGGGCCACCAACTATTTTATGAAATAAAATTTGCCCATAAAATGGTACATTGAATATCATATCTTATTACTTAATAGCCACTTGCAAACATTCATCTCTTTAATAATATCAAATTTATCCGGCTTATTTACTTTCAAGGATGACAATATAAGCTATATTCAGCTGTATTTGACCATAATTTCTCTTGCTTTTACCTAATCAAATGGAAGCAAACGCTTCCAACACTATGCAACAGTTATTTTTTCCCTAATAAATATGTTGGATCTAACCCGAGATGAATTAGGCTGTAATCTTGATAAGTCACTTACTTTATAATCCAGCCATTATTCAAGTATGTAATTAAGTATATTTGAATAGATCAATAGTTTTACTTAATAGTTTTTGCTTACCCTGCTAGCAAAGTTTCCACTTGTTTTCACCAGTCTTAGTAGAAACAACTCTATCCAGGTCCACCAATTTGTTCGATAGTGCTGTCATGCCACCCAGCTATTCCTAGTGTACTGATGGAATCGATAGTGCTTCTTCCTTGGCTCCAATTCGATTCGACCCATTCCACCTCCGTAGAAAATCCGACTTTTTCAAAATCCACGGCAAAACAGTTTAATAACAAGCGTTAACATAGATATTACGGACATACACCAATGTATAGTCTGTATCATATATGGTAGAACAAAACAGGACGACTTCAATAGACCAAAACAACGTTTCAATAACATTTAAATTTCATCTTCCACTTACCTTCAGGTATTGCTACCAAATAACATATTCTAACTACTTTACCCAATACCAGCATAACTTTCTATTGTCCACATGTGTGTTTTTCTTTACCCATGGCCCAAAAGAAATTTCTTTTCAATACCTGCTTAAAAAATAAAACAAAACAAAATTGTACTGCTGTATACTGAAAAAAGTGTGACACTATCTTAAACTAAATGAATGATTAATTTTAAACTATTTCCCGTTTCGGAAGGTCAACATAGTATTGCTGTAATTATCACCCAATGTACAGTAAAATACATAGTCTAATCATCATCATCATAACCACCACCACCACCATCATCATCATCATCATCACCATATTTTACTTTTGCGTTTACAAGTATGATTAATAGCTCATCGTCGTCATCACCATCATCATCATGAGGATACCATCAAAATGATGAAATAGAACAATTAGTAAATAACAACAAAATTATATTTCTCAAGTAACAACGTCAGTAATAAAATGATAATCATTGTGATCATCATCAAAACCGTTCATTCCAACATGCAACGAAAGCAGCAAGACCATAATGGACAGCATGATAAATCATCACGCTTTCATGTATTCAGCTGATAGTAGCAACAACCATAGAAAAATTCGTTTATTCATTATCGAAAATAATCTCTCCCTAAATAATAATTTTCAATCATTTTTCAATTTTTGCATTTCATTTGTAATAGAGTGTATATTTAAATCAGTAGTGGAACAAACAAAATGTTGTTGATACTGCTGTTATAAAATATGCACGCAACGCAATGAATGTTCAAAGACATTTCATTTATTCACCTAGGGTAGTCGTTCAGGTCTGACTTTATAAGCAGTGTGAAAATTTGTGTTTCCATCCTAAATTATTAGAATTTTGCGACATGTCAAAGCTAGGACATGACATTTTGGAAACCGTCTGCCAATACCCAAAACACAATGTCTGAACAAAATGTTAACAAACAAAGAATGATGATTGTTGCTACTTCTCAAAAGAAAAGGGAGTTTCCCCTCGAAAAAGAACCCACTTTTTGATATCATTAATAACTAATGATTGATCGACATAGATAACGCATGAACTAGTATTTGAAATTATTCATGAGCTTTAGTGAACAATAATTGTATCTATTCATTCATCTTTAATTTCATGAAATACGCAGTAAGTAAAGTAAACAGACAAATTGTTCAAAAATGTATCTGCGTTTTGCTTGCATCCTCTCTGTGGTAAAATTACTGGAAAACGCTAGCTCTTCAAACATGTGATGAACATAATTTTTGTACACGAAGTGTCGACTTGCCTGCTTAGTTATTTGTGAAGGAATCCACCGATTTGAAACACAAAATGACCAAAATGACCTCACCCGTGAACTGCTTGTGCGTGAAATTGTTTAATCGAGGCACGTAATATTATATGGACTGGAATGAAATAACAGAAGCAGAAATTATATATCTTGCATGCCTACTGAAAAATAACATATATTTATTTCTCAAAGAGAAAATAAATTCCTTTATCAAGATATGAACTTGCGCACGTCCTATTTTTTTTTGTCTGACTCCACCCCCTAATTCCAGAGTTACGGCCCATGAAATAGTGAAAAATGCACATTATCACCTCATGACGCGCCTAGCTCAAAAAGTATTTAATATAAATTGATAAAACCTTGCAGGAGTCCTTATCAGTTTATCGTGATATGAACTTGCGCACCATCTATGTTTCCTCTGACTCCGCCCCCTATTTTCAGAGTTGTGGCCCCTGAAATAGTCGAAAATGCTCATTTTCACATTGTGATGCGATTAGCTCAAAAATTATTTGATGTAAATCTATTAAAACTTGCATGAATCTTTATTATGATATAAACTTGCGCACGTTAACTTTTCGTCTGGTTCAATCCTTTATTTTCAAAGTTATGGCCCCTGAAATAGTCAAAAATGCGCATTTTCACTAAATGAAGTGCCTAGTTCAAAAAGTATTTGATGTAAATTCATGAAACCTTGCATGAGACTTTATCATGATCTGACCTTGCTTACTTGGCATTCTTCTTGAGATTTTAGCGCAAATTACAGAGTTACGGTCCTTGAATTAGTCAGAATACTGGATTTTTGTTTATGATGCTCATAGCTCAAAAAGTATATGGCCTAGAATAATGAATCCTTTATATAAAATGTTTGTTGGGGCTATAACCCCCTTAAGACTGCAAATATTTGAATTATTGTCCTTTATTTGTGACAAATGTACCAGTGGGGGCACACCATGTGTCCTACAGACACATTCTAGGTTGTTGTTTTGTTTTTTTTTATTTCAGAAATAAATTTTGTGCTAGTAGTTTTACAATTTTATTCCAGACATCCGCTCTTCAACCAGTTTCTTCGCTTGTGATAACCACCAAGTTACGCAGTGCACGTGGTATTGTTCTGACCATGACAAGTTTTTTTGCTCGACTTGTAGGGATTCAGACCATAGGTAACAATGTTTCGTTACATAAATATTGCTTTCTACTACTTAAATTTGGTTATACAGTAGCAGCAGTCGTCCGAGCAAAGCATTCATTAAGCTTTCTTATAAGTGTGAAATACTGCCGTTATATAAACATGCAGAGCTTAATTCTATCTAGCTACAAAACATGTCATGCTTTGATGCAAAGAAGAAATCCCGCTTGTATGAAAATGTCGTTAATGGTATTACACATGTGACTTTTCAGAAATGGTTGCAGGGCATTAAATGATTAAGATCATATGATTCAGAATTTTCAGTTTAAAAGAACTTTGGCATGTTAGTAACAACACATATTTTAAAACGTATGTCAAGTTATATTTCCACTTTATATTAGAATTTCGTTAAGTGTATGTTGATACAAGTTACAGCGAAGCATACGAAAGTCAAAATATTTTCCCAGTTCTTCCAACAATGCAGTTTAGTTATAAATTCAGCTTGTCCTCTTCCAATGGTTTGAATTATGTTAAACTTGTAGTAGTGAGCGCAATGACCAATTTTATATTGCTGCCTCGCTAGAATATCATGCCGTAGAAACGTGACATGATACCCCACCCAGTCCTATTATACTGACACCCGGCTGATTAGTCCTAACACTATCCTGTAAATGCTGAGCGCCTAGCCAGGAAGCTAGTAGTAACATTTTAACCTCTTTGGCATGACGTGGCCAGGGATAGATCCAACGATCTCCCACATTCGACGCGGGTGCTCTAACACTAGGCTATCGAGGCGGTACACCACTTGAGGAGGATCCCTATATGGGTCAGTTGCTCCAAGGTCATGGTCACAGAGATACCATCATTTTTCAAATGTTTTAACTTTCAGTTTAGTTTCTGGATTTTTTTATCTTAGAACTTGACTTGATTTCTGGTATTTGTTTTCGTTTCCGGGCTCATGGCAACTCGTGTCACAGTACCAAACCATGAAGAATGACTAAGCACTATTTGACTAGGATGTTAATTTTTTTTTTTTTTTTTTTCTATCAGTAGGTCAAAAGTCAAGGACACAGTCGCCTTCAGATTAAAATGGTTTCCAGACTTTAAATCGTAAAGAGTAGACAACCCCTATTGATTTTGGGGTCACTCCGTCGAAGGTCAAGGTCACAGGGGCCTGAACATTGAAAACCATTTCCGATCAATAACTAGAGAACTACTTGACCCAGAATGTTGAAACTTCATAGGATGATTGTTCATGTAGTGTAAATGACCTCTGTTGTTTTTTAGGTCACTCCGTCAAAGGTCAAGGTCACAGTGGCCTGAACATTGAAAACCATTTCCAATCAATAACTTGAGTACCACTTGACCCAGAATGTGTAAACTTCACAGAATTATTGGTTATGCAGAGTAGATGATTCCTATCGATTTTGGGATCACTTTATTAAAGGTCAAGGTCACAGGGGCCTGAACATTGAAAACCATTTCCGGTCAGTAACTTGAGAACCACTTGACCCAGAATGTTGAAACTTAATAGGATGATTGTTCATGCAGAGTAGATGACCCCTGTCGTTTTTGGGGTCACTCTGTTAAAGGTCAAGGTCACAGGAGCCGGAACTTCGAAAACCGTTTCCGATCAATAACTTGAGAACCTCTCGACCCAGAATGTTGAAACTTCATAGGATGATTGTTCCTGCAGAGTAAATGACTCTGCAGGGTTTTTGGGGTCACTCCGTTAAATATCAAGGTCACAGGGGCTTGAACATTGATAACCATTTCCGATCAATAACTTGAGAACCTCTTGATCCAGAATGTTGAAACTTCAAAGGATGATTGAACATGCAGAGTAGATGACTCCTATCGATTTTGGGGTCCCTTTGTTAAAGGTCAAGGTCACAGGGGCCTGAACATTGAAAACCATTTCCGGTCAGTAACTTGAGAACCACTTGACCCAGAATGTTGAAACTTAAAAGGATGATTGGCCATGCAGAGTAGATGATCCCAATTGATTTTGGGGTCACTCTGTTAAAGGTCAAGGTCACAGGCAGGGGCCTGAACTTCGAAAACCGTTTCCGATCAATAACTTGAGAACCTCTTGACCCAGAATGTTGAAACTACATAGGATGATTGTTCCTGCAGAGTAAATGACCGTATTGTTTTTGGAGTCACTCCATTAAATTTTAAGGTCACAGGGGCCTGAACATTGATAACCATTTCCGATCAATAACTTGAGAACCTCTTGATCCAGAATGTTGAAACTTCATAGGATGATTGAACATGCAAAGTAGATGACCCCTATCGATTTGGGCTCACTCTGCTAAAGGTCAAGGTCACAGGAACTTGAACATGGAAAACAATTTCCGATCAATAACTTGAGAACCACTTGACCCAGAATGTTGAAACTTCGTAGGATGATTAAACATGCAGAGTAGATGACCTCTATTGATTTTTTGGTCAGTCTGTTAAAGGTCAAGGTCACAGGGGCCTGGTCATGTAAAATCATTTCCGGAAAATAACTCGAGAACCACTTGACCTAGAATGTTGAAACAGGAGCCTGAACAGTGATTTGAGAACCACTAGCTCAAGAGTGTTGAAACTTAGCGGGATGACTGAACATGCCAAGTAGATGATCCCTATTGCAGCCAACCATCAGTGTCTCTTTGACTTTCGCTCCTGACACCTATTGACTTCTTGCCTTTAGGACTTTGCATTGGGGGAGACATGCGCTTTTTTGCAAAAGCAATTTCTAGTTGATTTTGGGATCATTCAGTTATAGGTAGACACCGTTACTGGAAGATTGAAAACGGTTACCAGACTGCGCATCATAAAGCATATAGGATTTTAAACTAGTGCCAGTAGAGGAAGATTTCTATCGAGTTTATTTTTTACATTGAAATTATCCAGTTAAATTTTCAAAGAACCCTTCTATGCGACCTAAGGTAGGTTTTGAACAGTGATTGCGAGCATTTCAAATTTTTATTGATAGTGAGCTAGAGTTATCTTTCCTGTAGTTATCATAAAGAACAACAAGTGTTAAAATCAATGCAGCATGGTGCTTCAGAGCAATTATGACAAACTGACAATATGTAAAGATATAACACATATATATTCCGATTAAGAACAATGATTTAAAAGACATTTGCCACCGAAGCTTTACGTGTTGCCTGCTTAGTCCGATTTCGGATTAAACATTTTCGGATAAGTGGCTACAATTGCTCTACTCCGTACATTTCCTCGGGGATAAGCATTTACATTTGTGATCAATTATGTTGTTTAGAATTTTATCAGTAAAATGATCCAATAACCATGCATACCCCTTGCATTTTGAATATTAGGATTTTTGTTTTTAATTTAGCGTAGGGTTAAAAAACCGTTAACGATTTTAATGCCTTGTGCAGGACCATTTTCAAAATATCAACATTAAAACATTAAAACTTATGTGAACATAAAATTTGCTGGACTGCAAATTACCTTTGAAATCTTGGTTACCGCTTCTGATAGCTAGTTTTACGCTAAATGATCTAGATGGAAACAAGCTCCATGAGAGATTGCAGTCTGAATACAGAACGGTTCCCTCAACCAAGCCGGCTCTTTTGAAGTTCAAGAATGTCATTTTCCAGTCTTTTGTCCATAAACGCGTTACAGTTCTCGTACTTCTTGATATTTCCACTGTCACAACGCCTTGAGCACCATTTCGGTGTCACAGACAAAGCACATGTTATTTCATCATTTCTGAGCGACCGCTAACAAGCGGTGTGTTGATAATCAGGAATGTATCGACACCTGTGTTTATGAAATCTACATAATGTACTCTGAACCAGTGATGAAGCATGCAAACATCACGGAGTGCTGTCCTGAAGACACCCATTTGTGCATATCCTTCAAACCAATAATAGTTTTGAATAGCAGCGGGGTGTACAGAGGGTTACCTTGCCGATATTGTTTCATGGATTACCTGTAACATTACAAAGCTGAAGGCAGATAAAAGGGAAATAATAAAAACATAACTCCAGATGCAATGCTGGCGTATCAGTGAAGTTCGATAAATCAGTTATAAAAGCAGCAAACTGTTTACTGTGTGGGGTATCTTGAGGTAGTGTCATGTTCTAATATGGATATAAAACAACATGAAAACTCTGTGTGTGCACATACGCCGAATAGATCACACCAAAGAAGATTTGCTCGTGATGACACCAAATCTTTAGTAATAAAACCTGTCGTAGTATGTTATTAAGTGGTCTTCCAAATACCATATTAGTCAAATCAAAATATGTCCAGAACACGACATTTCGCATAACAACTAGGACGCCTCGCAATAGTAATGCAGACACCGAATGCTTTTAAAGATCTGTAAAATATTCCGCAAGCTACCAGATTAACTTCGTCTTTAATGTTTTATGTCTCAATATGTTTGGCTTGTTCGGTTTCAGGTCTGTGTTCGTTTAATGTCTTGTATATACCAATTTTTAACGTGTTTGGGCATGAAGCTAATGTGTTTTGTGGTATTTTTTATATAAATTATAAATAAATATTATATTATTATTAATAATAACAATAATAATAATATAGATTTTATAATGACTGCCGTTGCTATAGTATATCATTTTATATTTATTCTATTTATCCAATCGTGAACGTTTATTTGCAAACACGTGACCGTACAATATATATATTACCGTAGTGGACGCTCGTGCGTACAAAAAACCTGTATTTTTCCGTATTAGGACGGTTCAACAGTTCCATGTTAAACATACGATAAAGCCCGAAAAGCGTAAAAATGTTTCGAATGTAAATCGGGTGAAGTAGGCGCTCCATGCTCTGTATAATCAAGCTGGGAAAATACAGCAATACAGTATTCAGTGAATCATTTTTAATCTAAATAGATATAGAATATAAAAGGTCTTTAAAATTGTACTGTACAATACGAGATATATTTGGACTCGTACCTAGCTGGGAAAACCATATTAGACTCGCCGCTATAATATGGTTTTCTCAGCTGTGTACTCGTCCACATATATCTCCGTATTGTACAGAACAATGTTAAATGACCTAATATTATTGTGTATATGTACAATTAGCGGGTGTAGGAAGACTGTCTGTATAGATACCTATACATATGCCTTACTCTATTATTCTAATACTTCCAGAACATGTGTTGGACTAAAAATGGTCGTATCAGAAAGCTCATACGGGAAACAGACACAAAGTCTTGTAATCAAGAGTAAGGTGGGAAATTATAATGTGAAAATAAAAAATCTTTTGATTAATAAAGATGACAATGACAAAAGTGTGTGTAAAGTAAACAGCGTCCGTTTGCTTCCTGATGGACACATTCTCCTAATTGATTCGGGTAATAAAAGGATTAAAAAACTGGACACCTCATACTATGCTGTCAGCCACTGTGATCTACATGGTCCTTCATATGGCTTGTGTTATATCGGTAAAGATATTGCTGTAGTCAGTGACGGGCCGGCCGGCCATATTCAGTTTGTGAATATATCGGGTAAAATGAAGCTTGAGCATACAGTTAAGCTTGACCATGAATGCTACGCACTGGCGGTTCATGGTGATATTCTCTATGTCACAGATTGTAACACAGTATATACTTATAATAAAGATCTTCAACAGAAAAAAATGCTGTACTGCAACCGTTGTTTGAAAGTTTTTGAAATTATGTGTGGTATTGCTGTTAGTGATGATGGCGAGATACTTTATATTACAGCTCTTTCAGGAAGTATTATAACAATAGATAAAAACGGAAATCGTCTGTTCACTTTTGAACACAAGGTTGATTTTGCCAGAGATGTGTGCGTTGTGGGTGATGGTACTGTACTTGTACTGGACAAATCAAACGTTGTGTTCCAGGTTGATTACAGAGGTGAAAAAGATCTGGGAAAAGTTGTTTGTCCGTCAGATGGTTTAGAATTTCCAGAATCGTTATGCTATGATAGACAAAACTGTAGACTAATAGTTTCGTGTTACATGAGTAACTATGTAACAGTCTTTCAGATGCAGCATCTGCAACAGATATGGTAATAAGTATTCACATTTCCATTGGAACTTCTCATAAATGTTCACATAACAAACCCTATGGCGGCTGAATTATGATTACACTTACGAGCATATATGAGCCGTGCCATGGGAAAACCAACATAGTGGGTTTGCGACCAGCATGGATCCAGACCAGCCTGCGCATCCGCGCAGTCTGGTCAGGATCCATGCTGTTTGCTTTTAAAGCCTATTGGAATTGGAGGAACTGTTAGCGAATAGCATGGATCCTGACCAGACTGCGCGGATGCGCAGGCTGGTCTGGATCCATGCTGGTCGCAAACCCACTATGTTGGTTTTCTCATGACGCGGCTCATATCATTTTTGCAAAAGACTCACGTTTTGCCGCATGGACTTCGTTAGTTGAGTTAAAGTGTAAAATCATTTTAAAACGGCACATATTTGACATAATTTATCGATCTAAACCTAAGATATCGGAAGCATAAACAGCTAAAAAGCAGGAAACTTGTTAAAACAGTTTTACTTGTAGCAAATGCAGTCTTGATCCAAAGTATATAGCTCAGTGAATTCGATCCTATTATATAGACAAAACATGAAACAGCTTAATCACGATTTTGTTTTACATCAAAATATGATTACCGTTTGCTTTTCAGCAAAGTAAAAACTTTCGCGCGAATTAAACTCCGGAACGTTTTTATGCTTTAATATTGCAATAAACGATGGTTGGTTGAACAAATCGATACTAGTACTACAAAAAGCTTCAGAATGGTTTTCCGGGGTTTTTTTTATCTAAACTAATTAATTTTAGAATATTTATTATGAAAAACATTGGCAAACATTTATTGTTTGACGATTGGAACAAGTTCTTTCTACTTGATATTGTACGTAAGTATTGACCTGGCACTCATTAATCTTCGCCAATATTTTCGGGAATTTTCGTTAATTTACGCAATATTTGTATCCTGAAAGTATCTGTATTTCTAAAGTAACATATAAAGTTAACCGATGACACGGTGGCCTAGAGGTAAGGTGTTTGACTTCCACGCACGTTACCACAGGTTTGAAATCATTTAAATCATTTTTTTCAATTTAATGTATTGTAATGTGATCGTTTACATTATTCTATGTATCATATTTCATGAATTTTAATTGTTTTATCTTGTAGTATTTATTTTCTGGAACGCTGGTGACAGGTAATTTGTCTTTTTATCTAAGATACTTTTAAAACAATTTTATTCCACTTTTTTACAACGGGTAAATATGATTATTGTTAATAAATGAACCATAATTATCACGATTAGTGATGGGCCGACAATCGGCGACAATCAAATAATCGTCGGCGTTGCATTCATGAGCGCGATCGCCGACTTCACTTTTCCCTGACCGATTAATTATTTGGCACCCTAAACGGATAATTTAGTTGTTTCTGGCCTCTTTCTTTCTGGTATTTATGGTTCTTTGGGGCAATTACGCCAAGGGAAAGTACTCTACCTAAAAATGGCATCCTCCAAAGTCTCGAAAGAAATTGAGGTCATCTGTAATCACCCAGATTTTGGAAGATATATGGCTTTTACAACATTAGGCCGGGAAAACCATCAACCTAAACTCTTGACATTAGTATGGCAGTATGCATAGCATGCCGTAAGACTTACGCAAGCATATTAGCAATTTTTGATTTTGTGGGATTGAAATCATTCCAGTCGTAAACTAAGAATTAATAAATCATTAATACGTTTTTTGCTCCAAACAATTTTCATTTGATAACACAATATCACTGGATAAGTCCCTTGTGAAATTAAGACAAGTACCTGATTTGAAGTTTACTATCTTCACAAATATTTTACTTTTATGCAGTTAAGGTTCATTCTATCGGAAAAATAGTGGGTCTAAATAATTAAGATTGGCGGGTTTGTTACTGGACAAAAGTCATAAAAAGTATACACCAGTAGATTCGTCTTGGAACGAAGTATACGACTAGATAATTAAACTACGACTACGACTCTTTCATAAGTCGTACGACGACGAATTTGATAACAAAATTGGTAATGTTTTTTCAAAATCAAGGGTTGCTTCAAAATACATGCAGAGTCCATTTAAAATGTATTAATAGACAGACAAGACATGTATCTAGTTCCTGCCACCCTTTAAATTACCCAAACTTTTTCTAAAAGGCTGACAATTTACGATTGAAAATATACTTTAAAATGCTTCAGACGATTGTTTTCATCGTGTTTTGTTGACATGACGGACTACTTTTTTGTTACTATAAATACTAATATTGCACGGTGAAAACGTGCTCGATTCCCGCCAAATATAATAAAGGATAGTTCTTCACGCCGTTTACCTGAAGGGAGAGTTCCTTATCCCGATTATCATTCTCGGCAGATTTTATAGATCCAATAACACTATTCTAATAGTACAGTCAAAAAGTATTCGAAGAATAATCAATATTTTTTTTTTAATATTCTACAACCTGAAATGAAATCTAGAATATCTGATTCATTGAACTACGGTCTACTTAATATGATAAAAGCGTTATCGTTCCAAACTTTGTAAAAAAAATTCTTACATCCATAACGTTTTTCAAAAAATTTGACTACCTCAGGGGCGGATACAGTATTTGGTGTAAACTATTTGAAGACTAGAGCAAATAGGGGGTCCGGGGGCATGATTCCCCGGAAAACTATGAAAATAATGGATCCATTTGGTGCATTCTGGGCGTTCTGGGGTACTTTATTTGTTATTGACAAAGGACAGGTTTTGTGACAAAATCAACACAAATAACATGCTAATTATAGTCACGTCTTATGAATTGTCAGACTTATTCTTGCGCGAGTATCTCGGAATTTCTTAGCCGTTCGTTTTTTGAGGATTTTCATGGAGAGGGTTTACCTAGGAGTAAAATAAAAAGGTTTTTTGGAGCTCATGCAAACTGTCAGATTTTAAATGTGCCAGCATAGCGAGCGAGAAAAAAAAATGCATTTTTTCCATCAATAAAAAAACAAAAAAAAAAACAAAAAAAAAACAAACAAATTAACAAAAAAAAAAAACAAGTAAGACAAATTACCTGTGAGACAGAGATAAAAATGCACTTTTTATGTTTAACCCAGAACAGAAAACAAATTAAGTTTTCGAGCGTAGCAAGCGAGAAAAAATATGCATATTTTTCAGCCGGAACAAAAGATTAATCATTAGTGCGAGCGTAGCGAGCTAGAAAAAATGCATATTTCATATTCTTAAGTCAGAATAAAAGACAAATTATGTATCAAAGCGTAGCGAGCGAGAAAAAATGTATATTTTGCGATTATTTTACCCAGAACATAAGACAAATTACCTATGCTCCGGCGATTTTAGGGGCGGGAGCGCCCCGGTGACCCCCCCCCCCCCCCCCCCCCGCTATGAATCCACTAATGGCAATACTTCAGTCTGTACGCATAAATGATTACTGTACAAAATTCATAATTTGATGGAGTTTTATTGTACAAAAACGGCTTTCGTTTTGGAGTTTAAGTATGCCTGCATCTTAAGCCTGACAACAGAACAACTTCATAATCTCTGCCGACGTCGTTGATAAGCTTAAATGTTGTTAAACTTTGCTAGATCCCTCTTCCGACATCGACCTTAAAGGCCTTTATCATACTTAAGGGCAGGTCCGGATCTAGCCTGGAAATCCAGTCTGACAATTTCTAACCATTTTTCTACCTGCAAATTGACAATATCAGAAACTCGGATGAATGCCAATTAACATTAATTGGCACAATTTAAGTTGGATCTTTAATGTAGGTAAGATTTCTTCTGACAATTATTGTCAACGGCTTCCCAGGCTAGTCCGGATCCAGAAATGCCTTTATTTGATGCAGCGAGGCAACAGTTTAGAAAGAATGTGTCACCAGCGAGACACATAGCTCCCAGCGTGAGTAGGAGTCAGGGTGTTCTCCCCCAGCAAAAGTTTGAAATATAGTTATGTAATGGTGGCATCTGATAGAATTTTTGGTCTGAATTTTGAGAAAATATGTTTAGTATACAGCATCTTCTGTGTTAGACTGTGCTATTTACGATAAAAAGGATGAAAGTGACGACAAGTAAAGTAATCAATGATGACTGTTTTATTTTGCAGTATAACAAATTCATGCATGTCCACACAAACTAGAAAATGCTTTTGTAAAAAAGCGCATGTCTCCCCCAATGCAAAGTCCTATAGGCAAGAAGTCAATAGGGGTCAGGAGCGAAAGTCAAAGAGACACTGATGGTTGGCTGCAATAGGGATCATCTACTTGGCATGTCCAGTCATCCCGCTAAATTTCAACACTCTTGGCCTAGTGGTTCTCAAGTCACCGTTCAGGCTCCTGTGACCTTGACCTTTAATCAAGTGACCTCAAAATAAATAGGGGTCATCTTCTCTGCATGTCAAATCATCCTATTAAGTTTCAATATTGTAGGTCAAGTGGTTCTCAAGTTATTTCCAAAAAATGATATTACATGAAAAGGCCACTGTGACCTTGACCTTTAATAGACTGACCCCAAAATCAATAGGGGTCATCTACTCTGCATGTTCAATCATCCTATGAAGTTTCAACATTCTGGGTCAAGTGGTTCTCAAGTTATTGATCGGAACTGGTTATCAATGTTCAGGCCTCTGTGACCCTGACCTTTAACGGAGTGACCCCAAAAACAATAGGGGTCATTTACTCTGCATGAACAATCATCCTATGAAGTTTCAACATTCTGGGTCGAGAGGTTCTCAAGTTACTGATTGGAAATGGTTTTCCATGTTCAGGCCCCTGTGGCCTTGACCTTTAACAAAGTGACCCTAAAATCGTTAGGGGTCATCTACTCTGCATGACCAATCATACTATGAAGTTTCATCATTCTGGGTCAAGTGGTTCTCAAGTTACTGACCGGAAATGGTTTTCAATGTTCAGGCCCCTGTGACCTTGACCTTTCACAGAGTGATCCCAAAATCGTTAGGGGTCATCTACTTTGCATGACCAATCATCCTATTAAGTTTCAACATTCTGGGTCAAGTGGTTCTCAAGTTACTGACCGGAAATGGTTTTAATGTTCAGGCCCCTGTGACCTTGACCTTTAATGGAGTGACCCCAAAATCGATAGGGGTCATCTACTTTGCATGTACAATCATCCTATGAAGTTTCAACATTCTGGGTCAAGTGGTTCTCTAGTTATTGATCGGAAATGGTTTTCCATGTTCAGGCCCCTGTGACCTTGACCTTTGATAGAGTGACCCCAAAATCAATAGGGGTCATCTACTCTTCATGACCAATCATCCTATGAAGTTTCAACATTCTGGGTCAAGTGGTTCTCTAGTTATTGATCGGAAATGGTTTTCAATGTTCAGGCCCCTGTGACCTTGACCTTTGACGGAGTGACCCCAAAACATAGGGGTCATCTACTCTTCATGACTAATCATCCTATGAAGTTTCAACATTCTGGGTCAAGTGGTTCTCTAGTTATTGATCGGAAATGGTTTTTCAATGTTCAGGCCCCCT
This sequence comes from Mercenaria mercenaria, assembly GCF_021730395.1. NCBI lineage: Eukaryota > Metazoa > Mollusca > Bivalvia > Venerida > Veneridae > Mercenaria > Mercenaria mercenaria. Next base: position 46,995,393 of record NC_069363.1, on the reverse strand, counting down.
TTTCCCCTTGACCTTTGACGAGTGCCCCAAAAAAACAAATGGGGTCGTCTACTCCAGCCGTCAGAAAGATGAATAATAAAACATTTTCTGAAACAAAACTAAAGTTTGGAAACAAAAGCCAAAAAACAGTACATATAAAAATTTTAAAAACCAGCGTAAAAATTTTCAAGAATAACGATTTATATAGTAGCAAAAAGGGAAATAATTTTTTTTTTTTAATCAAACAAAAAACTCCTTACCAGAAACGCCCTTAAAAACACCAAAAATTTGAAAGTAACCAGAACAAGAGCTGCCCCGAAGACAGCGCGCTCCACTATTGGGGGATTTAATAAAATAATATATTTAAAAGAAAAACCCGCCCTTTTTTAAAAGGAAGATACACCAAAGGGGCAAAAAACCATCAAATACACAAATCTGATTATTAGATTGTTACAACACATGCAGATGATATGATAAAGATATTTTTTTTTTTCAAGTCATTACTTTATAGCCCCAAAATTTATGTCCAAAAAACAAATTTTGTAAAAGTTTTAATATAAAAGGGCACAATTTGGTCAAAAATACAAATCAGAGTTATGGGACTTTTACCACACATGCGATGAAAAGATAAAGTTACATTTAAATTTCAAGTCTTTATTTTATTTGCTTAAATATATTCAGAGAGCAAAGATTGCAAAAAAGTTAAGTAAAAGGGCAAATTTCTATCAAAAACACAATTACATTTATGGGTATGTACTGCATATGCAGATATCAAAAACAAATACTTTTAATTTCAAGCATTATCTTTTAAAATACCAAAATAGTCTATAAAAAAACTTTCGGAAAAAAAACATGAAAAAAATTCTATGTAAAACCCTTTGGACCTTGACCTTGGTATAATGGGCCCAGCCCTTACACATACTTTGTTGTATCGGAAAAAGTTAACTTACAGTATATAAAACACAAGTAACAAAAAAATTACAGAAAAAAAAAGGGCTGCCGAAAACTTTAACCATAAAAAAACCAAAGTGTAAGACCTTGGGTGACCTTCCCTTTGGTACAATGGGCCCTCACTACTTGTTTGTATACGGACATTTTTAGTAAATTACAGAAGAAAACAACATAACAAAGAAAGACAAAAAACAAAGGGTTTGCCGAAAAACTTAAACCTAAAAATAACCTAAGTATAACCCCTTTGGGGTGCCTTGCCCTTTGGGTAAATGGCCCAGCTCTTACCAGACTTTTTTTTTTGTATGCGACAAAGTTGAACTTACAGTATGATATAAGAAAAAGTAACAAAGAATGACGAAAAACAAAGGCCCAAAAATTTTAAACCCCAAAAAATCCCTAAGTTAAGCCCTTTGTGTCCTTGCCTTTGGGTAAAGGGGGCCCTGCACAATTTTGTTTTTTACTGGACAATTTTTATGTAAAAATTTACGTAAGATATAAGCTTTTAAAAACAAGAATACAGAAAAACGAAGGTTGCCGAAAGATTTTAAACCCTTTAAAAATAACCAAGTTAACCCCTTTGGGTCCCTTGACCTTGATATAAGGGCTAAACCCCTAACTATATTGTTTGTATAGGGGACAATGTTTTTTTGAAGTTACAGTACGATATAACAATAGAACAAGTATGACAGAAAAACAAAGGTTCCCGAAAAATTTAAAAACCTTTAAAAATAACCAATATAACACCTTGGGCCCTTTTGACCTGGGAAAAACAGCTCAGCCCCTATACAAACTTTTTTTTTTAATACGGGAAATGTTAATGTAAATTTTACAGTAAGATTAACAATATTACAAAGATAACGAAAAACAAGGTTGCCGAAAAGATTTTTAACCTTAAAAAAACCTAAGTAAACACCTTGGTGACCTTCCTTTGGGGTATAATGGGCTCAACCCTACACAAAAAATTTTTTTATACTGGACAATGTTTTTTTAAAATTACGTACGATAAAGCAATAGAAAACAAAGAATACAGAAAAACAAGGTTTGCCGAAAACTTTAACCAAAAGGGTAACGCCGACGCCGGGGCGAGATAAAAACCCCCACAACCCCGCCCCCCCCCCCCCCCCCCCCCCTTTTTTCCCCGAATAGGGGGCAAAAAATGGTCTTGATTTCTCCCTACTCAATAAAAAATTTTTTGTCTAATATTTTATAGTGCAACAAAGAGAATTAAAACTGAAAAAATCTAAGTCCACCAAAAGTACACGGGCACCTTACGTCAAAAACTAAAAAATTAATGTAACATGGGGTTTGTACACAGAAAAGTATCCCAATTTCTCCTAGGCTAAAAAAACCCCTTCCCCCTCGAATTTCTATAATAACTTGTCCTTTTTTCAATTTGGACAGTACCTTTTCTGTTAAAGGGGATGCTTACCAAAAAAAACTGTTTTAATGGCAAACAGTGCTGTCACATCAGACTGCAGGGTGTGCAGGCTGACATACTAACCCTGGTCACAAAGACAGAATAAATCATTTCACATTAAGGGGTTAATAGAAAGAATTTACAGAATAGCTTTTTAGTAACAGCAAAGATGGGGCCGGTTCTTACTCATCACACCCACTCATGATGATGAACTTTTTTGCCAGTAAACAAATCCCCCCATGCATGAACAAAACTAGGGACAAAGTCTTTTTTGGTATTAAATTTTTGGCCTCCAATTTGACCTTCGAGCTAGGGGTCTTGGTTTTGACATACCCCGGGTACATCATGGTGAACATTTATCCCAAGTTTCTAAATTTCCCTTCAGGATCACAGGCTATTGACCAGACAAAAAAAAGACCAATTAACCTTTGACCTCTAAGTGGCCCTTGACCTGGAGAAAGGGGTTTGGGTCTTTGCAAAACAACGTTGCCCTCTTTATGAGAACATTAAAAGCCGAGAATTTCCCAAAAACCCTTTAGTTGGCAGTTATTGCCCCAGACAGAAACAGCCCCCGTTTAACCTTGACATCTAATTTAACCCTTTGACAGGAGCAGTCGGGGTCTACAAACTTACACGAAACATCCAAAACTTTTTCTATAAAACAAGTATAAAAGTCTTCCTTTTTCTACAAGACATTTATAAAGTTACAATTTTTATTAGAACAGGCTCAAGAATTGAAGTTTAAATCAAAAGTCCACACTTTTAACTTCCATATTCTAATACTTTAACTTTGGGGGATAAAAAGTATTTTGTAAATTAATAAAAACAAGTTCTTCATTCAGGGAAATTTATTTTTTTTCCCCTAATTCTTGATATTCTTCCTGTTTCCCCCCAAATTGTTTGGAAATAAGTTTAAAACCCCTTTTGTTTTACCCCTGTGCCATGTTGCAATTTTTTTTCGAAAAATGCCCCCAAAAAATTGAAAAGAAAGTTTGCACGGGACACATATTTCCGAAAGTACACCTTTTTTAACTTCTTATCAATCAAAATTTTTAGATTTCAAGATTTTGAAAAATTATTCTTAGGCAGTTCTTCATACATGATGCATACTTTTTTTCCTCTAAACTCGATTTTTTCTAGTTTTTTGTCGGGGAAAAGGTAGTATTTTTTGCAATGTAGACCAAAAATATTCATTTTTTGTTGCCTCTTTAAAAACAATTGGGGCCCTTCAAGGATCATCGAAGGGAACAATTTAGCCTTTTTTACAACTTAAAACTTAACATGTTTTATATTTTTCATAAAACACAAAATTTTAAAATGAAAAATCTTAAAAATTTTAAAAAATTTATCAGTCTGACAGACATTATCAAGAAAATGCTTAAAAAGTGGAAAAACAGACCTACACAATAATAAAGAAAAGAAAACAGCTTAAATTTCAACGAGAATATATTTGTCTGTATGTCTTCAGCATTCCATTTTCAACTAACACTATTATATCCGACCTTCATTCCAAAATGTATCCCAAAATTTTTCTTAAATTTGTTTGAAACTGTGAAGGCAACAAAAATGTACAAGGTATTTGATATTTTAAAGGGACATCACTAAAATAAAAAGCACCTGAAATGAAGTCTGCAATATTGCATGCCTACTATTTTGAAAATTTCATACAACTTATTTTTTCACTGTGACACAAAATGAAAACTGTGGGAGATGAAATTAATTTTAAATAAAAAAAGGGGCAAAAACACCCAAATTAGATTTTACTAAAATAGAAAAAGGCCTTAATTTACTTTTAAAGGGAAAAAGTTATTACAAGTTTCAAGGGCTTTGGGTTTTAAAGGGGGGGAGGACGGGTACATAAAGAACAAAAAAAAGAACTGAAATTTTTATTTAATTCAAGATCAAAAGGGCCCATAACTTTAGAAAACTGCATCAGATGTAAAATCCACTATTTAAAAAATTTATAATTTTGCCTTGGCCCTAAGTATCCATGATCCATTTGATATATGGAATCCAAAAAAAGTTGTAATCAAAAGGGAGAAGGAAGCTATGATATGACAATTTGAAAAAAAAATGACATAATAACTAAGAAACAAATTCAAATTTTATGCCCCGAAATATGTCCTGCCACTTTACTGATGTACCAAGTTTCATTTTAACTGATAAATAGTAAATTCATAAAAAATTCAAAAATGCGCTCTAAACACCCGTACCTTTTGATTCTACTTTCAAGTCACCCAAAACCCAGAACGGCAGCTGCATTGAGCATTTTGTTCACCATATCATACTGTAACCATAAAAAAACCCAACAGTACATTTTTATACAAAATTTTTTTTCCCAAAAAAACTGTGATTCTCATAAATTTCAACACTTCACATTAAAACAAAATTTAAAATACATGAATTAATTCTAAAATCAGTTTTATTTTGTAAAAAAAATGCGAATGCCCTATCTATTTTCAAAAAACGACTGTTGGGAAACCTATTTTCCGAATGACCAGTTTCCCGGGCACATTAAAACCCTTTATTTCTTTTTGTTATTCTGTAGTTGTTTCATCTAATCATTTAGATGTTTGTTTCCCAGTCACAAAAACCAAAATTTTAAAGTTTTTTAAAGTTTGGGTTTTTTAGATAAATCACCTTTGTTTACAAAACATCTTTCTGCTTAACGGGGCATGAAGATAGCTTGCGCATGCGCATAGTTTTCCCCAGCAGAGGGACAAGTGGGGAAAAAAATAATCAAACTAATAATGATTGTCTGCTGATAACAGTTTCTTTTAAATTTTAAAGCAAAAAAAATTCGTAAGATGCAGGGGTGTCGATTTTTGCACTAAATTTTATTCTATATCTATTGGAATTTTCAAAATCGTATAAGACAAAAAATTTTTATATCAAACCCTTGGGTTTTCTTTCGACGCTATTTAAAGCAGTTTTTTTCTGCGAATTTTGAAAAGAAAATGATAAAGAAATGTGTAGAATAGTTTTAATTACTTTTTTTGATATCAAATTTAAAAACAAAACCTGTCAAAATATTTTTCCGGAAACAGGTTACCTGACGGGAAAAAATAACCATTTTAGTGACCCCATTTTTAGCCCCTAAAAACCCAAATTTTACGTCACAACGCATGCGATTGCAACTCGGGGTGTGGAAAGAGCTGAAGTTTGTGCAGTGTGAGCTTTATTTATGTCAAATTTTTTTTAGGAATAATGGGGCCAAATTGAAAAAGTGTCCGGGAAAAAGGTTCCCCAAACCCTATAAAATGGTGTGTAAAGGGTCTTCCTTTGGGAATTTTTAGCATTTATTTCCCATTAATTTTTTTTGAAAGAATTTTTTTATCTTCATCAGAAATAAGATAGTATAGTTAAAAAAACTAGAGGAAACTATTGGGGTTTTCAAAAAAAAAAGCAAAAGTGTGACAAGGGTTGGAAATTCAAACCATTTTTTTGGTGGGCACCTATTTTTTATCCGCAAAAAATTAAAATTTCAAAGGAAATATATAACTTTTGGGGAAAATGTTGAAAATACCAATCAGATAATTTTGAACAGCCTTCTTCATAATTTTAGAGAATTTCCAGTAAGATCGGTGAAAAATATTTCGTGTTTTATGACAAGGAAATATTATAACATAAATTTTTCAAAATATATGAGTAGTTTTGGTATAGATTGAACTTATTTTAAAAACGTTTGTGGACTTTTTTTTTAAAAACACCCCTTTTTGCACAAATCTGACAAAAAAAAAATTTCCTAGAAAAGTTGTTGCTGAATGAAAAAAAAATTAACAATTGTTATAAAAATTTTTTTTCCTTACATTTTGCAGTTTAAAACCACATTCCAAATTTCAAAAATGCCCGGGATTTTTAAAATGCACAGGGGGCACTACTAAAAATCAGTGTAAATTCTTAAGTTTATTTTTTTTTTCAAACAAGATTATGGGATCACTAAAGACAAAAGCTATTTAACAATTACTTTATTCCCAAAAATAACAAAAAAACGAAAATTTTCGCAACACAAACATGAAAATTCGCACATATAATGCTTTAAATGAAAAAAAAGTGATTTTAAAAACAAATTAAAACATTGAAATCTTTGTTTACAGGGACTGCTTATTTAAGTAAAAAATACAAAATATCATGCAGGTAAAAGGAAGGAAAATCATACACTTTAAAAAATGCTACAATTTTAAGAAGATGCCAGGGGGAAAAAAGGCACAAAATAATTCAAGGAATAATTTCATAGTAAGTAAAAATTCTTTCAACACAAAAATCTACTGAATATTACATATGTAGGAAACTTTTAAATTAAAATTAAAGTTTTCCCCTTTTAAACCCAAAACTTAGAAAAAGCAAAAAAAAATAATTTAAAATGTCCTGGGATTCTTTTAAAAATGCTTAATTATCAAGTAATGCATGCATTAACTTTTCACACGCAAAATAAAAACTGCCACAACATATTACAGTAAAATGCTATAAACTGAGAATGCAAAAAAAGGTCACAGGGGGCATCACTTTGCTTTAAAATGTAAATGAAAGCTCTTTTTTAACCTTGTAAATTTTCCCTTTAGAGTGAAAAAAAGAAAAAAACCCATTTTTAATTAAAGAATACTTACAAGGACATTTTGGGTGTGTAGACAATATGAAGATTCCCGAAAAGTTGATTTAAAAACAATAAAATCATAAGGGGTTTTCAAACGAAGGAAAAAATCTTAGAAAAACATTTTGACTTAAGAAAAGTAAGGGGTTAGAAATTGTAGGTTCAACTTTTAAATGTACCTATTTTTTTTTATGAAAGGGCTTCCATCACAAACGAACATTGGAGGAATAAAATTATTAAAAGAAAAAAAAAGTATTTTGTTTTAAATGGGCAGAGTTCAGATTTCATTTAAGAAAAGCCAAAAATGTAACAATTAATTTGGTTAAAAAGAAAACACAGTTGAAAACTACCTTTTTCCCAAAAGTCACACTTTGAGCAGAGGGGACAAAATTTGCTATATAATTTAACTTTATAACTTTAAAAAAAGCTTGACCCTTTATCTGAAATTTCACACATTCTCGAATACATTTATTTGGAAAGATTTGCCCCAAAACACATTAAAAAATGAACTGAATGAAAGTAAGGGGAAAAAAGAAGAAAAGCTTCATTTTTTTAAAAATACCCATAAAGGAAATCACATTATATATGAATCTTTACAATTGGATTAATGTATCTTAAAAATATTCATGTAACTTTCATTTCTTTAGCGATTTTTAGGGCTACACACAGCTGATTTATGAATTGAACAATCATGCAGCCATGTAAAAAATAATTATGATACATTTTATTAATCACATCTTTCGTAATTACCCCTGTATGTTATTTCATTCCTTTTATAAATGAAAATTTGTTGATATTTTTGGGGGCATGATCATGCTTCATTCAGCCCTTGCCTTTTTCACTATCAGAGGTGGCCTTTCTTGGCTACTTTTAAACATTGTTCTTTTTTTTACGAAAAATTTTTGAGAATATAGTCTATATAGAACATTTCATTTTACTGTTCTGGGCGACACATGTACCCGTTTAACAAGAAAGCAATGTGAACGCCCAGCACAGGGTTTAAAAATTTGCAAATGACTTTTTTCCAGGTGCAGGATTCATTCATCTGAAACAAACACATGACGGGTTAAATGCACATAAAACCTTTATTCTAATTTTTTTTTTGCTTTAGAAATTGAGGTTTTGCCGGATGATTCAGCACGTCCGATCAAAATATTTTATGGGATAAAACAGTCAGTTCAAAATTTTGTCAATTCGAAAGCAAAAAGACATCAACGTTTTTTTTCTAAGACAAGATCTATTCTGTCATTCTGATCGTTCACTATCATGAAACAATGCGTTAATTCTGCTCGACCCTTTAAGATCGAGAATGATTTGTTGAAATCTACCAGTGGATCTAATGATAATCTATGGGGCAGTGATACAAGCATGCATGTTTTCTCCCCCCAAAAATGGCAAATCATTCCAGATCTTTAAAAAGAGTCACTGAAACAACCAAAATTTTAACTCTTACAAAATAACTAATTTTATATAAATCATAAAACTTTGCACTTACCATTGTTTCCAACCCCAAAAAAACTCGACCTGTCAAAATAGTAAAAACGGGGGGCCTTTTTACGGCATTTCCCGTAAACTTCCAAGGAAAAAGTCCAAATTTATTCCAGTTACTTCCATATGCGATATTATCGTGAATTATAATTATATGCATAATGTATCGCATATAGATTTAAGCATAAATTTAATGTTCGTGAATCCTGTGCTTTAGCTGTTTTCACGTTAAGCGCCGAAAATCATGAAATCCATAAGGCCATGTGCTCAGCCTGATCACATTTCTACGCACTAACACATTTTTACGTGAAAAAATATGCTGAAATTTACATTTTATTATGTCAATTACTTTGTGACTGCAACCGTTTCTAAAAATAAAATTGACACATCTGACTTTTATGTGTATTGCCATTGTAATGATATTATGGATTTTTGTCATAGATACGCATGTTTATCTCAAATTAGTTGTGAAATGATGATGTCTGCATGAAAAAAAAATAAAATAAAAATTGTCTGAAATTATCGACTATAAAAGGCACTTTCATCAAATTTATTTAAAAATTGATTGCTCGCAGGAAGTAGATATATTATCTATGTACGTTTTGGTCACAATTTTAGGCAGAATAATGCTTGAATGTAGCAGCTGTCGATTTTGAAAAAATATGACCGCCTAAAAATATTTTTTTCTGTCTTCTGTCCAGATTTTCGGGTACAAGTTGGCATTTGTTTTTCAAGATATATACTTCGAAGGAGAGCTAAATCATTTTCAATAGGCATTTCATTCATCAAATTATGTAATTCTTCAGTAAAAATTCGCAAAATGGTTGTAAAGACAAGCACTAAAATGTCGATATTTTGGCTATAGAATGTACCTTAACTTACTCATATTTATGAAGGGATACAATACAAATAGGATATTTGACGTCTGTGTAGTTCATTTCCTGAGTAATGACATAAAACATACACTGTGAGATGACCTTATAGATATGCAACTAGAGTAACCGATTATATCCGATTAATCGAATCGGTTGGCTTGTCCGATTATGCCGATTAATCGATTGGCAAATCTAACCGATTTGCCCATCACTACGTGATGCGTTTGATCAAATAAGCAAGTCTGCATATAAAATTTGGGGGAAAAAAGATATGGTCAGACGTAGGACTCGAACCCATAAGCCTGATATTGGCAGCTAAACGCTTTGTCTGCACAGCTACCTGTACATGCGACAGTTTATCAATTAAGAATTATATATGTAATAGTTATATCGCTATTTATGTTCGGTTAATTTACGGAGAAAAACGGAATATTCATGAGTGCCGTGTCAATACTTACGGACAATATGATTTAATTCATTGATCTATGCACTTGGTTTGGCACATATCTTCATTTGACATGCAATACGAGCATTCTATTGCATTTTCTTTGTTTTTTGGTAGAAACGCTGTGTACATATTTCTATATGTGGTGTTTGTAGAAGCGGCTGCGCTCTTTGTTGTTGTTGTTTTTGTTTTGTTTTGTTTTTTGTTTTTTTTGTTTTTTTTCTTGTTAGACCTTTGTCCTTGATTTGAAAGGATTGACACATCTTGTTAAATATTGGTCATTTAAAATGATTTATCATGTTTACTGATATAAAAGAAACTCTGAATGAAATGCGTGTTTATTTTACAAATATACTAATTATATGTTCTTCAATATGATCATAGTTTAGCCGACATTGGTGTGTGAGCAAAATTATGAGAAATCTATCCATGTACTAACATTTTCAGTGAAAAAACACAGGGGATAAACTTGTTTTAGCATTTGGTCCATATGAAGTTAGAAAGCAAATATTATTATAATGTTTAAAGTCGTTAATTTCCGGTTTATGTCAATGTTTTAAAAATATAGACATTACTTTAATCTAAAAGTAAATGTTAACGTTTAAAGCTGATTCATTGAATTTATAATTATTGAAGAAACCATAAAGTCTGCTCTACAACAATATCAATAAGAAGAAAATAGCTTTTATCTTTACAACACAAAATGTGAACTAAAGTGAAAGTTCTTTCTTTTTTAGCTCACCAGAGCACAAAGTGCTCAGGGTGAGCTGTTGTGATCACTCACCGTCCGGCGTCCGTCCGTCGTCCGTCCGTCCGTCCGTCCGTCCGTCCACACTTTCCTTTAAACAACATCTCCTCCTAAACCAACAGGCCAATTTTGATGAAACTTCACAGGGATGTTCCTTTGATGGTCTTCTCTAAAAATTGTTCAAAGAATTGAATTCCGTGCAGAACTCTGGTTGCCATGGCAACCGAAAGGAAAAACTTTAAAAATCTTCTTCTAAAAAACCAGAAGCCCTAGAGCTTAGATATTTGGTGTGAAGCATTGCCTAGTGGACCTCTACCAAGTTTGTTCAAATCATGACCCCGGGATCAAAATTGACCCCGCCCCAGGGGTCACTTGATTTTACATAGAAAAATCTTTAAAAATCTTCTTCTCGAAAACCAGAAGCCCTAGACCTTAGATATTTGACATGTAGCATTGCCTAGTGGACCTCTACTAAAGTTGTTCAAATCATGACCCCGGGGTCAAAATTGACCCCGCCCCAGGGGTCACTTGATTTTACATAGGAAAATCTTCAAAAATTTCTAAAAATAAAGCAGAAGGCCTAGGTCTTAGATATTTCACATGTAGCATTGCCTAGTGGACCTCTACAAAATTTGTTCAAATCAGACCCCCGGGATCCAAATTGACCCCGCCCCAGGGGTCACTTGATTTTACATAGGAAAACCTTAAAAAATCTTCTTCTCAAAAAGCAGAAGGCCTAGAGCTTAGATATTTGACATGTAGCATTGCCTAGTGGACCTCTACTAAAGTTGTTCAAATCATGACCCCCGGGGTCAAAATTGACCCAGCCCTAGGGGTCGCTTGATTTTACATATGAAAATCTTCAAAAATTTTCTTAAAATAAACCAGAAGGCCTAGAGCTTAGATATTTCACATGTAGCATTGCCTAGTGGACCTCTACAACATTTATTCAAATTATGACCCCAGGGTCAAAATTGACCCCGCCCCAGGGGTCACTTGATTTTACATAGGAAAATCTTCAAAAAATTTCTAAAAATAAACCAGAAGGCCTAGATCTTAGATATTTGACATGTAGCATTGCCTAGTAGACCTCAACAAAATTTCTTCAAATCATGATCCCCGGGGTCAAATTGACCCCGCCCCATGGGGTTACTTGATTGTACATAGAAAAATCTTCAATATTTTCTAAAAATAAACCAGAAGGCCTAGAGCTTAGATATTCGACATGTAGCATTGCCTAGTGGACCTCTACAAAATTTGTTCAAATCTTGACCCCCCAGGGTCAAATTGACCCAGCCCCAGGGGTTACTTTATTGTACATAGGGAAATCTTCATAAATTTGCTTAAAATAAACCAGAAGGCCTAGATCTTAGATATTCGATATGTAACATTGCCTAGTCGACTTTTACAAATTTGTTCAAATCATGACCCCCGGGGTAAAATTGGCCCCGCCCCAGGGGTTACTTGATTGTACATCGGAAAATTTTCCAGAAAATTTCTAAAAATCATCAGTTTGACATTTGAAACATATTACTCTGGTGAGCGATCCAGGGTCATCATGACCCTCTTGTTTAGATTTCTGATATTTCTGTTATCTTTTCTATATGTTATTAATTCTATTAATACTGTGAGATGTACATCATAATACTGCTGGGTTTTTTTAGTTTTATATCGAAGATTAAACAAATATTTGATATAAAGGAATAAAAAAAAAGTGGTGACACCTGCAAATCGTTTTACAGCTATTTTTTTCTATGATGAATGTTTGATAGTATGAGCAATACTATGATGCTATAATGTCCATGTTTGGTTAGACGAATAGAGGTTTGAAAGAAATATTTCGTATATCCTTATTAGAAGCTGATACTTACAAGTAATTACATTTGTATCGAGAAATATGCACGAGTTCTGCAGCGTTAATATTGCGCAACTTTAGGAGCGGTGGTAGGTTAGGGTAGGAACTTTTTAAATTCTTATTTTTAAGCTTATAGACAAAAAGATTTTCCCTGTGATAAATTCTGGTTAATATTTTTTCTTTGTTATTTTTTTTAGATAGTTAAATAGTTGCAATGTATGTGAAGGTCTCTTTAGGCGAGGGGAGGGTAGAAGAGCAACATTTGCTTTCTCAAGCATTTCAGAAAAACAAGAATTTGACATCAAAACAAAACACTTAATAAAAGCATTGTTTAATTATTTCTACTACAAGATTTGCCGATTCATAAAAACAGAGGGTCACTGACCCTAAAGCTATTCATTTCATAGCTTATTATCTTGACCTTACCCTGCTAAATTTTGATAATGAACTTGTCCATCTTTCAATTTGGACAGTACCATTAGCTGTTAAAAGGGGTGCTTACCAAAAAGATACTGACTGAATAGCGAACAGTACAGATCTTGATCAGACTGCATGATGTACAGGCTGATTATGGTCTACAGTGGTTGCAAAGGCAGAATCAGTCGTGTCCAGCATGCTAAGGGTTAACATTTGGTATATGTTACCATTATATGACCCTCTGGCATTGTTGATTATATAACTGTCCTTGTGCAAGAAATGGGTTCACCCTTTAGCACTACGTCTGTCCTATATGCTTTTACATAGGAAACATAGTAAATCTTCTCTCAACCCATTACCCTTAGAACTTTGATAATAGGCTTGTATTGTCAGGATTTGAACCTCAACTCTTATATCACATGCCAGATATCAAGGCTCTAGCATTATGTCTTCAGAGAAGAAGATTTTATATAAGTCTCAAGGATATATGCGTTATATGTTTTATGTATTCTCTAAATGTTACTATGATTTATTTCATCTAATGTTTAAATGATGATAATGAAGAATGACAGTTACAGTCTTGCACTATCTTTTCCCATGTTCATGCATGTATATGTTTCTTGTGGAGCGGTGGACTTGTGGTTATGGTATCGGCCGCTCAACCCGGGGTCGTGGGTTCGAGCCCCACTGGGCCCGACCATGACTTCTCAAACCTGTACTAGCTTTTCCAGGAAGCGGAATGGGGAGTGGTTCAAATAAGCTTTAGGCTTTCATCACAAAAAAGCTACAATAAATTGGTATAAACTAAACTATCTATTTCTTATTTCATATTTCCAAGAAGTATATTGTGTTTTAACTAAATTGTCACCATTTATTAACTTGACTTCATCCATTCATCTGTATTTTGTGTGAATGTCAATTTCCTAAAACTGTTCCTGGAGGCTGCCATGTTGTTTACTGCAGCGTGTAAAAAATCCATTTTCATATTCTGTTGCACTTTCATCATTTTGTGTAATGTGCATTGATAGGATGCTAGAAACATATTTTAATTATTAACTTTACTAAAACTTTATATTATTGTTAATTTCAATCGCGGTCTAAATTTGGAACTATCAATCATCGGAATTCTCCGTTTTATTTCACCAATTACATTTTATCTACCCAAATGTTCTTCATCTTTACTAACAAAGAGATGTGTTGTTTTTGTGTATTATTGCTCATATTTTGTTGTATGTCATGTTATTCGTAATTTTACTTGGTAATTCCGCTCAGCGTATTTTAGGAAGAGATTTCCTACCCAACTCTGATTGGCTTAGAAAATTCCTAAGTGCAATCTGATTGGTTGAGACCTCTCTCCTAAAATCCTAAACGGACCAAAGCTTATAAATAGAGCGACAAGCCTCATTTGGATTAGGACAGTTGCGAAGGCGCCATTATTTAAATTTGTCAACACAACTATCATACAATTCAAAATCATTCTTAGAGAGTAATTTAGGAATCTTTTCTAAATTTCGGATTACAGACTTAAGGATCAATGTATTAGCATTATTTAAATACAACTATAGGTATAACGTACATATGAAATCGTGTTAGTATGAGTTTTAGGAAATAGATCTAAAATTGTTAACTTAGGATTTTATAGATTTTAGAAAACGGTCTTCTATTTACTATGGCAACTGTCCCAATTTGAGAGCTGGCGCACTTCATGAAATATGATTATTTATGATATAGGATTACTATTCCGTATGTTTTTGGCAGTTATAATGCATTATTGCATTTAATACAGAGTATAACAACTGATATCGTTGTCGTCTTCTATTCCTTGCTACTGCTGGAGTATTGAAACAACCCTATCTGGTAGTCCCGTAAATTGTAGCGTATTTCATTAAAGCATCCTGACCCCACTAAGTACGCTACAATCCTATAATATATATGTCACACTCAAGGGCGTGGCCATTTTCGAATCTAGGGCAATATTTTGAACAATTATGGTAGAGAGTCAAACCCAGATATCAAATGCAAAATATCAAGACTCTAGTTATTATGGCTTTAGGGAAGAGTTTCAAAGTCATTCATGTATAAGCCTATAGTATAAACTGTGGAGCATTTTTCACCCTAGGGCAATAACTTGAACAATTAATATTGAGAGTCTTTACCCTGACATCGTATGTCAAAAATCAAGGCTCTAGCTATTATGGATTCGGAGAAGAAAATATTCAAAATTTCGTTCATATTAGCCTATATTATATTATATATACATGTCACAGACATGAGCATGAACTTTTTTTAACCTAGGGCAATCATTTGAACAGTAACGATAGTAGTCAGTCCCTGATATCACACGCCAAATATCAAGGCTCTAGCTATTATGGATTATGGAAGAAGATTTTCAAAGTTTTTTATATATGAGTATATAGTTTATGCATTTCAAACTCAGGAGTGTCGCCATTTCTGACCCTAGGGCAAAACCCTGAATGATATCACAAGTCAGTTATCAGGGCTCTAGCTATTGTCGCTTCAGAGAAGAAGATTTTAAGAGTTCATAGCTGAAAACCTATTTTAACCAGAGTGACCTATATGTTCAATAAACCGAAATCATTTGAACAATTTTGAAATTCAGCGGTTTCGAAGGAGAAGTTACATAAAATTGCTGACGAAGGACGCATGCACGCACGCACGACAGAAGACGGACACAGCGTGATCGTAACAGCTCACCATGAGCACTTCGTGCTTAGGTGAGTTAAAAACAAAAACGCTTCGTCTTGCCTCTGCCGAGGATCGGATCGAACCATAACCTCTTGAATGTAAAGCCATTGTTCTGACCATTACGCCATATGGGGTCTTGATCTCATTAGAAAATTATCATTTTAATTAAAGGCCTAGATTCACTACTATATAAGTGTCCCCCCCCCCCCCCCCCCCCCCCAAATCCAATATACAACTCCCATCTTATCTGCTGCTTATCAGCGATTATGTAACAGTAACTGATTAGAGGGCAATTAGCACAGCAGGGACCCCAACTAGACCATGAAGATGTGTGCAGTGGAGTTGAAAGAAATTAATTTTTCTTCAGTGAATGTGGAATGATAATAATAATTATTATTATTTTGATATTATATAGATTATAATAACTATTACTTTAATGTTATAATAATAATAATAATAATAATAATAAAAATAATCATAATAATTATTATTATTATTATCATAATAATTATTATTATTACTATTATTATATTACATATAGGATGAAAAAAGATACAGTAATAATATTGAAAATAATAATGATAATAAAACACAAAACTTGCATATTTCTTTAAGAAAGTTCCTCATTATCTTATTATTGTGAAAATAAGTTTCTGATTATTTTATTATTGTGTTTGATCAACAATATTTTTCTTTACATAGAAATGCCAAAAAAAACCTAGTATAACTTTAAATGTTATTAATTATTCATTAATTTAAAATAAATTACATTGTTTCCCCTTCTCACTAATTGATACACTTGAAAGGTAGACTGACTTTCTAATAAACAAGGACCCTTGTTTATTGGAACCATACTGTGATGGTCATTAGCCCCCAACTGTGCTGGTGAAGACAGAAATCCCTTGGCCCACTGCCAAAATCTAGGCCTTTAAAGTCGCGCGATGTGATTCGTTGGGTTATTTTACTTTCAGTTGAAACTTGTGTATTTACAATGTACTTCTATTTCTCAAAACAAATATATTCGGTACTTATTTCTTACCAGAATTAAACGGTAACGGTAGATTTCGCGGAAGGACAGAGCACAGCAACACAGGGCCGCCACAATTAAAAAAAAACTGCAGTGGAAAGATATGGCAGAAGGGTTACTTCAAAAATCCTACAACAGTACATTTTAATTATATTCAAGATACAGAAATGGGCATGAAATAGGAAAAGGGGTGCTGGTGTTGGTAAAGTGGAAAAGCAACACTTTTTGATGTGAAGAAAACTTAAGTGACCGTTTCTGGTTGTCAAACGTGATTAACAGGGCAATGCCTAAAACAGAGCATTAGATTGAAGACGGAAGAATATAAGAATCTCCCTCTGGTTATAGGAATTTCCGACGCGCGGGTACTTGTTTATGCGATATCGATCCTCTTTCGAGTTACCGCCAAAACAGTTACCCGTGAGGCGATATTCCACTGATACCAGCCAGAAAGAGCAATTGTAACCCTAGGAATACGAAGAAAACTATGATCATGAACGGGAAAATATACTTACCCATTTCAAACGCATCGCACATTACTCTCCTAAAACGCACAGTTTGGTAAATGAGTATACAAGAAATAGAGTTACTGTTTATACTGAAGATTGACATGACAATGTAGTATTACAGTCGGACTTCGTTCGCTCAAACTTGAAGGGTCAGGCAAGATTTGTCCACGGTATTGGCAGTTCGAACCATCGAAAAATATACAGTATAAAAAAGATTTTTCCGTGGCCTGGCGATAAGTTCGAGCGAAAAAAAAAGTGTTTTTCAAATTATCTGCGATTGAGCAAACGAAGATCAACTGTATGCTTTGGATTAAGATCATAGTGGATCATTTATGTGGGTTTTTTTGTTCCGTCTTTTCCCTCTATATATGTAAACTAGTGAAGTACTTTGAACTAAAAGTCCCCTCCTACATCATTCTTACATATAATTTTAAAATTAGCATTTATTTGATTAAATATTGTACCTAGCATTCAACAATTACCTTTATAAAAACAAAAAATAAACATACAGATTTTGAAATAGTCAACGGCATTTAAGGTTTTAGTCTTTGGTCTTGTGTAGAGCTTTACTATATTCCAGTAATTTTGCTGTAATGTGACACAATAACATTATAAATTGCAAAATATAGAAGTATCTATAGTTTATCAATAAATGTATAACTTGGAAGCATATTGGTATTCAGAGAGTGAGGGCACTTAGATTTACAACTGCTCGCCCGTCTGTCGGGGTGACCGTCCGTCCGCACGAATTTGTGTCGTGCATATCTCAAAAATATTTTACCTAAAGTCTTCAGCATGAGCAGTTGTGCACTTTGGATTTTTTCGGGATTTTACTCAGTAAGATTAGAGTTACCGCCCATAATGCATAAAGTAACTAAATGTTGATGTCGCATAAATCTACAAAAGTATTTGACCTAGAGTCATTAAACATCAGAGCATTGTTATAAAGCATGTTAGATATGCGCCTGTAGTTTTGATTGAGAATCCACCCAGAAATGCCAGAGTTCTGACCCATGCCTTAGTCAAAAATTAAGCATTTACGGCTTAAACATTTCGTTGCACATATCTCAAACAGTGTTTGACCTGTAGTCATGAAGCTTTATAAGACTGTTATTCAGTTCGCCAAACAGTGCACCTGGTGTTTTATTTAGGATTCTCCCCCACTCAACCTCCCCCTCTTACTACCTCTACCTTTCCTGAGAATAAAAATATAAATGAAGAAAAACAGCCTTTTCGATACGCCCCCTCCCACCCCACCGATGACCTGTATCCCAGCCTAAGGTAATATGAAAGTTAACTTAATCCTGCATTGTCAACAATTGATATATGACCGTCGTTGACAGGAGGTAGGGGTATCAGTGTCGTATGAACATACATGTACTTTATACTAATATGCCTACCTACAAACTATAACTGTTATCAAGCTCCTTCATATACTATATATGTCGTATTTTCTGGTATTTGGATATGTAAAGTTTTCGTATCAATATCTTATATAAAGTTATTTATTTGTTTTCTCAGCTTTGAAAATACGTTTCTCTTTAAAGGGACTAACCCATACATTTTAGGCGAAAAATAATTTCTCTCAGAAATCCATAAAAAGTGAGTACTCTGAAAGTGGCAAGTGGTACAAACCAATTGACATAAGATTTTTGCGAGATATTCTTATACATTTTACATGTATATAGCCAAATATATTGTGCAGAAAAAAGTAAACCTTTGCAACCCTTTTGAAATAATGTAGAACACTCGAACACCTTGCAGCTGCCTTGCGTTTTGTTGCAAAATACTGCTGCGAAACGTACGACTATCGCACGAATTTGCACAGCTGCCGCGCGGACCCTGCAGCAGCTGTTTGTCTTCCCATCTCTAGAAAAGACAGATCCGCTCAGCTCACCCAACTCATGCTGACGAGATTTCAGACTGACAACATTTCTCATGCCACCTAAACATAGATCATGATCTGCACTGTTCGCCATTCAGTCAGTATCTTTTTGGTAAGCACCCCTTTTAACAGTTAATGGTACTGTCCAAATTGAAAGATGGACAAGTTCATTATAGAAATTTAGCAGGGTAATGGTCAAAATGTAAAAACGCACATAAAATAAACAAGTGAATGAAGTATTGCCATGCAATACAAAGTCCCCTACTGGAAGGCACCTAATTTTCTCTACTGCAGTATAACATAATGAACTGATATCTGTCAATGATGTATAAACAATATTGTACTATATATACAATATGTTATAACAAAACACTTGGATTAAAATTTATATATATAAAAACCTACAGTTGTTTTCATATTGAATTTTTTTGGCTGATTATAAAAATGTTATTGAATAAGTTATTTATAGTAACATCAAAGGGAAATTAATCTTTAAAAAAAAAAAAAAAAAAAAAAATCTATATAATATAAGTCCACAAGAAACTCTTTACCAGGTAGAGATAGGTCAAAATACACCTAAAAATTGGATGTAACATGCATGCTGTACCACAGAAAAGTGGTCTCGATTTTTCTCTACCGCCAGTAATAAAAAAGTTACAATAAAATCTATTTATAGTAAAACAAAGGGACGTAATTCTAAAAACAAGGGTGCCTCATGGTGGTGAACATTTGGTCCAAGTTACATCAAAATCCCTCCATGCATGAAGAAGAAATGTTCCGTACAAAGTCATTCTTGAATTTGACCTTTGACCTCTAAATATGACCTTGACCTTAGACCTAGGGACCTGGTTCTTGCGCATGACATGTTGTCTCATCCAGGGGAATATTTGTGCCAACTGATATCTAAATCCTGCTTTGCATGACAAAGTTATAGACCGGACAGGAAAAAAATCCTCTTGACCTTTGATCTCAAAGTGTGACCTTGACCTTTAAGCTAGGGTACTGGGTGTTGCGCATGACACGTCGTCTCATCATGGGAAACATTTATGCCAAGTAATATTGTAATCCCTTGATGGATGACAGAGTTCTGGATCGGACAGGGAAAAAACCTTATTGACCTTTGACCTCCAATTGTGACCTTGACCTTTGAGCTAAGGGTCTGGGCTTTGCGAATGACATGTTGTCTCATCATGGGGAACATTTGTGCCAAGTAATATTAAAATCCCTTCATGGATGGCAGAGTTATGGATGGGACAGGAAAAGAACTCTGTTGACCTTTGACCCCCAATTGTGACCTTGACCTTTGAGCTAGGGGTCTGGGATTTGTGCATGATAGGTCGTCTCATCATGGGGAACACTTGTGCTAAGTGATATTAAAATTCCTTAATGAATGTCAGAGTTATGGACCTTTGAGCTAAGGGTCTGGGCTTTGCGCATGACATGTTGTCTCATCATGGGGAACATTTGTGCCAAGTAATATTAAAATCCCTTCATAGATGGGAGAGTTATGGACCGGACAGAAAAAAAGCCTTGTTGACCTTTGACCTCCAATTGTGACCTTGACATTTAAGCTAGGGGTCCAGGTTTTGCGCATGACACGTTGTCTCCTCATGGGGAACATTTGTGCCAAGTAATATTAAAATCTCTTCATGGATGGGAGAGTTATGGACCGGACAGGAAGAAAGCCCTGTTGACCTTTGACCTCCAATTGTGACCTTGACCTTTGAGCTAGGGGTCCGGGATTTGCGCATGACACATCATCTCATCATGGGGAACACTTGTGCCAAGTAATACTAAAATCCCTTCAAGGATGGGAGAGTTGTGGACCGGACAGGAAAAAGCCCTGTTGACCTTTGACCTCCAATTGTGACCTTGACCTTTGAGCTAGGGGTCCGGGTTTTGCGCATGACACGTCGTCTCATCATGGGGAACATTTGTGCCAAGTAATATTAAAATCCCTTCATGGATGACAGAGTTATGGACCGGACACGAAATTGCGGACGGACGGACGGACGGACGGAATGACGGAAAAGTGCATTCCTATAGTCCCCGAAACTGGTTTTCAACCAGTAGGGCACTAAAAACTAACACATGCGGTTATCGCATATAAAACAATTATCAATTTAATTAAAACAATGCCATAGAGTCTCTTAAATACAGTATAATAAATAAATACGCACAAAGTACGTAAGATCTTCGTACAGTTGTCTTGCAAAAGCTTGCATTTTGTTGTGCGGTTACAAGAAAGTTTTGCAAATTCTTACGACAGCCTTGCGGCATACTTGCAAATGCCTTGCTTTCTTTTTCTTCGACCAGGCTGCGAACAGCGTACTGCTGCCTTGCAGTGTCTACGACCGGTGCTGACCTTTTGCGAATTTGGCTACGGTACCTTTGCCCTGCGAAATCGTACGACCAAAAAAATGCACGTCTGATGAGAACCACTTGCCTTCGAAAATCACTTTTCAGTTCCTTCAATATGTCCTAAAGAGTACATTTTATTGTACTAAGAAACTTTTTTTGCATTAAGAAACCCTTTTTACCTTCTCTCAGGTGGTCTGTTAATACAAGCTGCACTGTAGTTTACGAATTTAAAGACAAACAGATTTCCCTCTACATATGTTGTTATTAAGCTAATACCTTCAAGTCTATAATACGATTTACTGTCAAAAGAAATAATTAACATTATTTTCACTTGAACAAAACTTGACAATTATTTGAAATCTTGAAACATCAAATTAATGTTGTCTCGCAGAAATATGTCAAATTACAATCATTATTACTTATAAAAATTGCCAGGTTAATGTTTAAATGTCTATTTTAATCTAGAAACATGCAAAGAAATAAAGTAAACAATATGTACGTCAAAATATTCTTTCGAAACTACATGTATAAGGTACATACTATATATATTACTTTATTTTGTAATTACAAAATGTAATTTTTTCCATTATTATTGTTGTTATACTCAGGTAAATGTCATTTTAATGCAAATACCGTTTATATTGCATCATTATCCGTACGTTTCTTCAGCTGTATCGGTAGTTTCCTAGATCATTATTCTTACGTTTCTCCAGCTGTATCGGTAGTTTCCTGGATCGTTTCCCGTACGTTTCTCCAGCTGTGTCGGTAGTTTCCTGGATCGTTATCCGTACGTTTCTCCAGCTGTATCGGTAGTTTCCTGGATCATTATCCGTACGTTTCTCCAGCTGTATCAGTAGTTTCCTGGAAACAGAGCCCACAGTACAATTATTTTCTAGTCAAGGATTACAATTATCACTTATTGTATTGGCACATGGATACAGCACCTTGCAAGTGATTCTATAAAATATTTTATACTTTCTTGAAAAAAAAAATAACAATACGCGACATACTTCCATATTATTTCACTTTATCTACAAGTCAAGAGAAGATATGGATTCACATAACGCTATATCAAAATCTATAGAATAAAAATACTAACAAAAATTGCGATTCTGTTGGATATCAAACCCACACCCACAAAATATATATACTGTACCTGTATTATCACGGCTATTAAAGCGGTAGATTTTGTGTTGAATCATACTGATTTGTAAGCATTACCTTAATGACGGACCGTTCCATTATTAAAAGTTTAAGAACATAGCTAACATCAAAACTGAACTATAGGAACGCTTGATTAAGACGAAGAAAAACAATTATCATTTATGTAACGGTCTGTTACAATACACCAAAAAGAAAACTATTCTGCGCATCATAGGCCGTTAACACAAAATGAGCCAACGAGCACAACATGGGTATGGCATTCGCCTTCAAATTTTACAAGGACATAAAGACATGTGCAGAGGTCGGCATATTGTTTCCATACAGTCTAATTTTTATCAGGGAGGCTGTTTAAAATATCCTAAAAAACTACTTTTGTCAAATTATATTTCACTTAAGGTAGTGGACCCGCAAGGACACTCGGCAATTTCCGTGCGATAACGTATCCCCAGTATGCGATTTCGGCATCCCTCGGCCTTAACAGAAAATTGATTTGAGCCGCATCATGAGAAAACCAACATAGTGCGTTTGCGACCAGCATGGATCCAGACCAGCTTGCGCATCCGCGCAGTCTGGTCAGGATCCATGCTGTTCGCTAATGGTTTCTCTACTTGCAATAGGCTTTGAAAGAAAACAGCATGGATCCTGACCAGACTGCGCGGATGCGCAGGCTGGTCTGGATCCATGCTGGTCGCAAACGCACTATGTTGGTTTTATCATGGCACGGCTCATTTTCAAAACATGCCGAAATCGCACTCGGAGACTAGCAGCTAGACCGATAATAAAGAATTTGTCACAAAATTTCAACTTTTCTAAATTTTCTTTCATTTTATGTAATAATGACAAATGCCAGTCTATTTTAGAAGTTTTCGCAGAGAACTGATTGTATTATTATCAGTCTGTGATATTGGACATAGGATATAAATAAAAAATTAAAAAATAATAATATATCATAGTCTAGGAGCTAGTCTAGGAATACGTAAACGAAGGAAAAGTTCCGATTGTCATGACGGGTCCACTTCCTTAAAGAAACATTTTGTCATATAAAACAGAAACTCTGTACTTATGATGTTGCAATTGGGATTGGACATGCATTAGACAATTTGAGCAGTGACTATTTTACAAAACGAGCAAGCTCTAATAAATCCGTGTCTTTAAGATTAAAGTTATCATTGGCAATATGAAAACAAAACTGTTTGACTGCAGATGGGTACGATAGAACACTTTACGCCCCATCTATATATCAGATGGAGATTTGGTTGAAATTATTGATCGTTCAAGCGGACGTCAACATGATTAAGACTCTCAGGGGAAACATCATTTTTTTTCAAGTGTTATGACGTGTCTAAGTGATAGTAGAAAGAATTCAACAGTTTTGATAAATAGTATTGTAAGGAGACGGAATTATTTTTAATAACGGAAACTTTGAGGCATTCCTTGGCAAATAAATTCGCTAAATTAGAGCAGGGATTGAGGAGGAAAGAGAAACATTTCTATATAATACAGAAAATGATATTTGCATATTGTTATTTCAGTGGAATTCACGCAGAGTTTGTAACCCAGGGGCAAAAGAAATTTAAATTCGGAAGTCAACATATGAAATAATAAACTATTATTTCATAGACAGCTGGCACTTGAACTTTATTAAAATAGATACTGGTCTCCGAAACTAAATGGAGGTTGGGGTAATCCTAGAGACAGAAGTTTGTGTGTAAAACTTTTGTTTTATGAGAGTAAATTGTAACCTGATAGCTTATGATTGTAAGTCATTTTACAGAAACTCGAAGAGTCTGTAATTGAGTTTTTAGGTTAAACACCATTTCTGACTTTGAATGGTTATATTTCTGTTTATATTTGCCGACCTTCTTCGTGCCTTCTAAGTCTTCGTACAATATAGATAAATGTATGGAAAAAAGCAATAACTACACAGAGGTTACACCTCAAAATGGTAGCAACGCATTTTTGTAGTCACTACCAAAATTCGGCCGAGTTTTTGTAGCGACAAAATGCGTTGCTTGAGTACTTACGATATGTTAAGAATCATAGAATGGAACGTATTTTGGTAGTGTTTTTTTCTACATCAGGGGCTGTGCTCATTTTACAATACGCACAAAAGAGAGATAAAAGGAGGGGATGTCTCCTATAAAAATGGTGGGGGAGTGGGTTCGGAGTTCCCCTACCGAGATATAGTTCGTATGAAAACAACCAAAATGTAGATCCCTGAGAGTGTGAAAGGGGCCTCAAACGACACTTCCTATGCAATAACATAATATTGTTTTGTTGTTTTAATGTGCTGGTGTTGTCCGAGGGATAGTCCACCGAGATTTTTTAAAGCACGAAAATGTTGAATTCTGTAAAACGAAGTATAAATGTGAGGATGGCACCTAGTTATTTTTTAAAACATCCCACATAAACATAAACGGTGAATTCTGTGCGTGTTTTAGGGGTCTTAGATATATACTAGTATTTCCGACAAAAAAGATTTTTTCGTTTTAAAGGTGAGGGGTTTCGAGAGTCCACCACATATATCTTTGAAACACAACGTAAAAAATGGTAAAATATGGGCGTGGGCTTGCTCGTATAATTTTTTAAAAACTAAATTCTCCGTCGTTAGATTTAGATTTTTATTTTGGTGTATACATGCGAGTGGTATTTTGGGGTCCTCCCCGGACAACACATGGAAATGGTGGGTTCTGTGTGTTTAGATGGGTAAGAAATATATCATTTACTCAGAAATGAAGCCTCCTCCACAATAAGGTTTTTCTCGTGAATCTCCTGAAGTTTAATCTCAAACAGTCTATACTTACTTATGGGCGTTTGTGAAACCTGTCCCAGGGCCATGCGAACGACGCATAAAATAATTGTGGTGAACATTTGTGCAAGTTCCTTCAATATCTCCTGATATATGTCAAAGTTAGTGTTGGATTGATCTCTCCAAGGTTCCTGCTTGACTGAATCTAGGGCCGTTATATTTTCAAGGTCAAAAGGTCAAGGTCGTATGAACGACTATGTTCCATCATGACTCTCTTTGAAATAATATTGTCCATTCGTCACAAAATATTTTTTTTATTAATACCGTTTTGCGTTGGATGTGTACATATCCAACGCATTTTGGTACTACATTTTTGTAAACTACCAATTGCGTTGAGTGTAACGCATTTTGGTAATGACTACCAAAATGTGTTGCTACCATTCTGAGGTGCAACCAGATGCAACCCTTTCTTTTATATGACAAGTAAAAAAAGTACAATTACTTGACCAAATTTGGGACAGGAAAACGAGGGAACTGTGAAAGTCTTTTATGATGATAATTACAAAGCGTAATTTTGCCGTGAGTAATCTGGTACACTTTAAAACGACTAAAGTTATTTTTTATGTACTGTTACAAGGGCTCTGCAAAAAGTTGTAACATTGGGTTTGGATTTCTTAAGTGCTACGTTTTATCAAAAATATTTTTACTACAAACCTTCAAAGTATTCCCTCTTTACCGAAACACATTTTTATAACCTTTTTACCCAGTCGCGGAAAGCAGATAAATAGTCTTCTTTTGGTATCTGTTTGAGACACTGATAAATGGCGCTGCCAAGAGAACTTCTGGACTTATATTTCTTTCCAGAAAGCATTCTCTTAAGCCTTGGAAGTAAAAAAAAACGTCAGAGGGACTCAGGTCAGGTGAATAAGGCGAATGGTTTACAGCTTCCACATTTTCAGAAGCCAAAAAAGACTTAACAATCTCGCATTTGTGAGAGAAGGCGTTTTCGTGCATAAGATGTATTCCTGACCATCTTTTGCTTGGACGTTTCTTATTGTTAAACTTTTTCACTTTCTTCAGTACAGAATTCTTGTAGAATCGTCCAGTGACTGTATGACCAGATGGACAAGGCGCTTGAACGACTGGCCCACTAGAATTGAAGCCCATCACTGTGGCTCAAACATGTGCACCCAGGTTTCGTCACCTGTTAGCAAGTTAGAAATAACCCGTCTATCACAGCCTTTGTATGTTTTCTAAAGTTCCCGGGCACATTTAAGGAGTTGTTTCTTTTGCTCCTCAGTGAGCAAATGAGGTATCCACCTAGCGCAAACCTTTCTCAGGTTCAAACGCTTTTTCAGATTTCTGACTGGCTATTTCTTTCACAGACGTTCGACCACAGCTTTACAGCAGCGATGTTTGCCTTTGTAACAGAGGTTTCAGACCTACCAGAACGGGTATCATCTCCGACAGATATTTTCCCAGCTTTAAAAGCTTTAACCCACCTAAAAACTGTACACATTGAAATGGCCTGAGGTCCATATATACCACACAATTCATCAAATATCTGTTTTGAATCTATATTAAACCTAATGCGGCATTTAATATAGCTAGAATTTCAGTCTTTTCGTCCATTTTACAATGTGACAAGTAAATCGGTCAGTGTATATGACTGCATGTATTTTAATTTAAAATAACTCGGTCATTTGAAAAGCAGTTTGCAAGAAATAAACGGATATCGTTAGCGATTGGACACACCAATCAAGTGCAATGAAGTTTTAAAAAATACCTGGGATAAAACTACGGAAGCCCATTAGTGACAGAACTTTTTCAGGACCCTTGTAAACGTAAATACTGACAAATAAACTATTATACAGTAAAATATATAGCGGGTGTCATTACTTTTCGAAGGTTAACAATATCATGTGTCTCTCGAGCAAGACTGTGTTACTAGTTTTATTATAATACTCCATCCTGAGATATTTAACAAACTAAAATGTTATCCTTAATATACTTCAATTTCAACTTTTTCCCAGTACAAAAGCGCACACATTCTTAAGCGAGCGCATATAACACCCGGTTAGGTTCTATTAGAAACAATTATCACACCTTGATGTTGTTCCAAAAATATAGTATTCAAACTAAACCACTGTATTGGTCTATGGAAATTTTACATTGTTTACTTGAGGTTTAATAAATATACGTAATAATATCTAAGAACTTTTTGAAGCATGAAAAGTAACCAGTGTGTATGAGGGCAACTGAATGTGCAAAAATTCCTAGTTGCACTCCATGATTCCAAATGACAAGATAATAATTACACCACTAAGGGTGTAAAACTGTTGTAAAAAGACATTAAGAGCGCAATTTTATATTGTTTTGCTTATAATATGGAAGATGTTGCAATATTACCCGAAAGTGTTTATGCAACATAGATGGACTGATTTATAGCTACACATTAATGAATAAGAGTAAGAAAGACAAATTGCAGGTTTGTTTAGGAATACATGTGGTGGTATAAAAAGTAATCAAAATGACTGATTTCATTGTAAATTTTCTCCTGGTTCCTCCTAGTCTATTCAGACTGTTAAAATGTACAAATGATTCACTAGCTGTAAACGTATTTTAAACATGTTAAAAGTATGTTACAAGTGTTCGAATAAAGAGCAAACAATGGTTCCGATAAATTTGTTGTGGTGGAAATCATAGGAAGGACGCATTTTTGTTGCAAATTTCAAAGTATAATAATGCCGTGATAATTTCGGTATATGTAAAACCAAGTGAATTTGTCTTGTAAAAGACCAAAATTATGTTTCCGTTACCTACGTCTTCCGGTGGCTCCTGATATGTATGTAAATCAGACAAAAGTAATCTGATCTGCAAAGAGGCGGACTGTTGACTTGACTCTTGAGAAGGTGATCGTGAATGTAAGTAAGGAAAAGAAGATGGCCAAACTAGCAGAGTTAGTAAACATTTCAACACTCTATATGGAACTCTGTTCTGTTCTCTATCCTACCCTACCCTACCCTACCCTACTTCTACTTCTACTTCTACTCTACTCTACGAAACCAAGTTTCAGCAAAGCCTTTGATGTTAGTAGATTGCTTTTGAAACCTGCCCATTATGGCATCAGGGACACCACTCAGTCATTGATACAAGCTTTTCTTTCAGATAGGAAACAGAGAATAGTGGTTGATTTGTCAATTTCCAGCACAGCTCCTGATTTTTCAGGTGTACCCCAAGGGTCTGTTTTGGGGCCGCTTCTACTTCTGCTCTACATTAATGACATACCTGCTGCTGTAACATCTAGCGTGCGCCTTTTTGCAGATGATTGTGTCATTTATAGACAAATTAAGTCACAAGCTGATTCCGTCCAGCCTCAAAAGGATCTCGATGGCTTGTCATTGTGGGAGCAGAAATGGAAGATGTCTTTCAACATAGCCAAATGTCATATTATGCATGTAACAATATCTAGAAAAACCCGTTAATACAGTCTATATGTTACATAATCAACCCTTATCGACAGTTAATCAGGCAACGTTTCTAGGCATTGAAGTAGCATCGTCATGGACCCCTCAAGTAAATTCAACAGCTAGTCAAGCCAGCCAGAAATCAGGTTTTCTTTAACGTAATATACATTCTGCAAAACGCTCCACCAAGACTACAGCCTATAATTCAATAGTAAGATAACTGTTGTAAGACCCGGGCACAGTCACAAATTTCCTTACTGATCTCAAATGGCATACTTTACAAGATAGAAGAAACTACTAGTATAATAGATTAGCATTCTTTCACAAAATGGTTTATAATCATGTTGCCAGTATCTTACACCATACACCAGACAATCTAGGCATTACCATTACCTAGCATATCACATACCAGCTACCACAGCAGATTATTACAAATTTTCATTTTTTTCCACGGACAGTTGTGCTATTGAACACACTTCCATCGTATGTAGTCAGCGTTGAATCAATCTCCAGATTCAAGCCAGCGTTGGCTGCATACGTGCTCCAACCATAAATGTATTACACATGCTTTTATGCTGTTTTAACCCTACTAACATCTTCCTTTCTGCACAACATAGTATGTACATGTATGTACATTTTTTTTTATTCAGATAGAGACTTAAGGTTCTCTTTAGGTTTTGCACAATTATTTTACCACCAACTGCCAGTAAGTACTAGGTGGATTGAGTAGCCTGGAAAAGCTGGTGGTTCTACATGTATCACTTTTTAATTCCCACGCATGGCCATAATGTTTCATTACTGAACGTTTGCCATTATTATAAAAGAAAAAGAAGAATGATATAAACAATATTGTACTATATATATACAATACGTTATAACAAACCGCTTTTAAAATTTGTATATACAAAAATCTACAGTTGTTGATTGTTTCATAACATCTATAAATATAAAAAAGTATCTAATTTCAATTTCGATAACATTTTATTTTAATATTGGTGGGAAAATATGAGAAAAATGTAAGAAATCATCATATTAAAGGGAAGTTATTCTGAAGAAAATACACAAATATTTTTTTAATTGTGTCCATATGACACAAGAGCTTATAAAAAATTACAGACTAGACAGGAAAAGATCACTGTTGACTTTTGGCCTTAAGGGGCTTTACCTTTGCACCTTTACCTTTGCACTAGGGGTCTGGGTATGGCACATGACACAGTGTCTCATTATGGGGAACATTTGTGTCAAGTAATATTAAAATCCCTTAATTGATGACGGGGTATGGACAGGAAAGGAAAAAATCCTATTGACCTTTGACCACTGAAAGTGACCTTGACCTAGTTAGGGATAAAGGGTTGCGTTAGATATGTTGTCTCATTATGGAAAACATTTGTGCTAAGTAATATTAAAATCCCTTCATGGATGAGTTATTGATAATACGGGGAAAAAACCCTATCGACATTTGACCTCCAAGTGTTTCCTTGACCTTTAAGTGAGGGGTCTGGGTGTTGAGCACGACACATTGTCTTATCATGGGTTACATTTGTGCCAAGTAATATTAAAATCCCTTTAAGGATTGTTGAGTTACAGACCGGACAGGAAAAAGGATTTGTTGGCCTTTGACTTCCAAGTGTGTCTTTGACCTTTCAGCTAAGGGTCTTGCGCATGATATTTTGTCTCATCCATGACAGAGTTCTGGGCCGTACACAAAGCAGACCCTGTTCATGCCATGTTAATATTTGACTGCCAAGTGTGACATTGACCCTTGAGATAGGGGACCGAAAGTTGTGCATGACATACTGACTTGTTATGGGGTACATTTGTGCTAAGTAATATTAAAATCCCGTCATGGATGGCAGAGTTATGGACCAGACAGGAAAAAAGCCCCGTTCACGTTTGACCTCCAATTGTGACACTGACCTTTCAGCTAGATGTCCGGGTTTTGCACATGATACGTTGTCTCATCATGGGAAACATTTGTGCCAAGAAATCCCTTGATAAATGACATAGTTATGGACCGGGCACGAAATGCAGACAGACGGACGAACGGACGGACGTCCCTACATATGGATATTTATGTAGCAACTCTTTTGTTCTCTCTATTGTTCTTTTAGCCGCGTAAAAGAACAATAGCCACATAAAATCTTACGGAATGAATGACATCAAAGAAAAAGTACCATTACCTATTGTTCTTATAGCCACCTAAGTGTGCAAAAGTAAGCTCGGAATGACGGACGGACGGAAAAGCGCAATCCTATAGTCCCCGAAACTGGTTTTCAACCAGTAGGGGACTAATAAGTTAAAACATAATAACCGTCATGCAATGGTCAGTTTAGTGCACGCAAACCATCCACTTATTAACCTAAATTCAAATTCTTTAGACGAGAATGTGGAAACAAGATAATTTCCCACAGTAATAATAATGATAATTAATAATTAATATTATTATTATTATCAACATCATCATATAGAATGCCTTAAAGTATTTCTTCTGCCACAAAAGTACAATATCCCTCAAGCGTGATCTGTGCAAACTGATACCTGTCGGTACGATTAGCCAAAAATGACAAAAAATAAGTGATTTAATGAGTGTGTCAGAATCATAAGTACTTAATGTTTTTCGCAGTCATTTCTTAAACTTTTAAAACACCTGTCATGCAGTCATTGATCCTGAACCGCAAAGTCAATTTGGTAAGAAAGACCATTATTTTTGAATGTACAAGATAAGAACTTTTAACCATTCAATTATCACGAAGAATAATCATTTCATCATATATATATCTATATATATATTAAACAATAGTACACCCATACAACGTTCTCTGTTAAAATATGGGACAATGCAGTCTAATATGTTAGAATAATCTATATTGTATATAGATCAAAATAACTGTGAAGAATATGAAGTCTCAGCTGGATCTTCTTTTTAAAACTACATTGATTAGCAGGAACTGCAGGTAGCTCGGTGGGTCTGTTTACAATTTATTATTCTTTCTTTGACCTTTGGAACGGACAAGTTAAAAGTTACTATAATGGGAATGAACTTTAAGACCAAATCGATACGTTGATACAGATTGACACATACACGTTGAAGAAAAATACATCGCTATTTTATACATTTTTACAAAACAAAACTATACATGTAAACACATGTCAGAAATGCTGATGATTTTAATAGGACATCTGTTGTTAATGTTGTTCCTTTGAGATAAAAGGCAAACCATTTTATCTTATAATATTTCTAGATAAAACCTCAAATAGTTCACTGCAAACTTAATTATTAATTAAGGATTAAATGTTATCTTCTGTGTATTTAGATCGGTAAAAACGCACTGGGTCATCTGGGAAATCCATAAATCGCGCTGTTTAATTATACCTGTCTAGATGCATAAAGAAAAGGATTCAATCCTTGTATTTACATTTTACGGTGGCTTGTTAAAACGGTTTTTTTTCTATTAGTGTCAGAAAGTTATGATAGATGCCACTCTACTGATCTTTACAGTATCTACGTAGAACAGACAAAAGGATCCACCCACGTTAACTTGTAATTCGCCGTTCGAAAAAAAAATCCTGTTTCCGATTATTTTTGATATCCTTAAGGTAGTTTTGCACGTTCTGATCAATCATTTTTCTACATTATAGAATATTATGAACCCCGACATTTCAAAACATCAGAATATACTAAACTCAAAAATTTGGATTCCATGCAAGTTTTATTTCTTACAGATTTTATTAAAAAATAACAGTTCATAGGAAAATCACAAACTTGAGGATATTTTAAAGAGTAGAATTGTTTCTACAATTTAGATTTTAATAAAACTGCTGTAAATCAACATACTGTCTATAATACGGTCAGGTGTTATGTATAGGTACTTATGCTTATTTTTAAGACATTTGCACATGATTTAAAAGGCCCACAATTCAAAAGGTATTGAAAAGCATTATTGGGAATGATTTCATGTGTCAACATTTTTAATTCAAAGGAAAGTTTTGTTGCATAACTGTAGCCTATGCATGGAATGACATTTAAATGATTTATACGAAGGATGATTTACTTTTCCTTATTCCGGATCCAGGCGTTATTCTTTCTAATCTGAATAAATGACGTCAAAACTTCCGGTTTGCCAAATATGTAGAACTACCATAAGTAGGCCTAAATCCCATAAAACCACATTGTCTTTGTGTTTGTTACATAAAGATATTCTACAAAAAAAAAACACAAATAGTGAATGTATAGAGGATATTTGTTTGTTTCAGTGTAAGATCGAAATGTATTTCACCGAGTGAACACTATAATTAAATATTTTCACGAGTGGCGCAGCCACGAGTGAAAATGTAAATTATGGTGTTCACGAGTAAAATATATTTCAATCTTACATTGAAATAAACAAATTTTCTTTTATTTTTATGTATTTTCAATGGTTTTAAACAAATTATATCCTTTTTACCGGCACAGCGTCACGTGCATCGCATCATGACGTCATAATATCTATGTAGAAAAACTGTCAAATAGTTCTATGACGTTTCCACACACTGGATAACCGGCTATCTTGACGCCCGCTGGAAATGTAACTCAGCTGGAAATGTAACGCAGCTGTAAATAGGTAGGTAAAGTTTTTCATTTATTTCTATTAAAACGAAGCCAATTCTTGCAAATCAACTTGACAGTTTTATCAAGGAATGACCATTGCTTACATTTACAATTTCTGGGCCAAAAACGATCGTTATGTTTTGAGATATTCGCTAACAATTTATTCACTTTGAAAAATCGAGCAAAAATCCAAAGTTTTGCGCAAATTGTTTTGTTTATGAACAACCTGTGAAACATTTTATCATCTGGTTGAACAGATGTGTCCTTTCGGAATACCTGTGTGAAGTTTCCGGGTTCTACGTTATTCCTGAAAAAGTATATTAGCCGTTAAATAGGCATGGTCGAAAAAAAAAGACTGTCGAAAACGGCCGCTAGTGCTGTCGTTGAACTCAGATGTTAGCATTTATAGACTATCCATTAACTCCGATGATTTTGAATACTTTTGTAAGTAAAAAGTATTACTGGCAGTGATTTGACGGAAACGTAATTATTTTTAAAATTGGCACTTTCATTTCAAGAGGCTTTAGGACTATATTCCTTCACACCCGGGCTGAATTTAAACGTAGTTCACGCGTTCTTGCCATTTTTCCAGCATGCGAAAGCCAACCATATATTTTTTTGCAGTTACACCGAATTTTGCCAGCTTTTGATGGTGGAGGAAAACCACTACAGGTGCCTCCGGGCTACTACAGAAAGTAATTTCACCTCGGGTTTTGCAAGTGCAAATGATTGCTTCTGGCCGTCAGTCCTTGATGGTGCTAGATGGTGTATAATATTATTTGCTCATACATAATTATTTAATTGCTCCTAATGTAAATCTGCTATTTTGTTTTATTCATAAATACCCTTTCAACAAATACCAGTTTATTCATGGTCAAAAACTGCAAGTTGTTGATGTATAGAGGCAAACGATTGAAAACGATTGTTTCAAATCTAAATAAGCAGTACTTTGCAAAATCTCACATGAATGTTAATTAGTTATTTCTTAGCATGGCAGCCACATGTAGCTTTAATCAACATATAACAAGGTAGATCGGAACTGTTCTTTGCTTGTTTACGATCTTACGATAACGGATCCCAGAATTTATGTCACAAGAGTTATCCCCCTTTTGTGCAGTTTACGCATTTGCTCTTTCTGTCTTACACTGTTATTTTGTACAACGCTAGGTATTGTATATTGTTTCACATACATAATGTCTTTTTGTTTAAAAATAAAAGTTTTACGCATACACAGTATTATAAGCCATAAATAAGCTGCCATAAAACACAGACTTTTAGTGTATTCGTGTGTAGATCTTATCTACTAAGATTCGTGTATAAATGTGACTCAGAGGTACAATGATAGCCTACTGATTTGTACTGCCAATCCCGTACTTCAAAACATGATAGAGGTCATTTGGATATCTTAGATCCAAAAATCAATTAGAGGACAAGTTCAGGTTCTGCACACGAGGAAATTGTTCACGTGTACTGGGTATTGTACCCAAATCCTCTTCCACTTATTATGTCTCTGCAGCTTACCTGCACCTGTCAGGATTTATTAATTTAAATTCTATGAATTCAGGTCAGGTGTATTATCATGATCAACATACGCGCTACAGGCGGCCATATTAAGTTTTGCTGTTTTCATTACCCTCTCATACACACATAGATCTACTCAGTTCAAAAGATACATTCATCAGATTTGATTTAGTGACTAAAACAATTTGCAAAAAAAAAAAATGAAACATATTTACACCTCCTTTCTAATTTTTACTTTCAGAAATGGAAGGAGAGAATAATTTCGAATTAGAAGCAGATGAGCCTCTGGATGGGTCTTTGCTTGATATCTCAATAGAGGAAGAAGTTGATAATGAAGTATTTGATTGTGGGATATGCAGTAAATCTTACAAGACAAAAGATAATCTGAAGCGGCACTTAAAAGTACACGACGATAAGTATAAGTTTTCATGTACTTGTTGTACACTGTTCTTTACAACAGAACATGAATACAACGTCCATA
Source organism: Mercenaria mercenaria (assembly GCF_021730395.1). Taxonomy (NCBI): domain Eukaryota; kingdom Metazoa; phylum Mollusca; class Bivalvia; order Venerida; family Veneridae; genus Mercenaria; species Mercenaria mercenaria. The sequence goes on along the minus strand of NC_069363.1, from coordinate 46,960,172 downwards.
AACAATTAAAGCATTCAACAAGTTTCTTGTGTATCACATGTGGAAAGACTTTCAGCAGGAAGGCTCATTTGACAGACCATGCAGCTTTGCATGAACCGGCGGCAAATCCAGACAAGGTTCAAGTTTGTCCTTTCGATGCCTGTAGAAAAAAATTTACCAAGAAGACACGATACCAGGACCACATGAACATACATACAGGGGTAAAACCGTACGAATGCTCGTGTTGTCAGAGAAAGTTTCACGGAAGATACGCCAAGAACCAACATGAACGTGTGTGTGCTGGTGTAGTAGAAAATAGATGCGAAGTGTGTAGCTCAGTATTTACTGATAAGTCCACTGGACACGGATGCTCACACATACTACACCATCCTCTAAATAGCGAAGTTTTTACATACAACCTTGAATCCATTCCTTTAAAAAGTGTATAAGGAGTTGAACACACCAAATTTCCTTACTATGGTCTATTGTGTGAAATTAAGAAAGGGCCATAATTCATGAATAAATAGCCACAGAAAAAAAGTCCATTATTTGTGGTCATCTTCACATTAACGTCCTTCATCTGTGAAATTTTCAAGCATATCCTTCCAATAGTGTTTGAGGAGTCAACACACAAGATTTTTCTCTATATTCTACATAGGGCCAGAACTACAGTGAAAACAGTCACAGGAAAAGTTCCTTCCTTTATGGTCATAAATGTGGGGGCATAAAAAGGGTAAAGCATAAGTTTGTAATTTTAAAGGAATATGAGCTAGTATACACTGCTAACAATATCTAATGCTACTAATAAAAGTATCAATGTAGAAATTTTAAAATCTGAAACAAACAAAAACAATTTACTTGCCTGCAGTCTTGGACATGGATAAATTAGTGAGTTTCCACAGTCGACCTTGAACGGAAAATTTTCACCACCTGTATAGATATACACCTGGCCTTGCTCAGCTGTAAATATCAAGGTATCAATGTTACAATTTCTTTAATCAACAAAATAAAAGGTGAGTAAGAAAAAATAAAAAAAATACAGATCTTTGTTAATTTGTTTCGTTCTGTGTATTGTATTGTTTTTATTATGATATCAGATTTATAGAGTATAACTACCCTTTTCATGTTAAACACTTTCAAAGGTACTTAAGTTAACATGATAATAAATAAAGGAAGCCACTCAGGGTGCCAATTCATCCCCTACCTGTATAGGCACACAGAGATCTGACCAGAGGGTGAGAAGGAGAGAAAGCCCCCAGAACAAAGAGAAAGAGAAATCATTTAGATACAGGCATGACCGGCTAACTTAGCCTAGCTCTTTGCAAATGGACTGGTTCTTCAAAGTGCCCAGTGTATAGCATCTATACATACTAAGCTGACTATCCTGGTAAGAACCGGTACTGGGTTGTTACTTGGATTGTAGACACTCAAAAGCATCTCAGAAATTCCCAGGGCCTGGTCAGGGATTTGAATACTGGACCTCTGGATTGACATTCAACTGTGTTACCACTAAACAACTTGGCCACCCTTTGAGCGAAATATTTTTCCAAAAGTACAGCAGTTTCATCAGGAAAATATCTATCACTCTTTTTCATTAAACCCATCAAAACATTTAATAAAGACACATGAAGTACATCAAGTTTGAAACTGGAGTCACGTCTTGCTATGAATTTTCCTCATAGCTGAATACTTTATGTAAGAATTAATGGGTTATGGGGTTCTAATGATAGGTTGCTGGCTAACTTATGTTTGTCAAGGTGCCCCGAATACCTACATAATGACAGGAGTTGTAAACAAGGTCTACACAGAAATGTGAAGATATCAAAAACCACTGTAAAGTGGACATAATTTTATTGTGAATATAGGGCCACTGCTATGACTTTGATCTTAAAGCCTATGTACCCGGTATTCTAAATTGATGTAATAAAAGGTCCAACTAAAGCCACTGATTACCTGCATGAAAGTCTCTGCTATGGCATAAAATTTAATTCCGCAATGAAGAGCATACAGAATTCAGCAGATTATTGTTTCAAATGATAAAATTCAAACAACTAAACTTTATAAATCTAATGATTCAAATGCCACCATCTCTCCTATTATTTATGTTACTTAAACATATCAGATTTGAAAGGTTTGCTCAAAATTTATATCATTAAACTTAACATTTTTATTTGTAAACAGCATAATTAACCTTTAGCCTGCTGGCGGCAAACGATTCTGCCTTTGCGACCAGTGCAGACCAAGATCAGCCTGCACATCCGTGCAGTCTGATCATGGTCTGCACTGTTCGCTATTCAGTCAGTACATTTTCAGTGAACACCCCTTCAGATAATAAATGGTATTGCCCAAATTAAATGATGGACCAGTCCATTTTAGAAATTTAGCAGGCTAAGGGTTAATACACCTAAAGTAATTAAAGTCATTGTTGAGATAAATGTATAGCTACCGTCAAACAATTCTTCCGTGAAATCCTCCGTCCTAAATGGAGCTCCAATAAATAGGTCACTCATTGTATCATTGTTGACATCCCAAAACTAAAAAAGGTGAACATGAAATACAGCAATTAATGTTTTCTATGTTGTTGTTAGGTTTAACGTCAGACCAACACAAATATAGGACGTATAGAAACTTTTCAGCTTTTCATGGTGGAGGAAGACCTAAGGTACCCTTCCGGGCATTAATTCAGGAACCAACTGAAACCTGGGTAGGACAGAAATTAATGTACTCTACCTTAATTGTAGAATTCAACAAAATATTTTATATCTGACCAAGTCATGTAAAGTGAATGCAATAATTAATATTAATGAATGTAAATAGAAAATTTTAAACACCATGCATTAAATTGCAGTATTATCCAATATAAATGAAACAGACACTGTTTAATCCAAATTCTAATAAAAGCAAAATAACTACAAAAGACATTTTATATCAACATATCTATTTAGATAAATTTGTTTACCTTAACTTTGTAGCCGAATCTTTCATACGATCTGTCTCCTTCTATTACATGATCAGCTGTTGGCGATTTGGTACTAGGTAACCGTCCTGCTGTTGTGTTAAAGAGCCCTACAACCCCGGCCTGCTTAAATTCTGAATGTCTGCCTGCGATTGAACCACTGACTTCCTCACCAAGCTGACTAACTGCTATAACCTGGAAATCAAAAGAAACAGACCAAGTGAAATAACTGTTTCCCCATTAAGCTGACTAAAATTTAAAACAGTTATAATTGGGAATGAAAACAAACTGATCAGGTGAAGGAAGGACTCCTTTACCAAGCTGCCAAACTGCTTACCTCAACAGGGAGAGTGCAGATCTACTGATTGCGGGGTCGTGAGTTCGATCCTCAGGCAAGGCGAATGTCACAATTTGATATAAGATATTTTGTCTGAAATCATTTGTCTTCCACCTCTGATTCATGTGGGGAAGTTGGCAGTTACTTGTGGAAGACAGATTTGTACTGGTACAGAATCCAGGAACACTGGTTAGGTTAACTGCCAGCCATTACATAACTGAAATACTGTTGAAAAACGGTGTTAAACCAAAAACAAATCTGATCAGGTGAAGGAAGGGTGGCATATTTACCAAGCTGACAAACAGCTTTACCTGGAGATCAAAACTAACTGATCAGGTGAAGGAAGGGTGGTGTATTTACCAAGCTGACAAACAGCTTTACCTGGAGATCAAAACTAACTGATCAGGTGAAGAAGGGTGGTGTATTTACCAAGCTGACAAACAGCTTTACCTGAGATCAAAACTAACTGATCAGGTGAAGGAAGGTGGTGTATTTACCAAGCTGACAAACAGCTTTACCATGAGATCAAAACTAACTGATCAGGTGAAGGAAGGGTGGTGTATTTACCAAGCTGACAAACAGCTTTACCTGGAGATCAAAACTAACTGATCAGGTGAAGGAAGAAGTATTCACCAAGCTGACTAACAGCTTTACCTAAAAATCAACACTAAGTGATCAGGTGAAGGAAGGACGCATTTACCAAGCTGACTAACAGCTTTACCTGGGAATCAACACTAAGTGATCAGGTGAATTTATTTATTTATTTTGTTGGGTTTAACGTCGCACCGACACAATCATAGGTCATATGGCGACTTTCCAGCTTTGATGGTGGAGGAAGACCCCAGGTGCTCCTCAGTGCATTATTTCATCACAAGCAGGCATCTGGGTAGAACCACCGACCTTCCGTAAGTCAGCTGGATGGCTTCCTCACATGAAGAATTCGACGCCCCAAGTGAGGCTCGAACCCACATCGATGAGGGGCAAATGATTTGAAGTCAGTGAACTTAACTACTCGGCCACGGAGGCCTCTAAGTGATCAGGTGAAGAAAGGACGCATCTACCAAGCTGACAAACAGCTTTACCTGGAAATCAACACTAAGTGATCAGGTGAGGGAAAGACGTATTTACCAAGCTGACTAACAGCTTTACCTGGATATCAACACTAAGTGATCAGGTGAAGGAAGGACATATTTATGTATACCAAGCTGACTAACAGCTTTACCTGGAAATCAACACTAAGTGATCAGGTGAAGGAAGGGCGTATTTACCAAGCTGACTAATAGCTTTACCTGGAAATCAGAACTAACTGATCAGGTGAAGGAAGGACATCCTAAACAAGCATTACAACAGCTTTCACCTTGGAAATAATATAAAGAAATTGCTTCAAAAATACAAAGTCCCTTCCTAGTTTTGGGACAATTATGCGAAAAGGAAAATATCTTAATACAATGACATTCCTTTCACGAATATGCAACACTATAAATTTTGTTTATATAGTAACAACTATTATTTTATAATGTAAAGCAAAATGACAAGGACCCAGTTGCCTTCTCTGTTTATTATCTGTACAAAATGTTGGTATGCAATGTTTTGCCATTTACATATGAAATTTTACTCTGTTTAAAACAAAAATAAAGCAGAAAAAAGCAAAGTGATAGCTCTGACACGGGAACAACAGCAAACTTCATTATGATGGTACCAATTAAGTTTATACAGTCAGCAACCTTACTTCATTGTGAAATTATGGCACTCTAAACATGTGGTGTTGTATTTATAATGTTTATATACTTAGAAACAGACATAACAAGAGCTGTCCATAAGACAGCCAAGCTCGACTATTCGAAATATTGTCACAGAAGCAGGAAATTATTACCCAAAATGTTAAATATCAAAAGAGTTTTAAGTTCGAAAGGGGACATAATTTGACCAAAATACATATCAGAGTTATGGGACTTGGTGCTATCAACTAGTTTTATAACCCCGAAGAAACATATTAAGTTTCAATTCAATATCTGCATTAGTTTTGGGGATAGTAACTTGCATGTAAAACTTTAACCAGAATTTTCAAAGTCCAAAAGGGGGCATAATTTGCTCAAAATACATGTTAAGAGTTATGGAACTTGACCCAGTGAGGTTGGTAATTGACCTAGAAAAAGAATAAATAAGTTTCAAAGCTATATGCCTTTTGATAATAGCTGTATGTACTTGCACGCAAAACTTTAACCAGGATTTTCTAAGTCCAAAAGGGGGCATAATTTGCCCAAAATACATGTCAGAGTTTAGGACTTGGTGCTATCAAGTAGTTTTAAACCCCGAAGACACATGTGAAGTTTCAATTTAATATCTGTAGTAGTTTTGGAGATAGTTACTTGCATGTAAAACTTTAACCAGGATTTTCTAAGTCCAAAAGGGGCATAATTTGGCCAAAATACATGTCAGAGTTATGGGACTTGACCCAGTGAGGTAGGTAATTGATCTAGAAAAAGAAAAAATAAGTTTCAAATCTATATGCCTTTTAGTAATAGCTGTATGTACTTGCACGCAAAACTTTAACCAGAATTTTCTAAGTCAAAAAGGGGGCATAATTTGGCCAAAATAAAGGTCAGAGTTATGGGACTTGGTGCTATCAACTAGTTTTATAACCCCGAAGACACATGTGAAGTTTCAATTCAATATCTGCATTAGTTTTGGAGATAGTAACTTGCATGTAAAACTTTAACCAGAATTTTCTAAGTCCAAAAGGGGGCATAATTTGCTCAAAATACATGTTAGAGTTATGGAACTTGACCCAGTGAGGTTGGTAATTGACCTAGAAAAAGAATAAATAAGTTTTAAAGCTATATGCCTTTAAATGATAGCTGTATGTACTTGCATGCAAAAACTTAACCAAGGTGTGACGCCGACGCCGACGCCGATGCCGACGCCAGGGTGAGTAGAATAGCTAGACTATTCTTCGAATAGTCGAGCTAAAAATAGATTATAAATCACTATGTTTATAAGGAAGGGCACATTTTACCTGTTCATTTTTGTCAGGGTATGGTGAACCAATATCTGCACTCCAACCATTTTCTGAAAAACGTGAATAACCATATGCCGTCCAGTTCTGTGTCAGGTTAGTTCCGTAAAATGCATTGATCTGTCCGACACTCTGAATGTCTTCATCTGAGGTATAAGAGCAGTTAGGTCTGGAAAATGAAGAGAACTCAGCTGATAAATCCTGAGAGAATGCTTGTGTTGCCTAATCAAATATTATACAGTCATTATAATAGTAGCTTGATCTGGGATGCTGTATTCAGCTTTAGTGAATTTTGCCAGATCAGATGACACAAGGCGTGCAAGTGCACGACGAGTGCCGAATACAAAATCCCAGATCTAGCTTCTGTTATAATGACCCTTTTATTATATACCGCCACATTTTTCTTTGTCGTTTTGTTATCGAACAAAATCCTTAATGTTTTAACAGTTTACCGATGTTAAAATAGAACTGAATGTAGTTCTTGTGTGCACTATTTATAGACCTGCATTAGGTCATGCATATTAAATGAAAGTAGTCTGGCAACATACAATACAAAAGGTACAATACAGATTTTTTCTGCCTGTACGTATCAATTTGTAAAATACAAGTCATATTTTTGACAGAATTTATATAGGTACTGGTTGGGAACCATTTTCCGGACAGGACCAGTTTCCAGACACATGTAATATCCACTTTATTTCATTGTTATTCATGTAATTGTTTCATCTAGATCATTTAGATGTTTGTTCTTCATGTCTACAACAAACCACTATTTTATAAGGCTGTATAATGTTTGGGTTTTTGATGATAACTCACCTGCGTTTACAAAACAACTTTCTGTCTTAACGGGGCATGAAGATAGCATTGCGCATGCGCAGTAGTTCACACATGCTGAGGTATCAAGTGGGGAAGAAATAATCAAACTACATAATGATTGTCTGCTGATAACATGTTCTACTTTTAATTTCACGCTAAAAGTTACGTAACATGTAGGGCTGTCGATTTTTGAACTAATTTTATTCTATATCTATTGGAATTATCAAGAATTTGTATAAGACGAAATTCGAGTTTTTTATAGTCAACCTTGGTTTGCTATCGTAGCTGCTATTGAACGTCAGGTTATGTTTCATGTGCAATTTTGAAGAGATGAATGATAAAGAAATGTGCAGAAATAGTTTAATTACTTATTTTGATAACAAATTAACAACAAAACACCGTCAAAATATTTGTCCTGATACTGGTTTACCTGACGGGAAAAATAACTTATTTTAGTAACCCATTTGAGGCCCCATGGAACCCATATTTTATGTCACAACGCGATGCTGATTACAACATCGGATGTGGAAGGAGCTGAAGTTTGTGCAGTGTGGGCTTCATTTATGTCAAATATTTTTTTAGAGAATAATGGAGTCAAAATATGAAAATGTGTCCGGAAAATGGTTCCCAACCAGTATGTAATAAATTTGTTTGTCTGTATGTATTTTTTTTTTTTTTTGCCAATTACATATGGGTAAAAATGCCACTTTTCAATATGATTTCAGTATTGTATTGGCACACAATTAAAAAACAATCTGTGTACCTGGATTTCTAAGCATAAATTACTATTTCTAAAAATAATTTGCTTGAAAATCATGTTCAAACATAATTTTAGGTACATGTATACAACAGCATTCAGTTAATGTAAACATGCAGTGTTCATTGATTCTGTTCTAACCAGGTACCAATGTTAAATATGGTGCCTATAAGCATAAGGTGTGTCAAGCATAACTCTGAAACCTATACAAGGGACCAGTAAAGGTGAAAACACACTACTATGTAACTTGGTATCACTTTTGACTACTATATAGACTACTAGAAAAATGATCTCGAATACCTGTAACAATATCGAAATTCCGGTTGTGAGACAAACATGACGTTCTGGTTGTTCCAAGTGCCAAATGTCATATCATAGCCAAACCATCCATAGCTCTGAAAAGAAAACACAGCGATAATAGTAATACAATAAATACTGCAACTGCTTAGGTATACATTACAAAGTTTGGCAAAGAAATGGCAAAAATGCTGATAATATTTGCAAGAGTGTTGCCAAATATCGTCTTTGTTATGTCTAAAGTAATTGTATAACAAATATTGATTATATAAAACCAGTTCAAACAAGAGCTGTCGGAGAACAGCAGTGCTCGACTATTCAACAGCCAAAGTCAAACAAGAGTGCCAGACTGTCAAAAATACGCCTGTCATTGAACTTGGCCTAATTCAAGGGCCATAATCCAAAAGTGCCTAGGGCAATTTGGCTGATTATCGAACTTGGCCGAGATATTATGCCCATAAACATTGTCAGCAAGTTTGGTGAAGATCGGATGAAAACTGTTCGACTTAGAGAGCAGACAAGGCTAAATTCGCAGTTTTTTGAGTAATTTAAGGGCCATAATCCAAGAGTGCCTGGGTCGTATTGGCTGGTTATCGAACATGACCGAAACATTATGCCCACAAACATTGTCAGCAAGTTTGGTGAAGATCAGATGAAAACTGTTTGACTTAGAGAGCGTACAAGGCTAAAATCGCAGTTTTTCAAGTAAATCAAGTGCCATAATCCAGGAGTGCCTGGGGCGATTTGGCTGGTTATCGAACATGACCGAGATATTATACCCACAAACATTGTCAGCAAGTTTGGTGAAGATCAGATGAAAACTGTTTGACTTAGAGAGCGGACAAGGCTAAATTCGCAGTTTTTCGAGTAATTGAAGGGCCATAATCCAAGAGTGCCTGGGGCGATTTGGCTGGTTATCGAACATGACCGAGATATTATGCCCAAAAACATTGTCAGCAAGTTTGGTGAAGATCGGATAAAAACTGTTTCGACTTAGAGAACGGACATGCTTTGGATGCCGACTGCCTGCCGCCCTTCACCCGCCGCCACGGGTGTTCACATAATACACCCCACTCTTCCAGAGACGGGCGTATATAAAGGGGTTTAATTTTGAAAAACTAGATGTGTGTCCATAGGACACAGGTGCCCCCCACTCCTGCCACTGTAACATGCTTTAATGACTCGGGTTAAACAATTTTTAAGATACAACATTCCTGTAAAGTTTTGTGACTCTACGTCAAATACTTTTGGAGCTACGCGCAACAAAACATTAAAATGACAATTTTTTCCTAGGTCAGGAGCCATAACTCCTACAATACTGAATGAATCCAGACACGAAACCCCAGGTGCACAACTGCACATGCTGACCAACATTCCTGTAAACTTTGGTGACTCTAGGTCAAATACTTTTGGAGCTATGTGCGACACAACATTAAAATGACCAATTTTTAAATAAGTCAGGGGCCATAACTCCTACAAAACTGAATGAATCCGGACGCGAAACCCCAGGTGCACAACTGCACATGCTGACCAACATTCCTGTAAACTTTGGTGACTCTAAGTCAAATATTTTTGGAGCTACGCGCGACACAACATTAAAATGACCAATTTTTAACTAAGTCAGGGGCCATAACTCCTACACGACTGAATGAATCCAGACGCAAAACCCCAGGTGCACAACTACACGTGCTGACCAACATTCCTGTAAAGTTTTGTGACTCTAGGTCAAATACTTACGGAGCTAGGCGCGACACAACACTAAAATGACAAATTTTTACAAAGTCAGGGGCCATAACTCCTGCAAGACTGAATGAATCCGGACGTGAAACCCCAGGTGCACAACTACACATGCTGACCAACATTCCTGTAAAGCTTTGTGACTCTATGTCAAATACTTTTGGAGGTAGGCGCGACACAACATTCTCGGACGGACGTATGGATGCACGGAAGTTCCTACATATGGATACTTATGTGGCTACTCTTTTGTTCTCTCTATTGTTCTTTTAGCCACGTAAGAGAAAAATAGCCACATAAAAGCCTTACGGAATGAATGACATCAAAGAAAAAGTACAGTTACCTATTGTTCCTATAGCCACCTAAGTATGCAAATGTGAGCTCGCACTGACGGAGGGAAGGACGGACTGACGGACAAGAGCAAATCTATATGCCCCCACCACTCATGGGGTTGGGGGGGGGGCACAAAAATCAAAACAGGGTTATGAAACCAGCACAATGCTTATCAGCTCATGAAAGCGGACAAATGTGTGAAGTTTCAATACATTCCCATTAGTGGGTCACAGCTGAGATACCAGCTTACATACAAAATTTTAACCAAAAACTGCTAAGTCGAAAACGGGGTATAGTTTTGTAAAAATACAAAGCCGAGTTATGAAACCTGCACAGTGCATGTCAGATCATGACAGTGAACAAGTGTTTGAAGTTTCAATCCATTCCCATTAGCGGGTACTGACATACCAGCTTACGTACAAAACCTTAACCAAAAATTTCTATGTCGAAAAAGGGGCAAAATTTTGAAACAAGAGGGCCATGATGGCCCTATATCGCTCACCTGTTATCATTGCACTTCTTTTCCTCAGAAAAAATATCTAAGTCCAAAGGACAGGAACAACAAACGGAAGAAATTTAACCAAAAAGAAAAAAAAATTCTTAAAAGGTACAGATATGTCAAAATACACATAAAAATTGGAGGTACCATCCATGTTGTACCACAGAAAAGTGGTCTCGGTTTTTCCCTACGGCCAATAATAAAAAAGTTATTAAAAATAAGCTATTTATAGTAACGTAAAAGGGAAGTAATTGAAAAGAAAATTATTGTAAGTGAATAAAACAAGGATCTGCCATATAAATCTGTTGACATAAATGAAATTTTAGATCAGTATCTTCATTAGTTACGAAGATATACCCATTTTAACTTGAAATAAAGGGAGGTAATTTGACATAAAATCAGTCCATAGTTATCTACCCTCATTGGCTCAGTCCAACTAATGACAATAATGAAATTTCAAATAAGTCCTATAAGTACTTACTGATATAAATCCATTTTGATTACAATCAGGGGAGGTAATCAGATATAAAATAACTTAGGAACCTACGATTGGATCTGATTTGTCAAGGAATCCAATATTTATTGTTGTTGAAGATATTTTGGAAGTTTGTATAAAATAAAACCATAAATGAAGTCTCTATATGGCTGCAAAAGCCAAAATAGCCAATTTTGGACTTTTAAGGGGCCATAACTCTGGAACCCATGATGGAATCTGGCCAGTTCAAGAAAGGAATCAAGATCTTGTGGTGATACAAGTTGTGTGCCAGTTTGGTTAAAATCAAATCATAAATGAAGCTGCTATTGTGCAGAAAAGGTCAAAATAGCTAATTTTGGCCCTTTCAGGGGCCATAACTCTGGAACCCATTATGGGATCTAGCTGGTTCAATACAGGAACTGAGATCTTATGGCGACACAAGTTTTGTGCAAGTCTGATTCAATTCAAATCATAAATGAAGCTGCTATTGTGCAGACAAGGTCAAAATAGCTAATTCTGGCCCTTCCAGGGGCCGTAACTCTGAGACCCATAAAGGAATCTCGCCAGTTCAAGAAAGGAACCAAGATCTTATAGTGATACAAGTTATGTGCAAGTCTGGTTTAAATAAAATCATAAATGAAGCTGCTATTGTGCAGACAAGGTCAAAATAGCTAATTTTGGCCCTTTCAGGGGCCATAACTCTGGAACCCATTATGGAATCTGGCCAGTTCAAGAAAGGAACCAAGATCTTATGGTGATACAAGTTGTGTGCCAGTTTGGTAAAAATCAAATCATAAATAAAACTGCTATTGTGCAGACAAGGTCAAAATAGCTATTTTTGGCCCTTTCAGGGGCCATAACTCTGGAACCCATAATGGAATCTGGCCAGTTCAAGAAAGGAACCAAGATCTATGGTGATACAAGTTGTGTGCCAGTTTGGTAAAAATCAAATCATAAATAAAGCTGCTATTGTGCAGACAAGGTCAAAATAGCTATTTTTGGCCCTTTCAGGGGCCATAACTCTGGAACCCATAATGGGATCTGGCCAGTTCAAGAAAGGAACTGAGATCTTATGGTGATACAAGTTGTGTGCAAGTTTGGTTAAAATAAAATCATAAACGAAACCACTATCGTGCAGACACGAAATTGTTGACGCACGCACGGATGGACGCACGCACAGACGACGGACGAAGGGTGATCACAAAAGCTCACCTTGTCACTATGTGACAGGTGAGCTAAAAAAAAGCAAAATAGAGTTATGGAACCTGTACAATGTAAGTCAGTTTATCATAGTGAATAAGCATGTGAAGTTTCAATCCATTTCCACAAGTGGTTACTGAGATACCAGCTTACATACAAAACTTAACCAAATCAGGACGCCGACGCGGACGCGGACGCTGACACAGACACCGACGCACAGGTGAGCCAACAGCTCTACCTGTTCTTTGAATAGTCGAGCTAAAAAGAACATTAGGAGGAAATTTTCAGATTGCAAAAAATAACTCGAGTACTTTCTGCGAGTACTTTTACTTTTAAATTCTCTTTCATCTTTGAAGTTTGACCTCGGTGCAAAGATTGTCCACATCATAACATTATCTACGTGATCAAACTGACGTTCTAGAATAATGTCAACATGCACTGTAAATATCTTGATCACAAAAGAAGTTCTGAACTTTCAGTTTAATTAACAAGAGGACCATGATGGTCCTGAATCGCTCACCTCTTCCCACATGACCCAGTTTTGAGTATGACGTCGTTTTTTTCTATTATTTGACATAGTGACCTAGTTTTTGAGCTCATGTGACCCAGTTTTGAACTTGACCTAGATATTATCAAGATAAAAATTCTGACCAATTTTCATGAAGATCCATTGAAAAATATGGTCTCTAGAGAGGTCACAAGGTTTTTCTATTATTTGACCTAGTTTTCGAAGGTATGTGACCCTGTTTTGAACTTTACCTAGATATCAAGGTGAACATTCTCACTAATTTTCATGAAGATCTCATGAAAAATATGGCCTCTAGAGAGGTCACGAGGTTTTTCTATTTTTATACCTACTGGCCTAGTTTTTGACCGCAGTTGACCCAGTTTCAAACCTGACCTAGATATCATCAAGATGAACATTCAGACCAACTTTCATACAGATCCCATGAAAAGTATGACCTCTAGAGAGGTCACAAGGTTTTATTATTATTTGACCTACTGACCTAGTTTTTTAAGGCACGTGACACAGTTTCAAACCTTACCTAGATATCATCAAGGTGAACATTATGACCAATTTTCATGAAGATCCATTCAAGGGTATGGCCTCTAGAGAGGTCACAAGGTTTTTCTATTTCAAGACCTACTGACCTAGTTTTTGATCGCAGTTGACCCAGTTTCAAACCTGACCTATATATCATCAAGATAAACATTCAGACCAACTTTCATACAGATCCCATGAAAAATACGGCCTCTAGGGAGGTCACGACGTTTTTTCATTATTTGACCTACTGACCTACTTTTTCAAGGCACGTGACCCACTTTCGAACTTGACCTAGATATCATCAAGATAAACATTCTGACCAATTTTTATGGAGATACATTCACAAGTATGGCCTCTAGAGAGGTCACAAGGTTTTTCTATTTTTAGACCTACTGACCTAGTTTTGACCGCACATGACCCTGTTTCGAACTTGACCTAGATATCATCAAGATGAACATTCAGACCAACTTTCATACAGATCCCATGAAAAATATGGCCTTTAGAGAGGTCACAAGGTTTTTCTATTATTTGACCTACTGACCTAGTTTTTGAAGGCATGTGACCCACTTTCGAAACTGACCTAGATATCATCAAGATGAACATTCAGACCAATTTTCATACAGATCCCATGAAAAATATGGCCTCTAGAGAGGTCACAAGGTTTTTCTATTATTTGACCTAATGACCTAGTTTTTGATGGCACGTGACCCACTTTCGAACTTGACCTAGATATCATCAAGGTGAACATTCTGACCAATTTTCATGAAGATCTCATGAAATATATGGCCTCTAGATAGGTCACAAGGTTTTTCTATTTTTAGACCTACTGACCTAGTTTTTGATGGCATGTGACCCAGTTTCGAACTTGACCTAGATATCATCAAGGTGAACGTTCTGACCAATTTTCATGAAGATCTTGTGTAATATATGGCCTCTAGAGAGGTCTCAAGGTTTTTCTATTTTTAGACCTTCTGACCTAGTTTTTGAAGGCACGTGACCCAGTTTCGAAGATGACCTAGATATCATCAAGGTGAACGTTCTGACCAATTTTCATTAAGATCTTGTGTAATATATGGCCTCTAGAGAGGTCACAAGGTTTTTCTATTTTTAGACCTACTGACCTAGTTTTTGTAGGCACGTGACCCAGTTTCGAATTTGACCTAGATATCATCAAGATGAACATTCTGACCAACTTTCATAAAGATCCCACAAAAAATGTGACCTCTACAGTGGTCACAAGCAAAAGTTTACAGACGGACGGACGGTTGGACGGACGCACGGACGACGGACGCTGCGTGATCACAAAAGCTCACCTTGTCACTATGTGACAGGTGAGCTAAAAAATATAATAACTGGTTTAAAAATGTACTGAAAAATGATGCATATATTAGCATTGTTTGATAAATTAAAATTTACTTTTTTCTACCAAAACAGTGATACAATTAACAAGCCATGTTTTGCAGTTTCTCTAACCTTATCAATAGAACATGTAATACTATGTAGCTTAACGAAGTTTGAAATTCTTAGAACTAAGTAAATAACACTGCAATATACTGTCAGTTCATTAGCAAATACTTTGATTTATTCATTCCTACTCGATTATGCGTGCTACATAAACGTTTCCCTTCTTCTCCAGAATTTGTAGCTGAATCAGTGACATATAATTATATTAAGTTAAATCCCATACCACTGTTCAGAACTATATATGTAAATAATAATAACAGCTGCGATGGGGATGACCAGTTTCAGAAGTTATGAACACACTACTTCTGTACAAATGTTGTAATTATTAATTAATACATGTTTTTAGGGCCAAAATTTAACATGTTTTCTGCATCGCTGAAGTAACTTGAGATCAATATAACTGCATCTTTATTAGTCCATTCTGTGATGTACTATTACACCTGTTCAAGTGCAATCGTACAATCAACATCATACCAGCATTGCTAAATACAAAGTGTATTTATACTTTTATCACTGAACTTTTAAGTTATTTTTTTTTCTTTAAATAAAAACATCTGCATCTGTGAAGAAAAGATTAGTCATGTTAATCTTTAGCCTGCTGGCTGCAAGTGATTCTGCCTTAGCGACCACTGCATACCAATATTCATTCGTTCAGGCTGATCAAGGTCTGCACTGTTCTCTATTCAGTCAGTAAATTTTCAGTGAACACCCCTTTTGAATATTAATTGAATTATAATTGACCAGTCCATTTTAGAAATTTAGCGGGGTAAAGGTTAAAATAATAAATCCTATTTGTCTTAGTTCTGAATATAAGCTAGATTATATCTAAAATGCCTTTCATTTATTTTCTCGATGTTTATCTCCCCTACACTGTAAAACCAAATATTTATATCATTATACTTGACAAACAACTGACAAATACCTACAGAGCCAAGAGTTAACTTCATTTGCAGTTTCATGTCTATAAATTACCTTGAATAAATTTAATAATCAATATAAATAAAACTTACACAAAATTCAAGTCTAAAAATCATTTTTGGTAAGAACATATAAACTAACTGCTTAGTTTTTTGCTATTTCTTTCTAACTAAAATTCATTAACCTTTAGCCTGCTGGTGGCAAGTGATTCTGCCTTTGCAACAAGTGCAGACTAAGATCAGCCTGCACGTCTGTGCAGGTTGATAATTGGCTACACCTTTCGCTATTCAGACAGTAAATTTTCAGTGAACTCCCCTTCGAATAATAAAAGTTACTGCCCAAATTTAATGCTAGACTAGTCTATTTAAGAAATTTAGTAGGCTAAAGGTTAAAGTTTTATCCCTAATTTCACTTTCCTACCTGATTTCCGTTTATTCCCCAGTGCAATTCACTTACATCTTTATAAGTATAACCTGAAATATACAAATATATTGTAATCATCTGCAAGTAGCACAAAGCTTTGTCATTAAATACACCACATAAACAATGGTATCAAAAAGTTGTATTTCATTAACATTTGACATTCAAGGAAAGTCATATGATTGTAGTCTTGATGTAAATGAGATGTGAAAGCAAAATTTGTTGTCCTGTTTGGTGCCATATAACCTATACTGTGTTGGTGCGCCGTAAAACCCAAATAAATAAATAATAAATAATGAAAAAACTAAGAATCAGTGATGAAAACATTTGGTTATTACTGTACAAAAGAACTGGTAACTGAAACACTCTTACATTTCGTTATTTCAGGGCTTTTTGCCGCTTTCAAGCTTCTTTTCCTTCCAGGGATAATTCATGCGTAAGCGCTCATTATGGGTAGAACCACCAATACTTGTGAAGCCAACTAGAAAGCCTCCACACAAGAAAAATTATTCACTCTAACTGAAGTCTGGAAACTAAGCAATGAATGGCAAGTGATTCGAAGTCAGTTTACTTATCATTAATAACCAATCAGTCTTTTGCATTTAGAGACAGCAATAGTTACCAAAATTAAAAACATCAGCAAACAGTGCAGCAACAAATCCCCTCTGTTCTCCCCCTCCAGGGGCAAAAGGTGTTCCTATCACAAGATCTCGATATCCATCATTGTTTACATCTCCAGCTGCCATTGAGAACCCCAAATTGCAATACTGAAACTGCAACGGAAAAAGGTCCATCACAAACTTTACACTAGGGGCAAATATAAATTATTTTTTAAAGTAAGTGTTCAATTTGTTCACTGTCCTTAACTAGACAGTATTTTAATCAGGCAGGTGCTACCTGTAGACAAGCTGAAACATTTGAATGAATGGAGAAAGGTCCACCTAAGGATGGTACTGATCAAGTTTTGTGAAGATCTTTCAAGGACTTTCATCTATAATCCTAAAGGACCAGAATATAAAACAACACTGAGACTCAAAAATGTTTCAAAACTAAAGAGTACTTTGAACTGACTGTAAATGTTATGAGGATATAAAGCATTTTGATTTAGTGGAGTTTAAGATAAAATTTACAAAGAAGCTCTTAACTGCGGTAGAAGTTAACAAGTAAAAACCGTCATCTGAACAAGAGTTGTCAGGAGACAACAAAGCTCGACACAAAAGATGAAAAAAGGACGCATTCTGAAAGGAGGCTTATTTAGCAGGGGTTGGTTGAGTAAGAAAGAATATTGAGAAACAGAAGAAAGTGAAAATGAAAACTAGAAATGTGTCCATAGGACACGGATGCCCTCACATTATAACTGCACCATCCTCTAAATAGCATAATTTTAGAAAAAATACCCACAGAAAAAGTCTGTTATTTATGGTCATCTTCACATGAAGGTCCTTCAACTGTAAAACTTTCTAGCATATCCTTTCAATAGTGTTTTTGGAGTTGGACACACAAGATTTTTCTCTATATTCTACATGTATATAGCAAAACTCAAAGGTCTATAACTGGAATTAAAATAAACACAGAAAAAAATCACTTCTTTAATGTCGTCTGCATATTATGCTTGTTTATCTGTGAAAGTTTGAAGCAAATCAGGCTAACAGTGTGGGTGGAGTTGGACACACAAGATTTTATTCCATATTAGAAACGTAAGAAACTGAAAGTAAAAACAAGTTACCTGAGAAACACACCATAACAGTGTAAACATGTTTGACCTAGTGATTTCATGTAAAAAATATTCTGACCAATTATCATTAAAATTGGTGCAAAAATCTTGAGTATAAACAAGTATTTTCTTTGATTTGACCTAGTGACCTAGTTTTTAACCCCAGATGACCCATATTTGAACTTGACCTAGATTTCATCAAGGCTATCATTCTGATCAAATTTCATGAAGATCAATTGAAAAATACAGCCTCTATCGCATACACGAAGTTTTTCTTTGATTTAACTTAGTGACCTACTTTTTGACCCTAGATGACCCATATTCAAATTCTAACTAGATTTCATCAAGGAAATCATTCTGACTTAATTTCAGGAAGATCAATTGAAAAATACAGGCTCTATCACATACACAAGGTTTTTCTTTGATTTGACCTGGTGACCTAGTTTTTGAACCCAGATGACCCATTTTCGAACCTGGCCTAGATTTCAGCAAGATGATCATTCTGACAAAATTTCATGAAGATCAGTTGAAAAATACAGCCTCTATCGCATACACAAGCTAAATGTTGACAGACGACAGACAGATGCCGGACATCGAGCGATCACAAAAACTCACCTGAGCATTGCTCTGGTGAGCTAAAAAGCTTTTTGGGTGGTTTGGTCATGATGGGTGTTATGCCAATGTCATGGCAAGAATTTATTTATTTATTTTGTTGGGTTTATTGTCGCACCGACACAATTTTAGGTCATATGGCGACTTTCCAGCTTTAATGGTGGAGGAAGACCCCAGGTGCCCCTCCGTGCATATTTCATCATGAGCGGGCACCTGGGTAGAACCACCGACCTTCCGTAAGCCAGCTGGATGGCTTCCTCACGTGAAGAATTCTACGCCCCAAATGAGGTTTCGAACCCACATCGATGAGGGGCAAATGGTTTGAAGTCAACGACTCTAACCACTCGGCCACGGAGGCCCCACATGGCAAAAAAGTGTGTTTAGTTCAGTTGAAATGTGTAGTTGATCGTTAAAAGGATATATTGTTTTAATAAAAGAAAAATATGGTTGATTATAAAAATAATAAATCCAACAAAATGAAAGCAATCTTGAGTTATGGAGCTATGTCATTCAGTTTGTATTACCATGGCAAAGAAGTGTATGAAGTTTTAAGTAAGTGTGACATATAGTTACTGAGATACTAACTTGCTGACAATCATGAAAAGAATTTTGTACAAAAAGGGGCATATTTTCATCATCTAATTCATTATCTTATCATTTGAGATGTGGGTTTGCTGAAAGTCACTGACAAGAGCTCCACAAAGCCAGGCAATACATGCCCAAAGTTCTTGAGCACAGGAGGCAGTAACATTGAAACAAATTTGGGGTCTGAGATGAAATGTGGTGGTTGGTGGGGAAAGGGGGGGGGGGGGGGTTATGCGGCAACAGTGAGAAAATACTAAGGCAAAAAAACTAAAACTGATTTTATGTGTGGGGTGGGGTGGGTTATTTGAGGGATAGGGGAAGTGATGTGGATTGTTGCATCCTCAATTCATCTCATCACCAGCCTACGTTCCAAGTTTTAAGACAATACTTTGAATAGTTCTGAAGTTGTGCTCCGGAAACAAAATATGACATATGAACTCAATGACCTTGACCTTTAACCTAATGATGAAGTTCATGTACCCTGCAAATCATCTCATCACCCTCTACCTATATCCCACCACTAAACTCAATGCAATGAATGGTTATTAAGTTATACTCTGAACACTAATAATGACAGAAAATTTGGACTTCGGACATTCAATATGACAAATTTGACCTTTGAGCTCAATTTGTGTCCTTCATCTTTGACCTTCCGACTCTGCACAAGTCTCATTGGCATCTACCTGTATGCCAAGTTTAGTCAATATCTTGGTTATTTAGTTATGCTCCGGAGACAAAGTATGAGGGACAGACTAGCAGATGCACATGACATGTGTATGTCTGTTTTTCCAAAACGGGCGCATAAAAAGATGTTTAGACACCACGTCAACACCAGGATCATTGCATTAGCTCTAGTGACTTTTGTCGAGACTTAGCTTAAAACCGGCTTTTTTTACTATGATTTACATTTCAAAGAAAAACAAGATTTCTGATGTATATTTAAAGATATTTGAATGGACAACGGAAAAAAAAACAAGGATTAGCAATAACCACGTTCCAAGCACGCAATCCCCTCAAACCATAACCCTATAGCAGTGTACGTATTGGTGTATATGATTACTTTATCCACAAAAAATACAAATACATTGACAAATGAAGTTATAGACTAAGTAGGATTGGTTTTTAGGAGGAAATTATGTTCATAGGGAAATCTATGGAAAAAGCTTTAGATATCTTCCTACTCATTAAGCAAACAAATCAACTCGAAAATCCCTTAATTAACCTTGTTTCATATAAGGATAGTTTGACTTGCATTATCACTGACAAGGTTTTTCTTTCAATTTCTCTTTAAATTTAGGACACTATCATTCATGATGGAACTCTGAGGGTGGAAACAGAAACTTTTTTAATTTTCAAAATACCTTTATTAGTTTTGACTTTATAGCCACAATAAAATGATTTAGATGGTGGTATTTTCCAGTCAAAATTTCACACAAAAACTTATTCATTTCAATTTTGACTTTATCTTTTGATGAACTGATATAAAACTTCCAGGATATCTTAGTTTGTAAAAAAGGCAAATTGCAAAAATTTGTACAATTAGATACTTTTTCAAAATAACTTTAATTAGGTAAACTACATTACTGGCAATAAAATTATCCTTTTTAAGAAATTTCAAAAATTTAGTAAGATCATACTACTACCCAGACACTAAAACAATGCATATCTTTTATCAGAATTTTGAATAAAAGCCACAATTCAGAAAAAAAACACTGTTATGGATTTGCTGGATCCAACAGTAGGTAGTAAATCACACAAGGATGTTGGCGAAATCTATCACAATTTTTGTACACATTGTTATATAATATAGGTCAAAGTATTTCTGTCCTTTGTTTCATATACAATTCATATGGACCTACCTTTTGACAAACAATGGTTATATTGGCAGCACCGTTAGCAACAATCTTCTTCTTTGGAAGACCAAAGTAAATGAGTACGTAACCCTGTAAACACAACAATATTTTTCATGGATTCTATAATTTGTTTACCCTACAAACTGCATAACTACTGAAAATACGATCAATTAGAAGCATTTTCTTTGTCAATGAGAATCAGCAAGGCAAAACACACACCATCTGGGTAATCTAAACCTACCAATTTTTTATAGCCATCTTAGTAGGACAGGATTACATCTATGTTATATCGCAGTTTCAACGAATTCAATCAAACAGCTTTTAACCTTAATATCCTGCTGGCAGCAAGAGATATTGCCTTTACGACCAGTGCAGACCAAGATCAGCCTGCACATCCGATCATGGTCTGCACTGTTCGCTATTCAGTCAGTAAATTTTCAGTGAACACCCCTTTAAATAATAAGTGATGCTGCCCAAACTGAATGATGGACAAGTCCATTTTAGAAATTTAGCAAGGTAAGGTTTAAAGATGACTGAACCATGAAGGAAAGTAAGAGGTGGCTAACCATAAGTGAAAAGCATGAAAAAAAAAAAACTCTTTTGTTAAAAAAACTTTTAAGTATGACCTATCCTACTTACCATATTTATGACATAATACCTATACCAAACAATTTTTACCCATTACTTAATTTCTTAGAACAGAAAGACAATGAATATACATGTATTTCTTTGCATCTGACTTCTAGCTGGTTGCAGGTTCAAGAAAACAAGTCATGACTATGGTTTAGTCATCAGAAATACCCTCTTCCAATTATTTCTTATGCATCACTAAATCATGAATCTTGGATTAATCATAATAAAAAGTAATTCCAACTTTTCATGGAAAGGACTTTCCAAGACAGTATTGCTGATGAAACAAACCGGAAACCAAATTTTGAACCTGGACCACTCAAGTTTTAAAAAAAAACACTTTGAACATTCCACTTAATACTATTTAAAACTATAACTGAGTTTCTGATTTAAACGGAAATTTTGTGGCACAGTTTATTAAAGTGGTGAACGTCACTAATTCTAACCACAAACATGAAAGTGTACTGTTTCAAGATCTTCAGAATAAAAATACGAAACATGTAAATGGAAAGGCTTTGCACTTCTGAACACCTTTTAGACAATCATTACCTGGAAAAGAGGAAAATTATACTAAAAACCACCAAGGAAATTTGTGTATTTCAAACAATGGACTGAAACTTTCAATCCACTTTAAATATACTTTTGTAAAGAATTCATAATACCCTTCAACTAGATTTCTTAAGTTAACTTTTACCATAAACCATTGTACAGTGCTCAATAATACAAAGACTGGAGATTCAAGGGGAAACGTGAATTACAACACCCTGTATTTCCTTATCTTCAAGGTACATATATTATCAACCTAAATTTCCAAACATATGCGCACATTTACATTTCACAACATAATATAAACTGACGAGCATTCAAATAAATTCAAAGTTATAAAGTGACATGACTTCAATACATACAGCAATCTTACAGTATACGAGGGATGTTCCATAAATATGCGGAAAGTGCTCTCATTTCTTCATGTATCATCAAAAATGAATGAAACTGCTACATAATGTAGATTAGGGAATATGACAAAATTATGTTTTCTTTGGAAAAATAATAAGTAAATACTAGTCCCCATGGCAACGTCATCCGGCCCAATTTTGTCTCTTTTTCTATACTACATGCGCTAAAACATTACGTGCCACTGGCATATTTTTCAAGCTACCCTTTCTTTAATTGGATAAATATAAATATGAAGTGTAAGCGCTATGCCAATAACATCAAATTATAAATGTGACATCATTAAAATGTTTGGCAGGCATATTGTGTTGGTCATTGCTTGAAAGTCAGTGTTGAACGGATTCATGAGAAAACATTTTGTGTTTTGAATCAAAAATCAAGGAAAGAGACAAGTGCTATACTGCTAAAGGTTTAATGGACAATGCCCTAAAGAACATTTTATTAGTAGAACGGGACATTTAAAAGTGGTCAGGAGAATATCTCTGACGACTCGTACAGACATGAAAAATGACGTTCAGTTATATTTTATCAATTAAAGAGCTCCATGATACAGCATCACAGTTCAGTGTCCCATTTCATCAATACGACAGGAATATCATATGAAAAATATCTATTTATTGGCAGGAAGGTGTAGAAAATGCATTTAATTGCGATAAACATTGAACCAATGGTAATCACGAGTTGTATTGATTAATTGTTTGTGATATGACAGCGTCTTAATGATGTTGGGCCGCTTTTTAGGAAGTGACATTGTCTAGGAGACACTAAATAAATATTTTGCATGTTCTGAAATCTGTGATATAAATATTCGCATTTACTATGTTTATATCCCTCATATTTTCAAATTTCAGCAAAATGAGACCAGAAATAAAGAAATGAGAGCACTTTTCCGGGCCCTCGTACTTAAGCAATTTTACGGTACACTGAAGCAATCTTACAGTTTACTGAAGCAATGTCACAGTATGCAATCTCATGATATACTGAAGTAATGTAACAATATGCAATTTCATGGTATACTGAAGCAATGTCACAGTATGCAATCTCATGATATACTGAAGTAATGTCACAGTATGCAATTTCATGGTATACTGAAGTAATGTAACAATATGCAATTTCATGGTATACTGAAGCAATGTCACAGTATGCAATCTCATGATATACTGAAGTAATGTCACAGTATGCAATTTCATGGTATACTGAAGTAATGTAACAATATGCAATTTCATGGTATACTGAAGCAATGTCACAGTATGCAATCTCATGATATACTGAAGTAATGTCACAGTATGCAATCTCATGATATACTGAAGTAATGTAACAATATGCAATCTCATGGTATACTGAAGCAATGTCACAGTATGCAATCTCATGATATACTGAAGCAATGTCACAGTATGCAATCTCATGATATACTGAAGTAATGTCACAGTATGCAATTTCATGGTATACTGAAGTAATGTAACAATATGCAATTTCATGGTATACTGAAGCAATGTCACAGTATGCAATCTCATGATATACTGAAGTAATGTCACAGTATGCAATTTCATGGTATACTGAAGCAATGTCACAGTATGCAATCTCATGGTATACTAAAGCCATGTCACAGTAGGCAATCTCATGGCACACTGAAGCAATCTAACAGTATATTGAACAAATCTTACCTTATACTGAAGTGGACTTTCATCCAAATCTGCAAAAGCAGGTGCACCAATGGCTATATCGTCTGCCCCATCTAAGTTGATGTCCATAACAGCAACTGATGTACCAAACCTAGACTGTGCCTGGAAAGTTGTTTTGTAATCTAGACTAGGCCTAAAGATGATTTTTTAAACAATTTCAAGACCAAACCGAGTCAAACTTAACAGTAAAATTTCATCCTGTGTCGGGCTACATTTACTGAGTTCATTCATTGTATGCTGTTCTATCTAAGCTCTAGTTCTGAATCTATATTTAATTAATTTACTTAAATAGAAGATATATTTAAAGTAAAACTATCTTTTTTGCACTGATAACATTTTAATTCATAGAATTACTGTATGGGCAGCTGTCCTCTTTGGATGTAGTTTTTCCTGTTGGGACTTCTGTCCGTCGCTTTAACAAAGAAATTGACCTTTAGCTGCTGTATCCATTATTTACCTTCACTCTAATTTTCAAAGATTCACTGTTCTGTTCAGTGCATAAGCTTGCAGTTTTAACCTCATAAATTTGGTATGAGATCTCAGAGAAATAAAGTAAGTGCAATGCAGCAAAATGATAATTACTCACTGTTCCCCATCCTTTAAGGATCTGACCTTGACCTGTTGATTCAAGACTGTCAAGGTCAGGATTTAAGGTCTCTGGAATACCATTGTCATCTCCTGAAAATTTTTATTAATTTATCAACATACTATTTAAATCAGTCTAAGTAATAAAACAAGAGCTGTCGGATGACAGCGCGCTCGACTATTCGAAGAATTGATTGAAGAATGGGGTCAAAATATTTCCATAGATTTTCAGACTAAACAAAAAAAATGGATTAAACAAAAACTGTTCCTGTATTTGTGGATTTCAATTAGTCTTACACTAAATGGCAATGTGTGACCATGATGGCAAATATGTTAAGTTATATGTTAGGCAAAACATGGACTTATATGAAAAATTTAACTAATTTCCAAGTCCAAAAAGGGCCATAATTCAGTCAAAATAGTTGACAGAGTTATGTACTCTCGCCTACAGATGGAAATCATGTTGATAAACTAGTGTTAAAAGTTTCAAAGCCACAGTTCAAATAGTTTTGACAAAACGCTGACTTGTTAAAAAAAACTGAACAAATTTCAAAGTCCAAAAAGGTCCATAATTCAGTCAAAATAGTTGTCAGAGTTATGTACTCTTGCATACAGATGGAAATCATAATGATAAACAAGTGTTTAAAGTTTAAAAGCCATCTGTCAAATAGTCTTGACAAAACATGGACATATACAAAACAAAACCAATTTCCAAGTTCAAAAAGGGCCATAATTCAGCCAAAAAAGATGAGAGAGTTACGTACTCTTGCCTATTGATAGAGACTATTATACTGAACAAGATATAAAAGTTTCAAAGCCATTTGTCAAACACTTTACACAAAATATAAACTGGTACGAAAAACTTAACCAAGATTTCTAAGTCAAAAGGGGCCATAATTCAGTCAAAATGCTTGATGGAGTTATGTACTCTTGCCTACAACTGGACATTGTGATGGTTAACAAGTGTTGAAAGTTTCAAAGCTTTATCTCAAAAGACTTTGTCAAAATGTGGACTGGTACGAAAAACTTAACCAAGATTTCTAAGTCAAAAAGGGGCCATAATTCAACCAAAATGCTTGATGGAGTTATGTACTCTTGCCTACAACTGGACATGGTGATGGTAAACAAGTGTTGAAAGTTTCAAAGCTTTATCTCAAAAGACTTTGTCAAAATATGAACTGATACGAAAAACTTAACCAAGATTTCTAAGTCAAAAGGGGCCATAATTCAGTCAAAATGCTTGACAGAGTTATGTACTCTTGCCTATAACTGGACATGGTGATTGTAAACAAGTGTTGAAAGTTTCAAAGCTTTATCTCAAAAGACTTTATCAAAATGTGGACTGGTACGAAAAACTTAACCAGGGTGTGACGCCGACGCCGACGCCGTGGTGAGTAGGATAGCTCTACTTATTCTTCGAATAGTCGAGCTAAAAAGTCTCAATCCTTTAAGGATCTGACCTTGACCTGCTTATAAGACTCTCAAGGTCAGGGTTCAAGGTATCTGGAATACCAGTGTCATCTCCTGAAAATTTGTTAATTTACAATCCGGCCTATTCTGCTCAATCTAGGGAATAACTAAAGTCTCAAGGAGTGTATATGGACATAGCATAAATTACCAAAGACTTCCAAGCTACTCATATACGACACAAACACATTTTCCTTACTGGTATGATGCACTTGCATATTTTCAAGGTTTTACTGACTTGGCCAATGTAGATCAGGTTAATATTAGACATTAAAATGGACACAGAATACAAAATATATGCTAAAACAAACCAAGAATGTGATTATAATGATCTTTCTTTCATTACAACCGCAGGATACAACAATACAATTATAGCCAGAAAACAATGTTTCCAAGTTTTTAAACAAGAGCTCATAGAACACGAAATGCCCCCATTAATGCATTCAGCAACCGAAACTGAAACTGAATAATTTGATTAAATGCCTATTTTTATACAATGACATATTCAATGGCGTTGTACATAATAATGATAATAATAATAATAACAATATTAATAATGACAATAATAATAATAACAGCCTTATTTTAACAAACAGTCATGACCGCACCCCTCCCCTTGAGGTCATTTTACCCCCATTGCAAATACTAGTTCTTAAAGCATCACATGGTACGCCCAGACGGGCTGCATATAGAGGTTCAAACCCCCCGGTTAATGGTGCCATCATATACTATTTAAAAAAGAAATACTACACACTACCCTACACACAGAGCCTGTACCAACAAGTGCGTTTAATTAAACAAACCTTGGAAATAAAAATGTTGAAATGTAAAATCTTTTACAAAAATTTAAGAACTATTACCTGCTGTTTTCGCATAATAAACAGTTATCAAAAATTTTAAAACAATGCCGCAAAATCTCTGAAATACAGTGTCTTAAGATTTTTTTTGAATGCGTAGATCTAACGGCAATTCATTCCAAAGTTTTGGACCAATAGTACAGAAACTTCTATCATTAAATGTTTTGCACTTGTTGTATGGAACAACATGACGACATTCAGAATTTTCAGATGATCTAAAACCTTGTCTACTTGGAATATACTCTGTAAGCAATTTTGTTAAATACATAGGTGCTCTGCCAGTGTGACAGCTATACATGAAAGAAAGTATCTTGAACTCAATTCTTGCTTTCACTGGCAACCAATGTAAGTGATACAATGCTTGTTTAGAACTGTCAAATTTCCTCCTGTTAAGGACAAGTTTTGCGCACATGTTTTGAATAATTATGTTGCATCTTGCGCACCTCACAGTTAGCTACACCATACAGTATGACATTGCAATAATCCAGATGTGAAATAACTAGAGACAAAACTAAAATTTCAGTGGCTGCTTTTGTTAAATATTTTCAGATGTTCTTAATTCATAGGTAATTCAACATGGCTGTACGACATTTGCAATTTACATGATCTTTAAAGTTCAATGTTTCATCAAAAAATGCACCGAGATATCTAATTGTGCTTTCATGTTTGACATCATCACCAGCAATGTTAATGGAATTTGTAAAACATTTGTTCAATTGAGGTCTGCTACCAAACATAATAAATTCAGTTTTGGAAATGTTCATTTGCAGTTTGTTTCTAATCATCCAGTCATTGATTATAACTGCGCACCTTTCATGGTCTCCGATTGCTTGTGATTCTACGGAAACAGATGTAGGATGAAAGCTTTTATTTGCTATATGATCATCAGCAAAACCTTAGACTGATATGGGTTTTGGAATAACTGCACAAGGAACAGATTGGTCACTGTGCACTGGACATTTATGTACTGACCTCAAATCAATAATTAAGGTTCAATTACTAGTCATAAGTGACGTCCGTATCAAATGTGATCTTAGACCAAAGCATTCTCTAGTTATTTGGCAAAAAGAAATCTACTGTTCTGGGTCAATGTGACCTTGACTTTTGACCTACTGACCTCAAAATCAATAGAGGTCATCTGCTGGTCATGATCAACCTCCCTATTAAGTTTCCTAATCCTAGGCCTAAGCGTTCTCAAGTTATCTTCAGGAAATGGTTTAACTGTTCCGGGTCACTGTGACCTTGACCATTGACCTACTAATCTCAAAATCAAGGGGTCATCTGCTGATCATAACCAACCTTCCTACCAATATTTATGATCCTAGGCCCAGGCGTTCTTGAGTTATTACCTGGAAACTGATTGGTCTACGGACCGACCAAACGACAGACTGACCGACCAACATCAGCAAAACAATACCCCTCCTTCTTCAAAGGGGGGCATAATTACATATCACTGTTTCTTTTAATTAGCAAGTCATAAGAAACTAACAATATGTGTATATATCACGGACCTATTTAATGAATAAATGCTCCAGAACTTACCATATATTATGTAGACTCGACCCTCCTGTGGGCTACCAACAGTTCCATATCCTGGGGCTGTGATAACTAAATCTGGTTTACCATCAAAATTGAGGTCTCCAGTAGCATATGATCTGACAGATAAAAAGCCATAAACATCCTTCAAACTAAATTAAGAATATAATCTAATCTAGGTGAATATAATCTCAGTGGATAATATTTATATAATCTTATCTTTAAAGATATAATCTAATCTAGGAGAATATAATCTTGATGAAGAATACAATCCAATGAAGGAAAATATAATCTTAATTGATAATACAATCTAATCTATGAGAATACAATCTTGGAGAATATAATCTCAATGGAGAATACAGTGTTATCTAGGAGAATATAATCTCAATGGAGAATACAGTGTTATCTAGGAAAATATAATCTCAATGGAGAATACAGTCTAGTCTAGGAGAATATAATCTCAATGGAGAATACAGTCTAGTCTAGGAGAATATAATCTCAATGGAAAATACAGTGTTATCTAGGAAAATATAATCTCAATGGAGAATACAGTCTAGTCTAGGAGAATATAATCTCAATGGAGAATACAGTCTAGTCTAGGAGAATACAACCTCAATGGAGAATACAGTCTAGTCTAGGAGAATATAATCTCAATGGAGAATACAGTGTTATCTAGGAAAATATAAATACAGTCTAGTCTAGGAGAATATAATCTCAATGGAGAATACAGTCTAGACTAGGAGAATATAATCTCAATGGAGAATACAGTGTTATCTAGGAGAATACAATCTCAATGGAGAATACAGTCTAGTCTAGGAGAATATAATCTCAATGGAGAATACAGTGTTATCCAGGAAAATATAATCTCAATGGAGAATACAGTCTAGTCTAGGAAAATATAATCTCAATGGAGAATACAGTGTTATCTAGGAGAATACAATCTCAATGGAGAATACAGTCTAGTCTAGGAGAATATAATCTCAATGGAGAATACAGTGTTATCTAGGAGAATACAATCTCAATGGAGAATACAGTCTAGTCTAGGAGAATATAATCTCAATGGAGAATACAGTGTTATCTAGGAAAATATAATCTCAATGGAGAATACAGTCTAGTCTAGGAGAATATAATCTCAATGGAGAATACAGTGTTACCTAGGAAAATATAATCTCAATGGAGAATACAGTCTAGTCTAGGAAAATATAATCTCAACGGAGAATACAGTCTAGTCTAGGAGAATATAATCTCAATGGAGAATACAGTCTAGACTAGGAGAATATAATCTCAATGGAGAATACAGTCTAGTCTAGGAGAATATAATCTCAATGGAGAATACAGTCTAGACTAGGAGAATATAATCTCAATGGAGAATACAGTCTAGTCTAGGAAAATATAATCTCAATGGAGAATACAGTCTAGTCTAGGAAAATATAATCTCAATGGAGAATACAGTCTAGACTAGGAGAATATAATCTCAATGGAGAATACAGTCTAGTCTAGGAGAATATAATCTCAATGGAGAATACAGTCTAGACTAGGAGAATATAATCTCAATGGAGAATACAGTCTAGACTAGGAGAATATAATCTCAATGGAGAATACAGTCTAGACTAGGAGAATACTATCTCAATGGAGAATACAGTGTTATCTAGGAGAATATAATCTCGATGGAAAATACAGTCTAGACTAGGAGAATATAATCTCGATGGAAAATACAGTACATTTTGTATATTCTAGGTGAATATAATCTCGACGGAGAATGCAGTATATTCTAGGTGAATATAATCTTGATAGAGAATATAATCTAATCCAGAAAAATGAAAATTTAATCTATAAAATTATAATCTAACCTACAATTAAGACAAACGGTGAGGATATAAGGTAACTATTAAAATCAGATTTCTCATCAACATTGAAGTCTCTTTGTCACATGTACAAAAACAAAACTTTGGAGAAATATAAGCAATAAAGGTGTTAATATATCTAGTATACTAGCTATCAACAAATCTAACCATGTCTTCTGCACTTCAATCTATTTAGATTCTGACTTCTGATTCTAGAAGTTAAATTACACTTCAGTGCTCACAGAGACAAAGATGTCAACAAAGACTTCAGTATATTACTTTTAAACTAAAGATGCTTTTGAGAAAAGCGCATGTCTCCCACAACTGCCTAATCATCTAAATAATAAGTCAGTCTTCATATATTGTTTACTGAATCCACATGTGCATGCGCTTTCTTGACACCAAAAGGACCCCTATACTACTAGTAGTATAGGGGTCGGTTTGGAGGTAAAACTACGCAAGAAATCTGAGTGATTTTGGTAATTCAAGGGCCATAATTCCGAAGTGCCTAAGCCGATTTGGCTAGTTATCGAACTTGGCCGAGCACTTATTGGCAGACACATTTTGTTGAAGTTTGGTGAAGATCGGATGAGAAATGTTCGACTTAGAGTGCGGACAAGCTTTGTGACAGACAGACAGACAGACAGACTGGAGTAAATCAATATGTCTCCCACACCACTGTGTGGTGGGAGACATAACAAGAGGGTCATGATGACCCTGAATCGCTCACCTGAGTAATATGAGCCAAATGTTTAAAATAGCAAACTGATGCTAAAATATTAGAAAGTAGGTCAGTAGGTCACATTCATGGTCACTGAAAGTCAGTTTTAAGATTGGTGTGCAAAACTGTACATGTCATCCAAATTTCAAGGCTTTATCTTAAAAAACAAGAAAGTAGGTCAGTAGGTCAAGGTCACAGTCAAGTGACCCCTAATCGCTTGGGGTCATCACATAATTTTAATTGAACAGTCTAGGAAATATAATTTTTTAAGTATTTATTCCTATATAACTCATATAACAAGTGACCCCCAGGGCGGGGCCTCTTTTCACCCCAGGGGCATAATTTGAACAATCTTGTTAGAGATCCACTAGGCAAGGGCACATACCAAATATCAAGGCCTAGGCTTAAACTTTCGGAAAAGAAGATTTTTTTTCCCATATAAGTCTATGTTAAATTTGAGACCCCAGGGCAGGGCCTCTTTTCACCCCGGGGGCATAATTTGAACTTTTTTGGTAGAGGACCAAAGGCAATGCAACATACCAAATATCAAAAGCCCTAAGGCCTTGGCAATTAATAAGGCAAGAAGATTTTTAAAGTTTTTTCCTATATAAGTCTATGTAAACCTGAACCCCACGGGGCTGGGCCTCTTTTCACCCCAGGGTCATAATTTGAAAAAGTTTGGTAGAGGACCACAAGGTAATGCTACATACCAAATATCAAAGGCCTAGGTCAAGTGGTTTTAGACAAGAAGATTTTTAAAGTTTTTCCTATTTCCTATATAAGTCTATGTAAAACTTGTGACCCCGGGAGGGGCCCTTTTAAACCCGGGGCATAATTTGAACAATCTTCATATAGGACCATAAGATGATGTCACAGGCCCAAATATAAAGGCTCTACGCCTTGCGGTTTTGGACAAGAAGATTTTATAAGTTTTCCTTTCGGTTGCCATGGCAACCAGAGTTCTCATGGAATTCAATTCTTTGAACAATTTTGAAAGGGGCCACCCAAGGATCATTACTGTGAAGTTTAGTGTAATTTTGCTCAGGGGTTTTTCCCAAGAAGAAAATTTTTAGAAATTGTGATGGATGGACACGCATGCCCACGACCCATGACGGGACGCGGACGACGGACATTGAGCAGTCACAAAGCTCACCATGAGCCTTGGCTCAGGGAGCTAAAAACTGGATGATTTTGTGCTGGGAAAAAAATCCTGGCATTTGGACATTTTGAGCTGGGTTAGCAGTGTTTTATACTTAAATTGTTCTAATGTCTTTGCTCCAAAAAGAAATTTTATTTGAATAAAATGTAATATCCGGGCATATGTAGTTTAAACTGCCGTCTGTCCGACTTCTATCTGTTCATTACACTTTCTTATTAACTATACTCTGTACTTTGTGTACTCAATTCCTCTTACATTTTCCCAAACCAATTTAAACTAGAGCTATCACTAAAGGTGAGAATGTACCCCCGCATGCACGGGACACAGTACAATTGCAATTTGACGCACACAAGATTGCATAATTATGTGACTGTATGTATATAGACGTATGTATACAGTATAGTAACAAAAAACAAAGTCCATAATACTATGCAGAATATTTATCTAAAAGAATGTAACATGCACCATGCACAACTAGGGTTGGTACTGATCACTTGTGGAAGTTCATTAAATTTGTGGTAAGAGTTTGGTAGATTAGGCACGCACAAGATTGCATATGCAGACTGTATGTACAATATGTTAACAGAAACAAAGTCCCATAACCTGCAAATTTTTTTCTGAAAGAACCTAACATGCCCCATGCACAACTACTGTTGGTTACTGATCACTTTGTGAAGTTTCATTACATTGTGTCAAGGGGATAGGAGAGATGGTGCGCACAAGATTGTGTTATGTATACAGTATAGTAAAAAAAAACAAGTCCGTAACTCTGAAAATTTTTTTTTCTAAAAGAACCTAACATGCCCCAGGGCAAAAACTACTGTTGGTACGATCACTTGTGTGAAGTTTCATTAAATTGTGTAAAGGGGGATGAGGAGAGATGGTGCGCACAAGTTTGGGTGTCTATGTATATAGTAAGGGTAACAAAAAAACAAAGTCCCATAACTCTGCAAATTTTTTTTCTAAAAGAACCCAACATGCCCCATGCACAACTACTGTTGGTACTGACACTGTGTGAAGTTCATTAAATCTGTCAAGGGGATAAGGAGAGATGGTGCGCACAAATTGCGTCTACGGCCAGACGGACAGACGGCCAGACGGAACAGACGGACAGACAGACAGACAACCTGAAACCAGTATACCCCCCCTTACAACTTTGTTGTCTTTGCTCCAAAAAAGTAGTTTTATTTGAATAAAATGTATATTCCGGGCTATGTATTTAAACTGCCCCCGTCTGTCCGACATTCTATCTGTTCATTACACTTTCTTATTAACTATACTCTGTACTTTGTGTACTCAATTCCTCTTACAGTTTCCACCAAATTTAAACTAGAGCTATCACTAAAGGTGATGAATGTACCCCCCGCATGCACTGACACAGTACATTGCAATTTGACGCACACAAGATTGCAAAATTATGTGGACGTATGTATATAGACTGTATGTTACAGTATAGTAACAAAAAAACCCAAAGTCCCATAACTATGCAGAATATTTATCTAAAAGAATGTAACATGCACCATGCACAACAGGTTGGTACTGATCACTTGGTGAAAGTTTCTTTAAAATTTGTGTGTAAGAGTTTGTAGATTAGGCACGCACAAGATTGCATAAGCAGACGTATGTACATAGTATGTTAACAAAAACAAAGTCCCATACTCTGCAAATTTTTTTTCTGAAAGAACCTAACATGCCCCATGCACAACTACTGTTGTTACTGATCACTTGTGTGAATTTCATTACATTGTGTCAAGGGGAATGAGGAGAGATGGTGCGCACAAGATTGTGTCTATGTATACAGTATAGTAACAAAAAAACAAAGTCCCATAACTCTGCAAATTTTTTTTCAAAAAGAACCTAACATGCCCCATGCACAACAAACTGTTGGTACTGGTCACTTGTGTGAAGTTCATTAAATTGTGTCAAGGGGAAGGAGGAGAGGTGCGCACAAGAGTGTCTATGTATTAGTATAGTAACAAAAAAACAAAGTCCCATAACTCTGCAAATTTTTTTCTAAAAGAACCCAACATGCCCCAGGCACAACTACTGTTGGGTACTGATCACTTGTGAAGTTCATTAAATTCTGTCAAGGGGATAAGGGAGATGGTGCGCACAAGATTGCGTCTACGGACAGACGGACAGACGGCCAGACGGACAGACGGACAGACAGACAGACAACCTGAAACCAGTATCCCCCCCCTTTAAAAACCCTTTGTTGTCGGGGGTACAATAAAAACTTGTCATACAACATTACCATGAAGTGATTATGCATCTATGCCAGGTTTTTTCTGTCTGAAAAATTTTTCCTGAGTTACCCCCCAGACTTAACAATATCACAACAATTTATGCACCTTGTGTACTCTACCCCCAAAGTTTCAATCCAATTCATGGACACTTGTTTACATCATCAACATGAAGCACACAATCCTTTATATATTTTGGAGAATTTTAATTCTAATTTTTTTTTCTTCAGTTTTGTCCCCTTTGTGAACTAACAATAAAACAACTACATATGTACATATTACCTTGTGTACTCGACTCCTACAGTTTCCACCCAAATTTCAATGAGACATTGTATACAGCATCAATACGATGTGACTTTTTGCGTACTTTTTAAGACTTTCAGTTAACCTTTAGCCTGCGGGCCCCAGAAAGTGATTCTGCCTTTACATCCGTGCAGGCTGATCATGGTCTGCACTGTTCACTTTTCAGTCAGTAATTTTTCATAAACCCACCCTTCGAAAAAATTGGTATTGTCCAAACTGAATAATGAACCAGTACATTTTAGAAATTTAGCAGACAAAGGTTAATATTTTTTTCGTAAGCCCCTTGGGAGTTATAATCTTATACTACCAAGCAATTTTAGGGCGTATGTGTCATACAATGTTAACATCATTTTTGTTGCAAGTGATCTTCGTGACTTTTTGCTTTCTCAGACAAGTACTGATGTATTTTGATTTCTGCGCAGCAAACGGGTTACAAAGTAAATAATAATATACTAACTCTCCAAGTTTTGCATAATCTTCTTGACAAACAACACTCTGTCTGGAAATCTGACTCTCCTGTTAAACTTTTCCTTTTGCTCTCAAATTTTAAAGAGAAGGTTTTTCCTTTTTTTCTGTAATTTCATCTGAAATTTTCATCAAGTGATAAACTGATGAGCATGCATAAAATTACCTTGTTTACTGCAGATAAGGACATTTTAAAATACTGAAAATTTCAGATAGTGAAAATCAGGAAAACCCTAATTTCAACTTCTTTTAAAGGGCTATTCTTTTATCAGTTTAAAACAATACATTTAAAATCCTATTATGAACAAAGGGCTAAGATGGCCCTAGGTCGCTCACCGAGAAACACACCATAATAGTGTAAACATGTTTGACCTAGGATTTCATAGAAACAAATATTCTGACCAATTTTCATTAAGATTGGACCAAAAATTGTGGTCTCTTAAGTGTAAACAAGTATTTTCTTCCATTTGACCTAGTGACCTATTTTTGACCCATGATGACCTACATTCAAACTTGACCTAGATTTGATAAAGGGCCCAATCATTATGACCAAATTTCATGAACCTCAATTGAAAAATACGCCTCTACGCATACAAAACATTTTTCTTTGATTTGTCTAAGCGACCTATTTTTTTTGATCCTAGATGACCCAATTCAAAGTCAACCTAGATGTAATCAAGGCAACATTCTGATAAAATTTATCATGAAGACCAGTATAAAATGCAGCCCCTATTGCAAACATGTAAGATTTTTCTTTGATCTGATCTAGTGACCTATTTTTTTGAACCCAGATGAACCATTTTCAAACTTATCCTAGACTTCATCAAGGCAATCATTCTGATCAATTTCATGAAGATCAATTGAAAAATACAGCCTCTATCGCATACATAAGGTTTTTTCTTTAATTTGATCTAGTGACCTAGTTTTTTGACCCCAGATGCCCCATTTTCGAACTGGGCCTAGATTTCATCAAGGAAAATCATCTAATTAATTTCATGAAGATCAATTGAAAAAACAGCCTCTATCGCTACACAAGGTTTTCCTTGATTTGACCTGTGACCTTGTTTTTGACCCCAGAGACCCATTTTCGAACTTGGCCAGATTTCATCAAGGCAATCATTCTGATCAAATTTTATGAAGATCAATTGAAAAATACAGCCTCTATCCCATACACAAGGTTTTTCTTTGATTTGACCTAGTGACCTAGTTTTTGCCCCCCAGAGGGACCCTATTCAAACTAAGCCTAGTTTTCACAAGGTAATCATTCTGACCAAAATTCATGAAGATCAATTGAAAAATACAGCCTCTATCGCATACACAAGGTTTTTCTTTGATTTGACCTAGTGACCTAGTTTTTGACCCGAGATGACCCATTTTCGAACTCGGCCTAGATTTCATCAAGGTTATCATTCTGACCAAATTTCATGAAGATTAATTGAAAAATACAGCCTCTATTGCATACAAAGTTATTCTTTAATTTGACCTAGTGACCTAGTTTTTGACCCCAGATGACCCATTTTCAAACTCAGCCTAGAATTTACCCAAGGTAATCATTCTGACAAAATTCATGAAAAATCAATTTGAAAAAACAGCCCTATCGCATACACAAGGTTTTTCTTTGATTTGACCTAGTGACCTAGTTTTTGTCCCTAGATTTCATCAAGATAATCATTCTGACAAAATTTCATGAAGATCAGTTGAAAAATACAGCCTCTATTGCATACACAAGCTAAATGTTGACAGACGACAGACAGACCCCGGGACATCGAGCGATCAAAAAAACTCCCTGAGCATTGCCCAGGTGAGCTAAAAACATGAAAAACAGTAAAGCACAATATGTGACTATACACCAAAACATCACATAACTATTCAAACCATACTCTCAACCTAAACAAATTTGGGGGTCAACAGAGTGAACATCATAGGAGCAATTTGTCCAGTATTGAAACAATTTCACCAGACCGTCTTGGTAATCTGGTAACCTATTTGTAAAATTAAAGGTGTCCATAACTAACACTTACCCTGCTAAATTTCTATCTTCCAATTTGGACAATACAATTAACTGTTAAAAGGGGTGCTTACCAAAAAGGTATTGACTGAATGGCGAACAGTGCAGATCATGATCAGACTGCACAGATGTGCAGGCTGATCATGATCTACGCTGGTCGCAAAAGGAAAACCAATTGTCCAGCATGGTAAGGGCTAATACTATCTACTGAACTAAGAGGTCATTGGTATTTCCCAGAGAGGGGTGTTTTGCATTTATCTGTGCTCTACAGCAGGCATATTAACCCTTAGCCGCTAAATTTCTAAAATGGACGGGTCCATCTCAGTTTGGGCAATACCATTTATTTTTCGAAGGGTGTTCACTGAAAATTTACTGACAATAGGCAAACAGTGCAGACCATCCGGCAGTCTATCTTGGGTCTGCACTGGCGCAAAGGCAGAATCACTTGCCGCCAGCAGGCTAAAGGTTGAAGAACCAGGCTGTCTATAATTCACAAAAAGTTATGCTAAGTGTGCTGAATATGCCTATATCTAAAATGTTTCTCTCTCTCTCTTCTGGGGGCTTTCTATTACTTTGTACATCTGTTCAGATCTGTAATACAGGATGAATTTTGCTCCATAGCATGATTCATGGATTTCCCGAGGTCCCAAGTGATTTATAGCCATTATTATAAATGGACATAAAATAACATCAATCAGTAAAAAAAACCCACTGGTCTATTTAAAACAGTGATTTACCGGTATAAGTTTTTCCCTTTTTACAAAAACCACTGTTGTTCAAGGGGTGGAATATTCTACAAGTGGGTATAACAAATTATCCACGAGAACTCTGAAGTATCCAATTAAACTCAATAACAGGGTGATAGGAAATAAAAAAGATATGTCTTTTCTTTCAACAAATCAAACTGTGAATTTTTTAATTTCAGGAAAATGTAATTGTAGTTTCAGTTACCATCAAAATACAATTACGTTTCAAGTGACAAGTGAAATGGAAATTTATATTTCAAACAAACTGAAATTCCATCTCCTACTTGTCGTGTCATCCAATCACATAAAAAAGAATATAAAAGAGGTTGAGTCCTATACTGGATTAACTGCAGAGAGAATTATATCACTGGTATACTTCAAATGCAGACCTCAATAGACAAAAGTATTATAATATTTATATGGGTAGAAAATAATGAGATGCATTATTAACTGCAGGACTGACTCTGTATTAAGTAATATACTAAAAAGTAAGCTTAATAATGTTCAATGGGAAAAGTGTATGAACTAAATTAGAGGGTAAAAAAAGTAACACTTTTTTAATAATTTAAAAATATTCCTTTGACAACAGTCAGATGAGTAGATATGCTTGTAAAAAAGCCCCTGTAAATTTTATTAATTAAACTACTAACTGGTAAAGTCACTAGTAAGACTAACTACAGGCACCAGCAATATTGATTTCATACACTATTTTACCAGTTTTTCTTCTTTTTTCACAGGACAGGATCTCAACAAAAACTTGGGTACATTTTGTTCACTGTGGGACAAAAAGGGCATTGGGTCACTTGCTCTTTCTTTCCTACACTAAGTTAGGATGCGTGTACCTCAGTTCTGTCACTGTTAGCATGTCCGATACAAGTACGGATCCACTACTATTTTTTAGCTTTGCACAATTTCAATGTTGGACATACCATAGACAGCCATTATTGGTACACTATGTCTAGTACAGATGCCAAAGATCTATCCTTTTTGATCTATTCTACACTAAATAACTTTGGATTTAAAAAAGAAAATGTATGTTTTCGGTCTAAATACATTATATCTGACAAATGGATGAGTCAGAAAAACTTTCATGATTTTTCTATCATAATAGTGGGAAGCACTGGGGAAGGTGTACAACTGTCAAACAGTGATGTTGATTGTATGTTAGTTCTTAAGGATATAATCTGTCTTGACCAATGGAACGGTTGAAAATTTAACTATTCTTGAAACTGATAATTCTAACACAGCACCTGGGTTTTAAAAAAGGTAGTTCTTAAAAAAACCCTTAGGGAGATCTATGAATGCGATTCGACTACATTTAAGCACTTATGCCTCTGCAACTACACCTGATAGACAACCATATGTTTCCAGTACAATATTCAGAAATTATTTTAAGATACAAACTACCTCAGTGTTTGGAATGCAGCATAAAATAACTATCAACGGTCCAGCTGAGACATATAAATTATCTGGTGGGTCAGCAAATTCCCGACAAAGATTTCGTTTCATCTTTTTTGTTCTATGGAAGAAACACTTGATAAAGGCAAATAGGACAAGGTATTACACTTTCCATCAAGTGAGTGTGTAAGAGAAATTTCAGAATGGAAGGATATCTTGTTCCTGTTGGTGAAAACAAAGCGCTCACCAAGACTTAGAATGGCGAATATGTAAAACTACTGCTGAGAAAGAATTAATTGCTAGTCTAAATGAAACAAATTAAAAATATGTTTTGTTAAAAAAGGTAGCAAAATCTGTCTTAAATCAGTATGTAAAGCTCTAACATCATATGTTGTTAAAACGAGTCTTTGGATAATGGAAGGAACAAATCAACAAGGTCTTTCTCCAAGTGTTATAGTGAATCTAATACAAAAATCACTGTATTTCATAAAATACTGTTTAGAAAATAACCACCTTCCAAACTTTATGATTCCCGAAAGAAATCTTTTAAGAGGGGCTGTCAACAGCAGGGAGAAACAAAATGTTATAAACTTCCTTTCTGACTGCTTGAGGGAAGGCGGAACTGTTCTATTAAGGGTTCCAAAATTGTATCAGTGTGTTTCCTACAGCATGACTTATCCAGAAAATGTGATTAAGTATGGAAAATGGAGAGATGAGGTAGAAAAGCAAAAACTTCTACTGGACTTACAGCTTGCTGAAAGATTTAATGATCATAACTTTTTAATTAACATAACTACCTGTAAGTCAATGAATGAGATTCTGAATTTAGCCTTAAATAGGGTGAACGATGCCAAAACAGTAGAACATATGGTTAAACTGATTGGCCTAGTAATGCCAGACTTAATACCTCTTTTGTTATCAGGAAAAACACTCCAAGAAGTACCTGAGGTGTACGCAAAAAGACTGGAAATGATTTCTCTACTGTAATCTCGAACAATGTTATTGGACTAAAGTCTTATGCAACAGCCAGGAACTGGATCAAATCAACATACCAAAAAACTAATCATTGTGTAACAGTCCTAACAAATGTATAATTTTCATGTGAAGGGCTAAATATAACTGTTGTTAAAATGACTAACAGAAAACATGATTTTCCATTCACAGTTTCTAAAGAATATTAAGAAACAAAGAAGGATCAGTTTTGAGTAATGAACAAAGTTGCATTGTATTAAAATGAGATGAAGCAATGCAATATTTATCCTTATATTTCTAATAAAGTTTAATTTCATCATAAAAGTTACTTCTTTATATAAAATGAAGAATTAATTAAAATAGAGGGACAACACGCTTGGACACCAGATAGGTCTTAGTTGTATTTATTTATAGATCAACTAGTTTCGGTTTTCTATGAATCTTCATCAGGATATACAATCCCGAAAAATGTTAACTAATGTACAGTTTATTACGTTTGGTTACTAAATTTAAAACATTTGTTACTATTTATAGACTAAATTTGAAATATTGCCAAAATGTGAAATAAATTTAATAAAAGATAATAAAATCAGTCTGTGTTCTTGAATATTCCA
The DNA here is from genome assembly GCF_021730395.1 of Mercenaria mercenaria. Lineage (NCBI taxonomy): Eukaryota > Metazoa > Mollusca > Bivalvia > Venerida > Veneridae > Mercenaria > Mercenaria mercenaria. Next base: position 46,918,978 of record NC_069363.1, on the reverse strand, counting down.
AATATGTAGTGGACACTTATGATCTGTTCATTAAGTTCAGAGAATTTTGCAGTTTCATCCAAACATACTGTTGCCATGCTATTTGATTCGTGAGGTAAGTCTAAGTTTATATTTGAATCACTCTCTTGTCCTTTACCCTAGGAAAACTAAGAACAAGCAGCTAATGCCTGACGGCATTTTGGCCGGGTTTTCCGAATAAGGTGATAATGAGTTAAAAATCTAATAAAGGCATACAATAAATGACCCCCAAATTAATAAGCACTATTGAAGGAAAAAGGGGAAAAAAAGAAATGGACAGGTAGAAAATAAAATTAAAGACATAAATTGGTGTAAAAAAACAAAGTAAGAAAAAACACCATGTTCAATGTTTATATCCCCGGGGACCTTGACCTTGACCCAGAAATCAATAGGGGTCATGTACACATCAAGCATACGTATGAGTTTCAAGGTCCAGGGAAATACTTGTCCAATATGGACGAAACAATTTTCAAATTTTAGATCCCTGTGACCTTGACTTTTACCCAGTGACCCGAAATCAATAGGGGTCATGTACAAATCAAGACCAACATTTCATGAAGGTTCAAGGTCCCAGGTGAAATACTTGTCCAGAATTGAGCAGAAACCATTTTCAATGTTCAGGTCCCGTGACCTTGACCTTTGACACAGTGACCCCCTTCTCACTTTGGAACAACTAAGGTAATAGGGGATCATTCTGAGCAAGTTTCTTGGGAAATTTTGGGTATAGTTGTTTGGGGAAAAAGAGGGCCATGATGGCCTATTTTTGCTCACCAGAGTTTATCTGGCCTACTGACCTTGAAACTACCCAGTTTCGAATTTGACCTAGAGATCATCAAGGGCAAACACTGACCACGTTTCATAAAGATTGGTCACAACGCGACCTCTAGTGTTCACAAACTTTCCTTTGGTTGACCAGGTGACCTAGTTTTTGACCCTTCATGACCCAGTTTCAAACTTGACCTAGAAATCATCAAGACAAACATTCTGATTAAGTTTCATGAAGACTGAGTCACAACTGTTGCCTTTAGAGTGTTCACAAACTTTTCCTTTGATTTGACCATGTGACCTAGTTTTTGATCCCACATGACCAAGATTCAACTTGACCTAGAGATCATCAAGACAGACATTCTGACCAAGTTTCATAAAGATTGAATCACAACTGTGGCCTCTAGAGTGTTCACAAGCTTTTCCTTTGATCTGGCCTACTGACCTAGTTTTTGACCAAACATGACCCAGTTTAAAATCTGACCTAGATATCATCAAGACAAACATTCTGACCAAGTTTCATAAATATTGGGTCACAACTGTGGCCTATAGAGTGTTCACAAGCTTTTCCTTTGATCTGGCCTACTGACCTTGTTTTTGACCTTACATGACCCAGTTTCAAAAATGACCTAGAGATCATCAAGGCAAACATTCTGACAAAGCTTTATAAATATTGGGTCACAACTGTGGCCTCTAGAGTGTTCACAAGCTTTTCCTTTGATCTGGTGTACTGACCTAGTTTTTGACCCCACATGACCCAGATTCGAACTTGACCTAGAGATCATCAAGACAAACATTCTGATCAAGTTTCATAACGACTGAATCACAACTGTGGCCTCTTGAGTGTTCACAAGCTTTTCCTTTGATCTGGCCTACTGACCTAGTTTTTGACCCACATGACCCAGTTTCAAACTTTACCTAGAAATCATCAAGATAATCATTCTGGCCAAGTTTCATAAAGATTGGGTCAAAACTGTGGCCTCTAGAGTGTTCACAAGCTTTCCCTTTGATCTGGCATACTGACCTAGTTTTTGACCAAACATGACCCAGATTCGAACTTGACCTAAAGATCATCAAGACAAACATTTTGATCAAGTTTCAAAACGATTGAATCACAACTGTGGCCTCTTGAGTGTTCACAAGCTTTTCCTTTGATCTGGCCTACTGACCTAGTTTTTGACACACATGACCCAGTTTCAACCTTTACCTAGAAATCATCAAGATAAACATTCTGGCCAAGTTTCATAAAGATTGGGTCAAAACTGTGGCCTTTAGAGTGTTCACAAGCTTTTCCTTTGATTTGACTGGGTGACCTAGTTTTTGATCCAACATGACCCAGATTCAAACTTGACCTATAGATTATCAAGGGAAACATTCGGGCTAATTCTCATGAGTTTCAAACTTAAATTGTGGTCTCTAGAATGTTAACAAGATTTTCCTTTGATCTGGCCTAGTGACCTAGTTTTTAAACCCACATGACCCAGTTTCAAACTTGACCTAGAAATCATCAAGACAAACATTCTGACCAAGTTTATAAAGATTGAGTCACAACTGTGGCCTACTAAGTGTTCACAAGCTTTTTCTTTGATTTGACCGGGTGACCTAGTTTTTGACCCAACATGACCCAAATTCGAATTTGACCTAGAAATCATCAAGACAAACACTCTGACCAAGTTTTATAAACATTGGGTCACAACTGTGGCCTCTAGAGTGTTCACAAGGCAAATGTTGATGGATGACGCACGACGGAAAACGATGGACGCCAGACAATGACTCACAATAGCTCACCTTGAGCACTTCGTGCTCTGGTGAGCTAAAAAATGAATGAACAACAAGGTTAACATGAAACTCTTTATTCCATCCATCCGCCCGCCCGCCCGGACAGAAATCTACAAGCCGGTTTTAACATCGGTTTGCTAAACTGTACATGTCATCCAAATTTCAAGGCTGTATCTTAAAAAACAAGAAAGTAGGTCAGTAGGTCAAGGTCACAGTCAAATGATCCCTAATCACTTGGGTCATCAGGTAATTATAATTAAACAGTCTAGGAAATATGATCTGATAATTTTTGAAGTATTTTTTCCTATATAACTCATAATTACAACAAGAGACCCCAGGGCGGGGCCTCTTTTCACCCCAGGGGCATAAGTTTTTTTACTATATAAGTCTATGTAAAACTTGTGACCCTGGGGCGGGACCTCTTTTCACCCCTGGGGCACAATTTTAACAATTTTGGTAGAGGACCACAAGGCAATGCTACATACAAAATATCAAAGGCATAGGTCTTGTGGTTTTAGACAAGAAGATTTTTAAAGTTTTTTACTATATAAGTCTATGTAAAACTTGTGACCCCCGGGGCGGGGCCTCTTTTCACTCCTGGGGTACAATTTGAATAATCTTGATAGAGAACCATAAGATGATGTCACATGCCAAATATCAAGGCTCTATGCCTTGCGGTTTTGGACAAGAAGATTTTTGAAGTTTTTCCTTTCGGTTGCCATGGCAACCAGAGTTCCGCATGGAATTAAATTCTTTGAACAATTGTGGAAGGGGACCACCCAAGGATCATTCCTGTGAAGTTTGGTGAAATTCTGCCCAGTGGTTTTCAAGAAGAAGATTTTTTTAGAAAATGTTGACGGATGGAAGACACACGACACACGATGGACATTGAGCGGTCACAAAAGCTCACCTGAGCCAAAGAGCTAACAAGAGGTGTCTGTTGACAGTGCACTTGACTATTCAAAGAACTGATGTAAGTATGGGGTCAAAATATTACCACCGATTTTCAGATTTCTAATTTCTATGTGAAACAAGAGCGCCGCCAAGCGGGGCAATATACGCCCGAAGGCTTACATCATAGGATGGGAGCAAAATTTTAAGAACTTGACTGTTGTAGCCCCAAAGGACTGGAACAACAAAAGGAAAACTTCAAAAAACAAATCTAAGTCCACAAAAAAAATATTCAAAGTCTACAAAAAAAAATCCTTATCAGGTACAGGTATGTAAAAATACACCTTAAAATTGGAGGTACCATCCATGTTGTACCACAGAAAAGTGGTCTCGGTTTTTCCCTACGGCCAATAATAAAAAAGTTTCAAAATAAGCTATTTATAGTAACATAAAAGGGAAGTAATTAAAAAAAAAAATTATTGTAAGTACAAAAAAGAGGTCTGCCAAATAAAAACAAGAGCACTGCAATGCAGAGCAATATACACAAAGCAAAGTCATATATGACCTTTGACCCTTAAGTGTGACCTTGACCTTGAAGCGAGTCATCCGGAACATGCGCTCTGCACATCGTTACAATGTGGTGAACATTTCTGCCAAGTTTCTTTGAAATCCTTCCAGCAGTTCAAGAGTTACAGAGCGGACACGAAACAAACTGACATGACTTTTGACCCCTAAGTGTGACCTTGACCTTGAAGCAAGTCATCCGGAACATGCGCTCTGCACGTCGTCTTGGTGTGGTGAACATTTGTGTCAAGTTTCTTTGAAATCCTTCAAGGGGTTCAAGAGTTACAGAGCGGACACGAAACAAAGTGATATGACCTTTGACTCCTAAGTGTGACCTTGACCTTGAAGCAAGACATCCAAAACATGCGCTCTGCACATCGTCTCGGTGTGGTGAACATTTGTGTAAAGTTTCCTTGAAATCCTTCAAGAGGTTCAAGAGTTACAGAGCGGACACGAAATTGCTAACGGACAGACGGACGGACGGACGGACAGACGGACACTAGCGTCATAACATAATACGTCCCTTCAGGCGTATAAAAAGGGCCACAGCTGAGGCAAAATCCTTGTTCTAGTTATGAACACTATGATGGTAAACAAGTGGTCACAGTTTCAAAACCATATGTCAAACTGTTTAGACAAAATATGGAATGGTACGAAAAACTTAACTGATTTCCAAGTCCAAAAAGGGCCAAAATTCAGCCAAATATGTTTGACATAGTTACATGCCCTTGAATACTGATGGAGATCATGACGATGAACAAGTGTTCTTAATTTCAAAGCCACATGTCAAAGTTTTGACAAAATGTGGACTTGTATGAAAACGGAACCAATATCCAAGTCCAAAAAGGGCCATAATTCAGCCAAAATACTTGACAGAGTTATGTACTCTTGCCTACAAATAGAGACTGTTATAATAAACAAGTGATAAAAGTCATAATGTCAAACAGTTTAGACAAAATATGAACTGATACAAAAAACTTAACTATGATTTGTAAGTTAAAAGGGGCCATGATTCAGATAAAATCCTTGATGGAGTTATATACTCTTGCATAAAACTTGACATGGTGATGGTCTATAAGTGTTAAAAGTTTTAAAGCTATATGTCAAAACGTTTTGTCAAACTGTGGACTGATATGAAAAACTTAACTAAGGTGTGATGCCGACACTGGCGAGTAGGATAGCTCTCCTTATTATTTAGATAGACAAGCTAAAAACATTTGAAGACGTGATCCAAGGGGCTGAATAGCTAGCCATCCATTAATCACCACTCTCCCTATAAACGTTTCACTTACTGCAATTTACTTTTCCATAGTATGCATTATATGTAGATATTTACTTCTTTCGAAAGGATAAAAGAAACTGATATTCCAAAGTTAACAGATCTGAAGTAATAGAAACAGTTTTATTGGAATGCAAGTGGCAAATAAATGCTCTTTAATTTCCTGGATTAAGGTCTTGTGTTGTTTTGCTATATATGTCAAAGAAGTCCAGGTGAAGGCATTACTTACATTTGTGATAGCTCTAGTAATTTAAAAGTATTTCAATAGTCATGGAATGTGACCTATTGAGCTAAAAGTTATGTTAAACATGAAAGGGAAATATAGTTATTTTTGCTCAAAACAATAACTTTCAGAATTTAGAAATACATATTTCATAGAATTAGATGTATTTGTAAAAATGTAGAATGGAGTATAATATTTCCTTCATTAAAGCGTAATGGTATAATGAAAAAAACAAGCATACTATTCACCCATAAGTTACTTTTTAAGCTGAGTGATCACACATACTTCCATAACAATTTCTGGTCTGTATGACTTCTGGCCTCAGGAAATCTTTGGACTTGTTAAGTTGCTGACATACAACTTGAATATTTTACAAAAGTGGCAAAGTCTCAAGTAAAGTGTGTTAATTCATTTTGGTAAGGTGGACATTTGCTCCCCAGTTGAAATGGTAAACAGGACACTTGCACCTTATCTGCAGTAACATTAAAAACCTACTGCTGGATTATATATAGTATTATTATATACCATAGTATACCATAGAATAGTAACAAAAAAGCCACTAAAAACGGCCATTACCGCTGCCATTGACAGATCTATAATTGCGCAGTGTGCCTCTTGTGCCATAATCATAATGGCCCCAGGTACTAGTATCCGGAACATCAGCATGTTCTGATGTTGAAGTCATGAAGCAACGTCATTTTTGCAGGTGAAAAGGGTGCAGAATCATTTTCAGATTGATTGTCAAATAGTGATGGCAATAAAAATGATGCTTATTAATTTGTGGAAAATATGTAAAATGAAAATACCAAGACAAATACGAATCAAAGGTATATAATAACAAGAGGGTCATGATGACCCTGAATCGCTCACCTGAGTAATATGAGCCACGTTTCAAATGGCAAACTGATGCAAAAATATTAGAAAGTTGGTCAGTAGGTCAAATTCATGGTCACTGAAAGTCAGTTTTAAGATTGGTGTGCAAAACTGTACATGTCATCCAAATTTCAAGGCTGTATCTTAAAAAACAAGAAAGTAGGTCAGTAGGTCAAGGTCACAGTTAAGTGATCCCTAATCACTTAGGGTCATCAGATAATTATAATTAAACAGTCTAGGAAATATGATCTGATCATTTTTGAAGTATTTCTTCCTATATAACTCATATAACAAGTGATCCCCAGGGCAGGGCCTCTTTTCATCCCAGGGGCATAATTTGAATAATTTTGGTAGATGACCGCAAGGTGATGAAACATACCAAATATCAAAAGCCTTGGCCTTGCAGTATCAGAGGCAAAAAGATTTTTAAAGTGTTTTCCTATATAAGCCTATGTAGAACTTAAGACCCCCTGAGGCAGGGCCTCTTTCACCCCAGGGGCATAATTTGAACAATCTTGGTAGAGGACCACAAGGCAATGCTTCATACCAAATATCAAAGGCCTAGGTCTTGCGGTTTCAGAAAAGAAGACTTTCAAAGGTTTTTCCTATACAAGCCTATGTAAACTTGGGACCCCCCCAGGGCGGGGCCTCTTTTCAACCCAGGGGCACAATTTGAACAATTTTCAAAGAGGACCATTAGATAATGTCACATGCCAAATATCAAGGCTCTACGCCTTGTGGTTTTGGACAAGAAGATTTTAAAAGTTTTTCCTTTTGGTTGCCATGGCAACCAGAGTTCTGCATGGAATTCAATTCTTTGAACAATTTTGAAAGGGGGCCACCCAAGGATCATTCCTGTGAAGTTTGGTGTTATTCTGCCCAGTGGTTTTCAAGAAGAAGATTTTTTAGAAAATGTTGACGGACACACGTCACACGACGGACAACGGACATTGAGCGGTCACAAAAGCTCACCATGAGCCTTTGGCTCAGGTGAGCTAAAAATGAGCGAATTAAAGTCTCCCTTATTTTTACCCAAATCTCTCTTAAAAAAAAGCCCTGTTGAGGCAAATCTCCCTTACTGACTGTCTGAAAACATGGCGTGTATGATGTGTATCATTTAAAATACAACAAACAGGATAAATTGATTGAACTATTATTGCAATTGTCTTATAACATACGATATAATACTTTTAAATCATAAGCAAAATTCTGAAAATACATAAATTTTTCAATAAGCATTAATATGGAGCAAGTATTTTTGAAATAATAATAAGAGAAATCGACATTGCCATCCCTTATCAAAGCAAATGTTTTATATAACAGATGGCCAAGATGTGGAAATATGTTGATATAATGAATAAGTATTATTAGGCCTATCAGTTGATAAAACAAGAGGACCATGATGGTCCTGAATCGCTCACCTCTTCCCACATGACCCAGTTTTGAGTATGACGTCGTTTTTTCTATTATTTGACATAGCGAGGGTTCAACGCAATAAGGGCGTATCTACATATGATTATTATATGTAGATACGCCCTTATTGCGTTGAACCCTCGATAGTGACCTAGTTTTTGAGCTCATGTGACCCAGTTTTGAACTTGACCTAGATATTATCAAGATAAAAATGCTGACCAATTTTCATGAAGATCCATTGAAAAATATGGTCTCTAGAGAGGTCACAAGGTTTTTCTATTATTTGACCTATTGACCTAGTTTTCAAAGGTACATGACCCTGTTTTGAACTTTACCTAGATATCATCAAGGTGAACATTCTCACTAATTTTCATGAAGATCTCATGAAAAATATGGCCTCTATAGAGGTCACAAGGTTTTTCTATTTTTATACCTACTGGCCTAGTTTTTGACTGCACGTGACCCAGTTTCTAAACTGACCTAGATATCATCAAGGTGAACATTCAGATCAATTTTTATAAAGATCCATTGAAAAATATGGCCTCTAGAGAGGTCAAAAGATTTTTCTAATTTTAGACCTACTGACCTAGTTTTTGACCGCAGTTGACCCAATTTCAAACCTGACCTAGATATCATCAAGATGAACATTCAGACCAACTTTCATACAGATCCGATGAAAAGTATGGCCTCTAGAGAGGTCACAAGGTTTTTTTATTATCTGACCTACTGACCTAGTTTTTTAAGGCACGTGACCCATTTCAAACTTGACCTAGATATCATCAAGGTGAACATTCTGACCAATTTTCATGAAGATCCATTCAAGGGTATGGCCTCTAGAGAGGTCACAAGGTTTTTCTATTTCAAGACCTACTGACCTAGTTTTTGATCGCAGTTGACCCAGTTTCAAACCTGACCTATATATCATCAAGATCAACATTCAGACCGACTTTCATACAGATCCCATTAAAAATATGGCCTCTAGAGAGGTCACAACGTTTTTTCATTATTTGACCTACTGACCTACTTTTTGAGGGCACGTAACCCACTTTCAAATTTGACCTAGATATCATCAAGATGAACATTCTGACCAATTTTTATGGAGATCCATTCACAAGTATGGCCTCTAGAGAGGTCACAAGGTTTTTCTATTTTTAGACCTACTGACCTAGTTTTTGACCGCACATGACCCTGTTTCGAACTTGACCTAGATATCATCAAGATGAACATTCAGACCAAATTTCATACAGATACCATGAAAAATATGGCCTTTAGAGAGGTCACAAGGTTTTTCTATTATTTGACCTACTGACCTAGTTTTTGAAGGCACGTGAACCACTTTCGAACCTCCCCTAGATATCATCAAGATGAACATTCAGACCAACTTTCATATAGATCCCATGAAAAATATGGCCTCTAGAGAGGTCACAAGGTTTTTCTATTATTTGACCTACTGACCTAGTTTTTGAAGGCACGTGACCCACTTTCGAACTTGACCTAGATATCATCAAGGTGAACATTCTGACCAATTTTCATGAAGATCTCATGAAATATATGGCCTCTAGAGAGGTCACAAGGTTTTTCTATTTTTAGACCTACTGACCTAGTTTCTGAACGCACGTGACCCAGTTTCGAACTTGACCTAGATATCATCAAGATGAACATTCAGACCAACTTTCATACAGATCCCATGAAAAATATGGCCTTTAGAGAGGTCACAAGGTTTTTCTATTATTTGACCTACTGACCTAGTTTTTGAAGGCACGTGACCCAGTTTCGAACTTGACCTAGATATCATCAAGGCGAACGTTCTGACCAATTTCCATGAAGATCTTATGAAATATATGGCCTTTAGAGAGGTCACAAGGTTTTTCTATTTTTAGACCTACTGACCTAGTTTTTGACGGCACGTGACCCAGTTTCGAACTTGACCTAGATATCATCAAGGTGAACATTCTGACCAATTTTCATGAAGATCTTGTGAAATATATGGCCTCTAGAGAGGTCACAAGGTTTTTCTATTTTTAGACCTACTGACCTAGTTTTTGACGGCACGTGACCCAGTTTCGAACTTGACCTAGATATCATCAAGGTGAACATTCTGACCAATTTTCATGAAGATCTTGTGAAATATATGGCCTCTAGAGAGGTCACAAGGTTTTTCTATTTTTAGACCTACTGACCTAGTTTTTGACGGCACGTGACCCAGTTTCGAACTTGACCTAGATATCATCAAGGTGAACATTCTGACCAATTTTCATGAAGATCTTGTGAAATATATGGCCTCTAGAGAGGTCACAAGGTTTTTCTATTTTTAGACCTACTGACCTAGTTTTTGAAGGGACGTGACCCAGTTTCGAACTTGACCTAGATATCATCAAGATGAACATTCTGACAAACTTTCATAAAGATCCCACAAAAAATGTGACCTCTAGAGTGGTCACAAGCAAAAGTTTACGGACGCACGGACGCACGTACGCACGGACGGACGACGGACGACGGACGACGGACACCGCACGATCACAAAAGCTCACCTTGTCACTTTGTGACAGGTGAGCTAAAAAGGTCAATAAATGACTGGTGTGTGTCTTTTAGCCATAATGGCACATCTAGTTTCATAATGGCCCTGCAGTGCAAAATTTGGGAACAATTATCTAATAAAGAGCCATGCTCAAACGTATGACCTTTAGTGATTACCACTGGGTTCTAAGACTGTTTGTCCGCTCACAGGACATTTACCCCCACCCAACTCACATTCCTCATGAAGAAATGGTTAGGTGGATATCTGCTCTCCAGTTGATATGGTAAATAGGACACTTGCACCTCCACCACCCCCAATTAAATCTACTCTTTGGAACAATTTTCAGTCATCAAAAAGAGTTTTACTGGTGAAAATGTGATAGAATCTGATATGTTAGCTGCATTCAAGTTTAAGGTAATTAACAGCCCAGTTTTAAGTAACAACAAGTTCCTTTAACGAAACTGTAATTTTTAATTTGTGCTATGTGTTAACCTTAAAACTAGTTTATTACATAATTATCTACTACAAAACTGTTACTAACAAAGGTATTTATAACTGCATTAAGGTCATTGTCTTCTACTAAGTTCCAAAACAATCATTAGTGGACAAAATATTGATAGGGGGAAGAGGGCATTTTTGCATTTTAAAATTAAGCACTGGAGTGAGAGTTAGTGAAAATTTGTATTGGGGGAGGCAAAGCAGTCCACTTTTCCATTTTGTTGGAGCAATATTCTGGAAGGGTTGGGACAAATGTTCTGGAAGGGAAAATGTTAGGGGGAAAAGGGAAAGTCTGGATCCCATCCCCATTACCCACAGTTGTGATACTTTGAACATGTGTGCTGCATTTCATCTTGATGAATGAAATATCATCTGAAATTTCAACATAATTCCAAGGGCCCCAAAAACGGGTTAAGTGCCCACATTTGAAAATGATGAAGAGAGGATCTTATAATGATGCTACAGACCAAGTCTTATGAAGGTCTATCTTTGTACAGAACCATCCAACAAATTCAGAGAGGAATTTTTCAGGATGCTACAGACAAAGTATGGAATAATTTTGATCAGTTGTTTCAGAGGAGGAGATGTTTATGTAAATTGTGGGAGGACGACAGATGCCTGACCATACACCTATGCTAATATTGCTAATAACCGATTACAATGATACCTGACAGTACCAATACAGACAGCTATCTTTGAAATCATCATACCCTGTAGGATTTCGATGGTTTAATCCTTATTCCTCTCAAAGTTTTCTCCACCACCACATCATCGGGTGATACACCATTCATAGGTGGCCTTGTGAAATATCCATTCTTCCCAGGGTCACGATATCCTTTCATTCTTGGTACAGTTCCATTACAGTGAAGAAAAAGTGTGCTATGTGGAATGTCACAATCTCTAAAACAAAAAGAAGTCATGTGATATTGATTACAGTAAAGCTGGTGCATTTGAAACCCATCAATGACCACTACAATTCAACTAGATTAAACAGTTCATAGAAATGTATCATGACATTTCCATGTTTGCTAAGTTTTACAAGCAAATTCAATGAATTTATATCCCCCATCGAATAAGTTGTTTCATGAATGAAGGGACTATATTTTGATATTTAATTTCCAGATACATAAGTTATATACAGAAGTGCTGTGCAACAGTTTGTTCACTCACTGGTTCCTATCTTTTTACAAATTCAAGGGGTAAAGCTCTGCTGTACAGTGATATCTATTTGTATTAAGTTTCACGAAGATGTATCAATTGGTTACTTTGTTGGAATTTATGGATTTAAAAAACAATTAAAGGGCAATAACTCTGTATTAACTGAAGAGATCCTGATGAAAGATGCACCACCACCCATAGTGATCTATATTTATGTTAAATGTCATGAAGATACATCAATGTTATATGGGAATTTATGGTTTGTAAAACAATTAAAGGGCAATAACTCTGGTTATGAAGTGATCATGACCAAATTGCACCAATAGTGATCTACATTTGTGTAATGTTTCATGAAGATCCATCAATAGGTTACTTAGATAAGTCAAAAATCAGTAGTTTGTACTATAAACATTTTCATGTGTTTTATCAAATCAAGAGGAAAAACACTTCTTTTACTGGGTCAAGGTTGATAATGTGCTCATTAACAATTATATGGAGTTTGGTGATTCTAACTGAAATGCTTTTTGAATTATAAGCATTTTCAATATTTTTTTCAAAATCAAGGGGAAAAACTCTACTTTACTAGGTCAAGGGGGGTAATACAAAATGTGAGCAAAGGTCATGTGCTAATTAATAAATGTGTGACATTTGGTGATTCTGGCTCAAATAATTTTTGAATTATAAGAATTTTCAATCTCACACAGATGCAAACACTCATATATGAATGAACATCCAGAAAGACAAGACCAAAACAATATCCCTCTGCTTTCAAAATGGGAGAATATATATAACAGATGATCACAAAACAACAAAATATAGCAATTACTAAACAGGATGCATTTTCAATGCATTCAAAGCTTGGACTATGCTGTATTTTAAACTTATCAACCAAGTTTGCACAATCCTGCAAAAATATGAAAATTTGATACTGTGAAGGTCTTGTTCATTGAAAATTCATCAACGATTTCACAGAATTAACCGTCTTTAATCAAGTATGGCCACCATATTGTTACTGAGCCAGCAGCGTAAGCATACATATTTAAGTATGAAGAAATGGACATGAACACAGAACAAAATTTTTAAAGTTTACATAATATTATGAGTTCTAGCCTAGAACAAAACAGACATGCGTATGAAGGCACATCAAAAACACATGAAAAATCAAGACCATTTTCTGGCTGAAACTGAAATGCTTACAATTTACAAATGTATGTTTAAAGCATTTGGAACATCTGGTAAAGGCCAAACTAAAATGTTTACTTTCCAACCTAAACTGTATGTTCTCATAATCTTAACCCCTAGCTCTCTTTTCATTTATTTATCAAAGTTGATCAAAACCTAATATTCAGATAGACTAGAATCACTGTCTTGAACCTAGAACCTAATGATGGGTAGGGTACACTGATGTGATTAAGTTTATTTACATGAATATCGTAGGGGAAATAATCATGTTTAAATAAAAGAAAATATGAGCCGTGCCATGGGAAAACCAACATAGTGGCTTTGTGACCAGCATGGATCCAGACCAGTCTGGTCAGGATCCATGCTGTCTGCTTTCAAAGCCTATTGGAATTAGAGAAACTGTTAGCGAACAGCATGGATCCTGACCAGACTGCGTGGATGCGCAGGCTGGTCTGGATCCATGCTGGTCGCAAAGCCATTATATTGGTTTTCCCATGGCACGGCTCAAATCATTCTCACCCTGTCCCTTTTTCAATCATGGTAATAGTCTCCTGCCAAATTCTATGAGTCCAGCCTGCCATATCATCAACCCCACCAATGAAATATCGCTCAAACTGGTCCACCATGAATGGGCTCTGGTCGGCATATTCTTTAAACAACTGTAACAACACATTTACAATGTTAATTAAGCTAAACGCAAACACAGTTGGCAAGATCATTTATCATAGTGTAGCCATTGCACTTAAAACTGAAACATGAACACAATTTTAAAGTTAAACAAATTTTACCCAGGCAAGATTAAAATTGTTTCTTGTTTCGTTATTCATGGTAATAGTTTGAGACCATTTCTCTCCTGCCTTACATTCTTTCAATCTCTCACTTACACTTATTTGACACAGAAGTGTTTAACAAATGTACATCGAGTGCTGCCTAAAAACTTTATAGTAGGCTGTCATGTTAATATAATCACTCCCACCTGTAAAACAAGAGCTGTCGGGGGACAGCAATGCTCGACTATTCAACAGCCTTGTCAACTGAATGAATATAAAAGTCGAAAAAGGGGCATCATTTTGTAAAAATGCAAAGTAGAGTTATGGAACTTGTGCTATGCATGTCAGATCATGACAGTGAACAAGTATGTGAAGTTTCAATCCATTCCCATTAGTGGGTACTGAGATACCAGTTTACATACAAAAACTTAACAACAAAATTGTAAGTTGAAAAAGATGCATAATTTTGAAAAGGAGCAAAATTGAGTTACAGAACCTGTGCAATGCAAGTCAATTTAATACAGTGAATAAGTGAGTCAAGTTTTAATCCATTCCCACAAGTGGTTACTAAGATACCAGCTTACATACAACAAGAGGGTCATGATGACCCTGGATCGCTCACCTGAGTAATATAAGCTACATGTTTCTAATGTCAAACTGATGCTAAAATATTAAGAAAGTAGGTCAGAAGGTCACATTCATGGTCACTGAAAGTCAGTTTTAAGATTGGTGTGCAAAACTGTATAGGTCATCCAAATTTCAAGGCTGTATCTTAAAAAACAAGAAAGTAGGTAAGTAGGTCATGGTCACAGTCAAGTGACCCCTACCTGGGGTCATCAGGTAATTATAATTAAACAGTCTAGGAAACATGATCAGATATTTTTTCCTATATAACTCATATAACAAGTGACCCCTGGGGCCGGGCCTCACCCCAGGGAAATAATTTGAACAGTCTTGTTAGAGAACCACTAGGCAATGGAACATACTAAATATCAAAGGTCTAGGCCTTGAACTTTAAGACAAGAAGATTTTTAAAGATTTTTCCTATATAAGTCTATGTAAAACTTGGGACCCCCAGGGAAGGGCCTCTTTTAAACCCAGGGGCATAATTTGAATAATTTTGGTAGAGGACCACTAGGCAATGCAAAATACCAAATATCAAAAGCCTAGGCCTTGAACTTTCAGACAAGAATATTTTTAAAGTTCTTTCCCTATATAAGTCTATGTAAAATTTGGAACCCCCGGGGCGGGGCCTCTTTTCACCCCAGGGTAATAATTTGAACAATCTTGGTAGAGGACCATAAGGCAATGCTACATACCAAATATCAAAAGCCTAGGTCCTGTGGTTTCAGATAAGAAGGTTTTTAAAAAAAAATTCTATATAAGTCAATGTAAAACTTGGGACCCCCGGGGTGGGGCCTCTTTTCATCCCAGGGGCATAATTTGAACAGACTTGGTAGAGGACCATTACATGATGTCACATGCCAAATATCGAGGTTCTACGCCTTGCGGTTTTGGACAAGAAGATTTTTTAAGTTTTTCCTTTCGGTTGGAATTCAATTCTTTGAACATTTTTTAAAGAAGACCATCCAAGAAACATCCCTGTGAAGTTTCATCAAAATTGGCCTGGTGATTTAGGGGGAGATGTTGTTTAAAGAGAAGTGTAGACAGACGGCGACCGGACGCCGGACGATGAGCTATCACAAAAGCTCACCCTGAGCACTTTGTGCTCAGGTGAGCTAAAAAGCGAAGAAGATACCTCTTTGGCCCCAATTGCCTCAGCAAGTCTGTAAATAGATGATGGAAAAAAGTTATGTGAAAGTAAATATTAATTCTACAACATTTATCAATATATTCAGAAGTCATTACATTGACATTCAAAGGTCTTCATTACACAAATCAAAACATCTAAATCGTAACAAGGGCAGATAACAGCAAACTTACTAAATATATGAAAAGACTTGAAAGTTATGCAATTAACACCAAAAAATCTAACTTTAAACAGTGGACCACAATATTTGTTTTTGCAGAAAAACTGCTGTTATATCTGAAAAATTGACTTTTTTCTTTTGTGGGAAGGTGGGGGAAGGGAGTTGATGTGTGTGTGTTTGGAGGGGGGGGGGGGGTTAGTAATGTGGATTGTTGCACTCCTCTCACTTCATCACCACACAACTTTATTCCAAGATTAAAGTCAAAACCTTGAACAGTTTTGAAAGCTGTGCCCTGGACACAAAATACAAAGGACAGACTTTGACCTTTAACCTACCGTCCAAGTTCAAGTTTCATCAACTTCCATCACATCATTTCAGATGACATGTCCTTTGAAAGAAAGTGAGGATGGACGATGGATGAACCGACATATACAAACACTGAATGATCCCATTACCTCGCCCCAAGCAAATAGTCCTCAGGTGAGCTAAAAAAGTAGGAATGGCTGTATATTGCTGGAATGGATGTGTAAAACTAGGAAATTCAATGCTGTGTATGACATAACTGCATGTAAATCTAGGAAATTAAGTGTTGTGCATGGCATGACTGCATGTAAAACTTGGAAATTCAAGTACTGTGTATAGCATGACTGTGTAAAACTAGGGAATTTCAAGTGATGTGTATTGCATGACTGTGTAAAACTAGGGAATTTCAAGTGATGTGTATGGCATGACTGTGTAAAACTAGGGAATTTCAAGTGATGTGTATGGCATGACTGTGTAAAACTAGGGAATTTCAAGTGATGTGTATGGCATGACTGCATGTAAAACTAGGGAATTTCAACAGATGTGTATGGCATGACTGTGTAAAACTAGGGAATTTCAACAGATGTGTATGGCATGACTGTGTAAAACTAGGGAATTTCAACTGATGTGTATGGCATGACTGTGTAAAACTAGGGAATTTCAAGTGATGTGTATAGCATGACTGTGTAAAACTAGGGAATTTCAACTGATGTGTATGGCATGACTGTGTAAAACTAGGGAATTTCAAGTGATGTGTATAGCATGACTGTGTAAAACTAGGGAATTTCAACTGATGTGTATAGCATGACTGTGTAAAACTAGGGAATTTCAAGTGATGTGTATGGCATGACTGTGTAAAACTAGGGAATTATGTATATGTATTATGTATATAGAGTAAATGGCAATTATGCAATTTTAAAATGTGGAAAAGGCAAGTTAAGTAGAAAGTTCAGGTATGTCGTTGTTTTAATGGGTGAATAAAACATATAATTTTCACCGTCCAAGAAACAAAACCATTGTGCATTCTTGTATGATATCTTTTGGCATCTTCGAGTTTGTTCCATAATAATTGGAGTATATATTGAATAAGTCATCAGTAGGAATATACCTGTTAGAAGTATATGTCAAATTTATTACAATAAGTCATAAATGAAAATGTTCTAAAAGATGTTAAGGTTAAATATGTGTATGTTTACAGGTATGTGTAAGATTTCCTGAAATATTCCAGAATGTCTGAACTTTCAAGTATCAACATTTACAACACTAACTTATTTACAGTACTGACAGTCATGATTCAGAATTAAAAAAAACATTTACCACTTAAAATCTTTAAAAACTAACATAATATGATATAATAAATTACAACTGTCATTAAAGTACCTCTTAAATGCCCCAATTTTCCAAAACATACCTGAATATACATACACATATTAACCTCTACAATATACTAAGTAATTATACAATATTTCTGCCATCAGCAATTATATCAAATGCATGCATTTCAATAAGAGCAAACCAATAAATATTTATAGTAATTTATTTTCATCCTCTTCTATCAAAAAAACTGTTACATTTAGATAAATCTTTCTTCAAAATTTCACAAGCTTAATATTTTCTATTGTAGTCAAAGATATTTATTGGTTTACTGTTTTTGTTAAAATATTATGTGACACAAAAAATTCATAGCTGTATAAGTCCTTGCAGGTGAAGCCAGATGTAACAATTCTATTTAATACTGTTTACAAACTTTTTTGAATTGTAGGTTAATTCCATTCTTAATTCAAAATTCCTTCTGACAATATTTTATAAAGTAAATCTACTACTGTAACAGTAACTGTGTGTTTCGGATAAGGAAATTCCACATAATTATGGTTGAGATAATTCGAGGGTTGAACGCAATACTGTCGTAAGTCCTTTTTTATTTAATAGGAGTAACTACAGTATTGCGTTCAACCCTCGATATGTCTAACAGTGATGTTCTTCTGAGATTTTATATATATCTCAATACCAAGCATGGGGTTTAAACAAATTCCTCCCACAACTAAATGAGCACAGTCGATTAATCTTTTTCAACATTCAGTTCTTTTTTTCTGTTTTATATAGATTTTATACCTGGCCTGTTATATATAGCTTACTAAATAAATCAGTCCATTAACTTTGTGCGACAAGCAATGTGAAAAAAGATTATCTCACAAACACCAGTTTTTATTTGGAATACACCGTCTAATAGGCCATAAATATAAGAAACTAGCGCTATCACTGAAGGTGATGAATGTACCCCACACCCACACTGACAAAGTACATTACAATTTGCCGTACACAGTGTAAAGTAACAAAAAACAAAGTCAATTATGCTGAAGATTTTTTTCTGAAAGAACATAAACATGCACCATGCATAACAAGGGTTGGTACTGATCACTGGTGTGAAGTTTCATTAAATTGTGTGCAAAGATTCAGGAGATTTGGCATGTACAAGATTGCATATGCAGACTCTATGTATATAGTATAGTAACAAAAACCAAAGTCCCATCACTCTTCAGAATATTTTTCTGAAAGAACCTAACACGCACCATGCACAAGTAAGGTCGGTACTGATTACTTGGATGAAGTTTCATTAAATTGTGTGCAATGGTTAGGGAGATTAGACGCGCACAAGATTGCATATGCAGACTCTATGTATATAGCATAGTAACAAAAACCAAAGTCCCATCACTCTGCAGAATATTTATCTAAAAGAACGTAACATGCACCATGCACAACTAGGGTTGGTACTAATAACTTGTGTGAAGTTTCATTAAATTGTGTGCAATGGTTCGGGAGATTAGACGCGCACAAGATTGCATATGCAGACTCTATGTATATAGCATAGTAACGAGAAACAAAGTCCCGTAACTCTGCAAAAAAAAATTTTCTGAAGGAACCAAACATGCATTATGCACAACTACTGTTCTTACTGATCACTTGTGTGAAGTTTCATTAAATTGTGTCAAGGGGATAAGGAGAGTTGGTGCGCTCAAGATCGTGTCTATGTACAGACAGACAGACAGATGGACAGACAGACAACCTGAAACCAGTATACCCCCTTACAACTTCGTTCTTTGGAAGGTACAACAAATTACATGAAGTCAAATTGAAAAGCAGTGTGAATTTTTTGTGCCACACTCATTTCATGTTATCCTGCATGCATTTCTACAAGAAATACCTTTCTAAGTATATTTCACCCGAACAAGCCAAAATCACCTCCTTAGATATTTTTGTTTGGGTTCCATTAAAAAAGTTGTAAATATTATACAGGTCATCTGTTGGAATATACCTTCAAAAAAGAAAATTTAAAATCATCTTTATTTTTAAGAATTTTATTTCCTAAACAGTCACAAAATACATGTACAATAAATAATAAAATCAGTTAGTAGATACAAAATAATAGCAGACTGGGTTTGACCGAGTCTGTTCAAGACAGGTAATGAAAAGTGCAACACACCTCATGCCCCCTCACACCAGCCTCAGCAAAATTTTATCAGAGTATAACTGAGTGTACTCCATGATCCCAAAGGACCGGTAAATATAACAGGAGGGTCATGATGACCCTGGATCGCTCACCAGAGTAATATGAGCTACATGTTTCAAATGTCAAACTGATGATTTTTAGAAATTTTTTGGAAGATTTTCCGTTGTACAATCAAGTAACCCCTGGGGCGGGGCCAATTTTAAACCACGGGGCTCATGATTTGAACAAAGTTTGTAGAAATGTACTAGGAAATGTTACATATCAAATATCTAAGACCTAAGCCTTCTGGTTTATTTTTAGCAAATTTATGAAGATTTCCCTATGTACAATCAGGTAATCCCTGGGGCTGGGTCAATTTGACCCTGGGAGGTCAAGATTTGAACAACTTTTGTAAAAGTCCACTAGGCAATGCTACATGTGAAATATCTAAACTCTAGGCCTTCTGGTTTATTTTTAGAAAATTTTGAGATTTTTCTATGTACAATCAAGTAACCCCATGGGGCAGGGTCAAATTGACCCCGGGGGTCATGATTTGAACAAATTTTGTAGAGGTCCACTAGGCAATGCTACATGTGAAATATCAAAGTCTAGGCCTTCTGGTTTATTTTTAGAAAATTTTTGAAGATTTTCCTATGTAAAATCAAGTGACCCCTGGGGCTGGGTCAATTTTGACCCTGGGGGTCATGATTTGAACAAATTTTGTAGGGTCCATTAGGCAATGCTACATGTCAAATATCTAAGATCTAGGCCTTCTGGTTTATTTTTAGAAAATTTTAAGATTTTTCTATGTACAATCAAGTAACCCCATGGGGCGGGGTCAATTTGACCCCGGCAGTCATGATTTGAACAGGTTTTGTAGAAGTCTACTAGGCAATACTACATATCAAATATCTAAGATCTAGGCCTTCTGGTTTATTTTTAGAAAATTTTTGAAAATTTTCCTATGTAAAATCAAGTGACCCCTGGGGCTGGGTCAATTTTGACCCCGGGGGTCATGATTGAACAAATTTTGTAGAGGTCCACTAGGCAATACTACACGTGAAATATCTAAGCTCTAGGCCTTCTGGTTTATTTTTTAAAAAATTTTGACGATTTTCCTATGTAAAATCAAGTGATCCCTGGGGCGGGGTCAATTTTGACCCCGGGGGTCATGATTTGAACAAATTTTGTAGAAGTCTACTAGGCAATGCTACATGTGAAATATCTAAGCTCTAGGCCTTCTGGTTTATTTTTAGAAAATTTTTGAAGATTTTCCTATGTAAAATCAAGTGACCCCTGGGGCGGGGTCAACTGTGACCCCAGGGTCAAGATTTGAAAAATTTTAGTAGAGGTCCACTAGGCAATGCTACATGTCAAGTATCTAAGCTCTAGGACTTCTGGTTTTTGAGAAGAAGATTTTTTAAGATTTTTCTATGTAAAATCAAGTGACCCCTGGGGCGGGGTCAGTTTTAATATCGGGGTCATGATTTGAACAAATCTGGTAGAGGTCCACTAGGCAATGCTTCACCCCAAATATCTAAGCTCTAGGGCTTCTGGTTTTTGAGAAGAAGATTTTTAAAGTATTTTCTTTCTGTTGCCATGGCAACCAGAGTTCTGCATGGAATTCAATTCTTTGAATAATTTTTGTAGAGCTTCACCCAAGGAACATTCCTGTGAAGTTTGAATGAAATTGGCCTAGCGATTTATGAGGAGATGTCGTTTAAAGTAAAAGTTTACGGACGACGGCTGATCAGAATAGCTCACCCTGAGCCTTTGGCTCTGGTGAGCTAACAACACCGAGTCCAAGTTTGGGGAGACTTTTTACGGCTATCACATGGCACTTAAAGACTGCTGCTGTGATAGTTAATTAATAAAATCAGTTAGAAGATCCTTTGGAAGCATAGAATGCAACAAAGCAAAATAATAGCAGACTCGGTTTGACTGAGTCTGTTCATGAGAGGTAATGAAATATGCTACACCCCTCATGCCCCCTAGCACCGGCTTAATTCTATAATTAATGGAAATGTGTAATACCACTCAGATTACTAAGACAGGTTTATGTAAAGAAAAGGGACCTGTGTAAAGATGTACATTGCAATACCAAAATATTTTTCTTAAAAAGTAATAATGGTTATTAACCCTCATTCTAATATGCTTGTTTCTGTTAAAACATGCTAACGCTTAAATGACGTCACGTTAACGTGCAATGAAGTCAATGTTTCTGTTGCGACCAAGAAAGAGCGCTACTATGTTTTTCTACTGTTTTAGATAATATTAGAATCGAAATAATGTTTTCTATACATTATTTCTTAAATCAAAATCATAAATCAATATTGTCTGAAGTGCTTCAAGTTGATATGGTTCCAGTACTTTGTTTTTGTTGGGTTTTAAAGGTGGTCAATCTGATTTTGGTGAAGACATAGATATGTCCTAATATTTAAAGATGATTATTTACACATTTATGATCTTTTCAAGCCCTTCGTACAAGTTCAGTTTTCACTGGAAGCAATTTTAAAAATTTACTTTTCTATAATGGTTGCCCAAACAAGATTAAGATTTTTCAGCATCAGCATAAATCTAATGCTTTGTCTCATGAACAATATAAATATAAAAACAATTCTATTATACTTCTCAAAGATTTGTACTGACAATTTAATATTTTGTTGAGAGTCATTAAGAATGATATAAAATTAACTTATTGTCAGGCATTCCTTGCCCTTTAAGTTAATATCTAATGATAAAATGTTTTGCTGAAAGATGTGTATAGTATATCTTTAACTATAATGAACAAATGAAAGTGCTTTTTATTTCATTTAAAATAGAATAACATTAATTTGCAAGTGAGCCCCATTATAGTCTGTAGAAAACAATAGTACAAACAAATCATAATCATGGTAGGATGACTGTGTCTTTAATCTAATCATGATTTTCTGCCGACATGATTTTTTTCTGATTTTGTTAACTATCTCTATTAGATAACTAGAATTTTGACTTCTAAAATGACTGCCATTTTTTCCAACAATGATAAATATTGCAAAAATCAGGAACTATCAAGATAATAAAATCTGTGAAAAGATCCTTTGAAAGCATAGAAGGCAACCAAGTAACATAATAGCAGACTCAGTTTGATCCAGTCTGTTCATGAGAGGTAAGGAAATGTGCAACATCCCTCACACCTTCTAGCACCGGCTTAAATGGAATTTCCAGAATATCCCTTTCAACATGGCAAAAGCTCTTGCCACCTCTTACCAGAAACTTACCAGCCTTCTTCCAGTGGAATGTAGCTTGTGTTCATTTCATATTCTGTCAGGATATCTCCACCTGAAATAAATATTTGTATTAGAACACAATAATATTTAAAACAATGAATAGCAATCTAGATTTTTTTATAGTATTGACTTAAGTTATAATAACCTTAAGTTTGATATGAATAATTATTGGTGTTTTTGAAAAAAAAAACACTTTAAAGAGTACATAGAAACAACTGACATTGATATAAAAAAAAAGTGAAACATCCTTTTACCCTAACCTTCCCCATTGTCTAAGCTTGAATTAATCCCCATTCATTTAATATCATTTAAGCATAAAATTGTGCTACCAAATCTTGCAGGAAAATGACTTCCTTATGTATATTAGACTTACCAAAGTCTCCCACTGGATGAGCTTCATCAAATTTACCATGAAAATTGATCTAAAAATAGGAATGAGATATGAAATATCACATTAAATTTAAAGGTACTAATTATTATACTCTTTGTTTCTTTGTAGGGTTTTCAGTCATCAAATTTACCGTGAAAATTGATCTAAAAATAGAAATTAGATATGAAATGTCACATTAAATTTAACGGTACTAATTATTATACTTTTTGTTTTTTTGTAGGCTTTTCAGTTAAAAAGACAAAAGTTTGGTCCAGGGTCTGGGTCCAAGGTAACCCTCTGCACATTATTTAAGGCAAGGATGGACTTCTAGATAAAACTACAGGCCTTCTTCAAGCCAGCTGGATAGTTCCAAACATGGAAGAATTCTACAACCAATATGTGGTTTCAAACCAACATCTGCAAGGAACACAATGATCATGACTCACCTCCTGAACCATTCATCCATGCATGGTCCTCAATATTTGACAGAAACCTACACTTATTTCACAATACTGTATTTTAAATGACTGAGTCTATAATTCATATATGCTATCATGTTAAGTGATCTAAGTAATATCTATTCCCAAACATGGGCTAAAACATCTTACACTGGCCTACTTTCTTGTACGAAACTCTAGTCTTTTCAAAGAATGTGATCAAACACATACATGTATTTATAATTTCCATTGCCTTGTTTTTTTGTTCGGTTTATAGTCAGACCTATACCAAGGTTATATGGTGACATTTTCAGCATTTGAGAAGCCTATTTGTTAACAATACTGCTTTTTTACATAACAGCACAGAAATCTGGGATATTTTTGTTTTTGTCGTTAAATGTCTCACCAACACAATTTAAGTCATATTGCCACAATCCAGCATGTTATGGTGAAGGAAGACCCCAGGTGCACCTCCTATCATGGCTTCAGGCATTGACAGATACCTGTGTAGAACCACTGACCGTGAGCTTGGGTTTACAAGTGTGAACCTATGTTTACGAGCATGAACTATGGTTTATGGCGTTATTCTATGTTTTCACTTGAAAATATAGGTTAGTATTTGGAAAACCTGGTTTTACGTTCGAAAAACCTAAGTTTTTCGACAGGGAACCTGGGTTCACGTAATTATTGGACAATTGCCGTGCCATATCCGTAAGCCAGCTGGATAGTTTCCTCACATGAAAAATTGAAATCTTTTCTAATCCAGCTACAGTATGCTAACCGCTTGATTTCACAAGTGCCTGTAACATACAGAGTGTAACTCAAAAGGTTAACCATTAACATCTGTAACTGGCTTTTTGGACTATTTACATTTACCATTGCTTAAAGTAAATGTCTATTCTCAGACTATGTTAACGACATATATTTTTCTTCACTTTAACAGGCTTCTAATCTTTTCCTATACCATGTTATAATATTCGAACACTTTTGCCACAATATTTTCACAACATTTGTATTTAAATCTACAACTGCCTGTAGTGAAACACCACTAGCTCAAGCATTGATGGGTTGTGTATCCATGCAGACTTTTGGGATTCTTGTGGTCTTGGCCAGATTTATTTTCACTTCTGCTACAACTGTTGATAAACAGAGTCTGTGCTTTTGAATACTTGAAAACGTTTGATGACCCAGAAAAGCTCTGTGCACCTTTACTGCACATGAAGCAACTCAACATATTTATTATTAAATGGACTGTTAAAACTGTGCTCACCTCTCATGCAAAATTTATAAAATGTGTAAGAACCAGTCAAACCTGATGACAGAATTATTGTTTATATAGCACATTACATAAAGTTTTTCTATATAATTATACCACTTACATTTGCCATTGCTTGTAAAAAACCCTGATCTATTCCCAGACTGTGCCACAATATATCCGCCACTTGGTGTGATACTACACCAAATATAAACACAACCAACTTCTCTGTAGCCTGTCAAAACAAATATCAACGGTAAAATTCTGGATCTATATTCATAAAGCATCTTAGTAGAAAGAAATATTAAGATCAGAAATTTTTCTTTAGCCAATCTTACAGATCTGAGTAGGAAGCAGAGGTCGCGCTGTCGGCCGACAATGGCGCCAAATGCGACAATTTACAAAATCTGGCGCTAATTTGGATCAATTGGCGAAAGTCACTGTCGACAACAAAGTGAAGATCAGCCTAAGACATTTTTTTCCAATGACACCAAGGATAATACTACAGATTCGGGCGATATTGTCGTTGTAAAGTCGGCAGCGCCGAGTTTTTCAGACTGTTGTTATCTGTTTACTTAAAAGCATAATACACTAGACGTAAATTATCAATAAATCCATGGTTAACTCCGCCTGTTAAACTTCAACCAATCATAGCATTAATAATATCCCACTGTAGTTTTTTACAATATTGTTTCCAAAGAAACACTAAGATGAGAATTTAAGATTTCTTATAACTTCCTATTTCATTTTAAAACCATTTTTAGGATTACATTACTGATTATTTTCTCTGAACAGTGAGATGGAATCTAAACATATTGTTACGATCCAGGGGGTAGAGGTCTCCTAATACTGGCTATGAACAAACAGGCTATCTGTCAAACGATCTTTGTAAATTATGCAGGTGTACCTTTCATAGGGGTAGTACGGTAGCTGGACTAAATCCGAGTTACAGTTCGCACGGTAGTGGGCTGAATATAGCTTAGAGTAAATACGGTAGTCAGTTGAATCCAATTTAGTTAAATATGGTAGCTGGCTTGATCTAAGTAAGAGTAAGTACGGTAGTAGACTGAATCTGACTTGGGCATATACGGTAGTTGGCTGAATCCAATTCAGTTAAATACGGTAGCTGACTTGATCTAAGTAAGAGTAAGTACGGTAGTTGGTACTGGTAAACACAGTAGTACTAAGGTTTATTAATTTTGCCGACCTGTTAAGTTATTTCTTCTAGGCACAGGAAACAACAGAGAACAATGTTGGCTTTCCATAACCTTGGTTAATATCTGCATAAATATTCAACAACACAGATGTAACAATTCAATTAACTTTTATTTTATAGATTAGGTAAATCTATAGAGAACAATAACTGGATTCTGTTAACCTCAGGTTAGTCTATTAATTCATAAAATACGACTTTCTATGAATTGTATAACGTTGATAAGAATACATTGACTAGACCTAATAAATATAATGAGCGTATTTCAAGATCTCCGTGTAGTTGCATAACAGCATTTCACAAAACGCGTAGTTTCTATAACAGTATAATAACCGTTGTGACAATAATACCAGAGTTTACTGTACACAAATAACAATTTGAAGCACTGTTTCTTTAAAAATATATCAAAATGTTGTAAAAGTCTGTAGAAATAAGTTAAAATAACAATGATCCCAGGTCTAAGCAATTTACTTCAACGGCTCTTTACTTCGTGAATTTATTTTGCTTACATCTAAATTATTCGTGATAAAACAGGGAATAACAGCGTAGGATGTATGCTCAAGCGGTTCGAAAGCTAGACTGACTGGTGACCAAAAAGTGGGCAGCTTATATACTAAGCAGTGGTAGACTGACCAAAAGTGGGTAGCTGCTACCCGGACTTGGTAGTGCTGACCGAAGATTGGTAGAATGTCCGCTACCCAAAACGGGTAGTGACCCAATATTGGTAGAGAAAACTGTATTAATTCTGACAAGAAAATGACCGCTAAAATCTAATGAAAAATGCAACTGACTAAGTTTAACATTGAATATTGTAGTAACTACGGTAACAACCTTTATCAAACTACTGTATAGGTAAAATAGAGAGGTTATATTCTCGAAATATCGATGACTAAGCGATTTACTCGGCCGTAACTATCCCACAATGCAAGAGATAAAATGGCGTATACAGTAGGATTTGTAAAAACCAATAACCAGGCTGGTAACATTGCCCGATCGGGCTTATGACACAAAAAGTAATATTTCTTGAAAAATAATGAAGATATTTCTTTCAAACTTGGTCCATTTGTTAAGCATTACATATAATGCTTATCAAGATAGAAATAACTTTGTTGCCTTCAGTTTAGTTAGAATTACTTCCCTTTTTCAGATTTTTATGATGCATAATTTTTGAAGTCCAAAAATATTATGTTTTAATGCAATGTTTAAAACAGAAAAGGGTTCAGTGGCTTTCTAGTGCTCCAAACTTGTGCGCCAATACCTTTATTCTATATATTTAGGGTAAATACTTTGTTTCTAGTGCAGATGTATGAGCAATTTTTTTAGGACTAACATTTCTCTATAATGTTGTAAGTGAAAGCAGAGTAAATTGTTTACATTCATGTACTAGCGCAATAATTTAGAGCATTAGAAAGCCATTTAACCCTTTTTTGTTTTAAACTTAGCATTAGAACATTGTTTTTTTGGACTTCAAAGATTATGCGTCATAAAAATCTGAAAAGGGGAAATAATTCTACCAAAACTGAAGGCAACCAAGTTATTTTTATTCTAATTTGTATCATTTGTTATGCTTAACAAATGGACCAAGTTTGAAAGAAATATCTTCATTATTTTTCAAGAAATATTACTTTCTGTGTCATAAGCCCGATCGGGCAATGTTACCAGCCTGATAACATGTTTTTATGTTTTAAAAATGATTTAAACGTGGATTTAAACACTGACACTTGGCTAAAATACAGGTTCAATACCATAGTTTACGAAGGAATCGACATATTTAACAGACTTTATGGAATAACAATGAAATAAGCGTAAACACTTGGAAAGATTAGGATATCGCGGAATCATGTGGCTTCGACCTAATGTCAGGAAGGAAAATCTGGAATATTTCAACAGATACACTATGAAAAAGACAGGAAAGATAAAGGCAATCACTGTTTGTTTAATGTGTAGACTGCCCGATAAATATTTCTGGTCAGAATACATATTTTATGTATGGTGAATTGCCACATGCTTCGCACGAGTATGGAGATCTTGAATACCTAAAACACTATGAAAAATAAAGGTAAATGTTCACTTTGTTCAAGTTTTGACTAGTGTCCAAGTGTAAAGTAGTGTTTCGGCATAATAAATTAGTGTTCAAGTATTATTTTATAACCGTCTGAACAACCGGTTCATAATGATAACAACAGGTCATGTAAAAAGTTGATCAAAATCCGGGGCACTTCAATATTTGCATTACATTATTACAAAACCATAACTTTTTTTTTCATCTCTTTGATTTAAAGGAAAATCATATTAAAGGTCCAATACTAAGGAAAGTGAACATTTTAATTTCTTTTAAAAAGCACAGAAACTATTTCATTTTATTGGAAAATGAAAGTTGGTATGTAGAAATTCGAAATAAATCGCAGTATATGTACAATTATTTTTCTATGAAGTATGAAGAAAGTTAAAAAGACCTGGGGGGTCATTCTGTCGATTCATTGAAATTTCAACATAATACACATAAATTTCTTTGAGTTCCAAGTACCTTCTGTAAATTTTGACCTGCCAATCTTCATTATTTAGTGTCTTGCAGAAGTCTATGCACTGGCTATGAAAAAAATTGCCAACTCACTTTCCCTTTGTAATGGACCTTTAAAGACACATGCATTATCTTTCATTTATATAAGGTGCCACTAACATAAGAGAGGTTGAGATTTCATGTGTGCCTATACATGCAGTAAAACTTTTGCATTATTATTCTGCTGAAAATTGCCCCAAAACAACTTGAAGGAAGCTGAAAACAGATCGGAATAACTTTTGAGTCTGCTTCCTGGAAAAAAAGTTAGATCCAGATGATTAAGGTAACAGTCGATTAACTTTTTGGGTTATATTTCGACATTTTAGAAGTCTTAGTAAAAAAATGCATGATTTAAAGAGTAGGAACACTAAAAAGTCTGTACATTAAAATCAAAACATCAAACTAGTGCTTCGCATAAAGACTTAAATTTTGAAATATAATTTAACCAGCAGTTAGTTTAACAGCTGGTTAAAGTTTCAAACAAATGGATAATGATCTCTAAGTCAGCCTTTAGCGTGCTGGCAGCAAGTGATTTTGCCTTTGCGACCAGTGCAGACCAAGATCAGTCTGCACGGACATATGCAAGCTGATCATGGTCTGCACTGATTGCTATTCAGTCAGTAAATTTTCAATGAACACCCCATTGAATAATAAATGGTATTGCCCAAATCAAATGATGGACCAGTCCATTTCAGAAATTTAGCAAGCTAAAGGTTAAGAAGTAACCAACTTAACAATTAGACCGCTGTGAAAACTTCTAGATAAAAGTTGTTTATATTTACCTCATCCCAAGGTTGTGGGTACTTTGAATTGATATAATTTACTGAGGCATTCAGGAATGGTGCCCAGTGTGTATCCTCAGACACATCGTGATATTGACCTGAAACAAACCGGATAATGACATTACTGTGATATACTGTGAAATCGTTAACCTTTAGCCTGCTAGCGGCAAGTGATTCTGCCTTCGCGAACAGTGCAGACCAAGACCAGCCTGCACATCTGTGCAGGCTGATCATGGTCTGCACTGTTCGCTATTCAGTCATACATTTTCTGTGAACACCCATTTGAATAATAAAATTTATGGCATTGCCCAAATTGAATGATGAACCAGTCCATTTTATAAATTTAGCTGGCTAAGGGTTAAACAAAGGATGTGCAGGCTGATCATAGTCTGCACTGTTCACTAGTCAGCCAAAGGCTAAGGGTTAAACAAAGAATGTGCAGGCTGATCATGGTCTGCACTGTTCGCTATTCAGTCATACATTTTCTGTGAACACCCATTTGAATAATAAAATTTATGGCATTGCCCAAATTGAATGATGAACCAGTCCATTTTATAAATTTAGCTGGCTAAGGGTTAAACAAAGGATGTGCAGGCTGATCATAGTCTGCACTGTTCACTATTCAGCCAAAGGCTAAGGGTTAAACAAAGAATGTGCAGGCTGATCATGGTCTGCACTGTTCGCTATTCAGTCATACATTTTCTGTGAACACCCATTTGAATAATAAAATTTATGGCATTGCCCAAATTGAATGATGGACCAGTCCATTTTATAAATTTAGCTGGCTAAGGGTTAAACAAAGGATGTGCAGGCTGATCATGGTCTGCACTGTTCACTATTCAGTCAATACATTTTCAGCGAACACCACTTCGAATAATAAATGGTATTGACCAAACTGAAAGATGGACCAGTCCATTTTATAAATTTAGCAGGCTAAAGGTTAATATTTGTGGAAGACTAATTTTTTGTGGATTTTGTGGCTAAAACAATCCACAAAATGCAATCCCTAAGCACATGTAAAATTCTGATTAATTTTATGTTAAAAAGCTGAAATCCACAACTTCATAATCCCATGAAAAAATCCTTTCAGCAAAAAACATGAAATTTCGTGCCCACAAAATTAAATAATTTCCCAGTAATTCAATAAGGCACTGAGGAAATGATGCGCAGAAAGTTCCTTCAGAAACATTATGATATTGGCCTGAAGCAACTAAGATAATGACTTAATTAATATGATATACTTCACTCTGGAATTCAGAAACATAGCTCAGAAACACGATATTGACCCGATATATAATACAATGAGGAATTCAGACGTAGAGCTCAGTATGTATCCTATAAATATCATGATAATGCTGACCTGAAACAACTAAGATTATTATTATTATTATTATTATACCAGATTTATATAGCGCCCTTTTCAAGATCAATTTCATGTTCAAAGGCGATTTACATAGTTCAAATGCAGCCACACAGGGCGCATAATTCATCCTCTACTAGTAGACACAGAGCAATCTGACTAGAGGGACAGAGTGAGATAAAGCCCCCGTGACAGAGAGATCAGAAATCAGATAAGGCTTGTCCAGCCTGGTTCTTTAACGTGCCCAGTGTATAGCACTGATACACGCAAGGATTTTTTAAAGATAATGACATTATTGTAATATACTAATTCACTGTGGCATTAGCAGATAGGAGTATAAATAAATAAAATAATTGAAAACAAGAGCTGTCACTAATGGTGACAAATGCCCCCGCAACACCTTGACCTTTGACCTGGTGACCTTGACCTTTGACCTGGTGACCCCAATGTCAGTAGGGGTGGTGTACTCAATAAGTACTATCAGCATGTGAAGTTTGAAGGTCCTGGGTGAAGTGGCTCGCGAGTAAAGTGCCTTCATGCAAAAAGTTAACGTCGGCCCCTGTGACCTTGACCTTTGAACTGGTGACCCCAAAGTCAGTAGGGTTGGTGTACTCATAAAATACTATCAGCATGTAAAGTTTGAAGGTCCTGGGTGAAGTGGTTCGCAAGTAAAGTGCCTTCATGCAAAAAGTTAACGTTGGCCCCTGTGACCTTGACCTTTGACCAGGTGACCCCAAAGTCAGTATGAGTGGTGTACTCAGTAAGTACTATCAGCATGTGAAGTTTGAAGGTCCTGGGTCCAGTGGTTCATGAGTAAAGTGCCTTCATGCAAAAAGTTAACGTTGGCCCCTGTGACCTTGACCTTTGACCTGGTGACCCCAAAATCAGTAGGGGTGGTGTACTTAATAAGTACTATCAGCATGTGAAGTTTGAAGGTCCTGGGTGCAGTGGTTCGCGAGTAAAGTGCCTTCATGCAAGAAGTTAATGTTGGCCCCTGTGACCTTGACCTTTGACCTGGTGAACCCAATGTCAGTAGGGGTGGTGTACTCAATAAGTACTATCAGCATGTGAAGTTTGAAGGTCCTGGATGCAGTGGTTCGCGAGTAAAGTGCCTTCATGCAAAAAGTTAACGTTGGCCCCTGTGACTTGACCTTTGACCTGGTGACCCCAAAGTCAGTAAGGATGGTGTACGCAATAAGTTCTATCAGCATGTGAAGTTTGAAGGTCCTGGGTGCAGTGGTTCGCCAGTAAAAGGCCTCCATGCAAAAAGTTAACATTGGCCCCTGTGACCTTGACCTTTGACCTGGTAACCCCAAAGTCAGTAGGGGTGGTATACTCAGTAAGTACTATCAGCATGTGAAGTTTGAAGGTCCTGGGTGCAGTGGTTCGCGAGTAAAGTGCCTTCATGCAAAAAGTTAACGTTGTGACTAACGAACTAATGAACGGACGGACAGATGAAAACTAATATGCCTCCCTTCGGGGGCATAAAAAAGCTCTGCATTTAAGAAAACTTCTCTTATACAAGAGTAAAATTTTTTAATGACAAGAAAGTGGTGTACTCAATAAGTATTATCAGCATGTGAAGTTTGAAGGTCCTGGGTGCAGTGGTTCGCTAGTAAAGAGCCTTCATGCAAAAAGTTAACGTTGGCCCCTGTGACCTTGAGCTTTGACCTGGTGACCCCAAAATCAGTAGGGGTGGTGTACTCAATAAGTACTATCAGCATGTGATGTTTGAAGATCCTGGGTGCAGTGGTTCGCGAGTAAAGTGCCTTCATGCAAAAAGTTAACGTCGGCCCCTGTGACCTTGACCTTTGACCTGGTGAACCCAATGTCAGTAGGGGTGGTGTACTCAATAAGTACTATCAGCATGTGAAGTTTGAAGGTCCTGGGTGCAGTGGTTCGCGAGTAAAGTGCCTTCATGCAAAAAGTTAACGTTGGCCCCTGTGACCTTGACCTTTGACCTGGTGACCCCAATGTCAGTAGGGGTGGTGTACGCAATAAGTACTATCAGCATGTGAAGTTTGAAGGTCCTGGGTGCAGTGGTTCGCGAGTAAAAGGCCTCCATGCAAAAAGTTAACATTGGCCCCTGTGACATTGACCTTTGACCTGGTGAACCCAAAGTCAGTAGGGGTGGTATACTCAGTAAGTACTATCAGCATGTGAAGTTTGAAGGTCCTGGGTGCAGTGGTTCGCGAGTAAAGTGCCTTCATGCAAAAAGTTAACGTTGTGACTAACGAACTAACTAACTAACGAACGAACAAACGGACGGACAGTTGAAAACTAATATGCCTCCCTTCGGGGGCATAAAAAAGCTCTGCATTTAAGAAAACTTCTCTTATACAAGAGTAAATTTTTTTAATGCCAAGAAATACAAGTACAAAACAGAAATAACCATTTTTGCATACATCAGACCAAATCTGACAAATTCTTTATCCACGTATTTGTGTGAAGAAAAGAGGTAATCAGTTGACAAGAGAAAGAACGAGGCATATGATGACCATGGAATATGGCTAAGAAAGAAGCATAATTATGTGATCATGGAATGTGGCTAAGAAAGAAGCATATGATGATCATGGAATGTGGTTAAGAAAGATGCATAATTATGTGATCATGGAATGTGGCTAAGAAAGCATGATGATGATCATGGAATGTAGCTATGAAAGAAGCATAATTATGATGATCCTGGAATGCAGCTCCTCATAGTAACGTCTTCAATCAAGAGTACCGGTAAGCATTTACTCCTTTTTATTTCTTAAAATCATGTGTGTTCTGAAAAAGGGTACAGGTCTGAAAAGTATGCACCAAAGATGATTACTTATATTTCTTAGCATCTACACAGTCAACTTTATCTTGATATCTCCACATACTTTTGGCATTATTTCATCACAAGCTTGCACCTAGGTAGAGCAACTGATCTTTCATATGCCAGATGAATGATTTCCTCACATAAAACAAGGCTCAAACCCACAACAGTGAGGTGTAAGTGATTCAAGTCAGCAACCTTACAGCCACAGAGGCCCCTTATAATATAGAAGATGCCAGCATTCACTGACCATCTGAACAAATGTTACTAATATTATATAGAAGATGCCAACATTCATTGACCATCTGCACAAACTTTAATACATAGAAGATGCCAGCATCCAGTAACCATCTGAACTAATGTTACCATATAGAAGATGCTGGTATTCACTTACCATCTGCCCAAATGTAACCATACAGAAGATGCTGGCATTCACTTACCATCTAAACAAATGTAACTATACAGAAGATGCCAGCATTCACTCACCATCTGCACAAATGTAACCATACAGAAGATGCTGGCATTCACTTACCATCTAAACAAATGTAACTATACAGAAGATGCCAGCATTCACTTACCATCTGCACAAATGTAACCATACAGAAGATGCCAGCATTCATTTACCATCTGCACAAATGTAACCATACAGAAGATGCCAGCATTCACTTACCATCTGCACAAATGTAACCATACAGAAGATGCCAGAATTCACTCACCATCTGCATGAATGTTACCATATAGAAGATGCTGGTATTCACTTACCATCTACACAAATGTAACCATACAGAAGATGCCAGCATTCACTCACCTTCTGCACAAATGTAACCATACAGAAAATGCCAGCGTTCACTTACCTTCTGTACAAAGGTTACCAAAAAGAAGAAACCAACATTCACTTACCATCTGCACAAATGTAACCATACAGAAGATGCCAGCATTCACTTACCATCTACACAAATGTAATCATACAGAAGATGCCAGCATTCACTTATCATCTGCACAAATGTAACCATACAGGAGATGCCAGCATTCACTTAATACCTTCTGCACAAAGGTTACCCTAAAGAACAAACCAACATTCACTTACCATCTGCACAAATGTAACCATTCAGAAGATACCAGCATTTGCTTACCATCTGCACAAATGTAACCATACAGAAGATGCCAGCATTCACTTACCATCTGCCCAAATGTTACTATATAGAAGATTCTGGTATTCACTAACCATCTGCACAAATGATGCCATCATTC
Source organism: Mercenaria mercenaria (assembly GCF_021730395.1). Classification (NCBI taxonomy): domain Eukaryota; kingdom Metazoa; phylum Mollusca; class Bivalvia; order Venerida; family Veneridae; genus Mercenaria; species Mercenaria mercenaria. Next base: position 46,884,026 of record NC_069363.1, on the reverse strand, counting down.
ACTTAACATCTGCACAAATGTTACCATAAAGAAGAAACCAACATTCACTTACCTTCTGCACAAAGGTTACCATAAAGAAAAAAACCAACATTCACTTACAATCTGCACAAATGTAACCATACAGAAGATGCCAGCATTCACTTACCTTTTGCACTAATGTAACCATACAGGAAATGTCAGCATTCACTTACCTTCTGCACAAAGAAGAAACCAACATTCACTTACCATCTGCACAAATGTAACCATACAGAAGATGCCAGCATTGACTTACCTTTTGCACAAATGTAACCATACAGGAAATGTCAGCATTCACTTACCTTCTGCACAAAGGTTACCACAAAGAAGAAACCAACATTCACTTACAATCTGCACAAATGTAACCATTCAGAAGATACCAGCATTTGCTTACCATCTGCACAAATGTAACCATACAGAAGATGCCAGCATTCACTTACCTTTGCACAAATGTAACCATACAGGAAATGTCAGCATTCACTTACCTTCTGCACAAATGTAAATGCATTCACTTGCCATCTGCACAAATGTAACCACACAGAAGATGCCAACATTCACTTATCATCTGCACAAATGTAACCATACAGAAGATGTTGGTTTTCTCATGGTGTGGCTCAAATGTTATTTTCTTTAAGTAACTAAAGGTACGGATCTATACCTATAGAAGCCAAATTAAGAGGTATGGATCCGTATCTCTGAACAAGATTAATATGTGTACCAAACCCCTTAATGAAATATATATTTTAAATTCAGACAGCAGATAAAACAAGAGCACCGCCTTGCGGATGCTGACGCTCATCTGATTTTTTTTGTATAATAGAAATATTGTCCTACCCATGATTTTCTAAGTCTAAAAAGGGCCATCACTCTTGCAAAAAGCAGGATAGAATTATGTTTCTTGATGTACAGTGTCCACTTATGATGGTGAAAAACTGTTGCAAGTTTTAAAGCAATAGCTTTGATAGTTTATGAGAAAAGTTGACTTAAACATAATATTCAACCAAGAAAATGATTTTTCTAAGTCCAAAAGGGGCAATAATTATTGCAAAAAGCAGGATGGAGTTATGTTGCTTGCTGTACAGGGTCAGCTTATGATGGTGAACAAGAGTTGCAAGTTTTAAAGCAATAGCTTTGATAGTTTAGGATAAAAGCTGACCTAAACATAAAACTTAACCAAGAAATCTGATATTTTCTAAGTCCAAAAGGGGCCATAAATCTTGCAAAAAGCAGGATGGAGTTATGTTTCTTGCTGTACAGGGTCAGCTTATGATGGTGAACAAGTGTTGCAAGTTTTAAAGGAATAGCTTTGATAGTTTAGGATAAAAGCTGACCTAAACATAAAACTTAACCAAGAAAACTGATATTTTCTAAGTACAAAAGGGGCCATAAATCTTGCAAAAAGCAAGATGGAGTTATGTTTCTTGCTATACAGGGTCAGCTTATGATGGTGAACAAGTATTCCAAGTTTCAAAGCAATAGCTTTGATAGTTTAGGAGAAAACTGACCTAAACATAAAACTTAACCAGGCAACGCCGACGCAGACGCCGACGCCGACAACCGCTCAAGTGATGACAATAACTCATCATTTTTTTTTCAAAAAATCAGATGAGCTAAAAACAACATAAAAACCCAAATAAGTTATAGTGGACGAACGGACGGACAGTTGAAAACTAATATGCCTCCCTTCGGGGGCATAAAAATGCTCTGCATTTAAGAAAACTTCTCTTATACAAGAGTAAAATTTTAATGTAACTATACAGAAGATGTCAGCATTCACTTACCATCTGAATAAAGGTTACCATAAAGAAGAAACCAACATTTACTTACCATCTGCACAAATGTAACCATATAGAAGATGAATGATTCACTTACCATCTGTACAAAGGTTACCATACAGAAGATGTCAGCATTCACTTTACATTCGCACAAGTGTAACCATATAGATAATACCAGCATTCACTTACCATTTACACAAATGTAACCTTACAGAAGATACCAGCATTCACTTACCATCTGTACAAATGTTACCATATAGAAGATGCCAGCATTCACTTACTGTTACCATAAAGAAGACGCAGGTATTCGCTTACCATCTGCACAAATGTTAACATATAGATTATGCCAGACTTCACTTACCATCGGCACAAATATCACTACACAGATGATGCTAGCATTTACTTACCATCTGCACAAATGTTACAATATAGAAGATGCCAGCATTCACTTACCATCTGCACAAACATTACTATACATAAGATGATAGAATTCACTTACCATCTGCACAAATGTCAGAATAGAAGGCATCTGGATATGGACTTCCTGCCATCAGTGCATCATTGTGAGTGCGTATTAACTGAAAATATTTAATACAAGCTATAATTAAAGGTAATTATTCACATGTTGAGATTTTTTTGCTCTTTTACTCTTTTTCACTGGGACCCCAGTGTTGTTTTTTCTTCAGGCCAATTTGGGGCCAAACTTCAGCCCCATTCCCATTTTGCAAATAGTAAGACTATAGCTATGAAACCTTAAACTTTTGTAACACAAGACAGTATGCTAACATTTTGCTTCATTGCATGCCATATAATATCTCAGCAAAGTCTATCTTAATTCTATTCTCTATTACATGTCATTACATGCTTCAGTTTAGTGTTTGCCATTACATACCTCAGCATAGTCTATTTTTGCTCCAGAATCATCCTTGAAATAAGTCTTGGCTCTGTGACCTAAAATATACAATGATCTTTTTTTACTGAAATAACTTGAAGCAATTACAAAAGGATCACAATGAAAATGACTTACTATGTTCGATATTTTGTGAGGAGCCCCATGGTTTCTTCTTAAACAGATGTGCTTCCAACTTGCTAATTAAGCAGTCATCCAACACAAAGTGGTAAGAAAGAAGTGCATGCATAATTTAAGTGATACCTGAGAAAATTTATTAGCAATTCATTAGTGTCTTCCAATTAATACAACTACTTCACTGACTGTAAAGTGTAAACATGTTAAAAGATATATTAAAGTTTAATAGAAGTAAATAATTAGAACTAGATGGTTCAAATTTATATGAAACCACTGTAAAGAACTTAAATATAAAACATTACAAGTATTATTTTCTGATGTTTTTTACTTTCATGACGAAACAAAATCTGGTGCAAAGCATATGAGCTGCCCCATGAGAAAACCAACATAGTGAGTTTGCGACCAGCATGGATCCAGACCAGCCTGCGCATCCGCACAGTCTGGTCAGGATCCATGCTGTTCGCTAACAGCGAACAGCATGGATCCTAAGCAGACTGCGTGGATGCGCAGGCTGGTCTGGATCCAGGCTGGTCTGGATCCATGCTGGTCGCAAACTCGTTATCTACTGTCATGATGCTGCAAAAAGAAAAATTTCAGATACCTATTGGCCCCATATAATACAGCCTATCCCATTTCTAAACTAACTTCTGTGATGTCAATGGAAATGCAACAAGCTGAAGTTTGTTTTGATGTGCAAAATTGTGAAATATTTATACAGATGAACTGAATATTGCCAAAAATTGTGGTTTAGTGTCGAGTTTATCATGCCAACCAGTAGGTAGCATAATCATAAAATGAGCCGTGCCATGAGAAAACCAACATAGTGCATTTCGACCAGCATGGATCCAGACCAGCCTGTGCATCTGTGCAGTTTGGTCTGGATCCATGCCGTTCGCTAACTGCTGAGTTTCTCTAATTGCAATAGGCTTTGAAAGCGAGACCAGACTGTGCGGATGCACAGGCTAGTCTGGATCCATGCTGGTTGCAAATGCACTATGTTGGTTTTCTCATGGTGTGGCTCAAATGTTATTTTCTTTAAGTAACTAAAGGTACTGATCCATACCTATAGAAGCTAAATTAAGAGGTATGGATCCGTATCTCTGAACAAGATTAATATGTGTACCAAACCCTTTAATGATATATATATTTAAAATCCAGACAGCAGATAAAAAAACAACATAAATACCCAAATAAGTAATAATAAAAGTTTATAAACAAACCATATGATATGAATTTAGATATGTTTTATCCAAATACAAGAGAACATAATTATGTTAAACATTATGTTTACTTTCAATTCATGGAATTTATTTCATTTGTAACATCAGCAGAGATAGATACTTTATTTCCATCAATGTACATGAATATCAGATAATTGGAGGAAACACCTAATATAACAGACCAATAATTGTCAATCATTAGTGGATTATCAATAGCAAGTTTGGCTACATTTTGTGAATCATATACAGTGTATGGCCATTTTTTGAGTTGTCCTGCAGCTATCACTGTTTTTGTAACTACACATGTACGATTTGAGCCATCATCTACTGCAAATGACCCGCTACATATATTTCAAGTTACAAATGAATGTTTTAAAACTATTTCTGCATTTTTCATTTGCGACAAAATAGAAGACTTAATTTCCCCACAACACATGATTGAAACAAGAGCTATCATAGCTCAACTATATCGATGTTGGATAGTGAAATTTGGCACATCTGAGGAAACTGAAGCTGTTATTATGAAGCAAATATTTGTCAATTTTTTTATACACTGCATTTTTCATATAAAATTTCAAATAATATTTATATTTATAGAATACTGACATGTTTAGTATCAAACTGATTGTCTTTTAAAGTTAGAGTTGATTTAATAATTAGTTTTTGTAAATTCTTATGTTTATTTTAGTCATTGGAAATTTTCATTTTCTTTTACTATAGGGAATTACTTAAGTGTCAGATTATGTTAAGCTGACTCTCAAAGTCTCAAAAAGATTGTTAAGCCAGGAAGCCAAGCTGTCAACTTGTAAAAATGCTTTTATTTGTTTTTCTTGTTCTTCTGTTTAATCATCAGGTACCAGCTAAATATTGTGTTATAATAACTAAATAATTACTTAAGCCATATGTGTAAAAATGTCACGTCATTTCCCATAACCAATGAGAATCCTTCATATATTTTAATGTTATGTTTCTTTTAATCTTAAATAGCATATTCTTGCACTTTTACTTTTAGATGACAAAGTAGAAGGTGTTCCTTCATAAAGATTAACTTTACTATTTTTATTTGTGGTGTTCCACAGGGACTTTAGCGTTTAAATTTGTGTTAGGTGTTCCAACACATTTCTGGTGAACCAGATAACATTCTATAGTGCTTAAATATTGGAACTTTAGTAAATTAAAACAGATAAACTACACTGGACTTGATTTATTTTAATATAGTGCAAATTGCCGCATAATAGTTTGGTGAGAGAAACCGGCCAGATGACTTTTTAGCTCATCTGACTTTCCTAGTACCTCTGAAGACATAAGCCAAGTGAGTAACTCTTCTTATATTCCCCACATCTACAAGAAAATATTTTACTGGACTTTAAAGTGAACTTGAAACTGCAAGCAAACATGTTTGGATTTACCAGAAGAAATCATAACCATGGAAACTGGATCTACTTATCTCCTATCAATCAGAACTACAGGATACTTCAGCAATCACAACAACCATATCACACCAGTGTGCACTATAGGTCACCATCACTTGTTCAGAAACAAAAGAAAATAAGGGACAATGCCAGAATGACAGCATTCCTAAATAGAAAGGATGCTGAAAACCTTCCTTTCTGTCAAATGGAGGATTCAGAACTACAAAAGCTGTGTTTCAATTCATTAGTAAGATTCCATTTGGAAAATATCTCAGCTAAAGCAGAAGATGTTAGATCAGTTGTGTTGACAATTCAGCAGGAAAATGTATCCAAAAACCAAATGATTAGTTCTCTTGAGGAAAACAACAAATATCTGACTCACAAATCTAAAATCCAGTCGGAAGTCATCACAAAATTACGCGATCAGATGAAAGAAATGGATCTAAGTAAAGACACTTTACTAAATGAACATTCTAAAATCACAGATCAATGCTCAATGCTGGAACAAACCATCAATACTTCAAAACGTGTTGTTGCAATGTTAAACATACAGAACAATTACCTTGAAAACATCGCAGAAAATCAGTGTGAGAAAATTAAAGGACTAGAGAAAATAGTTTGGGCTTGTGAAAGAGAAATAAAAACGCTTGCAGATGAAATCATAAAACTAAATAAAACAGATAAAAGTGAAGGACATTCCATCTTCCTGTATGCCTGCACACAATGCACTGGTAACATATGTCACACACAGAGTGAGTGTCCTTCCATTGGAATAACATGCAAGCTCTGTGACCAACAGGACCACTTCACTGTTGCATGTACCTCAAAAGAAGAATTTATTAGACCTTTCTTCATAGCTCCTTCAGGCCCTTACGGGTTGTGACCTTGAACTCATAGAATGTTGAAAAAAAAAAATAGTGACTGGAACTGATACACAATTATATTTCATATTTGATATTTTATTTGACTTTGGGGACCAAAGTTAAAGAAGCAGGGGGAAGTTATTATGAAGCAAATATTTGTCAATTTTTTTATACACTGCATTTTTCATATAAAATTTCAAATAATATTTATATTTATAGAATACTGACATGTTTAGTATCAAACTGATTGTCTTTTAAAGTTAGAGTTGATTTAATAATTAGTTTTTGTAAATTCTTATGTTTATTTTAGTCATTGGAAATTTTCATTTTCTTTTACTATAGGGAATTACTTAAGTGTCAGATTATGTTAAGCTGACTCTCAAAGTCTCAAAAAGATTGTTAAGCCAGGAAGCCAAGCTGTCAACTTGTAAAAATGCTTTTATTTGTTTTTCTTGTTCTTCTGTTTAATCATCAGGTACCAGCTAAATATTGTGTTATATTAACTAAATAATTACTTAAGCCATATGTGTAAAAATGTCACGTCATTTCCCATAACCAATGAGAATCCTTCATATATTTTAATGTTATGTTTCTTTTAATCTTAAATAGCATATTCTTGCACTTTTACTTTTAGATGACAAAGTAGAAGGTGTTCCTTCATAAAGATTAACTTTACTATTTTTATTTGTGGTGTTCCACAGGGACTTAGCGTTTAAATTTGTGTTAGGTGTTCCAACCATTTCTGGTGAACCCAGATAACATTTCTATAGTGTTTTAAATATTGGAACTTTATTTAAATTAAAACAGATAAACTACACTGGACTTGATTTATTTTAATATAGTGCAAAAAAATTGCCGCATAATACTGTCATGGAAGTAAATGAAGAGGGCTGGCCCAACAAGCTGAATTTCAAAATTAAATCAGTGAAAAGGAACTTTTAAATCATTGGAAAATTCGGGTAAAAGTAATGCACCATGTGTCATATTTATGGGCTATTTCGGGAACAATATTTTAAGTTTGAATCAAATCTATTTAGTAATACTGGAGATACAGCAAATTTTAGTGCATCGCAACTTGAACCGGAAATTCTGTTAGTAAAAAGAGGGCATAACTCAGAACAGACTGGTGCCAGCATTATCAAACTTGTGTTATATGATGTGAGTGATGATGTGGAACAACCATTTTAAGTTTGATTAAATCCATTTAGTATTACAGAGATACATGTATAAAAAGAATAAAAATTAATCTGAAATTCTAAGTAAAAAGGTGATATAACTCATAAATTATTTGCACCAGAGTTACTGACCTTGTGTCATATATGATGAGAATGCTTTGGAAAAACTAATTAATTTAAGTTTTAATCAAATTCATTAAGTAATGCCAAAGATACAGTGAAAGTGCACCACAATTAACCTGAAATCCTAAGTAAAAAGTGAACAAAATTAATGAAATATGGATGCAGAAGTTATGGCCCTTGTATAATATGATGTGGGTGATGATGTGGTACAACTATTTTAAGTTTGAATTAGATCTGTCTGGTAATAACAGAGATAGAGTGAAAGTTTTAAAAACTATAACCTGCAATTTTAAGTAACAAGAGCTCCGCCAAGCGGGGCAATATACGCCCGAAGGGTTACATCAGAGGATGGGAGCAAAATTTAAAGGGCTTGAAGTGTGAAGCCCAAAGGACAGGAACAACAAAGGGAAGTCCACAAAAAAAAAATCCTTACAAGGTAAAGGTATGTCAAAATACACCTAAAAATTGGATGTACCATCCATATTGTACGTACCACAGAAAAGTGGTCCCGTTTTTTCTCTACGGCCAATAATAAAGAAGTTTCAAAATAAGCTATTTATAGTAATGTAAAAGGGGAGTAATTCAAAAAAAAATTATTGTATGTGAACAAAAGAGGGATCTGCCAAATAAAAACAAGCACACTGCAATGCAGAGCAATAAAAACAAAGCAAAGTCATATATGACCTTTGACCCCTAAGTGTGACCTTGACCTTGAAGCAAGTCATCCGGAACATGCGCTTTGCACATCGTCTCAGTGTGGTGAACATTTGTGTCAAGTTTCTTTGAAATCCTTCAAGCAGTTCAAGAGTTACAGAGCGGACACGAAACAAACTGATATGACTTTTGACTCCTAAGTGTGACCTTGACCTTGAAGCAAGACATCCAAAACATGCGCTCTGCATGTCGTCTCGGTGTGGTGAACATTTGTGTCAAGTTTCCTTGAAATCCTTCAAGGGGTTCAAGTGTTACAGAGCGGACACGAAATTGGACAGACAAGCTAGCTTTCACATGATGACCCTCACACACTGAAAATGACAGGGAGCTGATCAGTACTTTCTCTTTAAACCAAGACTTGTAATCAATTGACTTGTACTAGTAACAGTCTAGTCATAACTTGTCTAGTCCTAAAAACAGACAAAAAGTTGATTTTTTTAATATGATGACTTGTTACTTCAAGAACTTGTATGTATATGCATATAGATTCTATAATTATCCTTGCAACTAAAAATCAGTGCTTACTATTTATAAGAATTTAACTTAAGGTAATATATTACCACAGTGATTAAAACAAGAGCTGTCTCCATAGGATGACACATGCCCCCGATGGCACTTTGAATTCAGGGTTTCCACTGGGCACAATTTTTTTTTCCGCCACTTAAATTTTTTAAAGAAAAAGGTGCGCGCGGCAGAGGATCAGTAATGTCGAAAAAATTAGAATTAATATAATACACTCAATTAGTTCATTTTTTTAAAAATTTATTTTCTACATTCGACAAATAACTCAACAAGCAGATGCATACACATTAACATTGATTTTCATGTAAAAAATAAGTAGTCAGTTCAAAATTATATACCATTTTTTTTCAATCTCTTTTTCATTTCATACTTTTACTATGCAATTTGCTCTTGAACCAGTCTATCCTAATATCACATTGAGTCAAAAATAGGTTTTAATCTTAATTCTCAACTATTTTCAAAACAAATCTATAAAACTATCCCTATAGTATATGGGTTGCCAATTTGAATTATTTTCCCCTTTAATGGTCATTTTTCACTACTAAGATGTTTCTAAAACATGAACTTTTTAGCTCTTTAATTTCTAATTTTTTATTTCAAAATTTATATAAGGTCATTTACCCCAAAACAGCGTGTTTTATTTTATTTTATGACTTTGAAAAAGCTTTTCAAAAAGTTTTAATTTCATTATATTTTATATCTAAATTTCTTTAATGTTTCATACATAAAATGTACATGTATAGCGAAAATACCACCTAAAGGTACAAGTAGCTCTTTATTTTGATACCCTTGAATGGGGCCGTGTATCAATGCTATACGCTGGGCACGTAAAAGACGAACTGCTTTAGTTCATTTGTATCTCAATTCTTCGACTGAAATTTTACGAACGCACTGAAATACGCGACTGAAATTTACGAGCGCGTAGATTTATTTAACAGTAATATTTTATGATTGCGCAAATTTATCTATAATATCTTCGTTTTTCAAAATTATCGATTACTTTCGCAAATTGGCTTGATTTTAAAAAAAAATAACTTGCGTTTTAGTATCAAAAAAAAATGGTGGGGCTTTAGACGAAGCGCTCAGCAAATATTTCTTTTTCATTTGCTTTCGTAACAGTAGGCGGGTCTGAATTTGGCGAATCAGATTGACTGATAATCGTTCTTGCGTGGAGGAACACTCGCGTGACTCCGTGAAGTTTTAAATTATGCCCAGAGGTGTAATTCGGTATCGACACGGGTGTATTGTCTTCGTGTATTGCTAAATATCGGATTATCCATGACACGCTGTGTATAATTATTGATCGGTGATAGTCGGCACGTTTCTATTGTACTATAAGGTTGTTCCAGTAGTAAAACAGATGTTTATTTTATGCAAATTTAAAATTGGTAACTGTGGAAATTTTTTTTCGCCAATTTAATTTTTTTTTCGCCAAAAAAGGAATTGGCGAATAGCAGCGGAAACCCTGATTGACCACAGTGATTAAAACAAGAGCTGTCTCCATAGGATGACACATGCCCCCGATGGCACTTTGAATGAATAGTTATGGCCGATGTTAGAGTTTAGGACCTTTGACCTACGGACCTGGGTCTTGCGCGCGACACGTCGTCTTACTGTGGTACACATTCATGCCCAGTAATTTTAAAATCCATGCATGAATGACAAAGATATGGACCGGACATGCCCATCAATGCACTATCATGAAATATGACCTTTAACGTCTAAGTGTGACCTTGACCTTTGAGCTACGGACCTGGGTCTTGCGCGCGACAAGTCGTCTTACTGTGGTACACATTCATGCCAAGTTATTTGAAAATCCATACATGGATGACAAAGATATGGACCGGACACGAATGCACTATCATGAAATATGACCTTTAACGTCTAAGTGTGACCTTGACCTTTGAGCTACGGACCTGGGTCTTGCGCGCGACACGTCGTCTTACTGTGGTACACATTCTTGCCAAGTTATTTGAAAATCCATCCATGGATGACAAAGATATGGACCGGACACAAATGCACTATCATGAAAAATGACCTTTAACATCTAAGTGTAACTTTGACCTTAGAGCTACGGACCTGGGATTTGCGTGCGACATGTCGTCTTACTGTGGTACACATTCATGCCAAGTTATTTGAAAATCCATCCATGGATGACAAAGATATGGACCGGACACGAAAATTGCAGACAGACCGACAGACTGACAGACCGTTCAAAAACTATATGACTCCCTTCGAGAGGCATAAAAAAGTAGATTATCTGCCAGATTTTTTAAAGCAAATTGTTTGAGCCACAAGTTACGTACATGCCTCAAATTAACTTTAGATACAGGAAATATCTGCAAAGGAAAGAAAGAGGCATACTGGTACTGATGATAAACCCGAACAGAAAATGAGGTTTTTTACCTGTAACATTTTTATTTCTGCAAACTGAAATCAATGGTCGGTATCAAAATAAACCTTAACCTTTGCTGAAAACTTTACATAATTCAAATTTATATTTATAAGCAAACTCCCACTAAGTGGAGGGCCTGAAAGGGGAAAGTAAAAAGGGGACTTTATGAAACGTTGACTGATGATAAATTCGAACCCTTTGTCATTTACAAAAAATTCTTGGTATTATTATATTGGAAACTTTCCCAAAAGTTTGCAAACAGTCATTCCTGATCAAGTAATAAAAAAAGTTAACAAATGTCAGGCCTTCATGTTTCGACAGTGAGCATGCGCAAAATAATACCCTCTTCCCCAGTAATTTTGGATAAATATTTTTTATACAAATTTATTTAAGTCATTTATTTATACAGAATATTTACCAATTTTGTTTTTGTTTACACCAGTTGGTGTTGTAAGTGGAAACTATTAGAGGGTTTGTGTTCAATTTTATAAATAACCCGATTGCAATCGAATATTTCCAAGGTGTTCGACTTTATCATCTGTCCGGGTTTATCATCAGTACCAGTACAGTAACCCAAATTTAATCTAGATGATTATACGGAAAATATTACTTATTTCGATATGTGTAGTAATTCCACAAGCTTTAACTGTGTAAAACAGGCAGATATGTACAGCAATTCTTAACAGAATCATTATTTCCTGGTCTTTCTTTTTTTCAGGGAGCAGACATTTTGATCAGTCATGTGATTGTCATGTGACTTTTAAATAAAACCGTACTGTACCGTACATCAAACAATATAATCAAAGCGCTGAAAGCACAGAAATGTTGAAACCCACATTTGATGTGCAATAAACCACTCCGCTGTAAGAATTCCACACTTTTTACATGCAGAGAAGTATCATATCTACAGAGGGAAAAGGTCAAATCATGTAAAAAAAAAATCAAGACTTTTATTTGTAAACATTGCATCAAGTGAAAAAACTTCTATAAGCTTTTAAAATTGTCTTTATAGTTTCTCGACGATAAAGAAAATTTTGCTGAAGAACAGGGTTTGTGCTACAGCACTGGTAATACATGTGGGCGATTTTGTAAAAAGTAAAGCAAAACCAACTTACCTGTCAAAAATGCCTGTTGCAAATGTACTTTCTTTTTAAAATTACCGCCATATTTTTTTTTGGTTTGAAATATTTCACTCACTTAATCCTTACAGGAAAACACTGTACATCCTACTTGTTTTAAGAATGTTCCAAGAAGTCAACATCGATATATTTTGCATGTTAAGCTGTCTCTAGGATGACATTACAAAGAGAGTATACACTCGATGCTGGAACAGTTAATTTAAATTTATGAAATTTCATTCGCTACCATAGTTTGCATTTTTATTGTTATTTGAAAGCATACTAGAATCAGAATAGAAACAGTGGAACGCCACTCAACACGACAAAAATGAAAATGTTGCAGGTTCGCTTTGATTGAGCCTGTGCATGGTCGGTAGTGGAAATGCAGTCGAAGCCCTCTAGCCCCGGATTAAACAGACCTGAACATTTACACATGTTACAAGTACCTAAAACAATTTAAGTGACACCTGCAGTTGTGTTCACACGGCGGTGGGCATGGAACCTTCAATGACACACTAGTCTGCAATTCCATGAAAAGCGGAGTTTGGTCCCCAGTTAAAATAATGGACTTGCCCTAAAAAACAATAGGCAAAACTTACCAAACTGGAATTTAAGAATTTATCGCATACACAAGGTTTTTCTTTGATTTGACCTAGTGACCTAGTTTTTGAACCCAGATGACCCATATTCAAACTTGACCTAGATTTTATTAAGGCTGTCATTCTGACAAGATGTCATGAAGATCAGTTGAAAAATACAGCCTCTATCACATACACGAGGTTTTTCTTTGTTTTAACCTAGTGACCTACTTTTTGACTACAGATGACCCATATTCAAATTCTACCTAGATTTTATCAGGGCAATCATTCTCACTTATTTTCAGGAAGGTCAATTGAAAAAAAAAGCATCTGTCGCATACAGGTTACAGAGCCTGCATATCACAGAAACTGTCAAATCATTTTTATCAATACATCGATACCATAACATTACAAATATTAGCTATGTATAGCTTTTGACCGACATAGTTATACATGTAAGATTTCACAATATACACCAAATATCAAAGTTTAAGAGCTGCAATTTTTGTTTGGACGATAACTTTGAAAGTACAAAACGAACTTCCATTGCAATGAGAGGAAATATAGAGCTTTCGAATGGTCTCCCTTTTTGTACTTAATTGATCAAAATTTGTCATAACAATAATTTGGAATAATTTAATAAATAACGGAACTATAAGAATTTTAACAGATGATATACAGCAATGAGAAGAAATGCAAGGGATATATTGATCTATAAGTGCAATGTCAGAATTTTTAGAACTTTGGCTAAATGATAGTTAGCAATTAGAGGAAGTACAGAAGAATTATAACTCTATCACTATTTTGAAGATCTTAATTATCTCCCTTTATAATTATTAATAAAGCAGCTTTTGCATGAAATGTTTACAAACGATAATAATGACGGAAACTTCAAAAAAAAAAAAAAAGAAACATATCAAACAGGGAATGCCACGTACCAAAAACGCAGCCTCGCCAAAACGAAACCTACAGCGCGCAGAAGTGAACACCACACGCACACACGCACACACACACACACACAGAGTTTCGGTTCTGCGGGTGATACCGCGTTGGCCGAGTAAAATTTTAGTCGTAAGTTATATAGTAAAAAATACTACTGATACAGATATACATTAAATCTAAATTTAAGGCTATCAAATATATGTTCGTCTGCGTATGTGGGGAGACAAGTCATAATTTTGTTGTAGGCTGTTTTAAGCGCGCTATAAATATCTGCTACCTACGCAATAGTAAAGATAGTGTTTCGAAAACAATGCATATAATTTTGTTATTTGTCCTGTTACCGGACGTGTAGTCTTAACACTCTCGGTATACCGGTATGTCGTGTGTTTCCGTATTTTAGTGCATGGGGTTATCTCCACTTGAACAAGAATTTGAGAATGTAAAAATGTATGTTGTCACAACGCATCATAACCCACAGCTAAATTTATATGTAAGCATCAAAACTCCTTGCATTTAAACGTTTAAGTAACCGCTTATGTTCTTTTCATCAGTTAGCATACACGGCTGATGCTACAAAGAAGACACAATGCAAGTAACCACTAGTAAATAAAATGAATGATGGATGTAGTTTGTCAGATTATAGCATGTCTGAAAGCAACACGGACATTTTAGAACAAGAGGGCCAAGATGGCCCTAGGTCGCTCACCTGAGAAACACACCATAATGCACCATAACAGTGTAAACATGTTTGACATAGTGATTTCATGGAAGAAAATATTCTGACCAATTATATTCAAACTTGACAAAGATTTTATCAAGGCAATTATTCTAACAAGATTTCATGAAGATCAGTTGAAAAATACAGCCTCTATCACATACACGATGTTTTTCTTTGATTTAACCTAGTGACCTACTTTTTGACTACAGATGACCCATATTCAAATAATATCTAGATTTTATCAAGGCAATCATTCTGACTAAACTTCATGAAGATCAATTGAAAAATACAGCCTCTATTGCATACACAAGGTTTTTCTTTGATTTGACCTAGTGACCTCCTTTTTGACCCATTATAACCTATAATTAAATTCAACCTAAATTTTCCCAAGGCAATCATTCTGACCAAATTTCATGAAGATCAGTTAAAAATTCAGCCTCTATCGCATACACAAGGTTTTTCTTTGATTTAACCTAGTGACCTAATTTTTGACCCCAGATGACCCATATTCAAACTTGACCTTGATTTTAGCAAGGCAATTATTCTAATTTAATTAGAATCAGTCGTTTTACGGCTGTAAAACAGGTCCGATTTTCGTACAGATGAATGCACATGTGTAACTTCTAGAAATAGTAGCTTGCAATACAGCTCATTTTTCGGCGACGCCGTCTAAATTCGTTTTCGTTACCTATGCCACGTAACTTCAGTTTGCAAATCAAACTACTTGATAACGCATTATAGATAATTTATCAAAATGGAAGATTTATGCAACACTCTGCCTGATTGGACGAGAGTGTCAATTTTGTTTCACTCTCTTGATTGTGCTACGCTGAGTAAAATGTAGACAAAGCGTTTATCCTAAACGACGCTGTTCACAGTTTTTAAAGCTAACTTTGGCTCAGTATATTTAGCAAGAATATTGATATATCTCAAAATGATAAGTAAGTTTAATAAATATGATAAAAACCTGTTCAAATACCAACATATATCAAATTAAAGAAAGAGCTGAATATGGTCTGCGTATCACATGAATAAGGGTGTGATAAGAGTCTTTTATGTAGAGAAGTGCTTTTTAAAAGATTTTCCTTGTTACAATTGTTGTCTGTATATGAAAAGGTTTCTTGCTTTTGTGACTTATTCAGATTACATATTAAAATGAGTACTGGTTTGCTTTGATATATTTGTTATAAAATATTTAACTGATTTATTATATATGAATATTCAAATTATAATAAATTTTGATAAGAACACAATAGACTGCTTGCAATATTTCAAAGATAATGTAACCAAAGATGAAAAGGAAAAATAAATGTTGTATCAAGAGTATCATATCAAATACAGCAAATTGTATATTTGTATATTGTATTTCCATTTCGAACTTAGAGTAAACGCCAACACTGAACTGTAAAAAAAGCCATACCTTAATGAGTTACGGTAAAAATCCTGGCAGCTGGTTTCCAGAATTTTACCGTAAAGTTTACAGGACAGAACGTTTTCTTTTTTACAGGCCTAACCGTGATTTTTACGGTAAAGGTTCTGGAAACCTGCTTCCAGGAATTATAGCGTAAAAACATAATACCGTTAAAGTTTAAACCTACACACTTTCAGTTTATATGAAACCAGTCGTGTATTTGAACAGCTATATCAGCTGCGTCATGCGAAAATGAAAATTTTGTAAGATAACATCTAAATTAACATTGAAATAAAAACATCTCTAAACAAGGAAACTTTTATAAAAGTAATATCCTACAGGCATACAGACACTAAATAGAAAGAAAATGGTAGCATAATTGCGGATACAAATAGTCCTCAGATACTTTTTTGCTCTGCAGAGTTGTTTTCCTTATTTTCTTTGCATTTTTTTTGTGCTAAAATCAAACAGATGACAGATCTATGATAGACATGTAGCTAGCATTTTCATAATGAAATAACAACATTGAAAAATGTTTCATCGAAACTTAGATCATACACCACCACTTCAAGTTTGGGTCTCATTATTTAGCTGATTTTACAGCTTGTGTGTTTGACTGAAAATATTTTTCTTGCATCAACCACACATTTTAAAAAAATTTATTCATTACTGACAACATTCTTCAAGAAAACGTAAGTTACAGACATTTAAAATGGGTTCTGATGTGTGCTGCGGCCATTTAAAATATGTCAAATTTATATAGATTAAAGAAGAACAGCTATTTAGTGTGTTGTAACCTACACTTTTTTAGTTTATTTTCCACATCAGGGCATATAATATGCATGTGATGAAAACAATGATACACATGTTGAACCAGTATTTACAAAGACAATGCTAAGTGTACAAAACAACAATGCAGCATACTGTATATCTAACAAGAAATATCTTTAAAAATGATGGTCGGCGAATTGTTATAAGGAAAGAAGTTTATGAATTTTTCATCTAACATTCATCATTCATCTAACATTTTTCAAATTGCAAAACTAAACACCGCACTTTAACAATTTAAATGGTTCTCTTTTAATTTTTCGCAAAGGTTTCGTAGGGTTGCAATTTTGTTTCGTTTATCCTTAGACGAATAATTACAGCAGTAGTTTAATGAAGATTCATGAAGCGGTTCATGAGAAAAGGTCATTAAACGCGTTTATATTTTTAGCTAAATTGGTCCCTATCCCTATTTGTAACAAAATAGCAGGAGACCTTACGATATTGTTACACATCGAGTTTGATAAAAATCCATTACATTTTAGTGGTTAATGCGAAGAAAGGCATATCTGCTTTTAGCTATAGTGGTCCCTAACAGGGCCCAAGTTCCTATATAAATAAATTTGGAAGAGGACCTTATAATGATGCTCCAGACCAAGTATGGCAAAGATCCACCAAGCTGTTCATGAGGCGCTGTCGCGATGATAAAGGCATTTCTAGTTTTAGCTCTAGCAGCCCCTAAAAGGGGTCAAATGTCCCAGCTGAACAAAGTTGGCTGCGGGCCTAATAAAGATGCTACAAATCAAGTTTGATTAGAATACATTAGAAAAAAATCAATTAAAGGATTTTTTATTTATTATTTTTATTTATTTCTAAAATAGGCCAACTGATCCCGCTTTAACAAATAGCATATTCGCTACTCATGAATCTTTGGACAATGACGTCACACCAATAAAAAAGTGAAGGTCAAGCAAAACATACAATTGTAATTATTTCAATATTTCTGTTTCATAAGCAAAGTTTGACCGTAGTCATATCACATAGATAAACTGTATGCAGCGTACCTTCATTTCAGTGTAATGAGATTCAGTCATTATATAGCATATATAATAATAATACAGTTTTCAACTGAGTTCAATATTTGCATATCATACTAATATCAAGTACGTCCCAAGTTTGAAATCTTATACCATATTTACAATGTTTCCCTCCAAAAATGTATTTTATCCTCAAGTCTATATTCATTCAGTGCACCTAAACGTTACATAATTTTATCTTTAAGTTTATATAACACATCTTTAAAGTACAGAAGCCCGTATATATTGCGCTAGATTTAGTAAGTTATAATTCATTTAAAGCCCTGCTCCGCTGCTATTCAAATTCGTTTGTGTGTATGCAACCCAATATTGCAATAGGAAACAGTTAACGGCCACGTGCCACACTTTAGCACGCATAACCACAGGTATTTCATATAGAATTTAATATAGAACAGACTCTATTTGACAGGCGCCACTGTTCATAGTCAGGATTTTCATGCTTTTTCAGTGACAATTCAAGGTTAAAAGGTAGGACGGGAGCAGGGCTTTAATACACGTACTGCCATCAAATATAAATTTTTTAAAAAGTCACATTATCCTGTTTGTTTTGGGTTGTATAACACCGTTTTTCCAACAGTGTTACAATTATGTAACGGCGGGCAGTTATTATTATTATACAGGATTTATATAGCGCCCTTTTCATGATAAACACGTTCAAAGGGCGCCAAATCTACTGGTACATACACAGAGCGATCTGACCAGTTGGACGGAGTGGGACAAAGACCCCAGAACATAGATAGAGAAATCCTTTTAAGATACATGCCTGTGCGGCTAACATAGCCTAGCTCCTTACGAATAGACAGTTTGGTTCTTTAACGCGCCTGGTGTATAGCACCGATACACGCGAAGCCATGTTTCCGGGGATGTACCAGCACTGGCGGATACACTCAAGAATATCTAAAATAATTTCAGTGCCCGGATCTCTGGATTGACAGTCAAGCGTATTACCATTAGACCACCGGACCACTGGTTAACCTAACCGGACAATGACCTAATCTTACCTGCGTTCCTGGATTCTGTACCAGTACAAACATTTCCCCCGCAAGTAGCTTCTAACTTCCCCACAAAAATTAGAGGTGGAGGACTAACGATTTCAGACATCATGCCTTTTATAAAATCGTCATGGAGAACATTACCTCGCACGGGGATCGAAACCACGACCCCGAAATCCTTTGATCTACGCTGTCCCTATGGAGCTAAATGGGCGGGAGTTCTATGAATAAACATAGCAAATATATAAAATAGATATAAAATAAATGATCAAAAAGGTGTTATATGAACTGTTTACATTTTTAAGTAACATTTCGTAGTAATTGAGAAACAAATATGTCGTAAATATATATCTTAATAAAGCAATGTTCTAATATAAAAGCGAAAACGGATAAAAAGTCTATAGATCTACTCACCGAGAACTCCTACACGCAAGGGTTAATTAGGAAATTGTACATGTACTTATATACAGCACAGAAAGTCCTTTTTAACCAGTAGCTGCAGTTTTGACTGAAAAACTACCAGCTACAATATCGGTATGTATATTCCGTAATGCTGAACATTTATATTTATAAAGACACAAAATATAACTACTACATGTTATCATAAAGTTTCCCTTCGGAAATATAAATACTACACTATCAAAGTTAAACTTAAATATTGCCTCAGTGCATAATCTACCGTCACGTCTTTCAACAACTACCTTTGTATCTTAGTTTAAGAATATTTTATTGCAAATGTTACACAAGATACATTCATACACATACAGACAGACATATAACAACACAAGCAATAGGATATTGACGGAAGTATTGAAATACTTATCGAGTCAACCTTTGTATCTTAAATCACTTACAAATAGTTGTCTGTAACAAATGTACTAGATTCTCAGTATTGAACCACATTTTTTACACAAATACGCATACAGCTATTTACTAAAATATACGCGATTGCAGCTCAGTCGGTAAAACATGAAAATGGTATTCCAAGCCCTGGGTTTAAGTCCGGTCTGACTGCACATTTTCTTAGGGTACTCATCTTTGGATTCGTAACGACATTGCAAGGGTAAAGGGTAAGACTTCGTTGACTGAATTTCTAAAGTACCCACTTATATTCGGGAACAAATTTCAAGCAAGGCAGGATAATTCTTCATAGTATATTAGAAATAGTGCAGTTGGCGGCTTGGTAGGCCAGTGCAGGCAGTAAAACAGTTTAATGTCATGCACTATGGTGTTTTTATAAAATTCTGACTTTGCCGGCAGTGGTTTAATGCGCGACATTTCTCATTTTAAACGGTTATTAGTTATTTTTTTGTGTTTGAAAAAAAAGCAAAAAGTATAAAACATTACATACGTCATGTAGGTTGTGCACACAAAACGTACCGAAAAGTGAAATGCACTTTTTACTAAGCTTGTACTTTTGATGCAACAAGTATATATTGAGATATTTTAACCAGAACTGATATTCGTAATCTTTCGATTAAAGAAAAAATGAATGTTTTAATTAATTCCGACCCAAAAACGTCAGCAGACTTTATCATAATAGAAGAAGAATGATTTATTCTTAACCCCAATATTATGAAATAGTTAAAAATATTAAAAATGTTGATACTTGACCTATAACAAGTGTCAGTCAAATGTGTGTCATGATTCCTATTTTCTTGTTTGTACTGTAAATCTCATACACTTACGATTAAATACAGCCTATATATAACCTTTTCCCAATTACCCTAAATCTCACATATGTAAGGTGAAATACAGCCTATATATGTTAATTCTACCGTAAAAAGTCTCATCGTACTTGAATTCAGTGTTGTTATATTTGCTGGTCCTCTGGAAGCATGCAGTACTTTCAATATCTTTGTAATATTCCCCGCAAGTAGCTTCCATGTGCAATACCCCTCATGCCCGGTGCTAGGGATCCGATGTGTGTTGTACTTCTCATTACCTCTAATGAATAGACTCAATAAAACCGAGTCTGCTGTTAAAGTGCTTGGTTGCATCTATCCTTCCAAAGAATCTTCTGACAGATTTTATTACTTATTCCCAACCAACACTTAGTGAAATACAGCTTGTAAGTTACTTATTCCCAGCATCTGTATATCTCATTATCAGGGCGAAAAACAGGTTATATGTTACATATTCACAATTACTGTAAATCTTATACACTGGATGTTACATACAACCTATATAACACGTACTCCGAGTTTATGTAAATCTCATACACCTATGGAGAAGTACAACCTATTTGTAACTTATTCCTAATTATTGTTAATCTCATACCCTTGATGTGAAATATAGCCTGCAAGTTATCTATTCCCATTTACTGTAAATCTCATACACATAAAGCGAAATACAGCCTGTACATGTATAAGGTGAAATACGGCTTGTATGTTACTTATTGCCAGTTACTGTTCATCTCATACACTTAAGGTAAAATGCAGCATTTAAGTTACTTATTCCAAACTACTGTTAATCTCATAAACAGGGAGTTATACAGACTTTTTGTTAGCTATTCACAATTACTGTACATCACATACCCCTTAGGTGAAATACACTCTGTACATATATAAAGGTGAAAAACAGCCCATATGTTACCTTTTCTCAGTCGTTGCAATTCTTATACACTTAATGTGAAACACAGCCGCATGTAAGTTACTTATTCTCAATATCTGTAAATCTCATAAACAATGTGGAATACAGCGTAAATGTAACTATTCAAAACTACTGTAAATCTTATATACGAGGGGTGTTTAAATATGAATGCAACTAGGTCAGTTTTCAGAAGTGCTTAAATCCTTTACTTTTTCAACTATTTTTGGCGAAGTTGCAGTTTTCGGACGGCGTGCATGAGGCGTATCCTTTACTGAATCTACACCGGTTTTATTTTTTTACACCACCGTGTGACAGATGAAAAAAAAGTTTATTGTTCCAATAAACACGACATATTTCATAAAATATGTCTTTCGCCTGTATACCAAGAATACAGCAGTTCTTGATATAGGACCGTATTTGGTCATTGAAAGGAAACCTTTTCCAAATCATTTTAGCTTTAGTGTACACGGGTAGATAACGTTAGTCGAGCTAAGGAGAATGGAAACAGCCTTTTTATCACTTATTTCCAACTTCTATAAAGCTCAGTCATTTAAGGTGAAATACAGCCTGTATGATATCTATTCCCATTCACTGTAAATCGCATACACATAACTCGTAAGGTGAAATACAGCCTTTATGTTACTTATATCCAATTACGGTAAATTGACAAAAAGCTTTCCCAGCGTACCAGTTACAAGTTTTGCAATAAAAACCGGTCAGGTAAAAAAATTCCAATGTCTCAAATTTTAGTGTTGATGCACTTGTTGCTTTTAAAATAGACAACTCACGTAAGTTTTTCTTAAAATTTCGAGGTGCTATCACCTCGATACAATGAAATAAGTAAGAACTTGGACAAACAACGTTAAAAGGGACTTGGTCCGTTTTTTAGGATGCAAAATTATATATTATATAAGATGACATTTAATTTGGTAAAAAATGAAATCTGGCCAGATGATGGTGGAAATGGGCTACTTTGATCATAATTTGATAGAAAATGACATTTTTTTTTTTGCAATTTTGTTGAAAATGAGGATAAAACCAAAAAATATTACATTTTACTGTTTTGAGTGTATTTTTTTCAAAAACTGCCTATTTATAGCCTAATGATTGCTAATTTCTGGCCATCAGAGGTAAAAGTGAACATATTTAACAGTGTAAATGTGTACTTTGTATGCAGATCAGAGTAGAAAATGTCAAAACAGGGCAAAACAAGGCTGCATTTAGGGTAACTGCTTCAAAATTATGTCGCGACAGCTATTTTTGACAAAATCTGACGCTTTGTCCTATGGTACTGAAAATGCCATAAAACCTTAGAAACTGTTGATATCAAGCTAAAACCTTGTATTTTTCATGCATTTAGATTTCTTGTACATTTCAAATGAAACTGGCACAGTGTCAGAGAAAAAAGTTTTTCTTATAGGCATACAGACACTAAATAGAAAAATGGCGCGAAAAAAATGGTAATCGCATAATGGCGGATACAAATAGTTCTCAGCTTTTTTGCTCTGTAGAGCTATTTTCCTTATTTTCTTTACAATTTTTTTGCTAAAATCACATGACAGATCTATGCTTGACATGTAGGTAGCATTTTCATAATGAAATAACAACAAGACAAGAAAATTTCATGGAAACTTAGATCAAACACCACCAGTGTAATTTGGGGTCTCATTTTTTAGCTGATTTTGCAGTTTGTGTGTTTGACTGAAATTATTTTTCTTGCATCAAACATGACCCCCACTTTTCTTTTGATTTTTATTTAGCATTGACAATACTCTTCAGGAAAATGTAGGTTACAGACATTTAAAATGGGCCCTGATGTGTGCTGCGGCCATTGGAAATAGGTCAGTTTTATATAGAATAAAGAACAACAACTATTTAGTGTGTTATAACCTATATATACTTGACCTGTGGGTTAGATTGATTAAAATATACGTAAATGTTCTGATTTTTTTTTACGTAGACATTTACATTGGTGAATAAAAGCCTAACCACTAATATTTGTATTGTTGAAAGCACTCCAATACCGGCAAATGTGTTCATTCAACACAAAACAATCGCAAAAAAATGTATATATATTAATAATAAATACATTTTTAAGGAGGTAGGTTACCTTGTTACAAGGGTAAATTCAAATTAGTTGAACCGCAGCATCTTTTTGTATTTCGTGTAATATGAAGTTTTAACTGTTAAAATCTCAGTTTCGTTTGTCTCTGTCCCTTCAAGTTCAATTTTTATCCAGGTTTGAAGAACATGACCCTCCAAAGGTATTTCATATTGAAAGAAGAAGGAAAATACGGATATTTAACACTTTTCAGTGTATTTCAGTTTCATTGATATTCATAGAAGTCCGCATAATCTATAATTTTACTAGTATGCACGTTAGCTTTCTAATATAAGCTTAAAATGTATATGTCGCGGGGCTCGTGTTTCCATGGTAACGCATTTTCTCTCATTTTTAAACAACTATGTATAAAAATAGGGGTTTTCGAGGGCTTCAGTGCCATTCTGTTAATGACCAACATGGAATATTTGGGTAATATTATTAGCAACATACCAAGCACTATACATGGTACCCTATTTTTCTTAATGTTTAAAGTAACCATGGCAACAGAGATGTTTAAAATGGCTTATATCTTGCTTTTTGTCGTAATTTCTTATAAAATAATATTGAATAAGATTATCTTTCTAGTTGATGTAGCTTTAAAACATATTATTTCTAACGTAAGTTATATTTTCGTGTTATCTGCATTTATTCAAACAAATTTTTAAGCTTAGATTACTTACAGCAGTACCCCTCGTGTGGCATTTTTCATGGAAAATCGTTCAGCATGCTACTATTATTCTCATGGATATTGTTGAAATGAAAATAAAAAGCCGAAGCTGTGTTTCTTAAATAGACTAGTGTCAACGCTTTTGAATTTTACATTTAGATACATAGGTCACGGGCTTCGTTTCCATGGTAACATCAATTCAATTCAAGAAACCATAATTTTCTACTAAAATTTGAACAATTTTAGATCTTAGTTTTAGTATATAAGTAACAAATTATCAACGGAACCTGAAAAATAGATATTACAAATCAAACTGCTAGATTTTGTATTTGAAAATGGCCGTAACAAGTAACCTCTCACCCAGCTATATTCCAAATAACATTGGTTACCATCATCCATTTTCTTACATTCCGCATAACATTTCAATATAACTACATAAAAGAAGCAAAATATTGATTATTATTCAGAGCAAAAGACTCATAAAGAATATTTCAGCAAATAATAGTTATTTGAAAATAGTTTGAATAAAGAAAATGCACAGAATTACGTACTTTCAAGATAAAAGCTATTTATTTTGCGCGGTAACTGACACGTAACGTCATGACGTCAATGACGTCATTTTAAGGCAACATTGTTTTGAAGCGTTCTGCGGCAATTTATTCATTATTTTTGCATTATTAAACTATAAAGCGTCAGATCGAAGACAGGTCTATGATTTGTTTTCAGAAGAATGAATATACAAACACATTTAGTTTGTCGTAAACGTCGTCGTAAATCGTCACGTTAGCTTCCGGTTGGACATGCGCACATACAAATATAAAGGTAACCTACCTCCTTAATGTAGATAAAAATGAAAACTTTTCACGGAACTCATATGTCTGAGAACTCATGAATGGGAAGAATGAACAATGTACAAATATGCATTGATTTAATAGATGGTGGTGGTCAGAGAAATGGAATGAACAAGTCCGGAAATATGAAAACTAACAGGCATAACAGCAACATTCCCCATGAGGCAAACTTGCCGGATACCAGAGCTTAAAGCCTTACATTGAACGCCCAGATTCGTCACTAAGTTTATACTATTGGGAAAGTACGAAAACAATTTTGGAACACAAAACATCAGCCCGTAGCTACACTGAGGCACAGGGAGGCCGGTGCCTCCCTGTTTTTCTGCCAAGATTATGAGAAAAAAGGATATGTTTTGGGTCACCATCTTAAAAGGCATAACCGAACTGAGGCACTATTATTTCGTTTTAATTTGTTAAACTATTTTCCGCCATTTTCTTAATATCACGAATAATTACACTATACATGACCGTAGCGAGAGACTAAATTTTACCGAGGCAAACGAGTATGTGCGTTTGTTCGTGGTTGTTAGGTAAATTTGAATGGTAAAGGCAAAGCCCCGACAGGCATTAATTTGGAAGGTTTGTGTCCCGCCCTCCTTCATAGGAGGGTTTGTGGGGGCTCCCCCCAAAATAGGATATATAATATGAAAAACACACTTTGTTGCGCTGTTTTTATATTAAAGAGAAAAATTACCCTTTCGATCCGCGATCTACCCCGGGTACTCATACTGATTTATGGTTCGTTTGTAATGTCTCTCTTGCGATGGAGGTCTCGGATGTAACACAGGACTTACTTTTTGGGAGGTGTATGTCTATAATATTCATCTTGATGGAGCTGCTGATTTGTCTCATACGAGTAAAATTAAATGTAAAAATGTTCAAACAATTTTCCCTAAAATCAAAGTTCCGTCTAATGTTGCTGTCATGCTGAAAAGGACATTAGTTTACTGCAAAAAAAAAATTTCTTTCATACAATGACAAGGCTGTTGCTACAAAGACTGGATATCAGTATAACTCGCCACAGAGGTAAGAGCAAAATGCGTTTTAACAAATAGTTTGCGGCGTGAAATTAAAATAAAACTTCATTAGGTTGAAAAGAACATTCAAATCCATATTAATTAATGAATACAGCATAAATGGAGTTTCACCAACTGCTCACTATACCACATGTGCTACCTATCGTCTGCTTCAACAAAAATTTCGCGCTTAATATTCTTCAAAATAAATGAAAATTAACTGCGCCGTTCTCCATCAATGATATTTTGATAAAAATGAAATACTTATAAACTATAATGATAAATTCATTCAAAGATCTTCCATAGGGAAGTAGATATAAACTGACGGAGTAGCAATAGGTTCGCGACTAGGAAAGAATTTTGCATGCAGCTACATGCGGAAGTGACAACTGATGAATTTTGATGTGCAGCCATGGTTCTACAAAAGATTTATTGATGATGGATTTGGACTAATGACAGGTGACATTGAAAAGCTGAAGCAATTTAGTGAATTTGCAAATAATATTCACCAGAACATAAAAGTTGAACTGAGATGGAGTCATCAAAAATTGGAATTTTTAGACACGCTGGTTAGGTTAGAGAATGGTAGTATCTATACTGAATTTGTACAGAAAACCATCAGACAAACAGCTCTATATACAGAAAGCTTCATGTCATCCGGCACATACCAAGAAGGCATTGGCCTATGGCCTAGGTATAAGAATTAAAAGAATTTGTGAAAAAGAACGTGACTATATCAAACACAGAGGAGAACTGAAACAACAGGATATAGTAGTAGAGAACTTGAACAACAGCATGTTCTGATAAAGGCCAGGTGGCCGAAAATTCAATAAAAGAGTGATTTGTAATGAAGTATTATAATGATAAATCATTAAGTTTCAAACGATTTTGCTTTTGGCACCAACAAATTCATTTATTTTGAATCTTATCCATACTTTGAAATAAATCAGTTTGAAAAAAAAAAAAGATTTATATTGTAGGAAATTAGACATAAAGTAGCTAGAAAACGTAGGTATGTAAACTTTTCTAGTGCCCCTACCTCCCGATCCCGAGGTTCCGTAAATCATTGCTCCGGCTATAAGTGCCCAAGTACGCCGAAATGACGATGGGAGGGATGCGAATATTAATTCGGGATCCGAATGTTACACGAATGAAAAATGCAGTCCTTATGAATGTTTAGAAATAGCTATTTGATTGGTTTAAAGGCACTCGCTACAGTTTTTCCGGACGGGTCGATATTTACCCCAATACCGTGCCAATTTGTAATCGATGTAGCTCACTGCTGATTTGGTGCGGTCTTCTGCGCATGCCCGGAAGTGATTATCTAATGTCGCGTACGGCAAAAATTCGCATGCATTTAATGTACAAAATGTATAATATACTGTCTAAAGGTTAGGGTAAGTATCACCATGCTTACAAAATATACATTTAAAGTACTTTTAGTTCAAATTGCTTCAATCCGACATATACTGGAGTCTGTTATTTATACCAGCGCTCGAACTCTGCATTGAGTCGCGGCTGTTTCTAATCCCGTACCGTACCCGTACCGTACATTCGTAAACTATAGGTTTTGTTAAAAAAAGGGCGGAAACTTTCATCGTTCTATGCCATCAAAATGCTTCAGAAACACCTTAAAATCCGCTTATTAAGAAATCTGCCGTTTGATCATATTATATATATATTTCTAAGTCATTTGCTCAAACACTGAAAGAGTATTCCGTACCAACCTGCGTTGTATAAATGCCCGCCACACCCCACCTCGTTGTAATTTGATTTAAGCGAAATCTAATATGGTGAGGCTATCAATTTTCTTTTTGTTTTAGATTAGGTAGACATAACCAAAGGTATGCGCATAGTTTGATTAAATTCTACTATGTGAAACTTGATAAAATAGCAGAAGTACCAACTTAAAACTGACAAAAATATGCAAAAATAGCCCTTGGGTCTGCTGAACAAGTATTCCTTTCTTTACAAAATCATGTTCTTTTGATTTCTCTGAGCATGTTTCAAATAGATATATTGTTTTCCGTTATAAAAATGCTTAGATAATCAAATTTATGCTGATTATTTTACTTTACTGAAATATATTTTAGGATTACAGAAATTTTGAAAAATGTTTAAAATAGCACCATATCTAGGGGCAAATTAAATTGAAACAAAGCTGGTGACCTAGTATTTTTATTTCATTTTTCAATACATCATAACATGGTCTTTTAAAACAAAACATTTCATCAAAATCTATTATTGAGAAAAAAATTACGAAACTGTAGCGAGCATCTTTAACAGGCCTATTTTATCACATATAAAGGACATTTATGTTGAACTGTGATAGACGTATACAGTACATTTTGCCTTAGCGGTCACTGACAGGTATTAATCATTAAGCGGCCAATCAAGAAACTTCGCAAACTGACTATTCTATTATGCCGAATAAAAAATACTTAGACATTGTTTTGATATACTTATGGGCAACACTTCGGCTGATACTACAATACTGGAGCTTATTTGAAACTGAATAAGGAAGATCAAAGTTTAAACTAGTATCTACAATGTTTGATATAATTTGTTTTAGACAGACACTATGGATATATTTAAAGTTGTAAGACTTAAAGTGTACTACACGAATATAATTTTTCTAGTATGATAAATATATAAATTTTTATTCGTATATAATACTCACGAGTACAATTTTGAAGCAATGGTAAGGGTAAACGTGTAACAAGAAGTTATCAATAGGTTCAACACATCTGACCGAAAGAGTTTTGCTACTGATCATTTAAGTTCTAAATTTGACTGGAAACTTATTCTGTCACTGGAATAAAAGTAGCTAAATACGTCTCTCATTGGTATAAGACACTGTTTTGTCCTGCTATTTTTGAATTACCTTACATTTACAGTATTATGGTTTCTTTCTGTTTATATTATTCGAAGGCAGTTATTATGCGCTTTTTTCTCTCATTTTGTTTTACAAATGCAATGACACTGCAACTTATGCCCATATTACAAAGTAATGAGATCCAAGCAACTAAAAGGCATAAAAACTTAGCTTGTGGGTATGCATTTCGCTATTTACATTCGAATGCAGTTTCACCATTTTTTCACTGTATTTTAGATACTTTTCTTTGCATTTATGGGCGTTTAGAATATGACGCAAATGTATCTGATAACATATACTGTTATTTTGACACAGACAGTAGACATTTTTTGACCGGTAACTTGATTCAGTATTATATCTTATAAATCTTTTGAAGATTACTAAAATTTCTTTACTTGCGTGTCTGAATCATGAAACGATCATGAAAGGATATCAAATCATGTTAACCTGATATCCATTTCTTGTAATAGTGGTAAAACTTTTGTTGGTATTAACCAGTATGGTATTTATCTGCATTTAAGCAAGATGAACATTTACAGTGAAATAAAGGTCTACAGTAGAAATTATTAAATGAATTACAGTTGTGAAATATTTACTAAGCTGTAGGACTAGGAGTACCAAAATCTGCATTAAGCAAATATAAAATATTTATTTTGACCGTATCCCAGAGTTTCAGATATGCATATGCAACAGAAATGTTTTATCACTCACTGCACTTGCTAATAAATTTCATTAAAAAGTGGAACGTCTTAACTGAACGACTGAAACGTCGAGGTCAGTTTATTCTTCAAACATGTCCTCGTAAGTAGGAGACCGAAAAAGATGCAATCTAAATAATTTGCGCAAATGATTTGTAGTTTTTATGAAGGGGAGGAGGTGGAGGTATGGTCCAAAAAAAAATCAACCTTGCTACGGTCCTGTATTTTCTACTGAAAATACAAGATCTGTTTTATTGCTTCTTTCGATATTTGATAGAATTAAGCCCAGCTCTAGCTGAAAAAAAATCGAGATTGAGCTTTAATGTAATTTTAGGTCGTAAGTTATATCAGTTTTTAACTAACGATTGGCAACTTTTACAACATCTTGGTTTTAACACTGTAATTACATGTACATGTGAGAGGTAGACATAGTATAGTATCGTACAATCTTGAACAATATATTGTATGTAATGTAGCAATGGTAAGTGTATAAGCGTGTTATTAGACTCCACACCGCTGACCGAAAGAGATTTAAATTTTAAATCGGAAAATTGTTTCGCTACTCTTCCATTAAATCTTTTTATTTACAGTATGAGGCTGCTGTATGTTCTATTATTCGAACGGAGTTATCAGGTGCTTTTTTTCCTATTATATTTCACAAATTCAATGACACTTCAACTTATGCCCATATTACCAAGTAATGAGATCCAAACAACTAGAAAGGCATAAAAACTTACTTTGCGGCATTCACTACGCTTCATACATTTTAAGATCATTTTTTCCACAGTATTGTATATATATTGTTTCATTTAGCGTGTTTAGATTACGATGCAAGTGTAACTTAATGAGTAACTTTTTTGACTGCAAAACTTGATTTAGTATTATATTTGGTAAATCGTTTGAAGATAATTAAAATTTCTTTTCTTTACTTGCGTGTCTGAATCATGAAATGATATCTTAATATGTCAACCTGACATAGCCTTCAGTGCTACACTTAGAGATTTAATTTTAAGTACAGTCAAAAGACCACAACACTCAATGACTCAGATAACAATCCTACCTTGCATTCATCCATCTGTATGTCACAGCTTAGTGAAAAGTAATTTCAATGTAATGTTAATGTTCATGGTAAATATTGAATAGCGTTTCTTATTTTTATATATGATTTGTTTCGAATAACATCATATCTAAATTAAAGATTAAATAGTGGCTCTGAATTTTTTTTATTAGACTTACACCATTTTCTGATATCATACAATATGCATGTATCTCACAATTTTCCGTCATTGAGAGAAGTTATTCCCGCAATAATTATCAATAGCTTGATAGGTAGGACTATCTGCAGGAGCGGCTACATGGAAATTAAAAAACATTAAAACAACATGCTCAAAATGATCAATTCAAGATTTTTTGGTCTTGCATATTATATATAAGCAACAAACAAGAATTTTTCAATTGCTTTTCATAATTTAAAATTTGGGTACTATCTTTATAATATGAAACCACTTTCATTAAGATATCTGAAATGCGCGCAGTTTAGTTTAGTTTAGTTTATTTACAAATAAGCATGAGTCCCACTTTATGTGGGCAGCATCAGCATATACATTTCTATAATACATACATTCAGTAATA
Source organism: Mercenaria mercenaria (assembly GCF_021730395.1). Lineage (NCBI taxonomy): Eukaryota > Metazoa > Mollusca > Bivalvia > Venerida > Veneridae > Mercenaria > Mercenaria mercenaria. Next base: position 46,852,729 of record NC_069363.1, on the reverse strand, counting down.
TATCATATATCACCAACTGAAGTATGACACTGAAATATCTCACAAATACCACATAGTTATTACATCGTATCGTGTTTTACGCTGTTGTCATATAATATACCTATTCGAAAATGAAAATTGAAGACATATTTGTCACACCCCATATAGCTCCCTTCGGATATAATTCCCGGGGTGCTGTATTCGACACACGTTTTCGTATATAGCTCCTTGGGACAGAGGAGCTGTATACGACAAACCCGAATATGACTCCTTATACATGGAAAAATTAAAATACTATAACAGTACTGTTCGAGTAATAAAAAACATGAATATTTGGCAGAGTGTCATTTTTATGACCGAGACAAGTGCCACGGTTGCCGCAATAGTCGCAACGGCCATGCTATATAGCATAGTTTTCGCACAACCTATGCGCCCGTTAGTTTATATTCCAGCTTACACTGTCGCTGTCAGTTAGTTCATGTTCTTGCGAAAGAAGTTTTATGTTATGCATACCTAAATAAAACGTGGCGTTTATCTGACTGAATGTTGATATATTTTCTAAATTGATTCATTTTGACATTACAACAGAATGAAATAGAAAAAGTGGAAACTCCACAGGTCGCTCAACACAACAAAAACGAAAATGTTGCAGGCTCGGTTTGATTGAGCCTGTTCATGGACGGTAGTAAAATGCATAGTCTTCCAATCATGCGGTTTTGTTCTTAACACGCCTTTGAACATATCATTTCTAAACAGTTAAGATTATAGATCTACGCACAGCATTTCAAAACATCGTTGTAAGATTTCTCTCAAAAATATATGGTCACTTAAAAGTTAAGGATAACATGGTGTAAAAGGCCTCAAGTTCACCAAAAGCGTACATACAACTTGATAATTTAAGCTTTAAAAATGTCAAACGATAGAAATAAGGTTAATATTGACAAGTTATATAGAAACAGAAGTTCTCAAAAAACTTCCTTTAGATTACATCCCCTGATACTTTTGGTTTTTTATGAGTTATCTCCCCTTAAAACTAGAAAGAAAAATGTTTCTCCTTTTTCCTACGGAGAATTTTAGATTTCTTTTTGATATTTGTATCAGAATCATATAATGCAGCTTTCTATCGCAAAATTTTCTCGAAACTCAAGTTCAGATTCTCATAATCAAAGAATTGATATATTTTCCATAGGCATCAATGGTAACTTCAATACCGATTATCTCCCTCCAAAAATAATAAAATTTGAAAAATCTCTCGGTGAAAACTTTTTAAATTTTTGAATGTCTTTAAAGTGACTAAATTTCATTTAAATATTACCATCCAGTTACAAGATATGAAATATGGCTATATTACACCATGTTATCCTTAAGAACTTATATCAGATACACTTATTAATGGTTCGTAAGTATGGAATCTTCCCGTTTATACTTTTTTTTATATAAATGTGTGACATTTTAGATTTCGATTAACTTATAAGTATAACTTTATGACAACATTTGATCTTTTAGATCTGACTTGTGATACGCACTATTTATCCAAGTGCTGAATTTCAAAGATGTAATATTATTTTAAGAAGATTGACAAAATATATTATGTACTAAGTACATTAATTTTGTATTACATTTCTGTATTGTATTTGTATATGCAAAAACTGTGTTGCTTCTTTCAAATTTTCGTTTCACGTCAGCCATGCTAAAAAGTTTATACATGAACATACTAGTATATACATTTACTCAACTGAAGATGTAAGAACCAAGCAAACATGACCATATGCCTTTAAATTAGCGCTTTAGAGTGACAATAATCGCAAATACGTTGGCTCAAAACTCTTATTTTTCTGTAGATCTGTATTAACTATATTAACTGAAATGTACGCGAATCTTTTTAACGTCATTTATTTTTTTCCGAAATCGGTATCTTAAAAGTAACAAAAACATGTTTGAAATGCAGAAAAACGCACGAAATGGCACCCTCGAAAAAAAATCAAGGGGAGCATGCCCCCGGCCCCCACCCCCCACCAAATGCCTCCCTATTTTTTTACCTCTGGCTACGGGCCTGCCATGGTGCATCGGGTATAGACAATTCCTAAAAATACATTGTATGTAACTGAAAATCAATGTAAATATTCGATTCGTTCAAGCAGAGTGCCTGACAACATGTGGAAGTATACGCTTAAAGCATAACGAATATGATCAAACTTTATATACAATGACAAAACTAAAATAATGATAGAAGGAATAGATCATCCAAAATTACAAAACGACACAATCTACACATTTATCTTCGAGAATCTATCAAACGTAAGGTAAATGTTCAATTGAACCTCATACAAACACCGATTTCTGTGACACCAGCGTTTCTTCATTCACACAATAAAACAAATTTCTTTAAATATTTACTTACTCCGTGAGCCGTTCAGTTATGTAGTAACTATAGTTTTATTCCATGTTGAAAGTCAGTTGTAATATAAATGAAGCTCAAGGTAATGGACCCGTAAAGGCAATCAGCAATTAACGTGATTTCCCCGTATGTTATTTCGGCATTTTTCGGTTTTACGGGAAATTGTTTCGCTTTGAGCTACTAGTACGATCGGAGAATGCCAAATGAGTTAAAAGTAATTTCTAACTTTAGAACTTTGATAATCAAAGATTACATAACGTCACTACGAATTAAATAACATTCAATCTTCTTGATTAATTTGCATATAAATAATCAACAAGTAGTTCACATCCTTGAACAGCAGGGGGACCTATAAATTGATTGTGTGCAACTGTCTCAGGCACTGATTTTTGCCAACATGTATCCATAATTTTCTCTATAATTTTATTACTTCAGCATAGGCGTTTTCAATTATTTCCACAAAGTTTGATGGAAATAGACCATGTGTACCATTTGCTGTTGTTCCTATCCACCAACCTTCGTGTGCTGGATCCACATTTGTTATAATGTCGTCCGGATAAATGGATATCTCGTCGTCGTCTTCTAGATAACATAAAAATAAAATTTTGATAAGAAACTAGAAACTAGGAATTAATTGAGGTAGTAAAAAATTTATATTAAAAAACAGTAATTGTTCTGAGAGTGCATTCAAAGTTCTACCGAATAATTCGGCAAATTGACATGACCTGGAATTCTTATAAACAACAGACCAACACTTTAAAATGCACTCTTTGTGATATTAGTATGCTACCATCGAGGAAAGGGCATGTTCCCAGTCTTATAAGTCTTATAGACCTAAATTTAAAAATCCGAACATTAAAGGCATGGAGATTCAACTGACTGAATTCGCTGCACAGTTTACAACTGCCTTCAGCATCTAAGCACTTATCAACACGTTGTGTGGTACCTTCAGAGAAGAGTGCAAAGTAAGAAGTATGAAAGCACAGACCTTGCGTTAATAAAGAAGGATGGCATAGACTACGTGAACGCAATCTGACTTAAATACTTGATCTTCTATACGAAGATCTGAGAACGACCCATTCACATTCGTCTTCTGTCTATTCTTGGCTAAGTTTTGTGTTTGGGTCAGTTTTACTCCTAAACTATCAAAGCTATTGCTTTAAAACTTGCAACACTTATTAACCATCAAAAGCTGACTCTGTAAATCATGAAATATAACTCCATCCTGCTTTTTTCAAGAATTATGACCCCTTTTGGACTTAAAAAATATCAGATTTCTAGGCTAAGTGTTGTGTTTAGGTCAGTTTTTCTCCTAAACTATCAAAGCTATTGCTTTAAAACTTGCAACACTTATAAACCATCAAAAGATGACTCTGTAAATCAAGAAACATAACTCCATCCTACTTTCTTCAAGAATTATGACCCCTTTTGGAGTTAGTAAATATCATATTTCTTGCTTAATTTTTGCGTTTATGTCAACTTTGCACATTAACGGTCAAAGCTATTGCTTTAAAACTTGAAGCAGTTATTCGCCATTTAAAGCTGACTATGCACAGCAACTACAGTAACTCTACATATTTTTGCAAGAATAATGACACCTTTTGGACTTAAAATATCATGGGTATGACAATATTTCTATTATACAGGGACAAAAAAGATCAGATGAGCATCTGCACCCGCAAGGCGGTTCTCTTGTTTTATTTCAGCGTGCTTTCATGGTAACGTATGTTCCGATACTTATATTTACTTTTGAAAAAAAAATGTACTGCATAACACAGGTATAATCCAATTTCTTTTTACATTTGTGAGCCATTTGTGAGTAATAAAATGCCCCCTCCCACAATTTACCACACCTTGAGCATTGACTGTCTAACACTGAGTACTAGTATATCATGCTTTGTTTAGCGTACCATTTATTTCACCAAAATCTACGTTACATTATAACACTTAAGATTGACAAACTTTTCAAAGTTACACAATGAGCATTAAGTCTCAATGCTTTGTTAACAAGCATCTCCAGATGACTTTTGAATAATTTTTTATGTAAATTACTTTAATGTGCATTCATTCGCCGGATGCATCTTATTGGTACATACATTACTTAATTAGATTATGTCTTTTGTTAATTAAAACTCTATTGATCGAGAGTGAGTCACGCAGTGGTTAGCAGAATGGGCTATAACTCCTTCGGTCCGGGTTAGATTCAAGGTCGCTGCTGATATCCCGACTATTGTTCAGTACTGGTACTGTTTCCAACACTATCGGCCTAGACTGGATGCTGGGAAGGTAAATATCACATCTGCCGTGGGCACCGCCGGAAATAAGTTGTTCCATCCATCACAGTTGGGGTGGAAAATTTCGTCCGCTACCAACTTTAATGATGTTTTAGATGAGTTTTCATATAGGAACGCAGTTAAACAGTTCCAAAAGTTTGTATGAACCCATTGCCCTATGCTGCTATTCTGCTTACTTCACACAAACGAATTATTTAACTATACTGAATATTGTTCTGTAATCATTACATGAGTTTACAAGTACATGTAAATGTTTAGCGATTCCCACATACAGCCGATATCGTCCTTACATAATATATATATTGGCTTGCAATTTTTGTTGGTATATTCTACCGACGCCACTTAAATAGTCACCATTATAAACAATATGACATGTGCAAAGGTCAAGGTCACATGCACCCAAATTAAGTTTCCTTTTTGTTTTTGTTTTTTTAGATGAAATTAGGCTACTTCCCTTTTATATCATATAGTATAATAAATGTATTTTTCATCAGTTTTAGAACTAATACAAAAATGAAATTACGATTGATTCTGATAGTTACTTTTAAATTACCCCCTTTTTAATACATATAAAAAGATTTTCCAAGAAATGGTTTAAGGGGTTGTTTCTTAAGAGAACAATTAAAGGAATGGTACACCAATAAACCACATTTCATATCATATTAAATTATGCTTGTCCTGAACATAAGTGAAAAATAATTCAAGGTATCAAGCTGACATCTGGTTTCACATAATGAGAGGAGATACAATGTGCAGGAAACTGTCTATACCAGTTTATGCCCTTTTTGTTATATTAAGCCAACAAAGCTCTTAACAGTGAACGTTTTTGTACGTTAAACGCAATAGAGGGCTAGACAACAAATTGTGCATTGTAACCGTTTCTATTCTGCGGGGTAAAGGTATTCAAGTTTATATAGCTTACATAACTAAACAAACCTATATCCTGAATCTTTCTAAAAAAAGTATGCGTTTATTTGTGTTAAAGCCTTACTTCGGATACATGACGATTTTAATCATAGAATGAAATAATATACCTTACCCTTCTGAAAAGAGAAAAGAATAATTCATTGGCATTTTTTTCTGTTCTTTCAAATATTATCGTGATTGAATTGTTTATCAATAAAAAATAAGCATTCTTGTAGTTGATAAATAATACCATTTTATATGCAAGGTTATGTATCTTTTCAGGAGGCAATATGGTCATGTTTATTTATATTTCATAGCACTTACTGCGACCTTTGACATATATTTCGTCATATGAGCGCAAAAACTGGATAACTGACATTTTTTTCGAAAATTACTTTTTTGCATATTTTAGTCCAAAATGATATCATACATATACCCATCATTTATTTTTTCAAGTTTTTATTTAAAAAACCCTTTTTTTAGAAATTTGCAAAAACCTGCTGTCTGCAAACCAATTTTAAATAAGAGCAAAAACAGGGCAAGTGCACTTGGCTTGTTTTTGCACTCATAAGATATCATATAATTGCATAAATTCTAAACGCAAAAACAAGCTAAGTGCACTTAACTTGTCTTTGCAGCAATGATTTTTTAAAAGACAATATGACAGATAGGCAAACAAAATTATAGTTAATTTGCATTTTATTATAATTTTAACACTGAGTGAGTTTGAACACCAATCTGTACTGCTTACTGATCTTAATTTGTTTTTTTAGCTCAAAATATTTTTGTTATACTTCATTATTCAAAGCTAACAAGCGCGATAAAAACGTATATTCTGTATATTAAGTAATTTGCCTAAGTACAAATAAAATAGCTAAATGCAAGTCTCCTTGAATAAAGCATAGTAATAAACTTCCACAATGGTAAAAAAATGGTTTTCAATTTTCATAATACATTAATTATATAATTGATACCTCAGTAGAGTTTGACAGCTATCTTTAAAAATACTGAGTCAGGTAAATGGGGTAGAAGTTCTCTATTTTGCATTCACTCATTAGATTACGTATTATGGAAGAAATGCAGGTAGGTTTTACTTCTGCCCCAAAGTTATTTTTGAATGAAGTAAGTAAAATTCAAAACAGACCCGCAGGATTCAACCTTAATTTTTCAGTGTTGGAGTTAGAATTCTGTCTCATTAAATCCCTTTACTTAAGGTACCCCAGAAAAAAATTATATTGACAGTTTTAGTTTGTGTTTTATTATTGTTTACCAATAGTTTGATGTTTCTTTATCAAAATTAATGGTAAAATGAATTATCTGCGAACATTTTGGATAGTGGCCATCACTGAAATTTGTTTGTACTTGAGCTTGAGGAAATATCATGAACTGTACAAAATAAAAAAAAAACGGTAAAATTTCTTTAAAAATTGCAACACAGTGCGAAACACGGTCAACTTTAACAATATACCAAGCAAATGCCATTCTTTAAACATTAACATTATGGGTCTAATACCTTAATGTCTAGAGTTGTTTTGTTTGACAGTGAGATGTCTTCAGCTATGGCCAGTTCTTGATGACACAAAGTCAGTTAAGATTATTTTTCAATTTATCGCCAGTGACAACAAATGACAGAATGCCGTAGTTCATAATTTACAGTTTTAAAGCTAATGAAATTTTACACAGAGTTTATAATCAGTTCATCACAGTCTGTGATGAATTCTGTGTATTGTAAAAAATTGAAATTACAAATATTGTTATTCAATTTATTTTGTCTGTGTGTTTGAGAGCTATTCTTAACAAAAACTGTCCTTGCCAAAGCTCGACTTTTTGAATTGTTGTCCAAGTACCATAAATGTTAAAGTATCTATAGAGATTCAATCCAGTATCTGCATTAGTTAACACCAATGAAAAACTTTAACCAGGATTTTCTCTATGTCTAAAAGGGGGCATAATTTGTCAAAAATGCATGTGAGAGTTATAGAACTTGTGCTATCACCTAGTTTTATAACCCTGAAGCCACAAGTGAGGTTTCAATTCAATATCTACATTCGTTTTGGAGAAAGGAACTTGCATGCAAAATTTTAATAAAGTTTTTCTAAGTCCAAAAGGGGGCATAATTTGGTCAAAATGCATGTCAGGTTTATAGGTCTTGATGGTATTACCTAGTTTAATAACCATGAAGAAAAGTGAAGTTTCAAGTCAATAAATATATTAGTTTTAGAGACAGTAACTTGTACCCAAACTTTATAACAGTAACCGGGATTTATTTTCAAAGTACAAATGGGGGCATATTTGGCAAAATGCAATTGTCAGAGTAATGGGAGTTGACACTGTGGCACAGTGGGGTTGATATTTTAACATAGAAGAAGGAAAAAATAAGTTTCAAAGCTATATGCCTTTAAAGAATAGCTATATATGTACTTGAATAAGGCATATTACATCTTATGTTACATTTTATTTTGAGAAAATGTTGACCGTATTATTTCTGTACAAGGGGGGACGTAAAATTTTGCAATTTGTACATGCTAAAGTAGAAATCTTTATTAGTGTACAAGATCTTTGTTGGAAGTATTACTGCAGATGGTTCTGAATATTTCAACAGCCAACTGCTGAATTCTAGTGAGCTTTTAGGATATAATCATTAGTATTGTCTTATAAATAAGAAGAAAATATACCAATATATATATATATTACATGACTGTATTCTATTGTTTCTCTGATTGGCTGAAAACGGTTCGAAAAGTAATGAGTACATATCATATCAACTTATCTTGGGTTATAAATAGTACGAAAATAAAAATAGATCAAAGTAGGTACTTGGAAAACCAGTATCAACCTGATTTGGTCTAAATTTATTCCTTATTTCTTTATTAAAGATACAATTGTAATAACAAGACTGACTATACATTTATTCATGTAATAAAACAAGTACTGACTTTTTCATAGGTTGGTATCAGGATTTATCAACCCTCATAATGTTATATTCACCTCGCCTTCGGCTCGGTGAATATAACTCTTTTCGGGTTGATAAATCCTGATATCAACCTATGAAAAAGTCAATAATTGTATAATATAATACTCCAAAAATGGTATTCCCCTCCCCCATGCCTCCTTGAACATATGCTTATGTTTGCAGTACAGAGTACTGTTCATATACTGAAATTATCAGTACATAATATTACAGTCACAATTACACTACACAGAATCAATCTCATCTTCAGCAGTGTCCAATATTTAAATGAAATGCTGCCAAGAAAAAGTGTTGTGCTATAAATGATATAATAATTATACTAACCTTACTATGTGATTATAAAATATTAAGTCTAAGGGCAGTTTCGAAACAAAGAAAATGGCTTTCAGAGTAATAAAAATATTATTTTTTTTAAATCTGACTTGGAGCATTACAGTCGACATCGTACTTGCAACCACCTCTAGTAAGCAATTCTTTTTATCAAATGACCACTCAAAATCCCTCACGAACATTTTCAGTATATAAATACATTCCATTAAACAGCATTTTTATTAAACAACAAGCAACCACATTACTGTAGTCCTGACAGGTAAAATAAAACATTTAGATGTTGATTCTGAATTATTTAGGAAATGACAATTAATACCATCTATTTAACAACTTTTCTGTTGGAGAGTGTATTTGAGCTACGAAGGCTCTTCAAATATAATGTAGACTTTTTCTCTTAAATAATGAAGCAAAACGAGAAATATAACATCATGATTTGCAATCTTTCTACTAACTGCACTGCAAATTTGACGTGATTATGACGGAATTATACCTCCTCGAAAAAAGTTACTTACAGTTACATGGACCCGGCGCACAGCGTTCATATTTCAACGACGTTAACGACGTCATGCCTACATTGTGATGCTTTCATTAAGTTTGCATTCATTTATATTTGTAATTTTTTTTTATAAATTTTCATGAGCTACACTTAAGTCATAACAAGTTTTTTGGTTAGAGTACTAACAATGTATGAACACTAATATGACACACATCTTGGACAGGGTACTCAACGTGAGTACTTGGTCTTTATCTACGGCGTCATACATTGGCGTTAACATTCATTCGCAGTTTTTCCATTTTTGCCCTCCATCTTCACTGTCTTTAACAATTCTGAACCATTTGAAAAACATTTGTACCACTTGAAGATAAAGACACAGATGACTGAACATTGTTTTGGTGTCTGCTTCATTAGTTTATGAGTTTCAGTTGTTGTTCGCCAAAAGTTCTCTAAAACTAAGCAATTGTCTTAGTATCCATGCGAGTTGATGACGACATTACATGCATTATAAACAGTAATACTTAGTTTAAACGTTGTTTTCCTCTGCCTCCCACGTCAGAATGACGCTATACTCTAGATGCACGTTGCCCTGACGTGTTGCTGCACTTTAGCAAACATGTGTATTATTAGTGCGAACATTAGCGATCGAATTCAAATCATGACAGACCAAAAAGCGACTGTGCTGGTAATGCGTAGCTATGAATAAAAACGTTTGACGCACTTCACCTACCAGCAAAAATGTTACAAATAATGTATGACAGAAATGTACAGAAAGATTCCGAATTACAACAATATATTTCACATTATTATTTACACAATATGCAGCATTTGACCTCAGAAGTCTATGTAGTTTTTGAACAACCTTCTTATACTTCAAATTATTGGAAGAATAAAAGTATCTATCTATCTATATTATTATGTTGCAAAGGGGTCCAGCACTGAGTGGATTGAGTTTTGTGACTTAATTTTGTGTCCTAGAGCCATAATTATAGTCTAGGGAGTAATCATATTAATATGAATTTTTATAGGCTCTAGGACACAAACATAACTCAATCCACTCATTGCCGGACCCCTTTTTTATGTTGCATTAGACTGTTAATTAAGATTATGGAGATTATTAAGTTATCACTTTCAGTCACTGGCTTGCACTAGGTTTCTACATTTTCAAATCATTAACATAAATGATTATAATAATAAACACCAATTGTAACTGAATGTAGTAAAGTAAAACATATCCCGCTATACAACATAGTATCTTTAATCATGCAGATGCTCTCTAAACATACTAGTCACGAGTGTGAGTCGACTTTGAAATCTATTCTTCTTATTATCTAAGCATATACAAAGCTTTATTTTGAGTTTGTTTGTGCAAATATGCATTAGAGAAGTGCACATAGCTACGTTTTGCAGACACAAAAATGATGCAAAAGCCAGTTATGAGCATTTAACCTGTTTTTGCACAAAACACTTTCGGAACAAAATCAAGCTATATACATATTTAACAAAAAACTCTTTCACAATAATGATTTTATAGAAAATACATCTAAGGTATAAATTCATGTATTTTCAACTGTTGGAAAATTATACACATAAAAAGGAGCTCAAATTAAAGTAGGAGTTATTAGTTTTTTGGCTCTCCTGAAAAATTATGAAAATGTCAGTTATCCAGTTTTTGCGCTCACATGACGATTTGTGACATTTAAACTGAGAAACATCTGTATGAGCAAACTGATTGCATTAGTTAGATAAAGGCTATTATCTTAATAAGAAATCAGAAATATTTTGTTAGGTAGTCTCACCCCGAATTAAAACAAGTCAGAGATGTCCGTAAGACGGCGCGCTCGAATTTTCTCATTGCTTGACTCTGAATTAGAGCTTTGCCAGTAAAAACTTTATCAAACTTTAACCAAAAATATCTAAGTTAACAAGGGGCATAACTCTGTAAAAAATTTAATTAAAGTTAGGGGGTTTGTTTCTTTTGGTGTAGACTTTGATAGTAAATAACTATTTAAAGTTTTAAGTCAATAGCTTTGAAAGTAACAGAGATATTTGACTTTATCAAGAAATTTACCCAAACTTCTTAGTCAAAAGGGGAATAACTCCATCAAAATTCAAATCAGAGTTATGGGGATTGTTTCACCTGGTATAGACTTTGATAGTCAATAACATTTCAAAGCTTCAAGTCAATAACTTTGATAGTAACAGAGATATTTGACTTTATCAAAAACTTTGACCAAATTTCTTAGTCAAAAAGGCGCATACATGTAACTTTGTCAAAATTCAGATCAGAGTTATGGGGACTGTTTTTGCTGGTGTAGACTTTGATAGTCAATAATTATTTTAAGTTTCAAGTCAATAGCTTTGATAGTAACAGAGATATTTGACTTTATCAAAAAACTTTAACCAACGGCAACGCCGACTCCTACGCTGGGGCGAGAGCAACAGCTCTACTTTTTCTTCGAAAAGTCGAGCTAATAGTCAAATATCTCTGTTACTATCAAAGCTATTGACTTCAATCTTAAAACAGTTATTTACTATCAAAGTCTACACCAATCCATATAACTCTGATTTGACTTTTGACAGAGCTATGCTCCTTTTTAACTTAGATTTTTTTTTGATATTTTTTTTATCTAAAAGTCAAATATCTCTGTTACTATCAATGTTTTTTACTTGAAACTTATTTACTATCAAAGTCTACACCAGAAGAAACAATTTCCATAACTCTGATTTGAAATTTGACAGAATAATGCCCCGTTTTAACATTGAATTTTTGGCTAAAGGTTTTGATAAAGTCAAATATCTCTGTTACTATCAAAGCTTTTAATTTGAAAATTAAAATAGTTATTTACTATCAAAGTCTACACCAGTAGAACCAATTTTGACAGAGGTATGCCGCTTTCAACTTAGAACGGTTTGGTTAAAGTTTTTGATAAATTCAAATGTCTCTGTTACTATGGAAGATTTTGACTTGGAACTTAAAATAGTTATTTACTATCAAAGTCTTCACCAGGAGAAACAATCCCCATAACTCTGATTTGAATTTTGACTGAGTTATGCCCCTTTTAAACGATAGTTTTTGTTAAAATTTGTACTGGCAAAGCTCTAATTCAGAGTCAGGCACTGAGAAAATTTGAGTGTGCTGTTTTGTGGACAGTTCTTGTTATCCATCTAGTTGCTATCCTACGTTAATGAAGTGGCTGACATCACAGGGAACTTAGCAACTGAAAATTTCCCTGTCTGACTGTCTGCCTTTGACAATGACCAAATAGTTGGAAAAACATAGTCAATTAAAGCATGCATCAGTTGTAACATCATTTTGTACAGTAGATTTGCATTCAGAACATAAGTTTGACAAGGATATACATCCCAATACCTGGTTCCGATAAAGTGAAAACTTATAGAAACTAGAAGAGGTAAGGAATAAAACAGGCCAGTATTATGATTCAGTTTATGACACACATTATGAATACTTATACAGTTGTTTAAACAAGGTATTGAAGATTATTTTTGAAGAGCAGAGAGCCGCATTTGTTGAATGCAATTTCTCTGATAGTATTGACAATGATAGAAACTGAACAACAGAAAAGTCAAGAAATAACATGTGTATTATGTAGCAACACATACAAGAGATCTAAAAAAGTATCATGTCTGTAAAGTAAATCTAAGGGAAACACAAAAAGGATTCAATGATGACAGTGAATCAGGTTGTTCCGTTCAGCAATGTGATAAAAAAAAAAAGAACAAGAGAACCGCCTACGGGTGCCATCGCTCGTCTGCAAGTACTGGACATTGGACAATATGTAAGAAAAGAGTTATAGTTCAGATTTTCTAAGTACAAAAATAGCCGTAATTCTGATAAAATGCAGGTTAGAGTTATAGTTCTTGAACTACATAGAAACTCAAATTTTCCAAGTAAATTAAAGGGCCATAATTTTATCAAAATACATACCAGAGATATGGTTCTTCGCCTATATAGTCCTCTAATGATGAAAAAGAAGTGTGCAAAGTTTCAAAGCTTTAACTCTTACAGTGTTTGAGAAAAATTGAACCTAAACAAACTTTTAACCAACGCAGACACCGACGCCGACGATCAAGTGACGACAATACCTCATAGATTTTTAAAAAAAAATTAGACGAGCTAAAAATGAAAAGTGAGAAAGAGATTACGTTTATGTTAGAAACTATGCTAGAGTCGCACAAGACAAAATCTTGAAATGTATCTAAAGTAAATATTCAAAATATTGACCCACTGCCTTTGAACCCAGACTCATATGAGTCTGTTAAAATCCTGGGGCACCAGACACACCAAATTACAGGATCAAAACTCCTTGAAAACTCGAAACTTCAAATTATTGCTGTTTATAAAGAAATAAAAGAATAATTTTTCTAAATGATGATTGTGAAGTAACTTAACAATTCGGGAAACTCTGCTTTTAAGCAATTTTTGAAGAAAATGGTAAATTTCAGTGTTAAATAAAAAATTTAATAAGACATTAAAAAAAATTTTTTGAACGGTAGAAATTTCGATGCATCATTCAAGTTTAATGTAGCATATTCATTTTGCAGATCGTGTGTATATTCTTATGCATCGGCTATTTTGAATGAAATGGGTCTAAAACGTGTGATATTGCTTCCCGAACGGGAAGCATGTTAGTATAAAAAGTAACAAGTTTCCCGTTCAGGAAGTAGGGAAGAACCCATAAATGATTTCCCGAACGGGTAGTTTCCCCTACTGGTTACAGTATCAGTTTAAAAGAAATAAGTACCAAATTATAGTAGATTTTCGTGACAAAGAGATTTTGATAAACAAGATTCGATGCATAGTTTCCTCTTTGTAACCCTTGAATTTTGCATCTGCTTTACTGTAAACATATTCCAAATAGTTCTTTATATTTTACTTAAAAGGTTATTTATCAAATTGTCTTTTCGTAGTAATTGCTACCTTTCTAGAGAATTAAAATTCATCCTATGACTGTGTGTGCATTTGCTTTCGTCTCCTAAAATTATGCACCCTAATTCAACACCAGCATTTCTACAGCTATAACTTTTAGGTATATTTACAGATGTAACTTTTCATTTAAATTACAGTTGAGAGCTTTTATACAACTGTGTCGAATTTGTTTAAATCGAACTGTTTTACGGTCGTAAAGTGACATCTACGACAGTAAAATCAATGTTAATATCTAAAATCTACGAGTGTACATTTGAAATAATCATGACTATAATTTTGAACAAAAATGCAGGTCTTTTAAGGGTATAAAATTTCGTACAGGAAGTATTTGCATTGCATGCATAGGCCTCACTAACCTCTTTAAAAATAGTATTACTGTCTATCTTTGTTTGATTTTAACATTATATCTAAAATTTAGCTTAAATAGTGGGTCAGTATTTATTTTATTAGCCTTAAAACATTTTCTGTTGTCGCACAATATGGGTGTATCTGACATTTTTTTTACATTGAGATAAGTTCTTCCCACAGCACTCCAGTTATACCTGGGGATTAAATATTTATCAGTGGTTTGGTTTAAACAATATTTATTTCCAAATATGCATCTCATACAAACATATTAATATGATAGAATTGAGGAGTAAGCTAAAGCTTATATGAAAGTCTCTTTCCTGGCTTGATAGGTAGGACCATCTGCAAGAGCGGCTACACACGGAAATTAAACAGGAAGTTTATGAAAATGTTGAATAACATGCCTCGAAATTATCAAATCAAGACTTAAGTGTTATACTCGGATTTCAAATATTATATTTTAGCGACCCGCGTTATTTTTTTACTCGTTTCTTTATAATTAAAAAAATTATGGACTGTCTCTAAAAATTGTTCTATAGGTATATATGTTCAATAGTACTTAACTCCCTGAGGCCGAAATGCGACTATAGGCGCTATATTTTCTACCCCTGTAGCGTCGATATGCGACTATATAAGCGCGTTATCAGGACTCCCTAGGTAGACGATTGACGACTATAGTCGCGGTACCGACATCATGCTAACTGCGTCACATACTTGTTAATTTTTGATAAATCTGATAAAAGCAAAATATTATTGCATTCTGATTATTATTTCTCAGATGTTATAATTAAGTGTGCTACTAATCAGTTCCCTTTTAAAATACATTTTTAAATGTTTATAATTACGCGGTCATGTAAAGGAAATAAAAAGACGAACTCCGCTGTTTTTTTTTCTTTCATACTGTTCATACATTTTTTCAAAAGAGTAAAATAATGTCGTTGGCCAGAGATTTTTCTTAAAATAAAGAAAATATTGATTATCATGCTGATTCTGACATATCAGCTCCGTC
This sequence comes from Mercenaria mercenaria, assembly GCF_021730395.1. Lineage (NCBI taxonomy): Eukaryota > Metazoa > Mollusca > Bivalvia > Venerida > Veneridae > Mercenaria > Mercenaria mercenaria. The sequence goes on along the minus strand of NC_069363.1, from coordinate 46,837,047 downwards.
GGGTGATGAGACCTATGCTGAAATTCCAGTATCAGAGAAATTAATGGTCGGGAAATATTAAGATTTAGAAGGCTGAAATATTCGTACATTTATATCGCATACGATACAAATGGATAAAAATAACACACCAAAACATGTTTCATAAAACACAACAAAAATGTATGTAAATAAATGCATGTTTGTAAATTTTATGATTATTCAACCATGGGTGTAAATGTTGCAACTTAACTGTCTAAGCGCGTTTCACACAACATTTGTGTACATATTTAGAAATAGATTATACATCAAAATAAATCATCGATATTCACACAAAAACAGGTGTAAATTTCAAGTAATACTGATTTAAATATTCTGTGTAAATAACGTATCTATCAATTGGAATATAATCTGTTTACGTGTGAAAAAGGTAAGAAAATCAGAAATGTTCAAATATTTATCAAACGCATTAAGTGTGCTTAAATTGTGGATATTTCGAAGTGAAATTATTATTCTATTTGGATATAAGCCGCGGGCGAAATATGATATAAAAATATTTGTTTAAACTTCGACTACAGTTACACCAGTAGCGTTAAACAAATGTTGAAAACTTTAAAATGGAATACACTCCAGTACGTACAGAAGTTTCATACAACTCATTAGTAATGTTTTTTTACAAAATAAGGGCCCAGACAGTTGCAGTCGACCAATCTCATCTTATCCCAACTAGAAACCTAAATTACCTAATCCCCATGTCTCACACTCAGTGTTTTTCTAACTCCTACTTCCCAAGGACCATCCGACTCTGGAACTCCCTACCAACTTATGTCAAAGGTAGCCCCAGTCTCAGTATATTTATAGAGAGGCTGGTGGTGGTCAATATGTAATTGCATTGCTTCTGTTCTATTTTAACGGTAGCATACTGTCTTTTTTTAGCATTTATTCTCTTAACATTTGTAACATATCATTTATTTAACGACTGTTTCTCTGACAGCGCCGCTCAGTGATAGTCGGAAATCGACGGATGGGTGAAAGATCTATCTATCTATCTTCCGTTGACGTCAAACCCCTTGCGGGAACATAGACGTTTTGCGCGTCAAAATCAAAAAGAGAAAGAATATAGTGATAAAAATTTAGAGTGGAAGAAACTAAAAATAACTTCGGTGATATAAAAAGGTTAAAACTTAAGTTTGCAGGATAACTAGGGCGAGGCGTGTTCAAGGCTGCAAACTGCAGCACTGAACTGCTCTAGGGTAGGGAGGTGGGGGGGGGGGGGGGGACGGGGGAAGTTGGTTCCAATGGTACACTGTTCTCGGAAAATAAGTAAACTTGTAATAGTCAGTAGTTGCAGTAATTAACCTATAACTTAGGGAATGGCCATAGCGGACACATCGGGTCATTGGGGTCAGGTAATCTACGATTGGGATAGCAACCAGATAATGATGAATCTTATAGAAGAGTGATAACCTAGAATCTATACGCCTTAAATCCAGTCGACGAAGGTTTAGGGAGTGTAGCATATCTGTTACACTGGAAAATACGGCCGTAGTCGGTCTTGATCCAACGGGCGGCTCTCCTTTGGACGCTTCCAATTTGGTCAATTTGAGTTTGGGTGTGGGGCGACCATACCTCTGAGGCATATTAGAGCTGGGGTCGGACTAGAGTCTGGTAAGCAATGGTCTTAATGGGTTGGGATTTGACCTTAATGTTTCTTCATAAGAACCCTAGGATTTGGCTTTCTTGGTTGACTTGTGTATGTGATTGTCCCATGATAGGCCATTTGAGATATCCACGCCTAGGTATTTAGCTGAGCTGACCGATTCAAGTTGGACTCCATGTAGGTAATACTGGGTAGGGATAGGATGTTTCCTTCTAGTGGCGTGGATCACTTGACACTTGGAGGGGTAGATGTAGATGTAGATGCCATGACTAGTCTGATAATGGCGGAAAGAAAAAATCTCAATTTTTCCCTGTTAAAGTGGCATTTTCATGTTTTATTCAGCCAGTTCGTATTTTATTTCATTGTGGACCTATACTTTACATTTCGGTAGTATTTTAAAGGAGATTATTTGCATTCGTCTTTGAAAGTGACAAATTTCAAAAAGTTAATAAAATGCCCGACATTGATATAACTGTAGAAGGTGTTTTGAAAATGCTCAAGGATTTAAATCCAAACAAGGCGTCTGGTCCAGATCAGCTGTCGCCAAGATTACTTAAAGAACTTTCTCTCGAAACAGATAATTTAGTCTTCCAGAACTCACTGAGAACTGGTATAGTTCCAGAGTACTGGAAAACTGCTATTGTTGCACCTGTATACAAAAAGGGTCCTAAATATAAAGCCAGCAACTATCGGCCAATTTCTTTGACTTGCATAGCTTCCAAACTAACGGAGCATACCATGGTCTCAAAAATCATGCGCCATCTCGACTACAACAATCTTCTCATACCGTTCCAACATGGCTTCCGTTCTAAACATAGCTGTGAGACTCAACAATTATCCTTCACACAGGAAAAGTTTGACAATCTCCAATCTGGAAAACAAACAGATCTCATTGTAATGGATTTCTCGAAAGCTTTCGACAAAGTCGATCATCAACTTCTTCTCTATAAACTTATGAAACTTGGTGTCAACAAAACATCTCTATCCTGGATTCAATCTTTCCTTAGTAATCGTTCTCAATCTGTAGTAGTTGAAGGATCACACTCTGATTCTTTACCAGTTCTTTCAGGGGTTCCCCAAGGGTCATTGTTGGGTCCTTGTCCCTTCCTTTGTTTCATCAATGACCTTCCCGACTCTGTTAAAAGTAGAATACGCTCATTTGCTGATGACATATACCTCACTATCGACTCATTAGTAGACTCCTACAAACTTCAAGATGATTTGACAAAATTATAAGAATGGGAACGTAAATGGTCTATGGACTTTAATCCTGATAAATGCGAAATCATAAGAATCTCTAAAAAAAAAGAAAAAAATATCATCTTTCCATATAAATTACATAATCAAGAACTCAAAACCACAGAAAATGCTAAATATCTTGGGATTACTATTAGTGATGACTTTAGTAGGAAAACACATATTGAAATTACATCTTCAAAAGCTAGCTAGTAACACCCTCAGATTTATAAAAAGAAATGTACAATGTAATGACCGTAATATCAAAGAAACTGTCTACAAAACAAACGTTCGCCCACAATTAGAATACTGTAACACCATATGGCATCCATGGCAGAAAAACTTAACATATGAGATAGAAAAGGTACAAAGAGCTGCAGCCAGATATGTTATGAATGACTGCTCATACCAAAGCAGCGTAACATCAATGCTTGAAACTCTTAAATGGCAGACATTAGAACAAAGAAGAATACATGCATCTTTAAAAATGTTGTATAAAATATCACACAACCTCGTCTCTGTAGATCATAACCACCTGACAACCTCTAGAAATTTAAACTTTATCATTCCATCTTCAAGAAAACAATATCATATGAACTCCTTTTTCCCCCGCACAATCAGATACTGGAACGCCTTACCTTATAACATCAAGGACAGTGTGAACCTTCAGTGCTTCACATCTGACCTAGACTCGTATATGTACTAATGTCATCATCCTTTTTTTATTTTTAACAAGCTGTATATATTATTGCTCTTACTCTCTTAACAACATGAATATCATGTATCATGTAACATAGCAACATCTACGGAGATACTCCCAACAATCAATTTCTGATCAAAACTGGGAGGTCGGGGCAGTTGTTAAAAGCATGTTGCTATGTTACATGATACATGATATTCATGTTGTTAAGAGAGTAAGAGCAATAATATATACAGCTTGTTAAAAATAAAAAAAAGGATGATGACATTAGTACATATACGAGTAGATATGTCCTAAAAACACAAAACTTTCCATATAGTGTGTTAAATGCAACCTTGGGATACAGGATACAAAATTATATACGATACTTTATATTTAGGCAAAAGGGATACAATGGTTTTCTGCACATACAAAGTGTATCTCTATGTATCCTATGTAACCAGGATACAAAAAACGAAGGGTGTGGAAAGTGTTGTGTTTTTGGGCCATATATGACAAAAATCTCTCTTAGAAGATATATGACCCCTACTTTTCTTGGTGTTTTGGTGGTTTATATGTCATTTAAGAACATAAGCTAGTAATTCTTATTTAAAATGGGCCTGGCTATGTGTTAAAGCTCTCAGAAGATTGTTAATTTTATATAAAATACAACATTCATAGCAAATTAATTTACTAGCCAGTACGGTATAGTATGTACAGGAAATAGCATCATCAAACGGTGCATATGCAGTTTAATCAATGTTAAAAAGCCCCATGGTAAATTTCATAAATTTATCAAAAATGTTTTAAATGTGTTTTATTTATTATCTGACAACTGTTTGCTTTGTATTTTTCTTCTGTTACTGGTAGGCCTACTGATGATAAACACGAACAGAAACTGAGGTTTTTTACCTGTACTGGTACTGATGATAAACCCGAACAGAAAATGAGGGTTTTTATCGATACTTGTAACTTTTTCATTTCTGCAAATTGAAATCAGTGGTCGGTATCACAATAAAGCTTAACCTTTGCTGAAAACTTTACATAATTCAAATTTATATTTAGTAAGCAAACTCACACGAAGTGAGGGCCTGAAAGGGGTATGTAAAAAGGGGAGAATGTGTCACTTTATGTACCAGACACTTTATGTACCAGGCTACCAGCACTTTATGTACCACTTTGGACACCTTATGTACCACATATATGATATATAGTGGATGATCATTTTTGTATTAATTTGATGAAAATGTTACATTTTATGTTACCTGAAATGTTTTTTTACGAAATTTAAAAGTTAATTTTCATAATTAATAAGGTAAAATTTAACTCTTTCCCATAGAAGCTGCTTAAATCAAAGTTATTTTCACAGATAATTATCACATATTCACAGTGCTACACTATGAGATACAATTACTATTTAATATATAGGTGGTACACTAAGTGTCAAAGTGGTACATAAAGTGTCTGGTACATAAAGTGACTGGTACATAAGGTGTCGCACCCAAAAGGGGACTGTATGAACGTTGACTGATGATAAATTCGAACACTTTGTCATTTACAAAATTTTCTTGGTATTATTATATTGAAACTTTCCCCAAAAAGCTGCAACAGTCATTCCTGATCAAGTAATGAAAAGTTAACAAATGTCAGGGCTTCATGTTTCGACAGTGAGCATGCGCAAAAAAACACCCTCTTCCCCAGTAATTTTGGATAAATATTTTTATGTAAATCATTTATTTATACAGAATATTTACCAATTTTGTTTTTGTTTACACCAGTTGGTGTTGTAAGTGGAAACTATTAGATGGTGTGTTCAATTTAAGTAACCGATTGCATTCGAATATTTCCAAGGTGGTCGACTTTATGCATCTGTCCGGGTTTATCATCAGTACCAGTATCTGTTTTTAATTCTGCAATTTGTAATCAATGGTCGGTATCAAAATAAAGCTTAATATTATTTGCTGAAAACTACATAATCCAAATTTATATTTAGTAAGCAAACTCACACGAAGTGAGACCCTGAAAGGGGTTTGTAAAATGGGGACTCTACGAAGGTTGACTGATGATAAATTCGACCACTTTGTCATTTAATTACAAAATTTTCTTCGTAGTATTATACTGAAGGAAGTGTCTAGTCATCCGGTAACCGGATGCCTAGCCTGCGTTCTAGTTGTCCAGTAACCGGATGACTAGCATTTCCCCTGGCGATTTTCTAGTCGTCTCGTATCGATTTCTCTGTGAATAAGCAGTGTTCTGGTTTAATTTTATCTGTTATTTATAGAAGATATCAATACATATCTGCAAACAGAAACTTGTTGGAATACGTACCAACGTTAATTTTAAATTTTCTCGATAAATTTACTGCCTTTTCAGCCGATAAAACGGAAGTTTACAAAAATCAATAATGACGAAACGAATAGAAGCGGATGATCGTGTCGTTGTCATCTTGCCCTGTTATTAGATGAGCACCGAACTATGCATTGGCACTATAATGTTTTCTCCCTTACGGAAATATTATAGTTTGCCGCGAACACTTGCTGCGATCATGCCGCGAATATCCGGCGACCATGTCACGAACACTTTTGATACAATTGGTTTAATTGTTCGAGGGATGTTCATTTGGTGTTCACTTTTCACATGCAAATTAGTTTTTCCGCGAACAAGTAGCTGTGATCATCCCACGAACTAGTTGCTGCGAACATCCCGCGAACTAGTTGCTGCAAACATGCCGCGAACTAGCTGAAAACCATCACTACAGAAATTGTGTACAAAAAAGCATGTACAGAAAAAGTGCAAAAACAAATAAATTAGTAGGAATAAGGGATCGAAATTTATTGAATAAACTTGAACACTGAGGTTGTAACAAATTCAAATTGTCAATGTCTGAACTATTTCATATCATATTTGGAGCATTTTAAACAAAGTTTTAATGATAAAATATGTTTGAATTTTAACTGTTACTTGTCATTTCAATAACAGTGTCTGAGTGCATGTATTCATCATCCCAATGTTTTTTCTTCACACTGCTTAAAAGTTATATGTATCACTACAAATCTGTCATAGTTTTACATGTTAATTATCAGACTTATGAAGCTTAGAAATTGTCAAAATAAGCTAGTTTTATATTTCTTTTTAGATAATCTGATACAGCTCTGCAAAAGGTTAAGCATATCAGTCTATTTCATTTTCAAAATTCCTTATGTTTATTGAGATTTATGAGTATAGATATTAAACATAAATTTTCTGACTTACCACAAACAAGTATATATTCCTATCAGCCTCTAAGAATCACTTATGAAAACTGTCTGTAATGCACACAGATTTCCTTCTAAACATGTCCTGCACACAGATTTCCTTCTAAACATGTCCAGAATATCTGGTTGTAATTAACTTATCAGACTCATACTGTGACCTTACAGATAATGTTACAAATTAATTGATCTACAATTACCTGCTCTTATAAAAGCTCTTCAGTAACAGTTTACCAAAAGATTATAATCTTCTAAGTTCTTCTCGCGAACATGCTGCGATCATTGGTCTTCCTGGGAATATCCCGCGAACTAGTATCAAACCAATCGTGGCATGATAGCGGTAGCAGCGAATATCCTGCGAATAGGCATGTTCGCAGCTTTTTGACCATTTCGTAAGGGCTATTTGTTACTCTAGTTTTTATTACGAAATTTTATTATGAGTGTATGTCTGAGACATTAATAAATAGACGTATGATTCAAGATTGGTTACTTTGGTATATGAAAAATGTTTGCATACAACAGAATGACAATGTGAGAATAAAAAACAATTTTAAAAAAGTCACTTAATGATCTAAACGACATCCATGTAAATAAAAAAAGAAAGAAAAAGAAACATTAACTGATAAATACCTCACAAAGCTACACGATATGTGAGAAATAGCTGTTAAGGTGTTTCTGCTGCTGCTGTGTGCTCTTTAACCAGATATGATCAGATTTAATCTTGAAATAGAATGTTTTCAAGTAATTTGCACCTGTGTTTGACTTTAGAGATACGATTCTATTCTATGAGTTATCCCTCTTCACAACTGCATGCACACTTCTAACTTATTAGGTTTATATTTTATATACATGGGGTCCTAGATTTAAAACAGTTTTAGTAATCCTTTTTTCTTTCTTTTTGCAGTTCTGTAAATGCCTAGAAAGATAGACTGTTGTTTCAGCCAAATCAAACATATAACTAAAAGTTAACAAGTATTGGCCGTATTAAAGAGGTGAAGATGGTGTAACAATAACAGAGTCAGATCTAACGTCCTACCTAAAATGCTATTTCATACTTGTATGTCATTTCACCATTTTCTAGTAAAAATCACTATCTAAGCCTATCCCAGCAAACACCAGTCCTGATGTCGGAACAACGTTGAAACAACGTTTGATTTTGGTTGCAACGTCGGCGACCTAAATACAACGTCTGTTCAACGTCATATTCGTGACATCTAGTAGACGTGGTCAGAGACCACCAATTCAAAAAAGTACATTTTGACAAAATTTGCTACATTTTATGTGTATTGAAAAAAAGTTTTATCAGGCGAATTTCTCCCGCCATGTCAATGATGTAAACGGGGTAATCTCATTCACACGAAAATTACTTAAATAAAGTATCACCAGTGCTCCAGCTAGGATTAAAAGAGGGCAGGGTGCTGGCACTGAAAAGGGCACTTCTGGGGTGGTGGTCGGTCTGGGACCGTGCTCCCCCGGAAAAAAATATAACTGGTCCATGCATACAGTGCATTTTAACATACTTTAGGCATGGAATTTGGCATAATTTAGGCATGTTTTTTGGCACACTTTAGGTATGGTCTTTTAATAGGCTTTGTCTGTCATCTCTAATGCACCTATTTATTAACTAAAAATTCTGCTGTTTGTATTTTACTTGGCATTGATGTTCAACTTGTAACATTTCTTTGTAATTGCATACTGAATAACAATATCTATGTGTTTAGGCCTATTTTACTTGTTACAATTTCAGTACACATCTTCTCCATGTAGGCTACTTGATATTTATAAATTTATACCTGCAACATATTATATACAGAAAATAAAGTTTAAACCCACTTAAATAAATGAAATCAGGCAAAGTTTTTAACTTACAACAGTCTATTTCGGGTATCCAAAATTTTATATCCGGATATGGTTACACTTTTTTCTAAAAGTCGTCGAATGTCCAGTTTAAACAATATTTTTGAAAAAATATTATGATGCAAAGACAGTTTAACAGCATTTCACAGTATCTGACATTAAAGTGTACCCTGTCATTACATCTTAGTAAACTAATTTCAAAGAAATCTTCATGAAAAATCGGCCATTTCACAAAGCAGACGACAACTTACTTTCGATTTCAAAAACTTGTAAAACGATAAAATCAAAATATTTTCCTATTTAAATTTGATTGTGATCGATTTTTATTAATTACATATAAATGTCTGTTGTCTGGACTTCAGTTTCAGTTGTGTATAAAGGGGTATTTACGACTATATTACCGAAAACGAAAGTACACTTTGACAGGTGGCGCGAAATGATAATGATTTCAGACTGGTTTGCAAACTGTTTTAACACTAAGGTTCAATGATTTTAATGCTGGTGGAGCAGTCTAAAATATCATGGTCTGCCTCCGGCACGATTACAGCAGGTAATTGTTTAATTGTTTGCTAATTATGTCAATGCCCCCCTGGCGTGTATCACTCGATAAAAAGGGGGCAATAAAGCAGTGTATTATAATCACTGAGGCAAAAATGGGAAGTTTGGCTAAAAAAAAGAAATGAATGGTTGTAAAACGGGCAGGGTGCCTGGCGGGGCAACAGGGCGGAACGAATTTCGGAACGGGCGATGCGCCCTGCTGTAAATAGCTAGCTGGAGCACTGATCACTATTCATATGTTTTTCGTCCGATATTTTGGTAGAACTAAGATACATGTAGTTCTTGAAAAACTTGTAATTAGATATACATGTTTCGATGTATGGAAGGCCGTACACGCCATAATGTTACAATGTAAATCAATGGGAAAACAGTCGGTGGTCTCTAACCTTTAGATGTCTATACGATGTTGGATTCTTGTCGGACCTGAAGAGAGTGCAGTGTTGTTATTTGTTAAACAACTATTTGGTGTAGAATTATTTTCAAAGTGTTAAAATAATTACTTGTTCTCACAAAGTCCTGAAAATGCGCATAAAACTTTTTTTTTATCACAAAAGATCATATTACAGACTGTTTACTTTTCAGAATATTAAAATAATAATACTAATAATAATAAATTTTGTACAGGAAATCAATATACGTTGAACTTGTATAGATTATTGTAGTAATTAAGATTTTATCTTATGGACTTATTTATGTTGTCACAACAGGAAATATAAAGATTAGAAAATACATACATACAATTGTGTTGATTAGATGCTAGGTCACATTTAAAACTAAAAACGACATTTTTGGAATAGAATGAGAAATACTATCATAATGTAATTCCTACAGTCTGAGTCACAACATATACTGTTACAATGGTTTTCCTTTCTGTTAATGTATAAGACACTGCTCTATGATATGCAATTCAAACATGTTATGGAAAAAAGATATGTTCATATAAATTTGCAATTCATGCCTCTTTTTACTCATAATTATGTTTTTATCATTAAGGATGAGATATGAATAAGCAACGACGTAGCACTTTTCCGATCTTCATTCTTCCTTCATTCGTCTCTGTAAGTTTATGCTGTTCCCGTCACGGAAGTAAGCGATCCATTAACTGGACCATTGATTTCATAACAGACATTGAAAAATGTAACGCACATTCCTTTGAACATAGGAAAAATTTGTGCTAGTAAAGGTCATTTCAAACAACCCTGTGTTGTTTCTTTGAACACTTGATAATGATAAAAATTTCGCAACGTTCCTTATTCATACAACGTTTGTATACATTTTAAACATGTGAAGGGAACAAAATCTTCTTTTTCATGTCTCCATTGGTGATTTTCTTTGTACATTGGCTATGAACGTATGTTTCACTAGTAAATGTTTGATATATGTTCGTTTGATATGGACCTCGTGTCCATTGTAGCAGATTCTTTAAATGAATTATTTGTAAAATCTATGAAATCATTTGATCACGGTATAACAGATTTTCTGATACACATTTAAACTCTTTCTATATGTTCCCATGTTTATTGTTTTACAAACCATCAAATTGCCACACTCTGCACATCATTACTGATTCATTCACTGTTGCTATGTATCAAACTGTTCAGTGACTATGATGCTAAACATGTTGTATTTTTGGACCGATTTTATTCTATGCTTTTTAGCTCACCTGTCACATAGTGACAAGGTGAGCTTTTGTGATCACCCTTCGTCCGTCGTCAGTCCGTCAGTGTGTCTTGTGCGTCCATCCGTCCGTCAACAATTTCTTGTCTGCACGATAGTGGTTTCATTTATGATTTTATTTTAACCAAACTTGCACACAACTTGTATCACCATAAGATCTTGGTTCCTTTCTTGAACTGGCCCGATCCCATTATAGGGTCCAGAGTTATGGCCCCTCAAAGGGCCAAAATTAGCTATTTTGACCTTGTCTGCACAATAGCAGCTTCATTTATGATTTTATTTTAACCAAACTTGCACAAAACTTGTATCACCATAACATCTTGGTTCCTTTCTTGAACTGGCCGGATTCCTTTATGGGTTCCAGAGTTATGGCCCCTGAAAGGGCCAGAATTAGCTATTTTGGCCTTGTCTGCACAATAGCAGCTTCATTTATGATTTGAATTTAATCAAACTTGCACAAAACTTGTGTCACCATAAGATCTGAGTTTCTTTCTTGAACCGGCCAGATCCCTTAATGGATTCCAGAGTTATGGCCCCTGAAAGGGCCAAAATTAGCTATTTTAACCTTGTCTGCACAATAGCAGCTTCATTTATGATTTGATTTTAACCAAACTTGCACAAAACTTGTATCACCACAAGATCTTAGTTCCTTTCTTGAACTGGCCAGATTCCATCATGGGTTCCAGAGTTATGGTCCCTTAAAGGTCCAAAATTGGCTATTTTGGCTTTTGCAGCCATATAGAAACTTCATTTATGGTTTTATTTGATATAAACTTCCAAAATATCTTCAACAACAATAAATCTTGGATTCCATGACAAATCAGATCCATTCGTAGGTTCCAGAGTTATTTTATATCTGATTACCTCCCCTGATTGTAATCAAAATGGATTTATATCAGTAAGTACTTACAGGACTTATTTGAAATTTCATTATTGTCATTAGTTGGACTGAGCCAATCAGGGTAGATAACTATGGACTGATTTTATGTCAAATTACCTCCCTTTATTTCAAATTAAAATGGGTATATCTCCGTAACTAATGAAGATACTGATCTGAAATTTCATTTATGTCAACAGATTTATTTGGCAGATCCTTCTTTTGTTCACTTACAATATTTTTTTTTAGCTCACCTGTCACAAAGTGACAAGGTGAGCTTTTGTGATCGCGTGGCATTCGTCGTCCGTGCGTCCGTGCGTAAACTTTTTGCTTGTGACCACTCTAGAGGTCACATTTTTCATGGGATCTTTATGAAAATTGGTCAGAATGTTCATCTTGATGATATCTAGGTCAAGTTCGAAACTGGGTCACGTGGAGTCAAAAACTAGGTCAGTAGATCTAAAAATAGAAAAACCTTGTGACCTCTCTAGAGGCCATATTTTTCATGAGATCTTCATGAAAATTGGTCAGAATGTTCACCTTGATGATATCTAGGTCAAGTTTGAAACTGGGTCACGTGGGGTCAAAAACTAGGTCAGTAGGTCTAAAAATAGAAAAACCTTGTGACCTCTCTAGAGGCCATATTTCACAATGGATCTTCATGAAAATTGGTCAGAATGTTCATCTTGATGATATCTAGGTCAAGTTCGAAACTGGGTCACGTGCGGTCAAAAACTAGGTCAGTAGATCTAAAAATAGAAAAACCTTGTGACCTCTCTAGAGGCCATATTTTTCATGAGATCTTCATGAAAATTGGTCAGAATGTTCATCTTGATGATATCTAGGTCAAGTTCGAAACTGGGTCACATGGGGTCAAAAACTAGGTCAGTAGGTCTAAAAATAGAAAAACCTTGTGACCTCTCTAGAGGCCATATTTCTCAATGGATCTTCATGAAAATTGGTCAGAATGTTCATCTTGATGATATCTAGGTCAATTTCGAAACTGGGTCACGTGGGGTCAAAAACTAGGTCAGTAGGTCTAAAAATAGAAAAACCTTGTGACCTCCCTAGAGGCCATATTTCTCAATGAATCTTCATGAAAATTGGTCAGAATGTTTATCTTGATAATATCTAGGTCAAGTTTGAAACTGGGTCACATGGGGTCAAAAACTAGGTCAGTAGGTCTAAAAATAGAAAAACCTTGTGACCTCTCTAGAGGCCATATTTTTCAAGAGATCTTCATGAATATTGGTCAGAATGTTCACCTTGATGATATCTAGGTCAAGTTCGAAACTGGGTCACGTGGGGTCAAAAACTAGGTCAGTAGGTCTAAAAATAGAAAAACCTTGTGACCTCTCTAGAGGCCATATTTCTCAATGGATCTTCATGAAAATTGGTCAGAATGTTCATCTTGATGATATCTAGGTCAAGTTCGAAACTGGGTCACGTGGGTTCAAAAACTAGGTCAGTAGGTCTAAAAATAGAAAAACCTTGTGACCTCTCTAGAGGCCATATTTCTCAATGGATCTTCATAAAAATTGGTCAGAATGTTCACCTTGATGATATCTAGATCAAATTTGAAACTGGGTCACGTGCGGTCAAAAACTAGGTCAGTAGGTCTGAAAATAGAAAAACCTTGTGACCTCTCTAGAGGCCATATTTTCCATGGGATTTTTATGAAAATTGGTCAGAATGTTCACCTTGATGATATCTAGGTCATTTTCGAAACTGGGTCACGTGCTGTCAATAACTAGGTCAGTAGATCTAAAAATAGAAAAATCTTGTGACCTCTTTAGAGGCCATATTTTTCAAGAGATCTTCATGAAAATTGGTCAGAATGTTCACCTTGATGATATCTAGGTCAAATTTGAAACTGGGTCACGTGCGGTCAAAAACTAGGTCAGTAGGTCTAAAAATAGAAAAACCTTTTGATGTCTGTAGAGGCCATCTTTCTTAATGGATCTTCATGAAAATTAATAAGAATGTTCAGCTTGATGATATCTAGGTCAGGTTCGTAACTGGGTCATGTGCGGTCAAAAACTAGGTCAGTAGGTCGAAAAATAGAAAAACCTTGTGACCTCTCTAGAGGCCATATTTTTCACGAGATCTTCATGAAAATTGGTGAGAATGTTCACCTTGATGATATCTAGGTCAAGTTTAAAAGTGGGTCACGTGCCTTCAAAAACTAGGTCATTAGGTCAAATAATAGAAAAACCTTGTGACCTCTCTAGCGGTCATATTTTTCAATGGATCTTCATAAAAATTGGTCAGAATTTTTTATCTTGATGATATCTAGGTCACATTTGCTCAAAAACTAGGTCACTGTGTCAAATAATAGAAATAACGACGTCATACTCAGTTCAACACTGGGTCATGTGGGGATAGGTGAGCGATTCAGGACCATCATGGTCCTCTTGTTTAGCTCACCTGTCACATAGTGACAAGGTGAGCTTTTGTGATCACCCTTCGTCTGTCGTCAGTCCGTGCATCCGTCCGTCCGTCCGTCAACAATTTCTTGTCTGCACGATAGTGGTTTCATTTATGATTTTATTTTAACCAAACTTGCACACAACTTGTATCACCATAAGATCTTGGTTCCTTTCTTGAACTGGCCAGATTCCATTATGGGTTCCAGAGTTATGGCCCCTGAAAGGGCCAAAACTAGCTATTTTGACCTTGTCTGCACAATAGCAGCTTTATTTATGATTTTATTTTTACCAAACTGGCACACCACTTGTATCACCATAAGATCTTGGTTCCTTTCTTGAACTGGCCAGATTCCATTATGGGTTCCAGAGTTATGGCCCCTGAAAGGGCCAGAATTAGCTATTTTGACATTGTCTGCACAATAGCAACTTCATTTATGATTTGATTTTAACCAAACTTGCACACAACTTGTATCACTATAAGATCTCGGTTCCTTTCTTGAACTGGCGAGATTCCATTATCGGCTCTAGAGTTATGGCCCCTGAAAGGACCAGAATTAGCTTTTTTTACCTTGTCTGCACAATAGCAGCTTCATTTATGATTTGATTTTAACCAAACTTGCGTACAACTTGTATCACCATAAGATCTTGGTTTCTTTCTTGAACTGGCCAGATTCCATCATGGGTTCCAGAGTTATGGCCCTTTATAGGTCAAAAATTGGCTATTTTGGCTTTTGCAGCCATATAGAGACTTCATTTATGGTTTTATTTGATACAAACTTCCAAAATATCTTCAACAACAATAAATCTTGGATTCCATGACAAGTCAGATCCAATTGTAGGTTCCAGAGTTATTTTATATCTGATTACCTCCCCTGATTGTAATCAGAATGGATTTATATCAGTAAGTACTTATAGTACTTATTTGAAATTTCATTATTGTCATTAGTTGGACTGAGCCAATCAGGGTAGATAACTATGGACTGTCAGATTATGTCAAATTACCTCCCTTTATTTCAAATCTCCGTAACTAATGAAGATACTGATCTGAAATTTCATTTATGTCAACAGATTTATTTGGCAGATCCTTCTTTTGTTCACTTACAATAATTTTTTTTTTTTTTAATTACTTCCCTTTTACGTTACTATAAATAGCTTATTTTTAGTAACTTTTTTATTATTGGCCGTAGGGAAAAACCGAGACCACTTTTCTGTGGTACAACATGGATGATACCTCCAATTTTTAGGTGTATTTTGACATATCTGTACCTTGTAAGAATTTTTTTTTCTTTTTGGTTAAATTTCTTCCCTTTGTTGTTCCTGTCCTTTGGACTTAGATATTTTTTCTGAGGACCGTCTTGTCCTCAAGTGCAATGATAACAGGTGAGCGATATAGGGCCATCATGGCCCTCTTGTTTAATTACTTCCCTTTTACATTACTATAAATAGCTTATTTTTAGTAACTTTTTTATTATTGGCCATAGGGAAAAACCAAGACCACTTTTCTGTGGTACAACATGGATGGTACCTCCAATTTTTAGGGGTATTTTGACATATCTGTACCTTGTAAGAATTTTTTTTCTTTTTGGTTAAATTTCTTCCCTTTGTTGTTCCTGTCCTTTGGATTTAGATATTTTTTCTGAGGACCTTCTTGTCCTCAAGTGCAATGATAACAGGTGAGCGATATAGGGCCATCATGGCCCTCTTGTTTCTGTTAGTTATTTTTATCAAATCAATGTCCATGTTCCAAATCGATACCGATTCCTCAAAACAAAGTTTTTCATTGCTGTTCCTATTTTCATCAATTAAGAGATCACAAATTACTAAGAATAACATAAAGAAACAATATGATAATCATTTTATCAGTTTTAATAGGAACATGTAAATAATCAGGAAAACAGTTATGAAAAACAAGTTTTTTACCTATAATAAATCGTTCTCACAGGTTGGAATTAAATCGTTATGCCTATTCCAAAACGGTACACTAATTTTTTTTTTTTTTTAATTTTGTAATTTTTATCATTAAAAAAATTTGGGCCATGATAAGGGCGCCTCCCCATGGTGTGGCCTGGATGCATATGAATTGTTGACTGCTTGGTATCTCGTCAGTTGATAGCACATATGTAACTAAATGCTCCCTAACAGCAAGATGACAATGACACAATCATCCGCTTCTATTCGTTTCGTCATTATTGATTTTTGTAAACTTCCGTTTTATCGGCAGAAAAGGCAATAAATTTTTCGAGAAAATTTAAAATACACTTTGGTGTGTATTCAAACAAATTTCTGTTTGCAGATATGTATTGATATCTTCAATAAATAACAGATAAAATTAAACCAGAACATTGCTTATTCACTGAGAAATCGATTACCGGACGACTAGAAAATTGCCAGGGGAAATGCTAGTCATCCGGTTACTGGACGACTAGAACGCAGGCTAGGCATCCGGTTACCGGATGACTAGACACTTCCTATATTGAAATTTTCCTCGAAAAGCTTCAACAGTCATTCCTGATCAAGTAATGAAAAGTGACCCAATGTCAGGCCTTCATGTGGTGACAGTGAGCATGCGCAAAAAACACCCGCTTCCCAAGTAATTTTGGATAAATATTTTTTATACAGATAAATGTAAGTCATTTATTTATACAGTATATTTACTAATTTTGTTTTTGTTTACACCAGTTGGTGTTGTAAGTGGAATCTATTGGTTTAAACTGTATTTATTTCCACAAATTGTATATGCAAACATGAGTACTATATTTAAATTAACAAAGTTTCATAAAAAGACATACATCAATAAAAAAAGTACAAACAAACAAAGAAATTTTTAATCGAATGGATTGGAAAACAAGCTACTTAAAACTTATATGAATTCCGCTCCATAAAGTGGAATCTATTAGATGATAAATAACCAATTGCAATAGAATATTTCCAAGGTGGTCGACTTTATCATCTGAACGGGTTTATCATCAGTACCAGTATAGTATGCTATGTTATTGTTTCTTAAAGCTAAAACTGGAAGATTTATTGTTTGTCACAGAGTGACTCACAGACAGACACCTGCTCCTCATCCCCACTCCTCCAGTCCAACCTCTGTGCACTTGTATATTTTCATCAGGATTTAGATGATCTTAAATAATAAAAACACTTTTTTTTTTCAGAGAAAAACTGGAGAACCATACATTTAAGAAGGGGTTATTTGCATAACTTGAAGGTAATTTTACTTCCTACATATGGCAGGCAGCCATGTTTTAATTTCAGTATGAATAAACATGTTACTCAAAGTAGTCAGTTAACAGGGAGATAAAAACATTAAACTGTACTAAGACCAAGAGGAATCAGTCTGTTTGTTTGTTTGTTTTGGGTTTAACGCCGTTTTTCAACAGTATTTCAGTCATGTAACGGCGGGCAGTTAACTTAACCAGTGTTCCTGGATTCTGTACCAGTACAGACCTGTTCTCCGCAAGTAACTGCCAACTTCCCCACATGAATCAGAGGTGGAGGACTAATGATTTCAGACACAATGTCATTTATCAAATAGTCACGGAGAACATACGCCCAGCCTGAGGATCGAACTCGCGACCCAGCGATCTGTAGACCGACGCTCTACCTACTGAGCTAAGCGGGCGGGTTGGAATCAGTCTGTATCTAGCTCGACTATACAAAGTACATGGAGAGCTATCCTACTCACCCTGCGTGGACATCTTTCCGCGGACCGCGTCCCCACCTTGGTTAAAGTTTTACACTTCCTCTTTTTTCTCCTTATCTCTGTAATTGCTTTACAGATTTGTTTCAAACTTAAAATAGTTATTCCTCATCATCACCCACATCATATGGCACAAGGGCCATAACTCTGGCACCAATATTTTATGAATTATCACCCCTTTTCACTTAGAATTTCAGGATAAAATTTTGATGCACTTTCACTCTATCTCAGTTATTACTAAATGGATTTGATTCAAACTGAAAGTAGTTGTTCCACATCATCTCCCACATCACATGAAACAAGGCCTATAACTCTGGTACCAATATTTAATTAATTATCCCCCTTTTACTGAGAATTTCAGGTTAAAGTTTTGATACACTTTCACTCTATCTCAGTTATTTAAACTTAAAATAGTTGTTCATCATCATCAGTCACATCATATTACACAAGGGCCATAACTCTTGAACCAATATTTCATGAATTGTGCCCCTTTTTACTTAGAATTTCAGGTTAAAGTTTTGATACACTTTCACTCTATCTCAGTTATTACTAAATGGATTTGATTCAAACATAAAATATTTGTTCTTCCTTAACACCCACATCATATGACACAAGATGCATAACTCTGGCACCAATTTTTCAGGAATTATGCCCCCTTTTACTTAAAATTTAAGATTAATTTTGTTACGAAATGGATTTGATTCAAACTTAAAGTAGTTATTTCACATCATATGACACAGGGTGCATAACTCTTGCACCAATATTTTATGAATTATGCTCGCTTTTTGCTTAGAATTATACTTACATAGTCTTTTGATATACTTTATCTTTACCTCTCTTATTACTGAATATTTTTGACACAGCTATTGTGCAATATCTTCATCCACAATTGGAGTCATTAAACACTCCAGTGACAGCTCCAGTTTCCTCAGATGTGCCAAGTTTCACTATCCAACATCGAAATAATCGAGCGTGCTGTCTCCTATGTCAGCTCTTGTTTCCTGTCTTTGTCTCTGGCAAGTTACAAACAGCTGACCACAATCAGGTATATCATGTACTTTTCCCCCCCATGAGTGGTGGGGGCATATAGATTCAGTCTTGTCAGTGCGTCTGTGTGTCCGTCTGTCCGTCCGAAGATCGTGACGCACCTAGCTCAAAAAGTATTTGATATAAATTGATGAAACCTTGCATGAGTCTTTATCATGATATGAACTTGCGCACCTCCTATTTTTCGTCTGGCTCCACCCCCTTTTTTTTAGAGCTATGACCCCTGAAATAGTCAAAAATGCCCATTTTCACCTTGTGACGCGCCTAGCACAAAAAGTATTTGATATAAATTGATGAAACCTTGCATGTGTCTTTATCATGATATGAACTTGCGCACCTCCTATTTTTCGTCTGGCTCCGCCCCCTATTTTTAGAGTTATGGCCCCTGAAATAGTCAAAAATGCACGTTTTCACCTTGTGACGCGCCTAGCACAAAAAGTATTAGATATAAATTGATGAAACCTTGCATGAATCTTTATCATGATATGAACTTGCGCACCTCCTATTTTTCATCTGGCTCCACCCCCTGTTTTCTGAGTTATGGCCCCTGAAATAGTCAGAAATACACATTTTCCCCTTGTGACGCGCCTAGCTCAAAAAGTATTTGATATAAATTGATGAAACCTTGCATGAGTCTTTATCATGATATGAACTTGCGCAGCTCCTATTTTTCATCTGGCTCTGCCCCCTATTTTCTGAGTTATGGCCCCTGAAATAGTCAAAAATGCACATTTTCACCTTGTGACATGCCTAGCTCAAAAAGTATTTGATATAAATTGATGAAACCTTGCTTGAGTCTTTATCATGATATGAACTTGCGCACCTCCTATTTTTTGTCTGGCTCCGCCCCCTATTTTCAGAGTTATGGCCCCTGAAATAGTCGAAATGCACATTTTCACCTTGTAACACACCTAGCTTAAAAAGTATTTGATATAGATTCATGAAACCTTGCATGAGTCTTAATCATGATATGAACTTGTGCACCTCCTAATTTTTATTTTGGTCCGCCCCCTATTTTCAGAGTTATGGCCCCTGAAATAGTCAAAAATGCACATTTTCACCTTGTGATGCACTTAGCTCAAAAAGTATTTAATATAAATGGTTGAAAACTTGCATAAGTCTTTATCATGATATAAACTTGCACCCCTCTTATTTTCACCCCTTATTTTTTAAGTTATGGCCCCTGAAATAGTATAAAAATGCACATTTTCACCTTATTATGTGCCTAGCTCAAAAAGTATTTGATGTCAATTCATGAAACCTTGCTTGAGTATTTTATCATGATGTGTCCTTGCACACTTGGCATTCTTCCTTAGAATCTTTGCATTTATTACAGAGTTGTGGCCCTTGAAATAGCCAAAATAGTGTATTTTTTGTTTGTGATGCTCATAGCTCAAAAAGTATATGGCCTAGAATAATGAATCCTTTTCATAAAATGTTTGTTGAGGCTATACCCCATTAAGACTGCAAAAATTTGAATTATTCCCCCTTATTTGTGACAAATGTACCAGTTTGGGGGGGGGGGGGCACACCCTGTGTCCTACAGACACATTCTAGTTTTAACTTTAAAATGCTTAGAAAAATACTTGCTATGGAGAGGTAAAAGTCTTGTAAACATTAAAGCATCTTTACGATGATGCCTTGTGCAAAAGTGGTATCTTGCCGACCTGCAAGTGTATATTATAAGAATTTCAGTATAAACTAATGTACAATACTTGTACAGATTAAAACATCATGGCTTTATATCTAAAGAATTTTCTAGATTTAAAGTTTTAAAGAGTCTGCATGACATTGTCACTGGAAACGGCTGCAGAATTTTTAAATAGAGAGTTGGAAATCTGTCCTGTGAGAGGTTTCAGTTGTAACAGGTCATGGACTTTTAGAAGAGATTGGGAGAGAGTAAAACTAGTCCCGCTTAGTTTCCAGTTGTAATTGCCCAACTATTTGTATGGGGGAGAGAGCCTAGGATCTTTCCAAGCTGATATTCCAATCTTAACTGGCCAAGTATTTTAATGCTAGATTTTATTGCTTGCCAGTGATGAAAACAGAAAATAATCCAGTTTATTTAAGCTTGATTGTGATGATTGCTTGAAGCTTATTGAAATCATTCAAGTCCACTTCGTGGAAAAACTAGTACTGATGTCATTGAAAACATGTGATGGAGCTTAAAACCATGTCTTCCAGATTATCCGTGTTGAGCCCCCTTTTTATTTGTTATACGCCCAAAGGAATGTATTATGTCATGACGCCTGTGTCCACCCATCTGTCCATTAGGAATTTCGTATCTGGTCTATAACTCTCGGATGGCTTGCTTCAAGGTCAAGGTCACATTTAGGAGTCAAAGGTCATATGACTTTGTTTAGTGTCCGCTCTGTAACTCTTGAACTGCTTGAAGGATTTTAAAGAAACTTTGCACAAACGTTCACCACATGGAGACGACGTGCAGAGCGCATTGTTTCGGATGGTTCGCTTCAAGGTAAAGGTCACACTTAGGGGTCAAAACTTATACCTCTGTAACTCTTGAACCCCTTGAAAGATTTCAGAGAAACTTGACACAAATGTTCGTCACATCGATATGACGAGCAGAGCACGTTTTAGATGGCTCGCTTCAAGGTTAAAGTCACAGGGGTCGAAGGTCATATGATTTTATTAGCTCGACTATACGAAGTATAAGGAGAGCTATCCTACTCGACCCGGCGTCGGCATCTTTCCGCGTCCCCACCTTGGTTAAAGTTTTTTAACACTTTCTCTTTTTTCATCATATCTCTGTATTTACTTGATGGATTTGATTCAAACTTAAAATAGTTATTCCTTATCATCACCCACATCATCTGACATAAGGGCCATAACTCTTGCACCAATATTTTTTTTTTTTATCCCCCCTTCACACTTAGATTTTCAGGTTAAAGTTTCGATGCACTTTAACTCTATCTCTGTTATTACCGAATGGATTTGATTCAAACTTAAAATAATTCTTCATCATCATCACCCACATCATATGACACAAGGTGCATAACTCTGGCACAAATTTTTCGTGAATTATTCCCCCTTTTTACTTAGAATTTCAGGTTAAAGTTTTGATGCACTATCACTCTATCTGTTATTACCGAATGGATTTGATTCAAACTTAAAATAGTATTTCAACATCACCACCCACATCATATGGCACAAGGTGCATAACTCTGGCACAATTTTTAGCTCGACTATTCAAAGAATAGTCTAGCTATTCTACTCACCCTGGCGTCGGCGTCGGCGTCACACCTTGGTTAAGTTTTTGCATGCAAGTACATACAGCTATCAGTTAAAGGCATATAGCTTTGAAACTTATTTTTTCTTTTTCTAGGTCAATTACCAACCTCTCTGGGTCAAGTCCCATAACTCTGACATGTATTTTGAGCAAATTATGCCCCCTTTTGGACTTAGAAAATTTTGGTTAAAGTTTTACATGCAAGTTACTATCTCCAAAACTAATGCAGGTATTGATTTGAAACTTCACATGTGTCTTCGGGGTTATAAAACTAGTTGATAGCAGCAAGTCCCATAACTCTGACTTTCATTTTGGCCAAATTATGCCCCCTTTTGGTCTTAGAAAATTCTGGTTAAAGTTTTGCGTGCAAGTACATACAGCTATTTCCAAAAGGCATATAGATTTGAAACTTATTTTTTCTTTTTCTAGATCAATTACCAACCTCACTGGGTCAAGACCCATAACTCTGACATGTATTTTGAGCAAATTATGCCCCCTTTTAGACTTAGAAAATTTTGGTTAAAGTTTTACATGCAAGTTACTATCTCCAAAACTAATGCAGATATTGTTTTGAAACTTCACATGTGTCTTCGGGGTTATAAATCTAGTTGATAGCAGCAAGTCCCATAACTCTGACCTTCATTTTTGCCAAATTATGCCCCCTTTTGGACTTAGAAAATTCTGGTTAAAGTTTTGCGTGCAAGTACATACAGCTATTTCTAAAAGGCATATAGATTTGAAACTTATTTTTTCTTTTTCTAGATCAATTACCAACCTCATTGGGTAAAGTCCCATAACTGACATGTTTTTTGAGCAAATTATGCCCCCTTTTAGACTTAGAAAATTTTGGTTAAAGTTTTACATGCAAGTTACTATCTCCAAAACTAATGCAGATATTGATTTGAAACTTCACATGTGTCTTCGGGGTTATAAAACTAGTTGATAGCAGCAAGTCCCATAACTCTGACCTTCATTTTGGCCAAATTATGTCCCCTTTTGGACTTAGAAAATTCTGGTTAAAGTTTTGCGTGCAAGTACATACAGCTATTACTAAAAGGCATATAGATTTGAAACTTATTTTTTCTTTTACTAGATCAATTACTAACCTCACTGGATCAAGTCCCATAACTCTGGCATGTATTTTGGGCAAATTATGCCCCCTTTTAGACTTCGAAAATTCTGGTTAAAGTTTTACATGCAAGTTTCTATCTCCAAAACTAATGCAGATATTGAATTGAAACTTCACATGTGCCTTCGGGGTTATAAAACTAGTTGATAGCAGCAAGTCCCATAACTGATATGCATTTTGGTCAAATTATTCCCCCTTTTGAACTTAAAACTCTTCTGATATTTAACCTTTTTGGGTAATATTTTCCTGCTTCTGGGACAATATTTCGAATAGTCGAGCTTGGCTGTCTTACGGACAGCTCTTGTTTCATGAATTATTCCCCCTTTTTACTTAGAATTTCAGGTTAAAGTTTTGATGCACTTTCACTCTATCTCTGTTATTACTGAATGGATTTGATTCAAACTTAAAATAGTTGTTCAGCATCATCACCCACATCATATGACACAAGGTGCATAACTCTGGCACAAATTTTTCATGAATTTTTCCCCCCTTTTACTTAGAATTTTAGGTTAATTTTGATGCATTTTCACTATATCTCAGTTATTATGAAATGCATTTGATTCAAACTTGAAGCAGTTGTTCCACATCATATGACATAACATGCATAACTCACCAATATTTAATGAATTATAAACTTGAAAAAACTTGAAACTGTTTTATTTGATTAAACGCCTATTTTTACGCAAAACATATTCAATGGCGTTTTACAAATCCATAAAAAATACGACAAAAATTAAGATATTTTAAATGACATGACATAAATGAGCATAAATATCATTGTGAATAAACTATTTAGTAAGCATTAAAAAAAAGATAAGGCATCAGATAAGATTAATAAAATATTAGAATATTAAGATACAGTAAGACAGCTGTTTGTTATTAAGTAAGAATAAGTGGGTTATTGCGACGTGTCCAGAAGTTATTACAAACAACTGTATTTTGTATTTGTTATAATATAGTTCATATTCGAATGTATTTACACAATAAAATCATCCAGTTCACGTTACTTCAATCTCTTAAAAATTACAGTCACAGTCTCTAAAAGAGTGCAAAGTAATTTCCAAAATAATGAGTTTTCAACTTCCTTTTGAAAACATCTATTGTGTCTGAGTTCCTTATTTCGAGAGGCAATTCATTCCAGAGTTTAGGTCCAGCAGTACCAAAACTTCTGTCGCTGAACGTTTTGCGCTTGTTGAAAGGAACAACGGAATACCCAGTAACGGAATTTGAAGAACGCAAGTTCCTTGTCTGTGTTTGTTTTATGAGAAGTTCAGAAAGATATTCTGGAGAGTTTCCAACTGAACAATTATACATGTAGGTGAACATTTTGAATGTGATTCTGGCTTTGATTGGTAGCCAGTGAAGGTCATACAGCGCTTGCTTGGAACTGTCATATTTTCTTCGATTTAGGACAAGTTTTGCACACGTTCTGAATTCGTTGCATTTTGTTTACTTCGCTTTGAGCAATACCATACAGAATGACATTACAATAATCTAAATGGGATATCACCAATGACAGGACAAGGGTTTCGGTAGCCTCTTTGGTAAGATATTTCCGGATACATTTTATTCTGAAGTAGTTGAGCATTGCTGTTCTACACTTTCGTTTTACATGCTCTTTTAGATTCAAGTTTTCATCCAGGAATGCACCTAGATATCGAATAAAGCTCACTGATTTCACTTCATCACCTACAATGCATATTTTGTCAGTTGAACACTTAGAGAGCTGTTGCCTACTACCAAACATGATGAACTCGGTTTTGGAAGTGTTCATTTTAAGTTTATTTTCATTCATCCAGTTGTTGATTGTTTTAGCACATTGTTCAAGTTCTTGTATTGCCTGGGATTCTACTGTTGGAGATGATGGTTTAAAGCGTTTATTAGCAGTGTGGTCATCCGTAACTGAAATCGGCGGCGGAATAACATCAAACAGTGTCCCCGCATATGTCAAATATAGCCACGGTCCTAAGCAGCTCCCTTGTGGAACGCTACAGTTTAATTGGCGTGGAAATGACATGGCTGAATTGACACTTACACGACAACCCCTGGGGCGCAGATAGGAATCAACCCATCTCAGTGCTGTTCCACGAACGCCATACTGCTTGTTTAACACATCAACAAGAATGTCATGATCTACAGTATCAAAGGCGGCACTGAGATCGATTGCAATTAGCGCCGTAACTTCTTTCTTCTCCATAGCATCCAGTAAATCATTTACAAGACGTAACAATGCTGATTCGCAAGAATGGCTTTTCCTGTAAGCAGATTGGTTTTTTGGTAGAAGATTGTGTTTGTTTACATGATCATTGAGCCTGAACAGAGCTGCTTTTTCAATTAATTTTGACAGAAACGATAGATTACTAACAGGCCTGTAGTTTGCGAATTCAAGTTCCAGTCCCTTTTTCTTCAGCAAAGGTCTTACAATTGCCTGTTTCCACTTTGTTGGAAAGATGCCGTCGCGCAACGACAAATTAACCAATTTGGTAATAACAGGCAACAGCTCATCCAAGTATGATTTTAGTACTTTTGTTGGTAGAATATCAAGTTCACATGATTTTGTCTGTAGCTGGTTTATAAGTTTTCTAACTTCTTCCTCGCTCAGATCTTTAAAACTGTCAAAATAAGGAATATCTTTTTCGCATGGTTGAAAATTATCGAAATGTTTCAACGATTCTCGAATTTTTTCGATTTTATTCATGAAATGATCGGCAAATTTCTCAGCCAGTGTACTGTCATGTCCAGTTGGCATAGGGTTCTCAGACCTAGTGCCTGTTGTCACAGATACAAATCTATAAAGCTTTTTCGAGTCACCTTTTGCATTAAGAACTTTTTCACTCAGAGATGATTTTTTCTCATGTTTGAGTTCTTTTTCGTAGTTTTTACGTGCTGTTTTGAAGGCTTCATGCAGATGTGATTGTCTATGTTTCTTCCACAAACGTTCAGATTTGCGAGCCACTCTTTTAAGGTGAAGAAGTTTTTCTGTGAACCAGGGTTTTGGAGCGCAATGGATGATTGTTTTTTCTATAAATGGTGCGTTCGAGACAACGAATTATGCATCCTTTTTGCTTACAATATACTTATATAGTGTTTTGATATACTTTATCTCTACCTCTCTTATTACTTAATATTTTTGACATAGACTCAGGCTATTGTGCAATATCTTCATCCACCATTGGAGTCATTAAACACTCCATTGACAGCTCCAGTTTCCTCAGATGTGCCCAGTTTCACTATCCAGCATCGAAATAGTCGAGTGCGCTGTCTCCTGTGACAGCTCTTGTTTTATGTCCGCTCTGTAACTCTTGAACTGCTTGAAGGATTTTAAAGAAACCTGGCATAAAATAACTGCCACATCGAGACAACGTGCAGAGCATATGTTTCGGATGGCTCGCTTCAAGGTCAAGATCACACTTAGGGGTCAAAAGTCATACCTTCAGGCGTATATTGCTCCGCATTGTGGTGCTCTTGTTTATTTCTATGTTTTTCATTAGTTTATTTTTTTGTAGTGACAAGGATATTGAATAGTCAAGCGTTTCTGTCCTCCAGCAGCACTTGTTTTTGAAGGTAACAGTGTGATGGATATGGTTTGGTTAGTTTTCGTGGTAACCATGGTGACTGTTGTCTCAGCTTCAGGTAAGAATTAGCTCAAAATATGTTGAAATTCACGTAATATGTAATTCAAAGAAACAAACTGATTTATTTGAATTTACCCAAAATAAATGTGTTTACATTAAGTATTCTTAAGCATGCAGAGTTTATACTGTCCTTCGGGTCAAATCAGGCTAGGATTTTGGCGTTTTCCAGGGATGTTTCTTCTGTTTTGCCTAAACATATTGACTTGATTATTAATAATACAGTGATTAAGAAGAAAGATAAAGTCAACATGTATTGTTTTGATAAACTGAACTTTTAAATATAAGCATTATTTATACATTTCAATTCACAACAAGTAGATGTTAAGCTAATTAAACACATTTCAAATTAATACTTATAAATCAGCAAGACCAATTCCGCTGTTCGCCGCAGAGGTACCGTAATTTATTACTGATATCAATGTAAATCCTACTTTCGTTTTCAGTCTACCTCAAAATTGACCTAAAAACTGGGTTGACAGTTTTCGAACTGGACTGTCGGACCAGCTCAATAGAGGATGGTTTGGACCATTGGAAACGAGCCAACACTAAATCGAGCCCTTTAAATAACGTTAGAAATTATAATCAGTAATTAGAATCAGATTGATGTGGTGATCACAAGGACAAACGATGTTTAGAGTTTTACACTGTCATGCTGTTTTGATGTGTCTTCTAGTGTGCTATTTAGAATAAGTGGTTTCCTTACATGCCTATTGTGACGTTAATACTTAGTGTAGAACTACAAGATTTTAAAACAATTCCAAAAGTGAAAGTTCTCAAAATCCAAGTTGAGGCCAGTCTTTGTCCGAGATACAAGGTTCTTGACTTTGATTCACTTGCCCCTCACCAATGCAGGTTCTAAAACTCACTTAGGGTTTAGAAGTCTTTATGTGAGAAGGAGAATGATGGTTCTACCCAGGTGCTCACCTTTGATGAAATAATGCATGATGGTCACCTGCGGTATTTTCCATCATCAGAAGCTGGAAAAGTTGCCATATGGCTCAATTTGTGTTTGTGTGACTTTAAACCCATCAAAATCAAAACATAATACAATCAGAAGCCAAGTTACTGTTTTACTCTCCCTAGAGTATTGTGTCCATGTTGTAACTGCAACAGTGTTTTATATTTCAGTTTTCCCAAATCTTGACCATATTAGTCCCTCAGCCAGTTTGGAGGACCAGCGCCATGCAGCACAGGAATTAATATTTCGAGTACTTGGTTCGAGTTCAGGTAGTTTTAAAGTTGACATCATCACAAACAATGATCAGGAATATAGAGACACTTTCAATGTAAGTCCTCTTGTAGTTAGTACTTTTTTACTGAAAGTTCTACTGTACTGTTAATGGCATAGATATTTTGCTAGGTAGCTAAGATTTATATGCTTCAGTTCAGTAACTAGAGAATGCTTGGGCCTACAGTGGTCAAACTTCAGAATGGTTGGCAAGTTGCCTTTGGTCAGTGGGTCAAACATGTCAAAGGCACAGTTATCTCTGGCATGCATGTTTAATAGATAAACAGCTCTTTTTACATTATAAATTATCTTATTAGTTGGAAATGAATCACATGAATCAAGGAAAAAGTTGTGCAAGAAAATGTATTTTTTGCCATTTACTGTGAAGTCATTATTATTCATGGGGGACTAATTTTCGTGATTGAGTCAATCCACAAAATTTAATCCCAATGAACAAGTTAAATTCCCATTTGTTTTATGTTCAGTAGATGAAATCCACAAATTCATATACCCACAAAATAGCTGTTTTGACCAAACCCACGAAATTTCATGTCCACGAAATTAAACGATACACAATACCTAATACAATAGTTTCACTTTAATATTTCAAAGGGACATAATTTGAAAATTTGTTGCATTTCTAATGGAAAAGTAATATGTTCTGTTTGTATGATGGACTAAGTGGTTCATTGTTCATTGTCTAATGAACCTCTTAGTCCATCATACAAACAGAACATATTATATTACAGATGTAATAAACACTGATTAGTTTTTCCATTATTTTTTTTTCAGTTGGTCTCAGATGGCAATAATGTGACAATATCAGCAACTTCAGGTGTTGCCGCGGCAATGGGTTTCTATTATTTCCTGAAGACAAAATGCGGGTGTCAATTTACCTGGGCCGGGGAGCAGCTGAGCCTTCCTAGTCCACTTCCTGTGATCTCCAAACCTGGTATCACTGTAACAACAAATGATAGGTAATAAAGTACACAATAACAGTAAAATTTTTTAATTAATTGACATAATATTTCATGGCTTTTGCCCAAACGACTGATTTGTGGTACAGTTGAACTTCAATGGCTCGAACTCGGATCTTTCGAACACCCATAATCGCTCGAACTCTTCGCCCGGTCCCGAATTTATTCCTTCTTTATTCTATATAGTTCTACCTCGGATCGCTCGAACTTCGAAAATTCGAAGTCTCGAACTCATGTAGTGGTCCTTCCGGCTCAATTACAGTGATAATTACACCTATTCAGTCGAACAGCCAATTTGTCACCGGAATGGCTTGTGTTTACAAAGTTTTCACACCTCTGCCTGACATTCGCCAAGCTTCCCCTTTAATCGGCGCGTGCGTAATTTTCACACACTTATGTAATTAGCGTCGGTATACGACAAACAAATTAAACAAAGTGACTTCCGTTCACTGCAATGCTTTAATGGGCTTTGATTAATACGAATAAAATTATTTAGAATAATTGAGCAATGTCTGTCTTTATTTTTTCTGCATAAAAACGGGAGATTCGATGTTAACTTTCATACTGCTTTAGCATGGCTGAATAACTTAGTAAAGGACCCAGAAATGGGGGGATAGCTAAGTCGGCTATTGGAAAGCAAGGAACAAAACGAAAAGGAAGTGACTATTCTTACGGTCCCATAGGAATAGCCACATAGGCTATTCTTACGGCTCTCCCGTAAGAATAGTGAAAAGCCCGCAGGTGTCTATTTCTACGGCAGTTTTGTGTTACAAATCATACTGAATACATTTGACTGATATAATTTCACACAACTTCTGTATACTTTTCCGGTAAAATAATCAAATAAAAGACAGAAAAGGGAAGTGATTTCCCCTAGTATAAAGTATTTTACTACTTCCATTTGTTACATATACAATTTTGATACAACGAATTTATCGTAAGTGTAAAATACTTATTTAAACGAAATTTGTCTTCTAAATTGATCGGAAAACGATTGTTGGTTGTACAGATGTAGATGTAAATACATAGTTTTTAATATTGAAACACTAAAAAATATTGACCAAGTGTTTTCAACTAAACCAGTAAGAGAATTATTGATCTATGTTTCGTGTATATACATGCAAATATTTCACAACAGTACAAATCTTTTGCCACTCTAACATGTTTATCACACATCAGATTGACATGTTTGCATCAATTCAGCCCTGACATTTTATTTGTAAACACAATGACCAAAATGTGATTACATGTCATTTCTGAAATCGGTTGAAAATATATCAGTAGAAAGTCTTAAGTACAATGTATTGTAATACAAAACTGCCGTAGGAATAGACATCTGCGGGCTTTTTTACTATTCTAACGGGAGAGCCATAAGAATAGCCACTTCCAAACGAAAATAAGATCCAAAAACTTTAGAAACAAAATATATAACGCCATCATCAAATGTGAAAAGCTCAGTCTCGTGTTCTATGTACAAATCTCTCCAAATTAGAGTTCAACAAGCATTCGGCGGTTCAGGCCTCCATCAAGGATTTCTTCAAAAAATAAACTAAAACTGTATATGGTACATGACTCACTGATACTGTGAATAAACTGATGTATGCTTATTAATGTTGTGTATTGATTTCATGTGTCTATTTATAGCCTATGTCTACATGTGACGTCATTTAGTACTGTTTTCAAATATTTCTGTGTACATGTCCGTGAATTAATTATTTGCGTTTTAACTTGTTTATATTTGAAAATATTTGCACTTGACTATGATTCATAAAGGTTTGCTATTCATGTCTTTCTATTTGATGCTGTCTTCACCAAATTCTTATGATTACATTTATTAGTGTTTTATCTGTGTTTTTTTTTCGTATCTATATCTCATGTTTGAAAATAAATAATAAAGACTATTTCAGCGTTCATTTTTACAAATCATCATATCATACACACACGTAGGTACAATATGACAATATATTACGATGTAAGGTTTGTAACACATCATGCCCTCAAATTCCCTAATTCAAAATGGCCGCCATTTGGATGGCTCGAACAACGGAAAACTCGAACTTATTTCCACGGGACCCTCGAGTTCAAGCCATCGAAATTCGACTGTACTTAAATTCATAGATTTGAAAGTTTATAGATAAATTAAACAGGGATTGTTTCTGCTTGTTGGGATTTAATTTTATAGCTTGACATAACCAGGAAATCTATTTCACCTGTGCTGTAGAACCACGGTTCATTAAACTCAAAAGGGATGTTTTTATTAGCTCAACTGTCTCATAGTGACAAGGTGAGCTTTTGTGATCACCCTTCGTCCGTCGTGTGTCCGTGCGTCAACAATTTCTTGTCCGCACGATAATGGTTTCATTTTTGATTTTATTTTAACCAAACTTGCACACAACTTGTATCACCATAAGATCACGGTTCCTTTCTTGAACTGGCCAGATCCCATTATGGGTTTCAGAGTTATGGCCCCTGAAAGGGCCAAAATTAGCTATTTTGACCTTGTCTGCACAATAGCAGCTTTATTTATGATTTGATTTTTACCAAACTGGCACACAACTTGTATCACCATAAGATCTTGGTTGCTTTCTTGAACTGGCGAGATTCCATTATGGGTTCCAGAGTTATGCCCCTGAAAGGGCCAGAATTAGCTATTTTGACCTTGTCTGCAAATTAGTAGCTTCATTTATGATTTGAATTTAATCAAACTTGCACAAAACTTGTGTCTACATAAGATCTCGGTTCCTTTCTTGAACTGGCCAGATCCCATAATGGGTTCCAGAGATATGGCCCCTGAAAGGGCCAAAATTAGCTATTTTGACCTTGTCTGCACAATAGCAGCTTCATTTATGATTTGATTTTAACCAATCTTGCACACGACTTGTATCACCACAAGATCTTGCTTCCATTCTTGAACTGGCCAGATTCCATCATGGGTTCCAGAGTTATGGTCCCTTTAAGGTCCAAAATTGACTATTTTGGCTTTTGCAGCCATATAGAGATTTCATTTATGGTTTAATTTGATACAAACTTCCAAAATATCTTCAACAACAATAAATCTTGGATTCCATGACAAATCAGATCCAATCGTAGGTTCCAGAGTTATTTTATATCTGATTACCTCCCCTGATTGTAATCAAAATGAATTTATATCAGTAAGTACTTATAGGACTTACTTGAAATTTCATTATTGTTATTAGTTGGACTGAGACAATTAGGGTAGATAACTATGGACTGATTTTATGTCAAATTACCTCCCTTTATTTCAAATTAAAATGGGTATATCTCCGTAACTAATGAAGATACTGATCTGAAATTTCATTTATGTCAACAGATTTATTTGGCAGATCCTTCTTTTGTTCACTTACAGTATTTTTTTTTTTTTGAATTACATCCCTTTTACGTTACTATAAATAGCTTATTTTTAGTAACTTTTTAGCTCGACTTTTCGAAGAAAAAGTAGAGCTATTGTACTCGCCCCGGCGTCGGAGTCGCCGTTGGTTAAAGTTTTTGATAAAGTCAAATATCTCTGTTACTATCAAAGCTATTGATTTGAAACTTAAAATACTTATTTACTATCAAAGTCTACACCAGGAGAAACAATCCCCATAACTCTGGTTTGAATTTTAACAGAATTATGCCCCTTTTTAACTTAGAATTTTTGATTAAGTCAAATATTTCTGTTACTATCAAAGCTTTTTACTTGAAACTTAAAATAGTTATTTACTATCAAAGTGTAACCAGGAGAAACAATCCCCATAATTCTGATTTGAATTTTGACAGAATTATGCCCCTTTTTAACTTTTTGGTTAAAGTTTTTGATAAAGTCAAATATCTCTATTACTATCAAAGCTATTGACTTGAAACTTAAAATACTTATTTACCATCAAAGTCTATACCAGGAGAAACAATCGCAATGACTCTATTTTGAATTTTGACATAATTATGCCCCTTTTTAACTTAGAATTTTTTGTTAAAATTTTTGATAAAGTCAAATATCTCTGTTACTATTAAAGCTTTTGACTTGAAACTCAAAATAGTTATTTACTATCAAAGTCTAAACCAGGAGACACAATTCCCATAACTCTGATTTGAATTTTTGACAGAGTTATGCCCCTTTTTAACTTAGAATTTTTGGTTAAAGTTTTTGGTAAAGTCAGATATCTCTGTTACTATCAAAGCTTTTGATTTGAAACTTAAAATACTTGTTTACCATCAAAGTCTACACCAGGAGAAACAATCCCCATAACTCTTGATTTGAATTTTGACAGAATTATGTCCCTTTTTAACTTCGAATTTTTTGTTAAAATTTTTGATACAGTCAAATATCTCTGTTACTATTAAAACTTTTGACTTGAAACTCAAAATAGTTATTTACTATCAAAGTCTACACCAGGAGACACAATTCCCATAACTCTGATTTGAATTTTGACAGAGTTATGCCCCTTTTTAACTTGGAATTTTTTTACTGGCAAAGCTCTAATTCAGAGTCAAGCACTGATAAAAGTCGACCGCGCTGTCTTACGGACAGCACTTGTTTATTATTGGCCATAGGGAAAAACCGAGACCACTTTTCTGTGGTACAACATGGATGGTACCTCCAATTTTTAGGTGTATTTTGACATATCTATACGTTGTAAGAATTTTTTTTTCTTTTTGGTTAAATTTCTTCCCTTTGTTGTTCCTGTCCTTTGGACTTAGATATTTTTTCTGAGGCCCTTCTTGTCCTCAAGTGCAATGATAACAGGTGAGCGATATAGGGCCATCATGGCCCTCTTGTTTAATTGTTTTTGTACTATGTACTGTAATTAACTGCAGAAAACCCACACCTAGGTATAACTTGCATGTACCATAAAACCATTGATCAAAGTTTCTCATTTAAAGTTTGGTATATAAATGACACTTTTTTAATACCCATGGGTGATACAAGAATGATACATGGTGACAGGAATATGATAATTTTCATTGTTATTGTCTCAGTTATTTTTCTGTCACTGACCATAAACTTGTGCTTGATTAACATGTTGGAATTATAAGGAGCCGCACCATGAGAAAACCAATATAGTCCACTGCACATCCGGGCAGCCTGGTCAGGATCCATGCTGTTCGCTTTCAAAGCCTTTTGCAATTAGAGAAACTGTTAGTGAACCTGACCAGGCTGCGCATTCTCTTGGTGCGGCTTATTTGTGTTTTGCCAACACATTTCTCAATTATTTTTTATAGATTTCGTTACTACCAGAACGTGTGCACACCCAGTTACTCGTTTGTTTGGTGGGATTGGGAGAGATGGCAGCGACATATAGATTGGATGGCAATGAATGGTATCAATCTACCACTGGCATTTACAGGACAGGAAGCTATATTTCAGAGGGTATGTTATGTTTCAAATCAGTCTTAATCAATTGTATTTATTATGACAATGCATTCTATTCCTTTGATATACATGTAAACTGTTCTTGGTTTCATAATTGACAACCTAAATCACTTTGAAAGAGTTGGTGAAGTTTGCAATCATTAGCTTTCCACTGTGAATTCATGTGGGGAAGTTGGCAGTTACTGAAATAATATGCAGTGATCCGGTTTGTTTGCTTGTCTGTTGTCATGTAACGTAAATAACATATTGTTTTTGAACTGTCTGTCCGACACACTTTATTTCCGATCGATGACTGGAGAACCATTTGACCTAGAACCTTCAAACTTCATAGGGTGATAGGGCTTATGGAGTAGATGACCCTTATTGTTTTTGGGTCACTCCATCAAAGGTCAAGGTCACAGGGGCCTGAACATGGTAAACTGTTCCGATCAATAATTATGTCTCCCACCACACAGTGGTGTGGGAGACATATTGATTTACTCCAGTCTGTGTGTCTGTCTGTCACAAAGCTTGTCCGCACTCTAAATCGAACATTTCTCATCCGATCTTCACCAAACTTCAACAAAATGTGTCTGCCAATAAGTGCTCGGCCAGGTTCGATAACTAGCCAAATCGGCTTAGGCACTTCGGAATTATGGCCCTTGATTTACCAGAAACACTCCGATTTCTTGCGCAGTTTTACCCCTAAATCGACTCCTATACTACTAGTAGTATAGGCGTCCTTTTGGTGTCAAGAAAGTGCATGCACATTTGGATTAAGTAAACAGTATATAAAGACTGACTTACTATTTAGATGATTAGGCAGTTGTGGGAGACATGCGCTTTTCTCAAAAGCATCTCTAGTTTGAAACTTCATAGGATAATTGGACATGCAGAGCATGTATTGTTTTTGGGGTCACTCCACCAAATGTCAAGGTTACAGGGTCCTGAACATGGAAAACCATTTCTGATCAATAAATTGACAACTACCTGACCAACTGTGTTGAAACTTCATAGTGTAACTGGACATGAAGAGTAAATGACCCCTATAGATTTTGGGGTCACTCCATCAAGGTCACAGGGGCTAGAACATTGAAAACTGTTTCCATTCAATAACTTGACAACCATTTGACCCAGTACCTTCAAACTTCACAGGGTGATATGACTTACAGAGTAGATGACCCCTACAGATTTTGAGGAACATTGAAACTTCATGCGATGATTGGATAATCCCTATTGCATTTCAGTCACTTAGCCAACCATCAGTGTCTCTTTAATTTTCGCTCCTGTCCCATATTAACTTCTTGCCCACTACTACTATGCTTTGTGGGAGACTTGCGCTTTCCTACAAAAGCATCTTCTAGTTGAAAATGGCTTTAAAACCTTATCAGTTAAAGGGACTATAGTTTTATTTAACAAGTAGCAGTTGTAAGAATAGTGAAAAAAATGGAAAGTTGATTGTATTGTAAAATTTTCAGTAAAGCAATGATTAACATCAGTATATAGAATATAAGAATCTTTCTCAGGTTGAAGTCGCAGATGGGAATATCTGGCTTGATGGTAACTGTTCAAACTAACCTCTCTTTAGGAAAAGCTTGTTAACACTCTAGAAGCCACATTTATGACTGTATCTTCATGAAACTTGGTCAGAATGTTAATCTTGATGATCTTTAGGTCAAGTTTGAATCTGGGTCATGTGGGGTCAAAAACTAGGTCACCAGGTCAAATCAAAGGAAAAGCTTGTTAACACTCTAGAGGCCACATTTATGACCATATCTTAATGAAACTTGGTCAGAATGTTAATCTTGATGATCTTTAGGTCATCTTAAAATCTGGGTCAGGTGGGGTGAAAAACTAGGTCACCAGGTCAAATCAAAGGAAAACATTGTTAACACTCTAGACAGGGCTCTCTCTAAGTTTGAAGTAGTCAGTGATGAAAGAAAAGTAGCCAGCGGAACCTGAGTGGGGGGTCCGGGAAATTTTGAAATTGAAGGTTTAAAATGGTGCAATCTGGTGTGTGTTTGGGTGTTTTTTCTTTGCTTTGTCTACCTATACTTTTTTTATACAAAAAAGACATAAAAACATAATTCCTCTTAAAAATGTATTTGTGACATCACATAAAAAATCAGAGTCATACCCTCACTCTAAACCAGAGTCATTATATATCGTCAAAAAATCTGTCAAAAATGGTTCAGCATCACAGTCTTTATTCACAGCCTTGGCACATAGGTGGATTATATATATCTAGGCCATGAGCCATATACACTTGAATTTATTGCAGTGATAACGTCGTCAATGTATTCTGAGAAAAAAAATGCCAAAAAAGTAATTCTGATTTTTTTTCTCCTGTAACAATGAGCCATTAGAAAGGCGATCATGAGCATTTTGACGTGTAGATCTACTGCTTCCAGGTCCGTATTTTTTGTTTCAAAAATATTTCTTTTATCAATGATTGACCGTCTTTTGTGCTAGTGAGTAATCTTTCAGAAAAATCTTACTTCAAAGCCCAGATGCAAACCGTTTACGCACAGCATGCGAGCAATGGCGTACGAAACATTTTTCACAGAGCATCGTGCCAGTTAAAATAACGCTACAAGCGGTCAGAACAGGCTGAATGGAAACTAACAAGACTAAAAATTAATTAATCAATTCTACTTAGTTAGTTATAGTACAGGTTTGCGGAAATGTACGGAAAAAGTATGCATTGGATCGGATAAATAAAGAAAGCGGGAAAACCCACAGGTGCCCGCCTATATTGCTAAACTATTCGTCAGAGCTAGTCACGTGGTGAGACTGATTAAAAATAGATGCGCTAAGATCCACTTGGGAAACCAACAACCATATGACGTCAGCATACAAAAATAAGTTGGAATACACATGTATAAAGTAATGGTAGGCCCGTAATGGTAGCAGTTTGTTTATGTTTTCATTCGACAATTAATTTCGGGTTATTTTATATTTTGAAGTTCATTTTTTTGTTCAGTTTGAGAAAAGTAGCCGGCGGTACATCCGTCAGTAGCCGGCGAAATCGCCTACCGCCGGGGCTTATGGAGAGCTCTGTCTAGAGGCCACATTTATGACCATATCTTAATGAAACTTAGTCAGAATGTTAATCTTGATGATCTTTAGGTCAGCTTTAAATCTGGGTCAGGTGGGTTGAAAAACTAGGTCACCAGGTCAAATCAAAGGAAAAGCTTGTTAACCCTCTGGAGGCCACATTTATGATATATTTTCATGAAACTTGGTCAGAATGTTATCCATGATGATCTTTAGGTCGTGTTCGAATCTGGGTCATGTGGGGTCAAAAACTAGATCACCAGGTAAAATCAAAGGAAAAGCTAGTTAACACTCTAGAGGCCACATTTATGACCATATCTTAATGAAACTTGGTCAGAATGTTAATCTTGAAGATCTTTAAGTCAAGACTCAATCTGGGTCAGGTAGGGTCAAAAACTAGGTCACCAGGTCAAATCAAAGGTAAAGCTAGTTAACACTCTAGACACAACATTTATGACCATATGACTTCTAGGTCAAGTTCAAATCTGGGTCATACGGGGTCAAAAACTAGGTCACCAGTTCAAATCAAAGGAAAAGCTTGTTTACACTCAAGGTCACATTTAAGACTGTTTCTTCGTGAAACTTGGTCAAAATGTTAATCTTTATGATCTTTAGGTCAAGTGTCAAAATGTTTGTCTCTATGAAATCAAGGCCAACTTAGATTCTAACTTATCAGGGGTTAGAATTAGGTCAGGTGAGCGATACAGGGCCTTCAGGGCCCTTTTGTTATCCTGATTTACATAGAAATTAAAAACTGATAACACAATTTTACTTCAGAAATGTAATGTGTTATAATGTCAGTTCAAGCATATGCGTTATCTTAATCCAAGGGTGTAAGGTTTTCCAGCACTGGTGAAAATCTTGGGAACTGCATTCTGGTATGCAAGAAGAATATTGGTGGAATAATACATGTTTAAAAGTTCAAAAACAATGTGCTTATATATCAACAGGTTTATAGAAAACTAGGATTTACAGATGAACAACTTCAGCATCATTTTGGAGGACCAGCCTTTCTTGCATGGTAATTAATCTGAGTATTTTTTGTTCTTATTTAGTGAAATTTCCCCTAATTATCTCATCCATCTTAAAGTTTTATGTAACTTAAGCACTTTTTGGTGTCAAATTTCAACAGTAATATTTATCAGAAATACAATCATTTTTTTAATGCAGAGAAAAATGGACAAAAAAGCACAGATATTTTTGGAGTTAAAATGTTAGGGTTAAAATGACTTCATATTTTCAGGGCAAGAATGGGTAACATGCAAGGATGGGGTGGGCCGCTACCTCAGACCTGGATAACTGATCAGCTGACCCTTCAGAAAAAAATCCTTGGTCGTATGAGAGAGTTAGGGATGACACCTGTACTGCCAGGTTTTGCTGGTCATGTGCCCATGTCCATAACCAAGTAAGTTGGCTTGACTTATTTTGGATCAAATACCAAAGGACTTTTAGTGCTCTTTTGAATCAGCTTTTTGTTAAAATGAGCCACACCATGAGAAAACCAACATTGTGCATTTGTGACCAGCATGGATCCAGACCAGCCTGCCCATCTGTGCAGTCTGGTCAGGATCCATGCTGTTCGCTTTCAAAGCCTATTGCAATTAGAAAAACTGTTAGCAAACAGCATGGATCCTGACCAGACTGAGCGGATGCTCAGGCTGGTCTGGATCCATGCTGGTCGCACATGCACGATGTTGGTTTTCTCATGGTGCTCTGATGGCTCAAATTATTTTTCATTTGTATATGTGTTGCCCATGAAATGGGAGGTGTTATGGGATCACCTGTGATGAGGGAGGAGTGGGTGTTAGGTGTTCACAAAAGTTGTCCACTCCCTGACGCGAATAGTCCATGGCCCTTCATTACTCAAAATTGCAAAAATTGACATCCATAGAGAATTCTGGCTGCCATGGCAACCAAAAGGAAAATCTTTAAAGAACTGCTCAGAAAGCACTGGGCTGCTTTCAAAATCATTTTGTCAAATTCTTTCAGTTCTTATTGATTTTTTTATAACAATAAACACCAAATGGCAAGACTAAAATTTCTTAATACATTGCTTAAACTGCTGACCTGATTTCAAAATAATTTCAGAGCAATGTTTCTGGGATGAACCTCTACCAGATTCTTCCAGGCCGTGTTGATTTGTAAAAAAAATCATAGCAATCTGACCTGATTTTAAAATAATTTTGTTGAATTATCCTTTGGATGGCCCTTTACCAAATTACTTCAAGCCATGTTGATTATAGTTTAAAGGTTATGGCAGCCAGGGGATGGGGCTAGTTTTCTGTACATGGAAAACTTCAAAACAGCTTCTCTTCTGAAACTGCTAGCTGGATTTTAAAATGATTTCATATAAGTATTCCTTTGGTGATCATCTATCAGATTCTTTAAGATCTTTTTGCTATATTAAAAAATGGTGGCATTGGAGATGGTTTTTCTTGTGTGGCTGTGTTGGAAAGGTGAATTTATGGAAAGTAGAATGGCAAGAATGCAATGACATCCATGGGTCTTGCTCCATGAATGTAAGCAGACAAGTTGCCAGATGACCTAACTGTCAAGTGACATAAAACCCAACAAAAAGAGTAAATTCTAGACAAATGGCTGACAAAATTCAGTTCATATCTGAGTTATATAATTCAAATGCTAGGATGAATTATATAGTCTTATGAAATGTTTATTTCCAGGATATATCCGAATGTCAAGGTCAGTCGACTCAGTGATTGGGGACATTTCAACCAGACCTACTGCTGGTAAAGTATCTTTTAAGTCAGTTTTTAGGAAGAATAGAGACATTCTATGTATGAGCTGAAAAACAGGGTCTGTTTTATAACTTTGAAAAAAATAAAAATGTTCAATTCCCAGTTTTGGTGAAAATTAATTACTGTGAAATTAGCTGAGTATACATATTGTTGAAATGTTGCATAGTGTCTACTGTTAATAAAGAGAGGCATTGCTATAGAGGGGGAAAAAACAGGAAACATAAATGAGAAAAAAAGTAGTATTGAAAGAATTTTCACACCTCAAATGTTTTACCAATACTCGGTCTTTTTCTGCCTGTGAGAAGTACTTAAGATCTCTAAGTTACTTTTATCTTAATGATTCTAAAGCCAAGTTTAACACGTGAGCGAAATAGGGTCATTATGACCCTCTTGTTTGACTTGACCACTTCTGGGAAATCAGAAAATAATAATTACTACATTATTTGTTATGGTATTTTGACCAAAAAATGGTTACTGTGGTTTAAATTACAATGCAGGGGTTTTTTTATTCTAGAGCAGAGGCCGAATATCGGCCTCGTCCCCCAGCCGAGGATTTCCCCCACAGCCAAGGATTTCCCCTACCGCAGTCGAAATTCCCCTACGTCCGAAATTCCCCCCTCCAAAATCGTAAACAAAGCAATGGAGATTACTTCCAGCGATTTTCCCGACCGAATATCGGACCCGTTCACAATTGCAGACGGTCTTTCACAATTTTCAATGGGTGTGAAAACCTTTAGAAATAGTAGAAAAATGTTAGAAGAGCGTTCAGTGGACCCGAGGTTCCGGTTTTGACCAGCGAAAATCGATAAAAACTCGTATCTGACCCGCACATAATATGCCGTGGGCGTCTGCTTGTCTCGCGGTAATACTCTTTGATGCGTAACGAGTTCGAAAGCTCTGCCCCTTGTCAATCAAAATCCCAGTGAACTTCATACTGTTTGTCGACACCAGCGTAAGTATGATGGTAGGCGGAGCGTCGTATGTTAATTAGCTACTGACATATGTCAATCACGCCACGCGCCGACTGACACGTGGTTATCATCAGTATGTATCTAGATGATTGCTAAACAATGCAGCGTCAGATTATCGTGTTTGTACCTCTTGTTAATTAGCGGTAACAGCTTATGCTGTATTGTGTAATATGTGTTGTTAATTTAAAGTAATTATTTTATGTGCTTGATTCGATTAAATAAGCCGGTCGGCCGTTACGCAAATTTATTATCTTTGCCGAGGTATTTTGCTAGAGCAAAATAAAATATAAATGTTTTAAGTAATCTGATATTATAGGTATGGAATAGTTCTGGTGAAAAGATGAAATTTAAAACGGGTATTTTATCAAGAATTTTTAATGATTGCTTTCGTTTTTTCATATTTGTCACACGTTTTCGCGATCGTGATTTTCGGACTTTTTTATCCTTTCTTACAAGATTTTCTAGTACAACTGAAATAAAAAGCCAACAAAAGTATGCATTTAATTATAATATGATGACTCTTGCAAAAACAACTCTTATTTTAAAGCATTTTTTGTGAATAAAAGCATGTGACCTTTAAATATTCAATGATTTGAGCATTTCAACTCTCCCCACCCACCTTGTTACAATGATAAGTGAACATTAGTGCAAGTCCATCTATTGCTAAGTGACAGTGTGTATAGTTGCTAAAAGTTGCAAGAATATGTAATAAAAACATAGTTTAAAGTGTTTATTATGCATAATTGTAAATTCCCCCCTGAGTGAAAAAATCCCCCAAAACTGCTCATCGCGCGCTATTTTCTTCCCCCAATGACAGGCTGGGGCCTCTTCCCCCAGTCGTAAAAAAAACCCCTGCAATGGACAGTGTATTACTATGAGTATTAAAATATTGTTGTTGTTGTTTTTCAGTACATATTTGCTGGATTTTCAAGAACCTCTTTTCCAACAGATTGGCACAGCCTTTATACAAGAGGTACTTATCTATTTTTTCTTTCGTCAGATTATCAAATAGTTCTTTACTGGAAAATAATTGTTATTTGTAACTAGTTTTCATGTATTTTCAGTTTGCACCATGTTACAAAATAAAATACTCCACCAAACAAACAAAATTACAGTTTATTCTACAACATATAAAATCCATGAATTTATGTGTATATGAAATAGCATTTTTCTCAAAATTGTATGCCAACCTTTATAATAAATGATTTCCAAGTATACACTTACTGAATGGCTTGTGGGTCAATAGTCAGAATAATTTGCCTGATACTGAAGAGACTGATCACTAGCAGTTTTGACTCGTAACTAGCAAGCAATTCAATCAGCGTTTTATTACATGACATCGGGAATAAATTTCAAAGTTTTAAACCACAGGTTTTGACTTAGTCCAGAAAACCTGTGTTGGACTATAGATCAGTCAATAGAACAAGCTATTGACTGGCAATTTATATAGAGTCATGTATTAGTTATGGTGAAGTCAATATGAGCCGCGCCATAAGAAAACCAACATAGTGGGTTTGCGACCAGCATGGATCCAGACCAGCCTGCGCGTCCGCGCAGTCTGGTCAGGATCCATGCTCTTCGCTAACAGTTTCTCTAATTGCAACAGACTTTGAAAGCGAACAGCATGGATCCTGACCAGACTGCGCGGATGCGCAGGCTGATC
Source organism: Mercenaria mercenaria (assembly GCF_021730395.1). Taxonomy (NCBI): domain Eukaryota; kingdom Metazoa; phylum Mollusca; class Bivalvia; order Venerida; family Veneridae; genus Mercenaria; species Mercenaria mercenaria. The sequence continues at coordinate 46,794,084 of NC_069363.1, read as the reverse complement.
TGGATCCATGCTGGTCGCAAAGCCACTATGTTGGTTTTCTCATGGTGCGGCTCATACGACGTTTGTTGCTCAAACAATATATGCCATGTTTGAACCTCCGAGTCACTGAGAGATGAGAGCATGTTTCAACCACAAAACCTTTTTAGCACAAAAAATGTCATTAAATGCAAAAATCTGTAAGAAGTATATTGTAAGAAGGCACATTACAATATATGTCAAACAAACGCACGAAAAGAGAACAGGTAGAATGTAATGGTTGAAAGAATAGTGGTAGTGGTGCTGGTCACCACATGCCAATTCAACAAGGTGGCGTGTTGGAGTCTTCGTGAGAACAGATGTAAATCTGAACCAGTTTCAGACATGATTACTCACTGGTTTTAAAGTAGTCATTAAGCACGGTTAACATAAAGGGGATATTTGTTTGTTTCAGGATAAGATCTACATATTATTCAAGTGAAAAGAATTTGAATTTGAATATTATATGCAAAACAATAAAAGTTTTCTTTTAATTTCATGTTTTAACTAAAATTACTAATTTCGCAATGATATACCAGTGAAAAACACGTAGTTTGAGTTTGGAGTATACAAGTTTCTTGTTGGTTCATTTTTGCATAATGTTTACGAGCATTCATTGATAAAATTAAAGTAACATATTTGTCTTTCTGGATTTCAGATGCAGTCTGAGTTTGGAGTGGATCATGTGTACAATGCTGACTCCTTCAATGAAATGAATCCATCATCAAAGTATATTTTCTTTATTTATTTAACATAAAAAAATTTAATCAATGTTATTACCATATAGAGGATAGTTGTTGTTGGCTTTTTTTTCAGTGTAAGATAGAAATTTCTTTCATCTAATAATAACTAGATACAATATTTTCATGAGTTGTGTAGGTTTGAGTAAAAATTGGGAAAAAAAACCTTGTTCTTATTAGCGAAAGATACTTTTGATTAACATGTCTTTTTGGCAGTTTTAGCTAATTTTTTACCCATATTGTTCGCACATGCCATTGAAAAATATATTCTTACTATATTTGTCATGGCGAAATTAATATATTTGCAACTTTCCATTCAATGATCTGCTAAAAAAATTTAAAATCAGCTTTAAAGTGCCATAAATAGTTATTGTTGACATGGTTCCATGATTTCCAGTTTGGAATGCTGAAAGTATAGTGTGGGTTATTTAATTTCCTTGGTTCTTATCCGAAAAGGGCTAATTTAGCTATCATTGCATAGAAACTTTTTTTTAAATCTGTCTGTAGATGAAACAGTTGTGAATATGTTTTCAGATTTCAAATATTTTTTGCTTGGTTGCTTTCATGCTATTGGTTTGTTTAGAAAGCTTATTATGTCCAGTTTCTTGTATTGAACACATCATATTTTATACTATACACAGTAGTTCCTTTTCATGATACATTGTATCATGACACTGAAGGTCAAGGTCAGGTGAATGCATCTTGTTATCGGCCAATTAATGTTTTAGTTTCCTATGTGTTTAATTCTTTTCCTTTAGAGTAAATTTGTTTCACATACTTTTTTGTTATATTTCAGTGATACAAGCTATATAAGGTCAGCAGGAAAATCTGTTTACAGTGCCATGACTGCTGCAGATCCTCAAGCTGTATGGTAAGATATTTTTATCCGTGATAAGCCTTCAAGAAGATAAAAATAGAAACTTGTAAAATTTGTGTTGGCACGAGCAATATGTTACCTGAAAATAATCTTTCATTCTATTTCTTTATTTATTTTTGTTGGGTTTAACGTTGCACTGACACAATCTTAGGTCATATGGCGACTTTCCAGCTTTTATGGTGGAGGAAGACCCCAGGTTCGCCTCTGTGCATTATTTTATCATGAGCGGGCACCTGGGTAGAACCACTGACCTTCCATAAGCCAGCTGGATGGCTTCCTCACACGAAGAATTCAACGCCTCCAGTGAGGCTCGAACCCACATAGATGAGGGGCAAGTGATTTGAAGTCAGCGACCATAACCACTCGGCCAAGGAGGCCCCCTCTTTCATTCTAAAGCTCAGTGTTTCTTCTTGTACATTTATATGTGGAAACACTTTAAAATGGCCTTTTTAAAGTCATGACAGAGCTTTTTTCACAGAACCAATTTACTGAGTACAGTATTTATTTGATACCTTTAATACTAGGTTGATGCAAGGCTGGTTGTTTCTTCTGTCGGGAGCCTCATTCTGGCAACCAGAACAAACAAAAGCTTTGTTGACCTCAGTTCCACAGGTGACTTTGAACACTATATGTTATACAGCAAGTGAAAAGACATCAGTTGATTTTAGCTAACCTGAGCAGAAAAATATCCAGGATGAGTTATTATGATCACTTGCCCTTTGTCCTCAGTCTGGCCACATTTTTCTTCAAATGACATCTCCTCAGAAACTGTGTGGTGGAAGTTCATGAATCCTGGCCGGATGTTCCCTGGGCTGTGTTCTTCCAAAATTTTAGAAAGTGCTCTGCTTGGTTGCACATAATGCCCGCCAGAGCTAGAAATAGAAAAATCTTCAAACAACTTCTGCTAAACTGCTAGTCATCATTTTGAAATTATTTCACACACATAGTCCACGTGTGACTTTCCACCAAAATTGTTTTAGCAATCTGTAAAACTCAGAGGAGCAATCTAGGGCCATTATGGCCCTCGTGTTTTATCCTGAAAATTATAGTATCAGTTCTGGTTATTTTCCTCAAGAAAGTGCCCTTATTTTCTTTTTCCCTTTTCTCACTCCTGGAACAAACTATATGTTATCCCTATATTACAACTTTGATTGAATTTCTAACACATATAGCATTTACATTTTGTCAGATATGTCCAAACATTGTTACATTTAGTGATGATTCAGCAATAATATGCAACACCAATAAAATTGAATTTAAAATCATAAACTCATCATGTGTATTTAAGTGATGAGGTTCAGAGCTAAATGTCACATAGACATACTAAGGTTATATAGATTTAACTTGTGTCTTTTCACAAGACAAAGCATTTGCTTTTGTTACATAGCACTTTAGCTGTATTAACACTTTCCTGCAAAGCTTATTTAATCTTATTTTTAGCTCACCTGTCACATAGTGACAGGGTGAGCTTTTATGATCGCCCTTCGTCCGTCGTCCATCCATAATTTCTTGTGAACAAGATAGAGACCACATTTTGCAAACAATTTTGATCAAACTTGTACAAAACTTGTATTGGCATGATATCTCAGTTCCTTTCGAAAACTGGCCAGATCCCATCATGGGTTCTAGAGTTATTGCCCCTTAAAGGGCCAGAATTTGTTATTTTTGTGCATCAACAATTTCTTGTCTGCACGATAGTGGTTTCATTTATGATTTTATTTTAACCAAACTTGCACACAACTTGTATCACCATAAGATCTTGGTTCCTTTCTTGAACTGGCCAGATCCCATTATGAGTTCCAGAGTTATGGCCCCTGAAGAGCCAAAATGAGCTATTTTGACCTTGTCTGCACAATAGCAGTTTTATTTATGATTTGATTTTTACCAAACTTGCACACAACTTGTATCACCATAAGGTCTTAGTTCCTTTCTTGAACTGGCCAGATTTCAATACGGGTTCCAGAGTTATGGCCCCTGAAAGGGCCAGAATTAGCTATTTTGACCTTGTCTGCACAATAACAGCTTCATTTATGATTTTAATTTAACCAAACTTGCACAAAACTTGTGTCACCATAAGATCTTGGTTCCTTTGTTGAACCAACCAGATCCCATAATGGGTTCCAGAGTTATGGCCCCTGAAAGGGCCAAAGTTAGCTTTTTGAGTCGGCTAAACGCTGAAAGCGTTTGACGAGTCCTTGCTATCGCCCGATTTCTCATTCTCATTAAATGGCCTCACAACACAGCGAAGTGATGTAGTTCCATTAAATTGTCTATAATTTCAAAGAGTTCATTGATCGGATGAAGTTCAGTTATGTCAATCCCATTTGCTATGACCAATATACGATGTAATCTGTCAAATTTATGACTTGTAATTGTGCAATACTCGAATAAAGCCACGTATTTTCTTCCGTGGTAACTCATTAAGCATAAACACGCATAACGATTCTGCGGGATTTGGTAATACATTTGCGCATATGATTATGATGACTAATTTTTTGCCCTTTTGTCACAAAATAGCAAATATGATGTTTACAAATTCAAACAAACCTGCATATTAACTTATTAGCCAAATTATCCATTTGTTACCCTGTCCGTTTCAAAAAATAATCTTTAAAATCCTTGCGCAAATAACAAATTTATTGCGCTGTGCATTTTATGAATTGCGCAGGCTTACCAAGCTTGCGTAACATCCAGCGAAAGACAAAATATAGTTCCAGAACATACTGCTAGTATTTTATTGAGTCGGGTACCTCTGAAAGCATTGGAATGTTCTTATCAAAGAGTTTACCACATCGATGAAATTAGATTATGACAGCTTCATTTTAAATCACCCGAATAAGATATGTGCAGTATGTTAATTCTTCCGCGGGACTTCGCGGATGAATCCTAATTACATTCTGGACACTTGTCGGCGAACACGCGTGACCTGTTTATAACAACGCTTCTACGACTTTGCGTGGGTTGAATTTTGCAGTCAGTAAGCGGATAAATTATCGGGAGAAGAAGTTCTTACTGGTTTGTTTAATTACTGCTGATTTTAAAAATGATTTTATTTCTTATTTTTCGAGAAATAAACAAATCGGCGAAACATTAAATTGTATTTTCTTGTAGTTTTGAAATCGAAAGTAGATCGTCTATGTTTGACTGCTTCGACGAAACGAAACAACCTTTTTATGAAATGATTTAAATAAGAGGTAATTTCACCGTAAACTTCAATGTCAGATACTGCCAATTGCTGCTAAACTGTCTTCGTATCATCACAATTTGTAAAACATATTGTTGAAACTGGAGATTTAGAAAAGTGTAATCGGATCCGGATATAATTTTTTGGGTAAATATCGAGCTGTGTTATGAAATTTTAACATTCAAGTAACAGACATGATAGATATTCTTGTAACAGAAATGATTCTAGAATTTATTTTTATAACACATACTTAGAATCTATATCAGACTCATATTCTAGTCCTGAGGCATGATCTGAAAGTAAAAATATGAAATAACAGTCATTCATACTTTTGATATTGTAATACTATAAAGAATCTAGGTAATATTTACTCTCAGGCCCTTCAGGCCTTTGATTTGACCTTGTCTGCACAATAGCAGCTTCATTTATGATTTGATTTTAACCAAACTTGCACACAACTTGTATCACCACAAGATCTTGGTTTCTTTCTTCAACTGGCCAGATTCCATTATAGGTTCCAGAGTTACGGCCCCTGATAGGACCAGAATTAGCTATTTGTACCCCCGACAACAAAGTTGTAAGGGGGGGTATACTGGTTTCAGGTTGTCTGTCTGTCTGTCCGTCTGTCCGTCTGGCCGTCTGTCCGTAGACGCAATCTTGTGCGCACCATCTCTCCTTATCCCCTTGACAGAATTTAATGAAACTTCACACAAGTGATCAGTACCAACAGTAGTTGTGCATGGGGCATGTTAGGTTCTTTTAGAAAAAAAATTTGCAGAGTTATGGGACTTTGTTTTTTTGTTACTATACTATATACATAGACACAATCTTGTGCGCACCATCTCTCCTCATCCCCTTGACACAATTTAATGAAACTTCACACAAGTGATCAGTACCAACAGTAGTTGTGCATGGGGCATGTTAGGTTCTTTGAGAAAAAAAATTTGCAGAGTTATGGGACTTTGTTTTTTTTGTTACTATACTATATACATGTACATAGACACAATCTTGTGCGCACCATCTCTCCTCATCCCCTTGACACAATTTAATGAAACTTCACACAAGTGATCAGTAACAATAGTAGTTGTGCATGGGGCATGTTAGGTTCTTTCAGAAAAAAAATTTGCAGAGTTATGGGACTTTGTTTTTTTGTTACTATACTATATACATAGACACAATCTTGTGCGCACCATCTCTCCTCATCCCCTTGACACAATTTAATGAAACTTCACACAAGTGATCAGTAACAACAGTAGTTGTGCGTGGGGCATGTTAGGTTCTTTCAGCGACAAAAATTGCAGAGTTATGGGACTTTGTTTCTTGTTAACATACTATGTACATACAGTCTGCATATGCAATCTTGTGCGTGCCTAATCTACCAAACCCTTACACACAATTTAATGAAACTTCACACAAGTGATCAGTACCAACCCTAGTTGTGCATGCTGCATGTTACATTCTTTTAGATAAATATTCTGCATAGTTATGGGACTTTGTTTTTGCTACTATACTGTATACATACAGTCTATATACATACAGTCCATATAATTATGCAATCTTGTGTGCGTCAAATTGCAATGTACTGTGTCAGTGCATGCGGGGGGTACATTCATCACCTTTAGTGATAGCTCTAGTTTGACCTTGTCTGCACAATAGCAGCTTCATTTATGATTTGAATTTAATCAAACTTGCACAAAACTTATGTCACCATAAGGTCTTGGTTCCTTTCTTGAACCAGATTCCATTATGGGTTCCAGAGTTATGGCCCCTGAAAGGACCAAAATTAGCTATTTTGACCTTGTCTGCACAATAGCAGCTTCATTTATGACTTGATTTTAACCAAACTTGCACACAACTTGTATCACCATAAGATCTCGATTCCTTTTTATTCGCCCAAAGGGACATATTATGTTATCTCCTCGGTGTCCGTCTGTCTGTATGTCTGTTGGTTAGCAATTTACCTTCCGCTCTGTAACTATTTAACCCCTTGAAGGATTTCAAAGAAACCTGACACATATGTTCACCTCATCGAAACAATGTGCAGAGCGCATGTTTCGGATGGCTCACTTCAAGGTCAAGGTCAAACTTAGGGGTCAAAGGTCGTATGACTTTGTTTTGTGTGTATATTGCTCTGCATTTGCGTTGATTGCAGTGCTCTTGTTTTTATTTGGCAGATCCTTTTGTTCACTTACAATGAATTTTTTTAATTACTTCCCTTTTATGTTACTATAAATAGCTTATTTAAGAAACTTTTTTATTATTGGCCGTAGGGAAAAACGGAGACCACTTTTCTGTGGTACAACATGGATGGTACCTCCAATTTTTAGGTGTTTTTTGACATATCTTTACTTTGTAAGAATTTTTTTTAATTTTGGTTAAATTCTTCCCTTTGTTGTTCCTGTCCTTTGGATTTAGATTTTTTTCTGAGGACTTAGATTTATTTTTAATTTCTTCCCTTTGTTGTTCCTGTCCTTTGGGCTTCATCAGTCAAAATTTTGCTCCTAACCTCCTCTGATGTAATCCTTCAGGCATGAAACTACTGGCCTGATTTGAAAATAATTTTATTTGAAGTAACTTTAAGAAAATTTCAACTATATTTTCTCATAATTCTTTTGATTGATCTTGATTATGATTTTTTGACCTTCTTGTCCTTAAGTGCAATGATAACAGGTGAGCGATATAGGGCGATTTTGGCCCTCTTGTTTTTTCCACCAGGTTTCATGGCCAGGGACCTGTTCTTACTTATCTGTATTTTTTTTTTTTTTAGATATTTCGCCTATTTTTAGGGACTGTTATATTTTCCCAGTTTTACAAAAATCAGCCCTTATGTTTGTTCAAATGATGATTTTCCTTAGATTTAATTAATTGAAATATATTGTTACTTGGTAACCTGAGATCTTAGAGAAATAAAATGAAAATAAAGCTCAAATTTTCATGATAATTTAGTTCTGTAGGACCTTGTTATATTACATTTATTTTATTTATTTTCATTTTTAACAATAAGTAAAAATTTAATGGTTGTTTTTGTCATGAGTTTTTGTTTGTGTGTGGTGGTGATGGGTAGGGGTATTTTGAAACTGTACCAAATATAGGAGATTACCTTGGCAAAAGGGAAGTAAAAGTTACAATACAATAAAACTTGGATACAGGAGAATGTAAAAATTAAACAAAGTATTTTCTACTGATTAAAAAAATCTCATTTATGATGTCAGTATGCAGCTGTTTATTACATCAAAGTTTATCCGAGTAACTATATCCAAGTTCTACTGTATCTTTCAGGTTAATGCAGGGCTGGCTGTTTTCACACAACACTGAATATTGGAAACCTCCTCAAGTTAAAGCACTTTTAACCTCTGTGCCAAAGGTATTTCCATGCATACAGAGTTTATACATACATCTGTACCATAGGTATCCCATGGAAACTTACCTGTACCAATATTATTTCCTTGCAAACATAGCATTAATCTCTGTACTAAGGTACTTCCATGGAAACATAGTTTAAACATCTGCACCAAAGGTATTTCCATAGCAACATAGGTTATATATCTGTACCAATATTACTTCCTTGCAAACGTAGCATTAATCTCTGTACTAAGGTACTTCCATGGAAACATAGGTTAAATATCTGTATCAAAGTTATTTCCATGTATACATAGTTTAAACATCTGTACCAAAGGTGTTTCCATGTATACGTAGTTTAAACATCTGTACCAAAGGTGTTTCCATGCATACATAGTTTAAACATCTGTACCAAAGGTATTTCCATGCATACATAGTTTAAACATCTGTACCAAAGGTATTTCCATGCATACATAGTTTAAACATCTGTACCAAAGGTATTTCCATGGAAACATAGGTTAAACATCTGTACCAATGTTATTTCCATGGAAACATAGGTTATATATCTGTACCAATGTTATTTCCTTGCAAACATAACTTTAACCTCTGTACTAAGGTATTTCCATGAAAACATAATTTTAACCTTAATTCCCAGGGTATTTGCATGCAAACATATGGTAGCTTTAATCTTTGTACCATGGTATTTGCATGCAAACATAGCTTGAACGTTGCAATAAAGGTATTTCTTTGCAACATAGCTCTGATTTCTGTTTCCAGGGCTTGTATTTACCTAAGTATTTCCATGCAAAAACACAGCTGTAACTCGCTTCCCAAAGTATTGTTAGTTTTTCCCTGCCTCACCCCACACCCTGCCACATTTTGGATTTGCAGTCCTTCATAATATTGTGAATATGCAATGTGTGAACTTGTCCAATATGACATTGTGTAAGCTATTTGCTAAGGGTACTTCTCATGCAAGAATATATTGCGATCACAGTTTTTTATGCCCCCGGCATCTACTGATGCGGGAGGCATATAGTGATTGTCCTTGTCCTGTCCGTCCGTACGAGGTTAACCAAATGGGACCGTTTCGTCTAGCATCAATACCCCTTACTAGAATGACTTGATACTAATGCAGATGTAACCTGTGACCATTCCTCGTCTTCAGACATCACCTGACCTCAGTTTGACCTTGACCTCATTTTGGACTTGGGTTGCTTTATATGGGCCATCTCTTGGTTAACCAAATGGGACCGTTTCGTCTAGCATCAATACCCCTTACAAGAATGAATTGAAACTAATACAGATGTAAACTGTGACCATTCCACATCTTCAAACATCACCTTACCTCAGTTTGAATTTGACATTGACCTCGTTTTGGACTTAGGTGCAAAATCTATCGACAAGGATGCCACCGGAGGCATCAAGCGTTTATTGAACGCAGCTCCTTGTTTTCCCAAGGTTTAAGCATTAGATGCTAAATTTTGAAGATTATGACCTCCAGGAAGCAAAAACGAAACTTTAAAATGATGTCATCAAAATTCTTGAAATTGTATTATTAACAAAAACAGTTCAGAAGGAAAAAGAAACATTTTTACAACATCTGTATGAAGGATGTGGTGAGCTGTCCTACTTGCCCTAGCATTGGCATCCACGTCTACAGCTAGGTTTGAGTTTGATGAATTTCATGTTATGTCTGTTATTATTTTTTTATTGATATGCTTCAGACATATATGCTTCAAACATAATTTTTTTTTCCATCATCATCTACATCGTATGACACTAGGTCCGTAACTGAATTATGCTCCCTTTTTACTCCCACGTCATCACCCATATCATATGACACAAGATCCATAACTCTTGACATAAATATTTCATGAATTATGCTGCCTGTTTACTTAGAATTTCAAGTAAGCATGTACTAATAAACAAGCATAGTTTTAGACTTGAGGTCTTCAGATAATTCAAAAGAAATAATAAACTACAGAAAGGAAACTAGACATTTATTTGTGAAATCACTTATCAGTGTGGTCAATACATCAAGCTCCTAGATGTGTATTAGGTAAAGAAATTGTCTTTATTGGTAAACAAGATGTCTTTTTTGGTTGTCGAGAGATTTCGGGAAGTTTCCCTGTCTTTCCTATGAGCATTTTCATTTCTGTTTTATTTTTTATAGATCTTTGATAACAAACACTAACCTGCACACTGCTTTCTGAATGAAATTACAAGGCAGAATTATAATATGTGCTTGCTTATTTGTTTGTCCTGTGGATGGCTCTAAATAGATTTGATATGATTGAAATCAAGTGAACAATGCCATTGTGTTATATTGAAAGCTCTATTTGTTAGTAGTAATGATTTAAAGATTTTAATTCAGTATTGTAATGTTTTGTACATTGTGCGCAACAATTTAAATCAAAGAGAATTTATATGGACATCACAATTCAAAATTTAAAATTGAGTGAAGGTTTCATGATTTCCATTTTTTTTGCTGAACTGTGTCCAGTCTGAAGTATCAAACTTGACAGTTATACCTATCTCTAGAATCAGTAGAATGAGTTTTTCATTGGCTTCACCAAGTCATCATGACTGCTTTAATGGACTGGTTCTGTATATTTTAGGGTAGAATGATAGTCCTGGATCTGTTTGCTGAAGTGTTACCAGTCTATAAATCCACCCATTCATTCTATGGACAGCCATTTATATGGTGTATGTTGCACAATTTTGGAGGCACTATGGAGCTCTATGGAGTGATAGATAATGTAAATGAGGTATGTTACCTAAATGTTGGGACACGTACAGAATGTGACTGACCTTCGAGGGATTTGGAATGCGGCTTTGTTTAAACTGTTTTATTTGAAAATATTTGTATGTCATAAGCTGTTACTATTGTTGTCACATGAATAAAATACTGTTTTGAAGAGTTTAGTTACCAAAAATCTGTGAAGACTAAATGTTTTTCATGTTGATTACCTATTTACAGTTGAGAATGAATATTGCCGTACCATTGTATGCCTATCAGCTAACCTTCTGTAGGAGACAAACTTTATCAACTTTTTTTTTTTTTTTTTTTTTTTTTTGTTGACCTACAGGGGCCATTTAATGCTAGAAAGTTTGTCAACAGTACAATGATAGGAACAGGTCTGACCCCAGAAGGGATTTTCCAGAACGAAGTCATGTATGAAATTATGAATGAAAATGCCTATGCAGCAAGTCCTAGAAACCTCACTGAATGGTAAGTCCAAAACTCAGACCAAACGTGAGTCAGCAAGTCCTAGAAACCTCACTAAATGGTAGGTCCAAAACTCAGACCAAACATGAGTCAGCAAGTCCTAGAAACCTCACTAAATGGTAAGTTCAAAACTTAGACCAAACATGAGTCAGCAAGTCCTAGAAACCTCACTAAATGGTAAGTCCAAAACTCAGACCAAACATGAGTCAGCAAGTCCTAGAAACCTCACTAAATGGTAAGTCCAAAACTCAATCCACAAGAACCTAACAAGAGGTAAGACCAAAATATGAGTCAGAAACCATAAGGATATGATGCTTAACTGTTCTTACAGTATGGACAATATGATGTGTGCATGATTGATTTGAAATTGGTATTTAAATAGGAGATAAACTAAGAATTGAAACAATATTATTTATGAATTAAATTTTATGACAAATAGATTTAATTTTCATTAATTTTCACTTCAGTACACAGAATATTACATTAAATGATACAATTCTTTGTATCAATGTTAGAATTAGCATGAAAAAGAATCTTCAGAACATTTCTCAGATATACTTAAAATGTTACAAAAATAGCACATTTTTTGAAATGAAGAACTTTTTTCCATTTTTATTAGCTCACCTGTCACGTAGTGACAGGGTGAGCTTTTGTGATCGCCCGTCGTCCGTCCGTCCGTCGTCCGTCGTCCGTCCACAATTTCTTGTCTGCACGATAGAGGTTTCATTTATGATTTTATTTTAATCAAACTTGCACACAACTTGTATCACCATAAGATCTCGGTTCCTTTCTTGAACTGGCCAGATCCCATTATGGGTTCCAGAGTTATGGCCCCTGAAAGGGCCAAAATTAGCTATTTTGACCTTGTCTGCACAATAGCAGCTTCATTTATGATTTGATTTTTACCAAACTTGCACAGAACTTGTATCACCATAAGATCTCGGTTCCTTTCTTGAACTGGCCAGATTCCATTATGGGTTCCAGAGTTATGGCCCCTGAAAGGGCCAAAATTAGCTATTTTGACCTTGTCTGCACAGTAGCAGCTTTATTTATGATTTGATTTTTACCAAACTGGCACACAACTTGTATCACCATAAGATCTTGGTTCCTTTCTTGAACTGGCCAGATTCCGTCATGGGTTCCAGAGTTATGGCCCCTGAAAGGGCCAAAATTAGCTATTTTGACCTTGTCTGCACAATAGCAGCTTCATTTATGATTTGATTTTAACCAAACTGGCCTACAACTTGTATCACCATAAGATCTTGGTTCCTTTCTTGAACTGGCGAGATTCCTTTATGGGTTCCAGAGTTATGGCCCCTGAAAGGGCCAAAATTAGCTATTTTGACCTTGTCTGCACAGTAGCAGCTTTATTTATGATTTGATTTTTACCAAACTGGCACACAACTTGTATCACCATAAGATCTCAATTCCTTTCTTGAACTGGCCAGATCCCATTATGGGTTCCAGAGTTATGGCCCCTGAAAGGGCCAAAATTAGCTATTTTGACCTTGTCTGCACAATAGCAGCTTCATTTATGATTCGATTTTAACCAAACTTGCACACAACTTGTATCACCACAAGATCTTGGTTCCTTTCTTGAACTGGCCAGATTTCTTCATGGGTTCCAGAGTTATGGCCCCTTAAAGGTCCAAAATTGGCTATTTTGGCTTTTGCAGCCGTATAGAGACTTCATTTATGGTTTTATTTGATACAAACTTCCAAAATAACTTTAAGAACAATAATTCTTGGATTCCATGACAAATCAGATCCAAGCGTAGGTTCAGAGTTATTTTATATCTGATTACCTCCCCTGATTGTAATCAAAATGGATTTATATCAGTAAGTACTTATAGTACTTATTTGAAATTTCATTATTGTCATTAGTTAGACTGAGCCAATCAGGGTAGATAACTATGGACTGATTTTATGTCAAATTACCTCCCTTTATTTCAAATTAAAATGGGTATATCTCCGTAACTAATGAAGATACTGATCTGAAATTTCATTTATGTCAACAGATTTATTTGGCAGATCCTTCTTTTCTTCACTTACAATAATTTTTTTTTTTTAATTACTTCCCTTTTACGTTACTATAAATAGCTTATTTTTAGTAACTTTTTTATTATTGGCCGTAGGGAAAAACCGAGACCACTTTTCTGTGGTACAACATGGATGGTACCTCCAATTTGTAGGTGTATTTTGACATATCTGTACCTTGTAAGAATTTTTTTTTCTTTTTGGTTAAATTTCTTCCCTTTGTTGTTACTGTCCTTTGGACTTAGATATTTTTTCTGAGGACCTTCTTGTCCTCAAGTGAAATGATAACAGGTGAGCGATATAGGGCCATCATGGCCCTCTTGTTGTTTAAGTAACTTATATGAAATACAACAGAAAGAACCCATAAAAGTTGTTGGTATCCTTTTATATCTTCAGGTTCTCTGACTTTGCAAGGAACAGGTATGGGAAGTATAACCAAGATGCTGATCAAGCATGGCAGTTGTTAAAGGTACTTTGCTGTCTGTATAAAGGTGTACAGGATTTAATTTAGGCCTGAATTTCTTCATATAGTATTATAAAAAAATGTCAAATAAAAGGAGCTGAAAAAGTTCTTTTAGAAGCAAGTTCTTCAAAATGTTTCTGTTTTTTAATATACTATAGAGTGAAGGAAGGCCAGACCTCACTAAATGTATAAATTGTTAATATTGCTGCTTCAGTTTAATGCAAAAAATAATTGTCAATACATGGATGGACAAAGTTAATGTATTAATGCATTAACAGTACAACTGTTTGGTCCAAATCGGGGTTTTCATAAATTTGAGGGTGTTAGTAGGATCTTTTTGAATATTTAAGATATCTTGCCACTTTTATGGCCAAAAATGTATTTTTCTTATTGTAGAAATCAAGCAAAATCATCCATTCGGAAAATACTTTTTTTTTAATTTTACAAAATTATTGCATGGGAATGTTGCTTTTATGCTGAAGGTTTTATAAAGTCCATTCAAAAGTAAAATCAGAATTGGACATTTTATAATTTTCTACATTAATGTGGGGAGCAAATAGCGTTGCTGCTGCTGCTGTCCGTGCATCCATATGTTTGTATGTATGTCCAGAAATCTTGCGTGTCGAACTCCTCGTACACTATTAGCCTGATTTGCTTCAGACTTCTGCAGATGAACAAGCTTGACGTGCAGATAACCAGAAAAGACATACTTCTATCTTTTTTGGGGTGTGGGGGGGGGTGTGGACAAAAAAACTCAAAAGTAAGATATTTTGAAAATTTGAAAGTTACTTCCCTTGTAATTCTAAAGAATGGTGTAACTTGTTACAGAAAAGGTGGATAAAAAGTTGGTTTAAATCAGTGTACACATAAATCGTATTTTAACTTTCTTTATATTCCAAGCAAACATTCCACATCTGCCAGATGTTGAGTTAATATGGATATCTATATCGTAATGTTACCAAATGTGCAACAAGGATCACCATCAGTCTGATTTTGGGTAAACAGGCATACAGCCAATATTCTGCCTACATATTTTGATGTCAGTTAGAGAAATGTGCCCAGTATTCTGCTGACTTACAATGCCTAGTTCAGTTCTGCTGTTAAGGCAAAAAGTAATTCATGTAGATAAAAGTATTGCAAGATTATTCCTTTAAATCATTTTTCTTGTGTAAGTCTACTTTAAACCTTTCACAACTTTGGGAATCCAAAATGGCATAAATGAATAAAATGCACAAGTCCGATCAAATTCAGAAGAAGTATTACTGTAACAGTAACCTTTGATCATATAATTAACCCTTATCATGCTTGATACGATTGATTCTGCCTTTGCGACCAGTGTAGATCATGATCATCTTGCACATCTGTAGAGTCTGATGAAGATCTGCACTGTTCGCCACTCAGTATCTTTTTGGTATGCACCCCTTTAAACAGTTAATGGTACTGTCCAGATTGAAAGACGGACAAGTTCATTATAGAAATTTAGCACGGTAAGGGTTAAATATTGGCATCTTAAAATAGTCAGTCTTCAGTCTATATCTTCATCAAGATATTCATTAATTTAATATTTTATGGATATGAGAAAATACATAGATGGAACGTTGTCGAATAATTTTAATTATAGCATACGGTATACAACTGTACTGACACACATAGCAATGGTTGGGTGAATGTTTTACCAACACAGAAGCCGAGACTTGCTCTATGGCAAGATGTGAGTTACCCATAACAAATAGTTGATAAATTGCTGTGCTTTTTTGTATATCAGATGCACCGCTAGCTGAAATAATAACATGGCTAATACTACCAGGAAATATTTGTAATTGTATAACTGTTGTGAAAAAAAAATCCTTTTCATTGTCTATTTCTAAGAACAAAAGATATTTGAAAATATGTACCATCAGTATTTTATTTTACTCTTATGAATTATGATCATTTTCCTTAGTTAAAAAGTGACGTGTAGTATTAAATTATACATATTTGAAGCTATGTTGTTATTTCAGTTATGGCATTTGTAAGTGTAACAAAAGCCAATAAAGTAGTTCATTTCTTCTACTAACATAATAATCTTTAAGGTCCGAATCTAAATCCCAAAAGGCTAAATCATAATATTTTCTATGGATTTTTCATGACATAAAACCCAAAAGCATATTGCTTTCCTTCTAAATAGACCACAAATGAAACACCTTTTCTATGCACAGCTGAAAGGTTCTAGGTATTTCTCTGATTTCAAGGTCCTATGTGGTTCATTAATGACAACTTATGTATGAAAAGAATTGGAACCACTGCCTTACCCTTGCATGATTGTAAGAGGCAACTTGTAGGGTCAAAACACATGGTTTTGCTGTCATTGTCATATGCAAAATCCATACAACATTGGACACCAACTTTTATGTTACTTGTTGACAATGCAAGACTAAATAGAATTTTAGTCTTTATTTTATTCCTCACTGATCCCATTGATAAGTACAGGGATTTTTTTTATTTCAAAAAATTTACTCCATGAGGAATTGAACCACGGGTCTTCAAAACTGATACTTTCAAAAAGGTATAATACACGACCACAGACCGCTTAGCCATAGTAGATCTTACAAATAGATATGAATAAATAGAAAGTATTATTAGTATATCACAAAATTAAGGTAGGATGACCTTGGCCTTACTTGCTTTGAACTTGATATCCAGCGTTTAATTCTGTCTACTTTCGGAGACAATGTAAACAAAAGAAGTAGGGCAAAAACATTCCACACGTTCTCTCTAAGAAATAGCAGCTTTATTATTATTTTGTTTCCCTACGGTTGTTTGAAATGTAAGGACCCAGTACCCCACAGTCACAATATTTTTATAGTTTGCTTTAAATTATTGTGGTTTTTTTATGATAAGGTACACTTCATTTGCATGGCCTAGGTGTTTTGCTTTAATTCTGTTGCTTTTTTCTGTTGCTTAGATCAGTGTATATAACAACACAGATATGATGACAGACCATAGTAAAAATGTGATACCAACCTCTAGGCCAAATATCAAGCCACATATACCAGATGTAAGCTTCATTTTCTTTTATCATTTCCTAGTTGTTGTTTTTTTTTTTAGCTCACCAGAGCACAAAGTGCTCAGGGTGAGCTATTGTGATCGCTCACCGTCCAGCGTCCGTCCGTCGTCCATCCGTCCACACTTTCCTTTAAACAACATCTCCTCCTAAACCAACAGGCCAATTTTAATGAAACTTCACAGGGATGTTCCTTGGATGGTCTTCTCTAAAAATTATTCAAAGAATTGAATTTCATGCGGAACTCTGGTTGCCATGGCAACCGAAAGGAAAAACTTTAAAAATCTTCTTCTCAAAAACCAGAAACCCTAGAGCTTAGATATTTGGTGTGAAGCATTGCCTAGTGGACCTCTACCAGATTTGTTCAAATCATGACCCCGGGGTCAAAATTGACCCCGCCCCAGGGGTCACTTGATTTTACATAGAAAAATCTTAAAAAATCTTCTTCTCGAAAACCAGAAGCCCTAGACCTTAGATATTTGACATGTAGCATTGCCTAATGGACCTCTACTAAAGTTGTTCAAATCATGACCCCGGGGTCACTTGATTTTACATAGGAAATCTTCAAAAAAATTCTAAAAATAAAGCAGAAGGCCTAGGTCTTAGATATTTCCCATGTAGCATTGCCTAGTAGACCTCTACAAAATTTATTCAAATCAGACCCCCAGGGTCATAATTGACCCCGCCCCAGGGGTCACTTGATTTTACATAGGAAAACCTTAAAAAATCTTCTTGTCAAAAAGCAGAAGCCCTAGAGCTTAGATATTTGACATGTAGCATTGCCTAGTGGACCTCTACTAAAGTTGTTCAAATCATGACCCCCGGGGTCAAAATTGACCCCGCCCTAGGGGTCGCTTGATTTTACATATGAAAATATTCAAAAAATTTCTTAAAATAAACCAGAAGGCCTAGAGCTTAGATATTTCATGTGTAGCATTGCCTAGTAGACCTCTACAACATTTATTCAAATCATGACCCCAGGGTCAAAATTGACCCCACCCCAGGGGTCACTTGATTTTACATAGGAAAATCTTCAAAAAATTTCTAAAAATAAACCAGAAGGCCTATGTCTTAGATATTTGACATGTAGCATTGCCTAGTAGACCTCTACAAAATTTCTTCAAATCATGACCCCTGGGGTCAAATTGGCCCAGCCCCATGGGGTTACTTGATTGTACATAGAAAAATCTTCAGTATTTTCTAAAAATAAACCAGAAGGCCTAGAGCTTAGATATTCGACATGTAGCATCGCCTAGTGGACCTCTACAAAATTTGTTCAAATCTTGACCCCCCAGGGTCAAATTGACCCAGCCCCAGGGGTTACTTTATTGTACATAGGGAAATCTTCATAAATTTGCTTAAAATAAACCAGAAGGCCTAGATCTTAGATATTCGATATGTAACATTGCCTAGTCGACTTCTACAAATTTGTTCAAATCATGACCCCTGGGGTAAAATTGGCCCCGCCCCAGGGGTTACTTGATTGTACATCGGAAAATTTTCCAAAAAATTTCTAAAAATCATCAGTTTGACATTTGAAACATATTACTCTGGTGAGCGATCCAGGGTCATCATGACCCTCTTGACATTAAATTAGTATGGTATACGATGCGTACGGTAACTCTGAATAAAGCATTGCATTTATACCTCAACACTTGGGCTCCATGGTGATTATTGTTGTCGATGTCAAAGCATTTGCCCCTCATCTCTGTGGATTTGAATCCTGCTCAGGTCCCGTGTTCACAAAACATTTTCAGTCTCAGCTGAGTTTGATAATGAAAATTTTGTCGTTTACAATGTATATGTAAATACATGTAGCATGTTTAAAACTAAATTTTAAGTTAATTACTATTTTCAACTGAGTATTGATGGTTAATTACTATTTTCAACTGTTTTTCTAGTCAGTATTGATGGTCAGTCTCAGTTGGAATTTAACCTTGAAGTTTTAGTAAAAATTGATACTAAAATTTCAATCTCAAACTCAGCTCCAGCTGGCTTGTAGAATTTGGTTGTCCTATCTGTTGCAAGTGTGTATCTGAAATAATGCTGAATGGTGCATCTAGTGTCTTCTTCCACCACATAAGTTGGCTACTAGCTTTATGACTAGTCTAGATAATGAGACCTCAGGTAGACCGATTTTACATTCTGATATTTCACGTTGTCTGCCTCGACCAATCAAAATGATATTATGATTGACTTGAACTTACTCATGAAGAAAAGTCTGGGAAACATTTAGCCAATTTATACCCACTTTATACTACATTATAATACTTTTTTTCTTCTTTAAAGAAGAGTTTAAACCAGCAAACTCTGGACTTATTAAATTGTAATCCCCAAATTTCTTAATGCTTGCTTAATGGTCTGCCTGTCATAGGGCACTGTTTATATGCACCAGTATTTTACTTTAACATTATGCTTTTTACTAATAAGAGCTTTGTTTATTGATTGAATGGTTGTCTTTTCTTATCAATGCACCAGTCATGTCTTTTTTTAATGCTCCATTCAAAAGGAGGGGGCATTTTGTTTTACTCATGTTGGTCTGTCCATCTGTAAGGTGGTAGACCATTTGGAGCAGTCACAAAAGAGCGTTTGGTCTACAGTGGTCAGATGTTATAGGATGATTGCCAATGGTCTGTAGGTGACCTCCATGTTGTTGGGGTTAATTGGTCAAAGGTCAAAGTTGCAATGACATAGTGGCTGAAAATGGTTTTCAGTCGGTAACTGGAGAATCCTTGGGCCTAAGACTGTCAAAACTTAAGATGACAATGTTGAGTAAGTCAGAGGTCAGTTTCACAGTGACCTCTTGACTTAGAACAGTTTCTGATCAATAACTGGAGAAATAGTTGGCCTACGATTTCAAATATTATCGGATGGTTTCCGTGGTCAGTAGATGACCCTTACTTTTTTTTATGGGTCAGCTGTTCAAAGGTCAAAGTCACAGAGACTTTATGATTATACAAAGTTTTTTGATAAATAACAAAAAACATCTGTAAAACTTCAAAGGATGATTACCTTTGAGCAGAAGGTGACCCATGTTGTTTTGAAGCTTGAATAGTTGGGAGAACATTTGGGCCTTTGACCATCAAACTCTCAAGCATCATGCATGTATTTGGTCACTATGTGACTCCTATTTTGTGGGGTAATGTGGTTCGGGAATCAGGTAAAATGTAAAAGGTCACTGTATACTTGTGCATGAACCTTCCGCATTCAGATACAATCCACAGGCCATCATGGGTTAAGTATATGTTTTTACAAAAAGATCTTGTTTTTTTGCTATGTATGCATGTGTTCAGATATCTAGTTTTATCTTTTTTTAAATGTCATCTGAAGTATAGTGAATTAAAATAGCTTATAGTTATGATGAACAACTTTTAAACTGCTAAAACTTGTATGAAATATATTTAGAGGTTAATAGAGTTTAAAGGGCTACTAGTATTACTTACCACATTAAAAGTTTTGTTTTATTAAATATTTTTTTGCTTGGATATTAGAAAATAGGTAGAGCTGTTGCACTCCATGCACAGGCGTCCTGATTTGGTGAGATTATATGTAAACTTGTATCCATGAAAGGGAATTGAACGAAACTTCATACACGTGTGATATTCTGATTTGCAGTGCACAGGTTCCTTAGCTCATTTATGAATTTTTACATGCCCCTTCTTCAACTTAGCAATATTTTTGGTTTCATTTGTTTCTCAGTATCCACTAATGGAATTGGATTGAAACTTTGCATTTTCACAAAGTTATGCCCTTTTTTGACTTCGCAATTTTTGGTTATGTTATTCATTTAAGCTGATTTTTCAGTAACCACTTGTTGGAATAGACATGCAATGTACAGGTCCATATCTCTGTTTTGTTTTTTTAACAAAGTTATGTCTTTTTTTCAACTTGGCAATATTTTGGTGTAATCTAAGCATCATGAGAGGAGAAAGTTCTGTGACTCAGAATTGTTGCCCCTTTTATATATGTGTATGTCTTTGTTTTCATAATTTTATTGTTTTGGTTTTTTTGACCCCCCGACAACAAAGTTGTAAGGTGGGGTATACTGGTTTCAGGTTGTCTGTCTGTCTGTCTGTCTGTCCGTCAGTCCGTAGACGCAATCTTGTGTGCACCATCTCTCCTTATCCCCTTGACAGAATTTAATGAAACTTCACACAAGTGATCAGTACCAACAGTAGTTGTGCATGGGGCATGTTAGGTTCTTTTAGAAAAAAAAATTTGCAGAGTTATGGGACTTTGTTTTTTTGTTACTATACTATATACATAGACACAATCTTGTGCGCACCATCTCTCCTCATCCACTTGACACAATTTAATGAAACTTCACACAAGTGATCAGTACCAACATTAGTTTTGCATGGGGCATGTTAGGATCTTTTAGAAAAAAAAATTGCAGAGTTATGGGACTTTGTTTTTTTGTTACTATACTATATATATAGACACAATCTTGTGCGCACCATCTCTCCTCATCCCCTTGACACAATTTAATGAAACTTCACACAAGTGATCAGTACCAACAGTAGTTGTGCATGGGGCATGTTAGGTTCTTTTAGGTGCATGATACATTCTTTTAGATAAATATTCTGCATAGTTATGGGACTTTGTTTTTTGTTACTATACTGTATACATACAGTCCACATAATTATGCAATCTTGTGTGCGTCAATTTGCAATGTACTGTGTCAGTGCATGCGGGGGGTACATTTATCACCTTTAGTGATAACTCTAGTTTGTAATGGCAAGGCATTTGAATAGTAGAGCAATAACATTTATGTTACGTACATCAATTGAATATAAAAATTATTTATGTTGTTAGATTTGTATTAGTTTACATGAAATTTCTGCAGAGGTTAGAATCAAAACAAAACAGTTAACAACAACAATTATTTCATCTTAGATTGTTTTAATATTAATGAAAAATGTATAATATTTCAGATTTGGTATAACCCTGAACAATTATACAGTGCCTGGAATCACATGGTAAAAGCTTCAAATTTGCTTGGTAACAGCAGTCTGTTTAGGTAAGAAGGTATATGATATAATCTACTTAATATACATTTGAGCCGTGCCATGAGAAAACCAACATAGTGGGTTTGTGACCAGCATGGATCCAGACCAGCCTGCGCATCCGCGCAGTCTGGTCAGGATCCATGCTGTTCGCTGTTAAAGCCTATTGTAATTGGAGAGACTGTTAGCGAACATCATGGATCCTGACCAGACTGCGCGGATGCGCAGGCTGGTCTGGGTCCATGCTGGTCACAAAGCCACTATGTTGGTTTTCCCATGGCACGGCTCATTTATTTCTGTATGTGTATATTTAAGGTCTTGTTACCATTTTATGATAAAACAAAGCCCTTTTGTGTATTAATATTGATATGCAATCTTTTGCAAGGTAAACCTGTAAAACACAAAAATGTTTGGGGAAAAAATTTTTGGATGAGAGCACAATCCACATTCTACTGTGGTGAACAAGTGAAAACATTAGGGCTTTGTGGCCAGCAAGGATTCAGATCAATGCAAATCTGTCCCCACATCTGTACTGTTTGTTTATCAATATTAGCACTTGTAGGCCCAGATCAGACTGCACATATGTGTAGGCTGGTCTGGATCCATACTGGTTTCAAAGCTCATTTAACACAGTGACACCAAAGTATACCCAAGTCAGTGTCAGGTATACAATGAATTACAAGTTCCATGTAAAATATTTGTTGCATTTGGGAACAAATAGCTGTCAGCCCCATTTATTGCCTAGATGTTTAGTTAAAACCTACTCATTTTAATCTAATTGTGGAGAAAGTTCATAGAATTTAGGTTATTATAAACTACCCTAGATCATCCTGATCATCTGACAGTACTCATGCTGTTGTAAGGCATTATGATGGATAATTTCATGCTCACTGGGATTAGTACCTGCAACCTCTGGCTAAGGAGTCCAACACTAGTGCTTACTATTTGAAAATATCCTTGCTTGGGCACTTGGTATCTGTGATGATTTGAAAAAAAAGCTTATTTTCAAGTCACTCATATCTCATCTTTCATCTGAAGAGATTGAGTTATTATGTCTCCCCCAGGAGACATATTGTTTTTGCCCTGTCCGTCCGTCCGTCCGTCCGTACGTCACACTTCATTTCCGAGCAATAACTGGAGAACCATTTGACCTAGAACCTTCAAACTTCATAGGGTTGTAGGGCTGCTGGAGTAGACGACCCCTATTGTTTTTGGGGTCACTCCGTCAAAGGTCAAGGTCACAGGGGCCTGAACATTGAAAACCATTTCTGATCAATAACTAGAGAACCACTTGACCCAGAATGTTGAAACTTCATAGGATGATTGATCATGAAGAGTAGATGACCCCTATTGATTTTGGGGTCACTCCATCAAAGGTCAAGGTCACAGGGGCCTGAACATTGAAAACCATTTCCGATCAATAACTAGAAAACCACATGACCCTGAATGTTGAATCTTCATAGGATGATTGGTCATGAAGAGTAGATGACCCCTATTGATTTTGGGGTCACTCCGTCAAAGGTCAAGGTCATAGGGGCCTGAACATTGAAAACCATTTCCGATCAATAACTAGAGAACCACTTGACCTAGAATGTTGAAGCTTCATAGGATGATTTTACATGCAAAGTAGATGACCCCTATTGATTTTGGGGTCACTCCATTAAAGGTCATGGTCACAGGGGCCTGAACATTGAAAACCATTTCCGGTCAATAACTTGAGAACCACTTGACCCAGAATGTTGAAACTTAATAGGATGATTTGTCATGCAGAGTAGATGATCCCTAACGATTTTGGGGTCACTCTGTGAAAGGTCAAGGTCACAGGGACCCGAACATTGAAAACCATTTCCGGTCAGTATCTTGAGAACCACTTGACCCAGAATGTTGAAACTTCATAGAATGATTGGTCATGCAGAGTAGATGACCCCTAACGATTTTATGGTCACTCTGTTAAAGGTCAAGGCCACAGGGGCCTGAACATGGAAAACCATTTCCAATCAATAACTTGAGAACCTCTCGACCCAGAATGTTGAAACTTCATAGGATGACTGTTCATGCAGAGTAAATGACCCCTATTGTTTTTGGGGTCACTCCGTTAAAGGTCAAGGTCACAGGGGTCTGAACATTGATAACCAGTTCCGATCAGTAACTTGAGAACCACTTGACCCAGAATGTTGAAATTTCATAGGATGATTGAACATGCAGAGTAGATGACCCCTATTGATTTTGGGGTCAGTCTATTAAAGGTCAAGGTCACAGTGGCTTGTTCATGTAAAATCATTTTTTGGAAATAACTTGAGAACCACTTGACCTACAATGTTGAAACTTAATAGGATGATTGGACATGCAGAGTAGATGACCCCTATTTATTTTGAGGTTACTTGATCAAAGGTCAAGGTCACAGGAGCCTGAACAGTGACTTGAGAACCACTAGGCCAAGAGTGTTGAAATTTAGCGGGATGACTGGACATGCCAAGTAGATGATCCCTATTGCAACCAACCATCAGTGTCTCTTTGACCTTTGCTCCTGACCCCTATTGACTTCTTGCCTATAGGACTTTGCATTGGGGGAGACATGCGCTTTTTTACAAAAGCATTTTCTAGTTTGTACTTGTCAGTCATTACAGTTCAAACTGAGGTTATTGTTTGTCAGTGAACTTCTGTCTAACATTTTAGGTATGATTTGGTAGATATAGCAAGGAACAGTCTACAAGTAATCTCTACAAAGTTTTACACAGAGGCGATAGCAGCTTACAAAGAGAAAGACAAAGATATGTTGAAGTAAGTATGAACAATAAAGTTTAAATTAAACAGGTGTCCAATTAGCATCCAATTAGGATTAGGTTTTATTGTCTGTTGCTAGGCCACATACTGCACAGTAGTTACATACAGATTTATTAATTGATTGAGGATGTAGTTATTTTCCAACCAATGAATCTGATTATGTATCATTTTTCCCAGATTTTCTAATCCATGAGCCACAAATTCATGTACCTCCAATTCATGTGCCACAAACCCATGTTCCTCCAATACATGTGCCACTAATCTATTTGCCTCCAACCCATGTGCCACCTGTCCATGTGACCATCTATGTGCCACAAATCCATTTGTCAACAATCCATGTGCCACCTAATTTCCGTTGGTGGTAATTAAATAACATTGAAGCAGGTGTCATGCTTTGATATTGCTTTTGCATAAACAGAAACAATGGCTTGTACCTTTTGAAGTGTACTTCAAATATCACAGCCATCTTTCAAACTAGGTATTGGTAGGTATTTTAAGTTGCTTGGGAATAGTACAGATATCCAATTCAGTAAGGCAGTTGTTTAGACCCAGTGGGTGCTCCCCATGTCATTTTGGTCTTAAACTGTTTTGCAATCATCGTGTTTCTTGGGTTCAGTAAATGACTCCTTATAAAAGGCAGAGTTGATCAAATATTTTTAAAAAGTCCTGTATTCAGAAGAGCACAATAAGGTTATTGAATGTTCAGGTCAGTAGGTCTTAGATCAGTATTAAAGAACATTTTTACAGTGACACAAAGTTTTAAATAATTTGAGAAATGTGCAGACCTTAATATTGGCAGAGCTTGTACATTGATAAAACAATATCTAATTGATTAGAATATGCTCCAGATGAACGGCAGTATCTAAAGTTAACAGGCCGGGGGTTCTTTCAAATTTGTGACATTGTTTTCTTCTAAATTCTGTGACATTTCCCCTGCTTCAGAAGTAGTCTTGACCACCCTAGTCAATAATGTGTCAGGAGGCAGGGGTAAGTATGTTTTACAGATATTTTTGTTCAAATTTTATAGAACAGCCAGCAAGGATCTCCTTGAGATACTTAATGATATGGAAGTGTTGCTGGGCTCTGACATTCACTTCGTGCTGGGTCCCTGGATCAGAGATGCCAGGAAACATGGACATACTGTAGCAGAACAAAATTTGATGGAATATAATGCCAGGAACCAGATTACATTGTGGGGACCAAACGGGGAGGTGAGAACATTTCATTATATATTACATTCATTATTTCATTTTGAGACCTAAACAGAGGCCACTCATTAGCTCATCTGATTTTTTTTTTTAAATGAGTTATTGTCATCACTTGATCGGCGTCGGCGTCTGCATTGCCTGGTTTATATTATGTTTTATGTTTAGGTCAGCTTTTCTCCTAAACTATCAAAGCTATTGCTTTGAAACTTAGAACACTTGTTCACCATCATAAGCTGACCCTGTATAGCAAGAAACATACCTCCATCCTGCTTTTTGCAAGATTTATGGCCCCTTTTGTACCTAGAAATATCAGATTTCTTGGTTAAGTTTTATGTTTAGGTCAACCTTTTCTCTTGAACTGTCAGAGCTATTGCTTTGAAACTTGCAGCACTTGTTCACCATCATAAGCTGACCCTGTACATCAAGAAACATAACTCCATCCTGCTTTTTGCAAGAATTATTGCCCTTTTTTGACTTACAAAATCGGTTTACTTGGTTAAGTTTTATGTTCAGGTCAGCTTTTCTCCTAAAGTATCAAAGCTATTGCTTTAAGACTTGTAACATTTGTTCACCATCATAAGCTGACCCTGTACAGCAAGAAACATAACACCATCCTGCTTTTTGCAAGATTTATGGCCCCTTTTGGACTTAGAAAATATCAGATTTCTTGGTTAAGTTTTATGTTTAGGTCAACCTTTTCTCTTGAACTGTCAGAGCTATTGCTTTGAAACTTGCAACACTTGTTCACCATCATAAGCTGACCCTGTACAGCAAGAAACATAACTCCATCCTGCTTTTTGCAATAATTATTGCCCCTTTTGGACTTAGAAAATCAGTTTTTTTGGTTGAGTATTATGTTTAAGTCAGCTTTTCTCATAAACTATCAAAACTATTGTTTTAAAACTTTCAACAGTTTTTCACTATCATAAGCGGACGCTGTACATCAAGAAACATAACTCTGTCCTGCTTTTTGCAAGAATGATGGCCCTTTTTAGACTTAGAAAATCATGGGTAGGACAATATTTCTATTATACAAAAAAATCAGATGAGCGTCAGCACCCACAAGGCAGTGCTCTTGTTTTACTTAAAAATAGTATACATTTGGGCACTAAATGTTTAAGGTATGATTCTCCAGTAAATGTTCTTTTTTTAAACAGAATGTTCTGATGTCACGACACAACACATGCTTTCCATGGGAAACATCAAGTGAAATGCATGTGTCTCATGTGGCAGCATGACACAATTATGCATCTAGAATAAATAATCAAGCATTATGACCTTGGAATTGTTCCCCCAGTAGGGTCAGCATAATTATACTGAACAAAACAGCTAAGCTGCTTTTTAGCTCACCTGAGCACAAAATGCTCATGGTGAGCTATTGTGATCACGCTGAGTCCGTCGTCAACAATTGTGTTTAAATGACATCTCCTCCAAAACCACTGAATGGATTTTAATGAAACTTGGCCCGGATGTTCCTAGGGTGGTTCTCTACCAAAGTTGTTCAAATGGTTCCGCTTAGTTGCACATAGGGGTCACCAGAGCTATAAATAGAAAAATCTTCAAACGACATCTCCTCCTAAACCGCTGGTCCGATTTAGAAGTAATTTCACACAAATGGTCCTTATGTCACCCTCTACCAAAATTGTTCAAATTTTACTGACTTGTCAAAAAACATGGCCGCCAGGGGGCGTGGTCACTTTTCCCTATATGTATGTAGTGGAAACTTTAAAAATCTTCTTTTGTGAAACTACTGGCCCATTTTAAAATAATTTAACACAAAAATGGTCCTTGTGTGACCCTCTACCAAGATTGTTCAAATTATTCCGATTCGTCAAAAAACATGGCCGCCAGGGGACGTGGTCACTTTTCCCTATATGTATATGGTGGAAATTTAAAAAATCTTCTTGTGTGAAACTTCTGCCCTGATTTTAAAATAATTTATCACAAATGGTCCTTGTGATACCCTCTACCAAGATTGTTCAAATTATTTTGATTGGTCAAACATGGCCGCCAGAGGGTGTGGTTACTTCTCCCTACACAAATGGTTCTTGTGTGACCCTCTACCAAGATTATTCAAATTATTCCAATTCATCAAAAAACATGGCTGCCAGGAGGCGTGGTCACTTTTCCCTACATGTATATGGTGGAAATTTAAAAAATCTTCTTGTGTGAAACTTCTGCCCTGATTTTAAAATAATTTATCACAAATGGTCCTTGTGATACCCTCTACCAAGATTGTTCAAATTATTTTGATTGGTCAAACATGGCCGCCAGAGGGTGTGGTTACTTCTCCCTACACAAATGGTTCTTGTGTGACCCTCTACCAAGATTATTCAAATTATTCCAATTCATCAAAAAACATGGCTGCCAGGAGGCGTGGTCACTTTTCCCTACATGTATATGGTGGAAATTTAAAAAATCTTCTTTTGTGAAACTGCTGCCTTGATTTCAAAATAATTTTACACAGATGGTCCTTCTATGACCCTCTGATTATTTTGATTTGTCAAGAAACATGGCCGCCAGAGAGCGTGGTTACTATTCCCTATATAACCGCCTCGGTAGTCTAGTGGTAGAGCGTCCGCTTCGAGTGCGGGAGGTCGTGGGTTCGATCCCCGGCCACGTCATACCAAAGACGTAAAAAATGGTACTAGCAGCTTCCTCGTTTGGCGCTCAGCATTAAAAGGGTAGTGCTAGGACTGGTCAGCCCGGTGTCAGTATAATGTGACTGGGTGGGGTATCATGTCACATGTCTACGGCGTGCTATTCCAGTGAGGCAGCACTATAAAGTTGGGCATTGTGCTCACTGCTACAAGTAGACACCGTCGTTTATATGACTGAAAACTTGTTGAAAAAGACGTTAAACCCGCACACACACACTATTCCCTATATGTATATAGTGGAAACTTTAAAAATTGTGTGACATGTATATAATATAGGCTAACATAGAAGAAACTTAACTCTGTACTTGTACCATTACATTATACAAATGCACTTCAAGCCTTGTACAGGTGAGCGCTATAGGGTCAATGACCCTCGTGTTGTTATATTGTGTGATATTTTACCCAGTTAATGTCAGTATCTTACATAGGAATTGGAATGTCATGTTGGCTTTCATAATGTGAAAATCTCGTCATAGCTTATTTGGCAGCCCTATAACATGTAGCCAGTTCTGTGATTATAGTTAAATTGTTTTCTTTCGTATTTCTGAAAGCTGCCGTTTATGCTCTTGGTTAATAACGTACATCTCCAAATGCCATGTAGAACTGCATTATTTATATAAAAAGAAGTTTAAAGTGAAAAATGATTGTGACCAAAGTTGAAGTATAAACATTTATCAATATAAATTTAATGTAGAATCTTATGAAGAGGTATTCATATGTTGAAACATTTTCCATTGTTTTCAGATACGAGATTATGCTGCAAAGCAGTGGTCTGGACTGCTCTCTGGGTAGGTGATGTATAGCATATCATATGCTATATTATGTCCTATGCTGGGTTCGTTTTTAAGAGAAATTTTCATGAAAATTTAATTCAGTAACTTTTACTTGGGAAGCTTTGTTATTGTTTGTCATTCTTTTTTCTTGAAAAGTATTTTTAATAATTGATCCCATAACTATGCAAAGTTCAGAAAATGCAAAGATTGAAACAGAACATGAATACAGCAATATGTAGATTAAAATTTTAAAAAAATATTCTTTACCTTCCTACTAAGCCTTTGATGGTATGGATAGCAGGAAGGGAATCTAAGATATTTTTTAAGGTTGGCCTTACATAATACCTGCTTACTTTCAGATATTATACAAAAAGGTGGCAGATGTTCCTTGGCAATCTTCAGCAGTGTTTAGAAAAGGTGAGAACAGTCTAAAAGTGAAAAATCTAATATTGTAAAAAAAAAACTTTACCAAAAGTCTGAGGCATAGCTAGACCAGAATATAGGCAGAGAAATCATATGTGTTTCTTGTCCCTTAACATTCTGTTGTAAATACCACAGTTTCAAATAACTTTTTAGCTTATTACATTTGAAACAACATTGATTTTTTTTAAATGATATGTGAAATGCTGGCTAGAAAAGATCATTTATACTAATATACTAGTTTAGAAGGAAAGGTTTATCATTTTCTAATAATCCAAGTCGAGCTGGTCAGGTATTTGAGACAAGAAGTAACCACATTACTGGTACACTGGCATTAGAAGCAGATTTTGGGAAATGGACTGAGTCAGATTAGAAGTCAGATTAGATTTTCTGATGTTAATCAAAAAAATAGTCTGCCCAGTATCTAAAAGTAATGTGCAGAAAAGTTTAGATAGATTTTAGTATAGCACAACTTCTCTAGAATAACCAGCCTTGGGAAGATTGTTATATGAGCTGCACCATGAGAAAACCAACATAGTGCATTTGCTACCATCATTCATGCTGTTCGCTAACGGTTTCTTTAATATTGTAATAGGCTTTTCAAGTGAACAGCATGGATCCTGACGAGACTGCAAGGATGCACAGGCTGGTCTGGATCCATGCTGGTCACAAATGCACTATGTTTGTTTTCTCATGGTGCGGCTCAGTTATGTTTGTTACAGAGATTGTTGCCATAGAATGGTTAGGTTACAAAGTATTTTACCCAATAGGATGTCAGTGTTATTTGCTGTCATATTATTTACAGAGTTTATACTGTATGCTAGATTCAGTGTGCTAAATATTTCAGCAGTTTTTTTTTTACGATTGATGGGTCGTGAAGAATAAATAGGTGTGGAATCTCCTGGATCTGGTCGGCCACCCTGTAGCAGTTGTAAAATAAACTCAACTGCAATTTAAGGTTTTGCATTATTTGCTGCTTTTATTTTTCAGGATAAACCATTTAGACAGAAGTCATTTGATAATGCAGTGTTGGAATCTGTGGAAAAACCTTTCACATTTGACAGATCACCGGTTCCAATTACACCTACAGGTAGGTTTGATAGGTGAATGGTTCCAGTTTGACAGGTAACTGGCCCTCCTTACACCTACAGCTACATTCCACAGGTCACCAGTTCCCATTACAGCTACAGGTATATTTACACCGATTATGTGTGTGGGTGTGTCTAAGTTAAATAATAGTCACTAAGAATGTTAGTCATTTCGGGTTTTGGAGGATAGCTAAGGTAAAAAAGATGCTCTAATTCCAGACACTTTCCCTGGTTCTATAATCTGCAAGGTGTAAAGTAGCTTCAAAGGATGCCAGTCTGAAGTGACATTCAAATAACTGTTAGAAATACAGCTGAAAAGTTGGTACAATGTTTTGGGTTTGGACTTGAAAATGTCTTTGAGATAGCCGGAATTTTGAGATAAGCGAGTTCAACATATTGCCTGTATTATTGATGTGAATGTATTTGCAGACACTGTTGAGGTTAAGAATTCAGCATGGGATTGCTGCATGTAAATGTAGATAGTTTTGAAAAGCAAAATTAGGATTGAAAAGTCTTATGATACCCTTATTTCGAAAAGTTTTGGATGTCTCAGAGTTTTTGGACTTCTAAACTACACTGGTGTTATAAATGTAATAATGTTATATGATTTGTTGCAGGAGATTCTGTGAAGATTGCAAGTGATTTGTATAAGAAATATGTTCCCACAATGCAATCTGGTTTTTACCGCCACCTTAAGGATTGGTCACAACAAGGCTGGAAGAATTATTCGATGCTGTCTCTGAACTGGGTCAAGAAGAAAATTAATGGCAGCTTGAAAGAACGAGGCACAGTTCATTCCATGATATGTTGTAGGACCACATGTTTATGTTAAAACATTGCTGTGATATTTTAATGTATCAACGTGACAAACAGCCCTATCTGATGGCTCTAACTCATATGTGCATGTATACCTTTATAGCTCACCTGAACTTTGTTCAGGATGAGGTATTAATATAGTTGGATTGACCATTGTCCAGCATTCTGCTTCATCATAAACAATTTTTCCGTTGGAAACTGCTTGTCAGAATTATGCTAAACCTGATCTATATTATCCTGGCACAGACCTCTCTCAAGTTTATTCAAGGGGAAAAAATGTAAACAATTTATATATATTATCAAATAGAATCTACCGCTTTACTTGCATATTTTTGTGTCTACTGCAAACTTTGAATCATCTCATCAAGTCAAGATCTGAATACTCTATATGTGTCTGAACATTATTATATGGCTCTGTATTACCTTCATATTGTAATAATTTTGTTTATACTGTATAATTGCATTGCTATTGTGTTTGTATGCTATGTACAAAGAATGATTAATAAATTTGGTTTAAGATTGGATTGGAAAAAAAAATTGACGTCAAAATGATTATGATAGTTTTGAGTTTCAGAGATTAATAACTTCAAAATCATGCAACACTGTATCAATCAAAAGAATGTGAATGTAAGAAAAACAAAACTGTAAAACTATGTATGAGTCACTTGCTGAGTAATTTGTTTTGGGTATGAGGTACATCAGTTTTGTACTTTATACACACACAGTGTATTCCAGACAGGAAATGAACTACAAAGCCATAATTCATTTCTTCATTGTATACATTTTATGTTTGTAAAGTTGAACTTCGTTCGCTTGAACTCGACGGGACCAGCAAAATTTGTGCAAGTTATTGGTAGTTCAAGCCATCAAACAAAATGCTCTGTATAGGGATTTTGCCAGGACCTGACGTTGAGTTCAAGTGTGGGTGGTGTTCGGATTACCTGAGTTCGAGAGTGAACGAAGTTTGACTGTATATGTATTATATTTGCATGATTGGTGTAAGGGTCAACTTGAATCTCAGTGAAGACTTTGATTTTTGTCATTTTGAAATGAGATAATGAAATATAGATACTATAAACTTAGAAATTATTTTGGACTTTGTAAATTAGCAAAATCAGCAAGGATATTATATTCCAAACTTATACAGTCAAGAAATAGTGCTAGATATATTTTATACAATAATATCACTGTCAAGATACCAGCATTTATAGATGTAAAGATTTCAGTTGACGGAAAAACACGAAATATTACCATTGCCAACATTACTTGGTCTACAGTAGTCTAAATTGAATGATGCATAGTTGGTTTTTGTGTGTTTAATGTTTATGACTTTATTGTGCAAGTGTCTTAATTGTACAGTTTGAATTGTTATGGTTAAGTGGAGAAGAAAATATCAAATTTTATTTAATGGAAATGTCTCTGTTAAAGTTTACTTACTCAGAAAAGTTTCAAAGTATCCTTGTAAGATACATTAACAACACTTTAATGCAAATAAGGAGACAAAGTGAATCTTCCACTCCCACGAGTAGCTGAAAAGGAAATCCCACTACTGTTGAGATATGTAAAAAAAGAGGTTCTATCGAGGTTCTGAATATATTGCAAGTCAGGGGTGGGATTCCCTTATCAGCAACTTCAGGGTAGACTTATTTTCTCACCATTTGTTTTAGGATTATTTCTATGTTTTTATGTGAAAAATTATGCACCCACTATATAAAATGGCTTATTTAGATACAGTAGTCGTTGACTGGTGTGAGACAGTCTTATTTCGCACTGGTTTGTTAGTTGGGATACCATGTTTTAAAGGTGAGAAAATCATTATTCTACACAAGTTTTCAGAATGTCAGATAAACATTTTATAGTGGACTACATTTACATTTGTTATTATTTGTGTATGTATATATTTGTGGAATTCACGATTGATTGTGTATGTATATGACCATGCAGTGACTGAAAGAAAGAGATAATGTTTTTGTATTTTTGCCATCTTAAAAGAAGAAGCAAATATTGTTTATTGTTTTGCTGAAACTGAATAGTTTTATTAAACGCCTATTTCTATACAATGACGTATTCAGTGGTGTTGTACATAATAATTATAATAATAATAATAACTTAATTTAAACAAACAGTCATGACTGCACCTTGCCCCCTGAGGCCATTTTACCCCTATTGCCGAATACCAGTGCTTAAAGCCTTACATGGTACGCCCAGACGGGCTGCATATAGAGGTTCAAACCCCACGGTTAATGGTGCCATCATTTATTATTTTAAAAAAAGAAATACTACACACTGCCCTACCCATAGAGCCTGTACCAGCAAGTACATTTAATTTAACAAACCGTGAAAATATAAATGTTGAAATGTAAAAACTTTAACACAGGTGCTCTGCCAATATGACAGCTATACATGAAAGAAAAGTATCTTAAACTCAATCCTTGCTTTCACAGGCAACCAATGTAAGTTTGAAACTGTCAGATTTCTTCCTGTTTAGGACAAGTTTTGGGCACATGTTTTGAATACGTTTACTGTTAATACATTGGCATGCCTAGGTGTCCTTTTGTAGAGCAGTTGGTTTGTGACGCTTGAACTGCAGCAGTCAAACTTAATAGGATCCTGTGTGTAGTAGATCACATATATATTTTTGGGGGTCAGAAGGGTAAAGGTCAAGTTCACAGTGACCTTCAGAGGCTTCAGACAGAAAAAGGTTTCCAATCAGTAATTGAGATTGTTTGAGCCTCGGTCAGTCTATCTTCCTAAGGTGATTGTCTGTAATCAGCAGAGGATGTTTTTTGTTTCGGGGTCAGTGGTTAAAATTTATAAATTACTTGGTGCTGAAAAATATACACCTAATTACATCCAACAGGCCATCATGGGAAGGTTTGTTATGTTAAAAATAGATCTTGCACTGTGAAATTTTTAGTGAATATGTAGCAGATATGTTTAAAATAAATAATAAAAGTGCCATATTTTTGTATTAAAATTAAATATTAAATTTCTTGTTTGTTTTCACTATCCTCCAGCAGGTTGTTTTAATCGTACCATTTACGTGGATTTCAATAATGGTACTTCTTTCAACCTTTTTGCTGCCTGCTGCAGAGATTGTATATTTTCTTGTTTACTTGTAGCTAAGTTTTTACTCCAGTCTCTGTTTAAACTGACCTCTTCTGACACAGATTTACAGTTAAACATATACATGTAATAAATGATGAAATGAAACTTCCTGCTGGACTAACTTACAGCTTTAGTTAATTTATTATATTGTGAACTGTAGAAGGCTGTTTCTTATTTTTGTGTATCTTATGCAACAATGAATGCACGCATTGCAAAAAGACCAGGAGACATTTGTTTATACAAGAGGACCATGAAAGTTGTGCCACATGCCATAGTAAACAAGATTTCCCAGTTCTGATAAAATATCATAAATTCATTTTCAAAAATATAATCATTACAAAAACTTTGTACATGTACCAGAAAACGTTCCCAACGGATTTCAATCGGGGATTTCCTAACAGAAATATGCAGAATAAGTTTGGACGTGACGGAGACAGCAGTAGTCAAAAGTTATCACGCTGTCCCGAAACCTATTATTTGGACTAAAAGACAACCAATTGATTAAAAACACGTCCATATAAAGTCACAAATACAATTACAGCCAATTGAATTAAGAATTATATATCAATATAAAATTCACAAAGACAACCAGTTAACATACATCAATATAAATATCACAAACACAAAGAAGGATAGAGAACCATAAGAGTTGAACGAACGCGCCCAAAAGCTGCAAATTTTGCAATAAAAACGCCGATATCGCGACTTGTAGAAAATCTCAAGAGACAATGGGTGCATATCCCTTTCAGTTTCTTCTGGAATTTTCATTCTTACAAAAAGTAAATACTAGTATATAAAATCAATAGTTTTTACACATTGCCAAATATGAAGAAACTGCATAAGCGATAAAAAAATATTTAAAAAAAAAATTTTCATTAGTTAATTTAAGACATACATGAATATAAACATTATGCAAGGACGGAGAGAAACCGAACAAACGAAAAAAAAATGCAGCCTATCCTGATAGAAAAACACCGAAATTGCGATCTCAGCAATTAGTGAATTAAAAAAAAAAAGAAATATGGATAGATAATCTAGCTACCAGTCGGGGAAAAAACGTATCAATACGATCTGAAAACCTACCAGGCGGGGAAAAAGATATACGTCCAAAAGCTGCAAGTTTTGCATTCTTCCCCGTAGAAAAACGCAGATAATGCGATCTGAAAACAACTTGTTTCCTGTCTGATTAAGAAAAAGCTCAAGAGGCAAGGGGCATAAATTCCTTTCAGTTTCTTCTGGAATTTTCATTCTTAAAATGTTAAATGTAAATATATATATAATCAATAGTTTTTACATATAGCCAAATATGAAGAACCTGCTTAACCATAAAAATAGGCACGCCTGGTAAACTACAGAGCTACCTCTTTAAGAGGTATACAGTAAACTGCTCTGTCGCAACTTCCGAGGTAGTGCACGTCGCGATAAAAGAACATCTTATCTCTCTCAATAAAAAGTGAATAATTTTACTCCCGAACCATTTTCGATACATATTTTATTTCCAAATGCATTGTATATTTTACAGCTATCTCATGCCTACTCGGTTTGCTTCTTAATATTAGTTAAAGTGAAAATATTTGACAGTGAAAGCGCTTTCATGACGAAATGACCAAATTTACTGCAAAATCAGCTTGTTGGTAAACATCACTACGACCACAAATTAAGAATGAATTAGCAAACTTTAAATTCTCTGTAAAGTTAAATCATATCTACATCGCCTACCATTCCCCGATCTTTGATATTCGATACACTGCTTGTAAAAATGAAAAAAATATGATGACACTCACCTTTGTTGATGTTCTTTTATCGCGACGTGCACTACCTCGGAAGTTGCGACAGAGCAGTTTACCGTATACCTCTTAAAGAGGTAGCTCTGTAGTTTACCAGGCGTGTAGGGGCTTCTCCGTCGATAAACCAGCCAAGGCCAAACCCTCATAGATGTTGATCCGGCATCGACGATGTGAGATTTCAGCCCACCAAACCCTTTGGTCGTGGCGCGGTTCGGGCACATGAACGCTCGATGAGAATCCGACCCGATAATACAGAAAAAAATCAGGAAAGTTAAATAAATTATTGTGAAGTTCCGTGAAAAAAAAACAACAACAAAAAACTTGCTTTAATGCATTATTACTCTACAATACAAATTGAAGACTAAATAATTATCTTCCGACCTATATTAAATTTCGCAAACTCCCAGCCAATTTGGTAACGACTATACATCGTGTTAACGATCATACATCGTGTTATCAGTTATAATATGCGCATTATAGTCAAATTAAAGCTTATTTTGAGCAAAACAGTTGTGAATGTGCAAAGGATAAAATATAGATCTACTGTTGTTGTCCTGCATTGGTAATTTATTTATAAAACAGACTCGTAATGACCACTTGGTTAAAATTTGATATAACTTTGACGTAGTTTACACTGTGCGGTCATGTTTTTGGGGGGATTTTTGCCCTACGAAGAGTGCGCATGTGCGGAATTTTACTCCCGTTACTAAGGAACTAGCAAAGAGTAGATATAGATTTTTGGCGACTCCCTCTTAATAATGAAATCGTTAAATCTAAATTCAATACACGGAAAACAGAGACAGGTTATTAACATGTATTAATTTACATAATAATAGTTAACCTCGTTGCGAAGAGGGTCACAAGAGTTGTTCATAAAAGACTTTTCAAGGACGAACCCCGACATTCAGTGGTAAAAGGCATGTGATTAGGGGCACAGATTTCCAGACACTGGACTTCCATGGGCGAGCCGACCACATTTTTAAAACCTTTTATGAATTTCATTTGAACTTGTGAAATACATATACATAAAAATGTCATATGAATAAAGAGACAAGCCGTAGATACAAGTAGATTAATAAATCACAATACATGCACATATGTTAACATAATACTCATATGTTAATAAAAATGTTTAACAAATGCAAATCATGTGGTATCAATTTACTTGTATGTACGGCTTGTCTGTTTATTCACATGACATCACTCAATAAATGTTAATTTCTCGCAAATCCCACAACAGCGTCTGCTTGTTTGATTTTGTATGGTAAATAGGTAGAACTTTTTACGTTTCATTAAAAACACCCCGGTGCATGTATATGGTATCGCTATTGTAAACCTGAAAATATATCAAAATTAATGCCATTCGTTTTTTAGATACCCTACGAACAACTTTATTTAACATTATAGTTTTCTGAATTTGAAACTTAACTTCCCTACCGGGAAGCCCAGATATATAGATTTATATTGAACCGCATGTCTTTAATACAGTACAATAATACTTATTAAATTTCAAGGTAAGAGTTTTAATTGGTAGGAATAATCAATATCGGGTCGAGTTTCTGTATTTTATGTATGCCCGAACCAAAGTGATTGAAGGGGAGTTATTAGAATATACGATTCCTTTCCTTCCAGATAATTCCCAATCTTTTCAAATCTGTTTTTATCTTCTCAATATCACACTGGATAACCGGCTATCCTGACGCCCGCTGGAAATGTAACCCAGCTGGAAATGTAACCCAGCTGTAAATCGGTAGGTAAAGTTTTTCATTTATTTCTATTAAAACGAAGCCAATTCTTGAAAATCAACTTGACAGTTTTGTCAAGGAATGACCATGGCTTACATTTACCATTTCTGGGCCAAAAACGATCGTTATGTTTTGAGATATTCGCAAACAATTTCTTCATTTTGAAAAATCGAGCAAAAATCCAAAGTTTTGCGCAAATTGTTTTGTTTATGAACAACCTGTGAAAACTTTTATCATCTGGTTTAACAGATGTGTCCTTTCGGCACACCTGTGTGAAGTTTCCGGGTTCTACCTTATTCCTGAAAAAGTATATTAGCCGTTAAATAGGCATGGTCGAGAAAAAAAAGACTGTCGAAAACGGCCGCTGTATTTGAAATAGGCAGTCGTTGAAGTCAGCTGTCGGCTATCGAGAATACAGCTGTATAAAGGTAAAAAAACTGTCTTGTAGACATGTTATATGCCCCTGTAGTGTCTCTTCTTTATGTATATTTTGTATCTGTTTAGTCTGTCTGTGTTTTTTGCGATTTCTTTCGTCTTCCATTTGTGTAAAATGTGTATACTTGCAGTCAGTAAACAGTTTGTATATACTTATGTATGTATGTTCCTTATTGCCATGTCGAGTAACTCTGGTTGATTTCATTATCATTGTCCTTTTGGTTTAGGGTCTAAAAGTTGCTTTGTTCCTTTCGTCCGTCCGTCCGTCCGCCAGCAGTGTCTTGTCCGGGCTCTGATTCTACATGCATGGACTGATTTTTAAGTATTGATTTTTAAACTTCAAACATATGTTACCAATGATACAAGTATTAGTGAGGCCCATTCATTAATGACCACCTCCAATGTCATTATAACAAAAAAATCTTTAACACAGAGCTATATACAAGTATTTTGTGTCAGACTGGCAATTTCTACATGCATAGACAAAATTTCAAATATATTGTGTCGTATAGTAGAACTTTTATTTTCATGCGGCTTTATTTGATAGGTGACAGTGTATTGCAGGGTAATTTCACTTGTTTCAATATGTCCTTTTCATTACTTTTTTCATAAAAAAATGTTCTGGATGAAGTAGCTGGTTTACATTTGCTAGGCAATGATATAATGGGTTTATTTCTTTTTTTCGCATAATACATGATTTATAATTTCAAAATCAATTCAATGTTATATTGTTTATGAATCATGCATGTACTAATGTACAATACCTAGCGTTGTACAAAATAACAGTGTAAGACAGAAAGAGCAAATGTGTAAACTGCACAAAAGGGGGATAACTCTTGTGACATAAATTCTGGGATCCGGGATCGTAAGATCGTAAACAAGCAAAGAAGAGTTCCAATCTACCTTGTTATATGTTGATTAAAGCTACATGTGGCTGCCATATTAAGAAATGATTAACAGTCATGTGAGATTTTGCAAAGTTCTGCTTATTTAGATTTGAAACAATCGTTTTCAATCGTTTGCCCCGAAACATCAACAACTTGCAGTTTTAGACCATGAATAAACTGCTATTTGTTGAAAAGGTATTTATGAATAAAACAAAATGGCAGAATTACATTAGGAGCAATTAAATAATTATGTATGAGCAAATACGATTATACACCTATCAAGTACCACACTAAGAACACTTTTCAAAACAAGAACGGGCATTTGAGATTCATTAAAGGTACTGAATTCTTCAAACGTAATTCAAAGGACTGACGACCAGAAGCAATCGTTTGCACTTGCAAAACCTGAGGTGAAATTACTTTCTGTAGTAGCCCGGAGGCACCTGTAGTGGTTTTCCTCCACCATCAAAAGCTGGCAGAATGGCAATATGTACTATATTGCTTCGGTGTAACTGCAAAACATATATGGGCGGAAAAATGACAAGAACGCGTGAACTAGGTTAAAATTCAGCCCGGGTGTGAAGGAATATAGTCCTAACGTCTCTTGAAATGAAAGTGCCATTTTTAAAAATAATTACGTTTCCGTCAAATCACTGCCAGTAATACTTTTTACATACAAAAGTATTCAAAATCATCGGAGTTAATGGATAGTCTATAAATGTTAACATCCGAGTTCAACGACAGCACTAGCAGCCGTTTTCGACCGTCAATTTTTTCGACCATGCCTATTTAACGGCTAATATACTTTTTCAGGAATAACGTAGAACCCGGAAACTTCACACAGGTGTTCCGAAAGGACACATCTGTTAAACAAGATGATAAAAGTTTTCACAGGTTGTTCATAAACAAAACAATTTGCGCAAAACTTTGGATTTTTGCTCGATTTTTCAAAATGAAGAAATTGTTTGCGAATATCTCAAAACATAACGATCGTTTTTGGCCCAGAAATGGTAAATGTAAGCCATGGTCATTCCTTGACAAAACTGTCAAGTTGATTTGCAAGAATTGGCTTCGTTTTAATAGAAATAAATGAAAAACTTTACCTACCGATTTACAGCTGGGTTACATTGCCAGCTGGGTTACATTTCCAGCGGGCGTCAGGACAGCCGGTTATCCAGTGTGAATATGCTTGCTACGTATAAATATGTTACTTTTTCAATTTTGTTCAAATTTTCTTACCGCTTGATCAGATTCCCGCAATATGAGGATAATTTCGTTTATTGTCAGTTTTAAATGCAACTCGGTGTAAATATATATGCGAGTTTCCCGATTTCGAGATTATATGTGCTTTGAAATTCAGATATATAAAAAGTTGGATAAAGATTTACTTTTAAAAGGCAATAAAAATGAACGGTAGAAATTTAGATAAACTGACTAAATGTTGTACAGCATATTTCATGTAATGATAGTTATCATACAATGTATATTCTTTTGCACCAGGTATTTTAAAGATGGTTAATAAGACTTTTGTCAAGTAATGTATTTAACACCCAGTCATTTACACTTTTTTATGATCACTGAGTATTTAAATCATGTAAGATTTTCATCGAAGGTATTTTTAAAATTTTATTTTCCTATCCTGGTTGCACAACCAAAATAGAGTTATTTTAGCATATATTAATTTGAAAAACATAGTTAGCCTAAGGAAGGATGCCAATATAAAAACTGTTATATCATTTTTCAAAAAAGTGCATTTATAACAATATTTTTAGACGAAACTCATTACAAATGCAAGTTTATAAAATTATTGTTATCTCCCTTTGCCTTTCTTTGGTTGCGCAACTAAAATAGATTGGAAATAAATTAATTCCGAAGCTACACTCTTTTTTAAAACTTACTTTTTGTTTCAGAATGTTGAATGATCCCGACATATAACTACCTAATTGAAATGTAAAACTAGAAATTATATTGAAATCGAAAGAAATGCTCGGCTTTTAAATACCATCATATTAATGTGGATATTCACACAAGAAATGTTCTTTAAAAGGTGGGGGACCAATACGGCGCATGGAAAAAATCAGAATTAAGAGGATGTACAGACAGAATAGCGTTTGGAGATGCTTACATGAACATATGGTCTCTTTTTGTAAATATTTCAACTAAGCAGCATATTTAAGTGGATCAATTGTCGTAATGAAGGTTCAATTGATTTGACGTTTCTCAGTTCATTCTGACATCTTGGTCGGGTCAGAATCCCCCATAAATAACCCACTTGCACAATGATCTCGACCCGCATACAATTGTTGGACTAGAGATGGCCTTAATAGCAGTTGAATACCTGAATTAAAAAATTAAACCTAAAAGCTTTTGAATCCTATGACCCCACAAACTTTAATTCATCTTTTTATAAAAAACTTAAAGCAAAAAAATCAAGTTGAAGTCAGTTGAACATTTGTAGGTTGGGACAAGGAGCTATAAAAATAAATAGATCGGCAACTTGAAAGGCACATAGAGCAAATCTCGCCAACATCCCGTGACATCTGAATGAGATCTCGTTTACCGGAATGACGCGATCTCCTCGCCCAATTTGTATTCGATTATACATTATGCATCGGTATATTTATTTCCCGTATGGACCCACGCTTCATTTTGTTGTTTTAATAACGTGTACTTTGTGTTAAATTCTTTTATATGAAGCAAATTGGTCTCCCCTTTAGACTCAGATACATTTACGACTGCCTTACTAGCTAATTAACTGAGGTTCTTCTATTTTTCTTTTATGATGCATGAACATGTATGTTCTTTCGTCTACCTCCCCCGAAAAAAGTTATCGTATCCTCAAAACGAAATTTACTGTGACTGCATCAAAATCCACCGTACAGGATGGAACGCCCAATTCTGCGGACCTCTATCAATCGACTTTCTGCAAAAACAAGTATAACAAGCAAATTTCTCGATTAATAGTGGTATCCCGCCGAAAGGCTTGAGTGGAGGAATGGTTTAAAAAAATATTCTGGCAAACACATTAAGGATGTTCTAATAAGCAAATAATTTCATAAGTCAAAATCATTTTAACAGAAATTGAATGCTTTTATTTTGGCGGTGGGGGGGGGGGGGGGGGTGGGGTGTAGACCGAGTGGAGTGTGAGGTGGGAGAATGGTATAACTCTGCATGCCAATAAATATTCATGAGTTTGAACAAAATAATAAAAAGGAATGATTTTTTTGGTGAGGGGGGGGGGGGGGGGGCGAGGAGGGGGGAGGGTGTGTGACCCAAGGCACGGTGGTGAACGGTCCGTGGGTACCACAAATACTTCTCATGATTATACTAAAATGTTCATGGAAAGAATGAAAGAAGTGTAATGATATTTCTACCAATGGGTTGGTTTGGTTTGATTTATGTACAAATCTGTAGATTTTTAAACAATTAACAGGGCAATTAACTCTAAGGAAAAATTGGCAATTGAAAAAAAAAATGACCTGCATCATCGAAGTAGGTTGGTCATATTTATTTCAAGTTCATGAAATTTGCCAGCTTGTTACTGAGAAATGGGCTGCAGATGTAGATGTTTCCTTAAATCAAGGGCAATAACTCTAGGGAAATTGACATTCCGATTAAAAAATTTGGGACGGGCATTTCGTCGCAGTATGCTGGCTGCATGTTTTATATCAAGTTTTATGAAATGCTACCTGGTAATTACTGAGAAATGGCAGCGGAGGGACATTTTTGGGCATTTTTCATTAAAATCAAGGGCAATAACTCTAAGG
Source organism: Mercenaria mercenaria (assembly GCF_021730395.1). NCBI lineage: Eukaryota > Metazoa > Mollusca > Bivalvia > Venerida > Veneridae > Mercenaria > Mercenaria mercenaria. Next base: position 46,750,670 of record NC_069363.1, on the reverse strand, counting down.
GAAATTGACCATCCTAAAACAAACTTGACAGCATCATCGCAGTTGTTGGTTTCCATGTTTATTTCAAGTTCATGATATTCTACTGTAGTTATGAGATATGGATGCGGAACGGGGACGGGAGGACGGATGCACGGACGGACGTTTCCTACATATGGATACTTATGTGGCTACCCTTTTGTTCTCTCTATTGTTCTTTTTAAGCCACGTAAGAGTGGAAAAAATAGCCACATAAATGCTTACGGAATAAATGACATCAAAGAAAAAGTTACCGTTACTATTGTCTATAGCCACCTAAGTATGCAAATGTGAGCCTCGGACGGACTGACGGACCGACAACGCCATTTAATATGCCTCCCGCCCCCCCCCCCCCCCCCCCCCCCCCCCCCATTTCAGTCGGGCGGGGGATAATAAATGGAACGGATTCTTAGCTTTTGTTCGAATAAATATCTAAATGGCGATGTCAATTCTTCAACAGAAAAGAAAACAAAGTAGGAGTGCCTCAGTTCGTTTTCTCAATTTTCATTTCATATTTTGGCGAAAAAAAAAATTAATTATAATACATAAGAGAGGCGCATTGTTTTTCAACTTGAATGGGTTTGCCCGTATTGCAAGGACTTGAAGGAGTGTTATCTCCTTGATTCCCCACTTTGATGTAGCATTATTTGGAAACAGAGCCTGAACACGCCATGTTCCGGATAATCCTAAACTTGTTCAGGACACTCACTCTGTGCCAATCATGGCTGACAGAAAGACGTTGTAGGTAGTTATTTCCTTGTCTTTTTCGTGTTTCTTGTGTGAGTATGCAATGTTAGCGTAAAAACTTTTGATAGTCATATATATCCTGTATTGATAACATGTTTTGTTGTACTAAATATTTCAATCGAGATGTCACATTATGTGGCTGGAAATCATTAAAAAGATATCAAAAAAGTCTTCAAAATGATATGTTTTATGTTTTAAACTGTTTTAAAGTTCAAGAAATTGCCAGCAAGACTTACCTTATTAATTGTATTTAGTTCCGTAAAATATCTCTTTGACAATGTTTAACAGGTATCAGAGTTTGAAATCGATTTTTATAGCTTAAAATTGTTTGATTATGAGGTGGGGTTTATATTTTGGATAATTTCCTAACTGGTATAGGTAAACATGCGGGGATAATTACGAACTTAAATGGAATATAACACTCACCCCCCCCCCCCAACCGGAAACTGCCTGTTGTCTGTGCTTTTTTATTGGGACTGCTGATGCTCGAAGTTCTTTGATGTGGGATTCCTATGTCAAACTTATCCGGTCTCGTGATTTTTTGCCGGCGGACCAATTTGCGTATTTTCATTCTGTGTGTCCGCGGACAAATCATACTTTTCAGATTTAAAATGAGTGAAAAACACTAATATTAATTTAGTTGTGTGTTGCTTCAGGGGTATGGAGGTGAAAAGATATATGGGTTTTGGACTAGGTCTCGCGCACAACTTGTAACTCGGTGACTATGATAAAATATCAGAGCAGATTTTAGATACAAGAAAGGAGTTATTTAACGTCGGTAATAAGTATAAACATATTAACACTTAGCTTTAAGCTATTTTCGACAAACACATGTAAATAAGCTATCATAAGTTAAAACAGCTGTAATTAAAAGCAAATATGTTAAAGCATGTTAAAGCAAATATTAAAAACATCTGGCTTCTAGTAGATAAGAAACATATCACAAATTATCACATACATGCTACAAGCGCATTAAAAACAAAAATAGCACACATTGATACTAGCAATTTAAACGAAAAAGTAATTTACCACATACAGATTTAGCACATTTAAAGCAACATAAAAAAATAGCTGACACTAAACAAAAATAAGAAGTGTCACATTTTCATAAGGCATTTTATAAAAAAAACTATAAAAGATGAAACCATATACATGCTTAAGGGAACATAAGAACTACTTAAAGTAGTGAAGAAAAATAATTGCATCAGTCAGCATATAGCATTTGTAACCAAAAATATAAAATAGGAATATAAGGGTTACACACAGAGAACTGAAAAGGACATTTTAAAGACATCAGAAACGTAAACATAATTTGACCAGTAGTCAGCCAAATTAAAATTCAAATCACACCAGGAGAATCGAAGTATGACTAAAACAAGTCGGAACGTTTTAGTGTTCTTTCTCTGAATTCATCCTGGCTTTGCACCTTTGGTGGGCAGTGTTTTCGGGCATGACCTCAAAGATCCCGAGCACTGAATTACGGACTTCAGACTTTTTTAAAAGTTAATAGACAAATATTTCAACAGCCGTTTTTCTTTACCACAGTTACTGTGATAGGCTTTTCTCTTTCATTGTCCTAATAATGGAAACTCGTCTCCGTCTATCTGACGCTTCATGAAGGTTAATAGTACAAATCTAGAGCAAGTGACAAATTTGACTATGGACAAGGGATTTTAAGTGTCGTGGACAATGTTGAAAAATGTAAGGATACCCACACCCCTGTCCCGTCAGTTCCATGCATGCACTCCCCCCACCCCCACCCAATCCACACACACAACACACACACACACGCTGCGCGCACTCACACACACTTTTTCTTCCCTATTAACCGTCTGAAAATTATCATATTTAAATTATCTATCCTAAATCTAACCCCTTTTAAAACAATATCAAAAAATTTTCATTAGCACCTCTATTAAATATCTCTTACTCTTGAGATATACTAGATTTGTTTTGAAACAAAACACAATTCTTCCGAAAAACTCTTGTGGTTTGTGAGTGTGTGTGGGGGGGGGGGGGGGGGGGGGGGTGAGAGAGAGAGAGTGAGGGGGGGGGGCGGAGGGAGAGAGGGTTGGGGACTACAGAACCTTCGAACATCGGTCGTATTAAATAATTCTTAGTAAATATAATAATTTTGATTTTTTATACTGAGTTATTTTTAGGGTTTATTTCCCAAAAATTGCTATTTGCATAATATTAAAATTATGAAAAAATATTTGACTGTAGTGGGCATACATATAACATCTTAAAATTAATGACAAAGTTTGAAGACAATACCGCTTATAAAGTAACGTTTTACAATAATCAGACCATGTACATGTCAACTCATTCATTTCTATAGAATACTAGTCAGTTAGGTGTTTATCCGTCACACAATTTCATGTAAGTTAGGTTTTTATCCATTCCTCATGTAAACTGTTCGGTTTTTTATCAAATCAAAGTTAGGTTTTTATCCCTTTTCTCGCTGTCATACATTTGAACATGTATTGTGTCAACATGTAGTGGGTTAACAACATAGTGTAAAGGGCCTATAAAGCAGTATATCTTTGCTTTCGAACAACAAAATAGTCGAGGCATCAAAAGCATAGAAGTATTTTTAAAGATTTTTTGTAAAAGTTTTCATTGAAAAAGTTGCCTTGTTCGTCGTTTTTCCACCTGAATACACAAAGGCTGATATATTTAACATGACACATTTTGAAATAAATATACACTTGATCAATGGAGATAGATATAACAACAGAAACATTCCTTTATACATCGTAATTACACAGAAAACAAAGTTGTATCGGCTTTACATCCGCCATGTTGGCACTGAGTTAGGGTCGCTGAACAGAGTTAAGATTATCCGGGTACATGGCGTGATCTCGTGTATCTTGTTTAATCCATGTTTTACAATAATCGAGCAGATCAGGTGACAATATTGCAAGTTGCCGCCATTTTACACTGTTTACGTTCTGGACAAAGAAAGATGGCGTTTTGGGCTTCGTTTCAAGTAGTAAATAGATGTCTATGTGAGGTGAGTTGATTGCCTTTCGGAGTTATGGCTTACTTACCATGTAACACTGTGTAATTTAGGACAAAAGGTGAAGTTGAACTCTTTCAGTTTTGCTTTGAATAAAATATTATCAGGCTGGTAACAATGCCCGATCGGGCTTTCGACATAAAAACTAATATTTCATGAAAAATAATGAAGATATTTCTTTCAAACTTGGTCCATTTATTAAGCATAACATATGATGCATATTAAGATATTAAAAATTATGTTTTAATGCAGTGTTTAAAACAGAAAAGGGTTCAATATGGCGTACCATTTATAATATGGTCAAAAATGCCGATTTAGCTTTAAAACAGTTCAATTTAGTATGACCCAGGGTTGGACATATTCCAATTAGTATGACCCTGGTTGAGAATTAGCTTAAAGTTATTTCATTTAGTACGACCCAGGCTCGGACATATTATATTTAGTAAGACCCAGGTTCGGAATTCGCTTAAAGCTATTCCATATTTAGTACGACCAAGGGTCAGACATATCGGAATATGTCCTACCCAGGGTCATACTAATTGTAACTATGTCCGACCCAGGGTCATACTGATTGTAACTATGTCCGACCCAGGGTCATACTGATTGTAACTATGTCCGACCCAGGGTCGTACTAAAGATGGCTGCCGTAATTGAGGGTCATACTATTTCAGAATTAGCTTAAAGCTAATTGGAATACGTCCGACCCAGGGTCATACTAATTGTAAATAGGTGTCCAGACGTTTCCCCCCCCAAGACAGTTCCTCCCAAGATGTTTCCTCCCAAGACTTTTGTCTCAGCTTTTAGGACGTTTCACCCCCAAATTCATTTAAGGTATTAAAAGATAATGCAGCAATTGTTTTTAAAAAATGTGTTTATAAGAAAAATACCAAAATTTGGTAAGGAGACAGGTTATGTTTATCAGCAAAACATAAAAGGAAAATATTAATAAAGATCAATATATAATGATGTTTAAAAGTTTAAAAAAAAAAATAAAAAAAGACTTAGTTTGAGGATGATTTTATTTACAAGAAGTACTTGATAATAAAATTTACTTTTCTTTCAGAAATTTATAATAAAATCTAAAGATTAAATGAAGTCTTCAATCTAAATTAAATGTTTGATTAGATTATCTCACATAATAAATGTGGCAATTATCACCTTCAGTGATTACCATTTAACACCTTATTAAGTGAATGCAGTGGATCCTTTTTTTTGTAACATTCATCAAGGGAATTGTCAGTACAACTTGTTTACACTCAAATATTACTTTGAGAAATATCAATTAAATTGAAAGTTATATATTTCCCTGTTCATATGTTTCTGCTTATTCGTTCATTTTTAAAATGTCAGAAATACGCGTGCGCTTCTAATTGCAAAATATTCAGTATTTAGAAAAACATTACTCCTTTCTGAAAACATATTCAAAAAGAGGTTTTCCCCTGTGCGAAAAGCTGACATCAGAATTTTACTGTAGTGTTCATATTATTATCAAAAACATCAAAGTCAATAATTAAAAAAAAATATAACTCCTTTTCATGAAAACATTTTTAATTTGTGATTTAACCATTTTAGTAATATTGTGTTGAAAAAAAAAAGCATTATATTCAGTATGCAGAAAAATATAACTCCTTTTCGCATAGCATTTCTATATAAAAATACCAATTACTCATTATTTAGACCATGATTTAGACATTGTAACTAAAAAATTAAAACCGGAATTTTTAACATTTTGACTCCAAATATATATTGCTAAGTGCATCAGATAATATATATACAATATTAAAATGCTGTGTGTTATTTTTTAAAAGAGATATTTACTCCAAAAAATTTAGTCCCCATAGCATTTTTGGAAATAGGATAGACAACTCCTGAATGACTATCTCATCAAATTTGCTGATATAAAAATAAACTTAGGTATTTTCCCGGGATACCCTCATTAAAGTCTGTTTCTTCATTTCATTCAGACATGGAATGTAAACAAATACAGGAACAACTTAACAGTACAAGGACATCAAACAACCTTTTTTTATTTTCCTTCAGGACAGGTACACATGTTAGGTCATACTTGTAGTTAATAAACCAAAATGTAAAACAATTAATTAGCTCATCAAAGAAATGAAGACTAATAACTTCACAATATTTTATTACCTCCCTTCATTACATTTATCATCTACATTCTACATATTTTTTTTATGAAATTACCTCCCTTTATCTCAAATAAGCTTTCTTATATTGCAATTTAATCAGTCAGTATTTTTACCTTAATTTTCAGACAAATAAATTTATAATTTTTTAATCCATGGTAAGATGGAAAGCATAAATTATATTAAAGAATACCATAAAAGCATTTATCACACATGAATGCAAGGTATACACAACAAATAATTTTGAGCCTTGTTGCCAATGACAATGTTGAAAAATATTAAAGCTCAGATGGCATAAAAGTGAGATAAAATCTTTTTAAGTTAAGTTAATAATTCCCATATTAACTTATGACTACAAAAATTTAAAGTATGTTGTTATTCCCATTTCAGTCCAACATATCTAAAGAAGTAAATACTACAAAGACTGTGTATCAAATTTTTGAAAATAAAATTCCACCAACATATTTTATTCTTATTTCTTTTATCTTGATTATGTAGTGTACTTATCTGGAATGATGAGATATTTTGAAATGTATATTTCTTTATTCTCCTGGATGGAAAAAAAAATATATAAACAAAACAACCATTTATACCAACCAAATTGTAAAATACTTAAGTTTCTTTGATGTTAGTAATTATATGTTGAGACATGAAAACAACATAAAATATCTACATAAAATATAACTAAAAAATTGTGGAACATCATATGTAGATTAGATTAGACTGTATTATACAAATATTTATATGAAAATATGTGACAACTCTGGTTAAATAGAATATTAGTTAACTTATGGTAAAATGTTGAACATGCTTTAACATTAATCTACAAGTGATTGAATGAGTTCATCTTACCATAACTTTGACATTTAATGTATTATTAAGAAAACTATAACATACAAGAAATGACACACAGACAGTATAAGTTGCTGAATGACTGGGTCAGTCTCCACCACAAATGCTATGAAACTTAAAAAGTCCAATTAAATGTGTTTCTTTAAATTAGATTGATCACATTTTTACACTTCTATGAATGCAATTGTTAAATGCTTGCTTCTTACATGCATGCAATAATGGAAATAAAAATGATTTAACAATATATGTATACAGTCTTGTCATGAACACATTCTGTACAGATGATAATACATGGAAAAGTCAACATATTTATTATATGGGTCCATCTCAGTTTACAGCTGGTGCATGGCTGTCTTGCACTTGAATATACATCTTGCAGCACAGTTGGGGTAAATTCCATTTCACATGACAACACACTTGTAGCACTTCTGGAAATACAAATGTAAAACTTTATTACATAAAGAGAATAAAACATGATAGTTTTTAAAACAATTATAACATCATTTTAGACATTTGCAGATATTCTAATCTTAGAAATATATTATCAAGCAAAAGTCAGGTAACTCTACAAATTGACATTTTGTCTAATTTCAACTTGTCTAAGGAATTACCTGTTTTAAGCAGCAAGATTGTGTTGCTACTTGGCTTGCTGCTTTATTTAAATTTTACATATACTTAGATCCCCTAAATGACAAGTTATTTAATAGGACTGTCTGAAAAGATAGCATATTTTATAACATTCAATGTACATATTCAATAAAATGGTGAAAAAAATAAACAGATAAATCTGATGATGTTCACCTATGATCTCACCTAAAAGCTCCAACAACAACCTACAACCTCTGATTAGTATATGATGTAATAATGATAAACTACCTAAAGTGTTTTTATATAGCATGCAAAAACAATGAACTTGAGAACTGCCAAAACTTCACCTTATGAGTAAGATATGTTCACTTTTCCCCTTGTTGAAAGTGTTGTTTTTCTTAAAGCATTTGAAATCATAGATATTATAAGTACAATGCAATCTCTGTAGAGCAATACCCTGTGGGATATACCAATATTTTAGTTATTTTGAGGTTGTTGTTCTAGAGAAGTAAATTTGATAGTTATATTTCAGCTTAGGGAAATTCTCATGATGTTGTTATAGAGAGGTTTTGCTTCAGAGTGAGCTACTCTGGAGAGGTTGTACTGTGAAAATTGCTTCAAACTTCATCTCCTTCAACTGAGCTAAATGAAGAAAAACAACAAAGATTTTCCAAATTTAGAATTTCCTTGTTTACAATTTACATTTAATGTTAGGCAACTATGCAGACATATTTTTATGTGACACAATGCCACCTTTAACTATCTTATTCCAATGAACAAATTGCCAGTCTTGACAAAATCATGTGAAAAAAAGATCACAGTAAAAAAAATTAATCCTAATCATTTTATATTTATTGCAAAATCAGCTTTACAGAACTCATAAATGACAAAAAATTAAATTCAAATATTGCCTTTGTGATGTGCAGCACTGGCCATGTCTTTTTATCACAACAGTTTACCTTATTTATATCTGTTACTTTTGTCATAACTTTTATGTCCCTTCTGCACTAACCATTGTCTTCAAGTTCTGAAATATTGTAAAACATTAATTCACACACATTCTAGGAAATCAACATAAAATCAGTGTCAAAGCATTTGAATATAATTGTTTTAATTATCTTAATACAAAGATACAAATGTACTTCATGTTTTTTGCTGACTGATACAATATACTGAAATTTGTATTTCAATATTTATTATCAAAGTACATGTTATTCTATTTTTGAAATGTTGACATTACAAAGCTATCACACATTTATTACTAAACCTATCTATTATCATTATTTTTAATGGAGATATGTACTTAGTAAGTTGAGGGATACACAAAGCTACAGGAAAGAAATGTTTATGCCAGGCTGACATAAAGTCCAGAAGGTTCACACCTTGTCAGGAATGTCAGTCTTATAGCTGTCTTGGACAGTTATTTCAGGAGCAAGAATATAGCCATACAGCATAAAATGCTTTGAGACCTTTGTTTAACATACAAAAGCATAATACCTCCTGCATTTTTCATAATGGTAACATCTTCTTGGACTGCCACAGGGTAAGACAGGTCAAACAACTGTACATGTACATACTCAAACTTTTCCCTACCAAAACTGAAAATGAAAATTATACAACATTTTTTTTCCTTTATTTTTGTACAAAAGATGACCTATGCATTTAATACAGACTTTTTACATTTATTAATCTAAATATATTAAAATTAATAAAATATCTCATAACTCATTGTATGATTAAAATTATAATCATTAATAAACTATATCAAACATGAACCTGAAGTGTTCTAATTTATAAAGCTGCAATTAATATTGAAAAAAATGCAACAATTGTATACAATGTATATTAAAAAAAGTATCATGAACCTGATTATAAAACAGTCTCAGTTCAAATGTAATAACACATGACTGTCAGAAAATCAATGTATGTTGTACTTTAATGATATCATCATGACATGAATGCCATCAATAAACTTCATATATAACAAACTATACCACTATGTCAGCCTCTTTCTTGTTATTTCTACAGCTTCCAAAGACAGACTGCAACTATATGTATCAGACACTGTAAGTAAAATATACAAATAATCATTACACAAGAGAATTTTTCATGTTAAATAAAGGGAGTTAATTAAATGCAATCTGAGAATTTTTGCTAAACATAAAGGGAAGTAATTATCAATAAAATAAATGAAGAAAAATGCATATATAAGGGAGGTAATTTAGATAAAAAACAACAACTTCAAATGTCAGTATAATGATAGTTGACATTGACAATGAACTATATCAAGTATGCACAACATAAGAAACAGCAAGCACTTGAAAAATGCATTATATTTCCTTGCAATATCAAGAATATTTGACTGTATGTAAGGGTTCTCTACCTGCTGTTATACTGAAAAAAACTTTAGTCTAAATATAGCTTAGATCTATTTATATCTTCAAAAAAAGGAAGTCCCAAATTTCCACAGCTATTCACAGGCTGAAAATTTTAGGTACTAATATCAGCAAAGAGGTTGATATCTATACTTTTTAATAACTATCGTCAAAGGTAGGGAAAAACTTACTGGAAAGGCATAAACTTCTGATCTAGTCATTTCAATACATTTTCAGCTCATTTGCATATAAGAAGAAATTTACAGAATTCCCCCTGTTTCTCTTCATTTTCAAAAAAAATCTGTAAGATGGATATAAACCAAAACATTCTCCTATGTGTCAGCTATCAGATATATATTTCAACAAAAACTGTCAACTTACCTTGTTTTTAGAAGAAGATAAAATTCCATGGCAACTTTCGCTTCCCCGCAAACTGTACCGGTGCACACATAAAAAAATCTCAACTGTGATTTTCAAAATAATACAGTCAGACCACAATTATTTCCCTTGAAAATAAAATGCTCTAGTTAAATGCCTACATGATTACATTGTTAGTTATCCAATATATATTTCAAGCAAAAACTCATTTATAACTAATATGTTCTTAGTTAACACTCATTTCATGAAAGTACAAATCATTTGGGACATTAATTAACAATATATTTGAGGCTCATAAGAAAATTAATGATATGATTCAATTCTCAAAAATTAACGAATCAAATTCACAAAATGTGCAGGCTGATCAAGATCTACACTGGTCGCAAAGGCAGAATCAATTATGCCCAGCATGATAAGGTTCAAGCTATTTGCTATTTTTCAATATTTGTTAGTCCCTTATGTTATTAAAACTGAATTAATTTAAAACAGATTGGACGGCACACAGCCATGGACATTTTTCATGAAAGATTCTTGGTTATAGCATACATGCACATATTGTTATAATATAACTGAGGAAAGTTTGATTGGCAAAAGCTCGTTTTTAAATTTTTGCTAAATCTTGACCAGAAAATACAATTTTTTTTCTACAAAAACTTAAACCACCGCCTCGGTAGCCTAGTGGTAGAGCGTCCGCTTCGAGTGCGGGAGGTCGTGGGTTCAATCCCCGGCTGCGTCATACCAAAGACGTAAAAAATGGTACTAGCAGCTTCCTCGCTTGGCGCTCAGCATTAACGGGATAGTGCTAGGACTGGTCAGCCCGGTGTCAGTATAATGTGACTGGGTGGGGTATCATGCCACGTGTCTACGGCGTGATATTCCAGTGAGGCAGCACTATAAAATTGGGCATTGTGCTCACTGCTACAAGTAGACACCGTCGTTTATATGACTGAAAAATTGTTGAAAAAGACGTTAAACCCGAACACACACACACACACAAAAACTTAAGTACCAAATACAGAGATTGATTTTCAATGATTTCTGCTTACAAGTGTCTTTATTATGTAAATGGACTACATGTATTTTGCATTATTAATTTGAATAAAAACACAGTTTTACAATGAGATTCTAGCCCTAATCACTGCCAGTGAGTAACTTACTAATTTATGTATACAATACATTGTATTATTCAAGCATTTTATAACCTTTTTTTAGGGCTGTCATTGATTGGGTCTTAGGCATATCGATGATACCGATATATCAGAAGATATATATATATCGATTAATAAGTTAGATTAACAACCTATTTGTTAATATACATACTATATACCTTCCTGTACATGCTATTTTTAGTTTTATTGCCTACTTTTCACATTTCTGTTTGATTATGTTGCATTTGTATTTATGAAATAAAAGATGTACAGGGTATCATATACGATCCATGCACGCTTACCCTGACGTTTCGCCTCTTTATAAGGGTCACTTCAACTGTGTGTCCCACTATATCATAAATGTTCAAAACTTTTATCTAAATCATTCAATATAAAAAATATCTCCTGCAAATTGGTTTGTACCCATAAATATCATAATCATTAAACACCTGTGTGTTTAATCACAGGTGTTAATTTAATCAAAAGGTGTAAATCACACCTTTTGATAATTTAAGTGCTAAACTAAGGGAGTTCACATTTTTGTATCTGAGAATTTGCCTCTGACTTGAACAAATTATGAACATTGATTAAAAAATCATAAAGAACAGGAACTGGAGTAGAAGATAATTTTTGTTAATATATGAAAGCTTTTAACCGTATTCATTGAGGCCATATCTCAAAATAAATGATGAAATTAAGGGATAAAAGGTTGACTCACCAAGAGCTATATTTTTCTTTGAATGTCCAAATTATATCACTAAATACTTGCTGCAGTTCATTACAATTGTACACTTTATTTCAAAACAGTCCAAGATTTAATATTAAGGTGAAACTGTTTAAGAAACAAATTATTTAAAAATTGGGGGTGAAACGTCTTGGGTATAACTAAATTGGGGGGGAAACGTCTTGGGAGGAAACGTCTTGGGGGGGGAAATGTCTTAAGGGGGAACTGTCTTGGGGGGGAAACGTCCGGTATTCTTGTAAATATGCCCGACCCAGGGTCATACAAATTTTAAATATGTCCAACCCAGGGTCATACTAATTGTAACTATGTCCAACCCAGGTTCGTACTAAAGATGGCTGCCGTAATTGAGGGTCATACTATTTCAGAATTAGCTTAAAGCTAATTGGAATACGTCCGACCCAGGGTCATACTAATTGGAATATGTCTGACCCAGGGTGGTACTAATTCGAATTGTCTTAAAGCTAAATAGATTTATCTTAATTTAGGGTCATACTAATTCCGAATTGTCTTAAAGCTAATTGGAATATGTCTGACCCAGGGTCATACTAATTGGAATATGTCCGATTTAGTATCATACTAATTGAAATTGTCTGACCCTGGGTCGTACTAAATGAAATAGCTTTAAGCTAATTCTCAACCAGGGTCATACTAATTGGAATATGTCCGACCCTGGGTCATACTAAATCGAATTGTCTTAAAACTAAATCGGCATTTTCGACCCTCACGGTACGTCATAGTTCAATGGCTTTCTGTTGCTCCAAACTTGTGCGCCAATACCTTTATTCTATATATTTAGCGTTAATACTTTGTTTCTAGTGCAGATGTAACGTATGAACAATTTTTTACAACTAACATTTTTCTATAATGTTGTAAGTGAAAGCACAGTAAGATGTATACATTCATGTACTGGCACAGTAATTTAGAGCATTTCTAAGAAAGCTTTTGAACCCTTTTTTGTTTTAAACTTGGCATTAGAACATTTTTTTTTTTTTTGGACTTCAAAAATTATGCTTCATAAAAATCTGAAATGGGGAAATAATTCTACAAAAACTGAAGGCAGCAAAGTTATTTTTATTTTAATTTGTATCATATGTAATGCTTAATAAATGGACCCAGTTTGAAAGAAATATCTTCGTTATTTTTTAAGAAATACTAGTTTTTCTGGTGTCGGAGTACAATGTAAAAAAGATTTAGAAATTATAGGAACATTAAGGTTTTGATTAAGATGTTGAGCATTTTCACATTTCCTGGAGGTTGGGATGAAGGGTGGGTAGGGGGCTTATATATTTGACGCGATCCTAAGAAATATATTGGCAATATCCCCACTCGCTACATTGCCCGTCACATATATAAAACAATCTGAACATCAAATTATTTTGACTAGGTAGGGGGCCTGGAGGATGACGCTGTCATTGACGGATGGGTGGGGAAGGGGTAGTCGAACTAGTTCGATGCATACAGTTTGTTTTATATTGTAACTGCTGCAAATGTCAGAAATTAAAAAGCCGCCACTCAGCGTCAGTAAGCTTGTCTACAGGAAGGGATTGTGTGATATGATATTGTTTAGGATAAAACTTATTTCATATATTGTTTCATTAACCTGAATTTATGCAAATTGCTTTCATCAAAAATAAGAAAATATTGCAGAATAAATATAGCAGTGGCTGAGCCTCTTGGGTTTTTATTGGCATAGGAGAGGAGTCTTAGGTTTCACAATGTTTAACTGTTTAACAGTTAAAGGCTTAGTATTCTGTGGCCTATCTTTATATTAATTTAAAGGCCCTTAGGAGTTTACAAGTCACTGTGAGCACAAAATTCACTAAACATCTGTGTGAAAATTTCTCAGAAAGTGCCTACCCATAGATAACATATTTTCTGACTGCTATTCACTCATTCCAAGCACTACTGGTGCTTCACTTTGATGGAATTGTGGCACGTCTTGGAGTATTTGTTCTTAAAAGAAACACAAATTTGCAGGATTGCTTTCTAGTGAAATTTAAGTGAAAAGTAATATTTTGTAAACAATTACATGTTAATTAATTATTATATCATCTATTTTTAGCTTGACTATTTAAAGAATAGGTAGAGCTATTGGACTCACTCATGCGTCCGCATCTGCGTCGGCGTCTGCGTCCCGATTTGGTTAAGTTTTTGTATGTAAGCTGGTATCTCAGTAACCACTTATGGGAATAGATTGAAACTTCAAACACTTATTCACTGTGATAAACTTACTTACATTGCACAGGTTCTATAACTCTATTTTGCTTTTTTACAAAATTATGCCCCTTTTTCGACTTAGCAGTTTTGGGTTAAGTTTTTGTATGTAAGCTGGTATCTGACAGTACCCACTAATGGGAATAGATTGAAACTAAACATACTTGTTCACTGTCATGATCTGACTTGTAATGTACAGGTTACATAACACTACTTTGCATTGTCACAAAATTATGCCCCGTTTTAGCTCACCTGAGCAATACTCAGGTAAGTTTTTGTGATCGCTCGATGTCCGGCGTCTGTCTGTCGTTCGTATGTCGTCTGTCTGTTGTCTAGCTGTCAACATTTAGCTTGTGTATGCGATAGAGGCTGTTTTTTCAACTGATCTTCATGAAATTTTGTCAGAATGATAACCTTCACTCGCGATGAAATCTAGGCCAAGTTTGAAAATGGGTTATCTGGGGTCAAAAACTAGGTCACTAGGTCAAATCAAAGAAAAACCTTGTGTATGTAATAGAGGCTTTATTTTTCAACTGATCTTCATGAATTTTGGTCAGAATGATAACCTTGATAGAATCTAGGTCAAGTTTGAAAATGGGTCATCTGGGGTCAGAAAAGTTGGTCACTAGGTCAAATTAAAGAAAAACCTTGTGTTTGCGATAGAGGCTGTGTTTTTCAATTGATCTTCATGAAATTTTGTCAGAATGATTACCTTGATGAAATCTAGGCCAAGTTCGAAAATGGGTCATCTGGGATCAAAAACTACCTCACTGAGTCAATTCAAAGAAAAACCTTGTGTATGCTATAGAGGTTGTATTTTTCAATTAATCTTCATGAAATTTGGTCGGAATGATTGCCTTGATGAAATCTAGGTCAGGTTTGAACTTGGGTCATCTGACTTCAAAAAGTAGGTCACTAGGTCAAATTATAGAGAAATCTTGTGTATGCGATAGAGACTGTATTTTTCAATTGATTTTCATGAAATTTGGTCAGAATGATTGCCTTGATGAAATCTAGGTCGAGTTTGAATATGGGTCATCTGGGGTCAAAAAATAGGTCACTAGGTCAAATCAAAGAAAAACCTTGTGTATGTGATAGAGGCTGTATTTTTAGCTCATATGATTTTTTGAAAAAAAAATGAGTTATTGTCATCACTTGATCGGCATCTGCGTCGGCGTTGCCTGGTTAAGTTTTATGTTTAGGTCAGCTTTTCTCATAAACTATCAAAGGTATTGCTTTGAAACTTGCAACACTTTTTCACCATCAGTTGCTGACCCTGTACAGCAAGAAACATAACTCCATCCTGCTTTTTGCAAGAATTATGGCCCCTTTTGGACTTAGAAAATATCAGATTTCTTGGTTAAGTTTTATGTTTAGGTCAACTTTTCTCCTAAATTATCAAAGGTGTTGCTTTGAAACTTGCAACACTAGTTCACCATCAATAGCTGACCCTGTACAGCAAGAAACATAACTCCATCCTGCTTTTTGCAAGAATTATGGCCCCTTTTGGACTTAGAAAATCAGATTTATTGGTTAAGTGTTATGTTTAGGTCAGCTTTTCTCATAAACTATCAAAGCTATTGCTTTAAAACTTGTAACACTAGTTCACCATCAATAGCTGACCCTGTCCAGCTAGAAACATAACTCCATCCTGCTTTTTGCAAGAATTATGGCCCCTTTTGGACTTAGAAAATATCAGTTTTCTTGGTTAAGTTTTATGTTTAGGTCAACCTTTCTCCTAAACTATCAAAGCTATTGCTTTCAAACTTGTAACTCTTGTTCACCATCATAAGCTGACACTGTACAGCAAGAAACATAACTCTGTCCTGCTTTTTGCAAGAATTATGGCCCCTTTTGGACTTAGAAAATCATGGGTAGGACAATTTTTCTATTATACAAAAAAATCAGATGAGCGTCAGCACCCGCATGGCGGTGCTCTTGTTCAATTGATCTTCATGAAATTTGGTCAGCATTATAACCCTGGTGAAATCTAGGCCGAATTAGAATATGAGTCATCTGAGGTCAAAAACTAGGTCACTAGGTCAAATCAAAGAAAAACCTCGTGTATGCGAAAGAGATGGTATTTTTCAATTGGTATTCATGAAATTTAGTCAGAATGATTGCCCTGATGATATCTAGGTCAGGCTTGAATAAGGGTCATCTGGGGTCAAAAAGTAGGTCACTAGGTTAAATCAAAGAAAAACCTTGTGTATAAGATAGAGACTGTATTTTTCAATTGATCTCATGAAATTTTGTCAGAATGATTGCCTTGATAAAATCTAGGTAAAGTTTGAATATGGGTCCGTCGTCTGGTGTCAAAAACTAGGTCACAAGGTCTTATCTAAGAAAATGCTTGTTTAAACTAAAGAGATCACATTTTTGGTCCAATCTTAATGAAAATTGGCCAGAATATTTGTTTCCATGAAATCACTAGGTCAAACATGTTTACACTGTTATGGTGTGTATCTCAGGTGAGCGACCTAGGGCCATCTTGGCCCTCTTGTTTGACATAGCAGTTTTTGGTTAAGTTTTTGTATGTAAGCTGGTATCTCAGCACCCACTAATGGGAATGGATTGAAACTTCACACAATTGTCCATTGTCATGAACTGATATGTGTTGTACAGGTTCCATAACCCTGTTTTGCAATTTTGCAGAATTATTACCCTTTTTTGACTTTTATATTCATTCAACTGACAAGGCTGTTGAGTTATGTCAAGCATTGCTGTCCTCCAACAAAACTTGTTTTTTCAGGTATGAAGTTGAAAAGTCAAAAGTTAGTGTATACCGAGACAAGAAATGAAGCTAAGATAGAGTCAGACATACTACAGGTCATGTAACAGATGGTAAGTCACAGGGTTAGTAACCCTTATCATGCTGGACATGATTATCAAGATCTGCACTCTTCGCCACATAGTCAGTATATTTTTGGTAAGCACCCCTTTTAACAGTTACTGGTACTGTCCAAATTGATAAGGGAGCAACTGAAAGACAGACAGATGTGAGTTTTCAGCTAGTTTTCTAAACAATAATCAATATGTTTCCCAATGTTCTATAATGTCATAGAATTAAATGTTTCTGAAAAGATGGAAGTGCCTTTATTTATGATGTATAGCTGTTTAGCAGGAGTCTCATGACTTGGGAATTACATTTTCAGCTCATCAGCATACAAAGAGCACATGTCAGCGAGTATTTGTACTTAATTTTTAGCTCACCTGAACTTTGTTTAAGGGTGAGTTATTAGTATATATATAGTTGGATGGTCCGTCGTTGGCTATCGTCCAGTGTCAACATTGTTTACGTAAACATCTCCTCAGAAACTGCAGGTCAGACTTGCACCAAATGTGGTCAGTAGAATCCTGGCATGGATCTCTATCAAGTTTGTTCAAATGGTTCACCTTGGCCCTTTTTTAGGGGCCGCAAGAGCTAAAAATAGAAAAAACCTTTAAAGAACTTTTTCTCATGAACCGCTTGATAGATATTCATCAAACTTGGTCTGTAGCATCATTATAAGGCTCTCTCACAATTTTGGTCAAATGGGAGCACTTTGCCCCTTTTAGGGGACCCAAAGCTAAAATTTGAAATAACTTTGAATAACTTTTTCCCATGAACCACATGAAGGAGCCACTAGAGCCAAAATTAGAAATACTCTTATACGACTTCTTGTCATAAACCGTTAGAAGGATCTTCATCAAACTTGGTCTGTAGCATCATGATATAAGGTCCATTCCCAATTGTGCTCAAATTGGGGCACTTATTTGAGCTAGTGTCATGAAACCTCACAGGGTATTCATTCAGCATGTTAAGTTGTGCAGTTGCGGTTTTAATTGTGATATCACACAGCCGCACCATTATTATATGCATAAAAGGGCATAAAATTTTGTGTTGCCTGCATCTCAAAAATGTTTTGACAGAGTGATAAAATACAGTATGGATTGTTACATAGCATGCGAAGGTCACCGTGCACCTGGGGTTCTGTTTTGGTTGTTACTCGGCCAGACCAGAGTTGTGGTCCTTGACTTAGTGAAAAATACACATCAAGTGCATAAAAGTTTCTTTTGTAGATATCTTAAAAAATGTTTCACCTAGATTTGTTACATATAGCATGTGAAGGTGAGCACCTGGGGTTCTGTTTTGGATTTCACTTGGCCAGAAAAGAGAATGATATGGTCCTTGGCTAAGTTAGGAAGAGGGGGCACCAGTGTCTAATGGACACACATCTAGCTTTAACTGATTGAAATCAGATATGCCTTTCATGGATGATCATTGAATTTGTCTGGACATAATTTTCATGCAATACATGTATTACCTTCAGGAGTTATCCCCCATGAATAAAACACACTGGATGACCATACCCTCATATGTATGTTCTGTCAAATATTCGCAATGTCTGACTGAGCTTGTTAGATGTAACAGAGAGAGCCAACATTATTACCTCTGTTTTTAGGCGTGGACAGAATGTTGTTGTGGTGGCTTTGTTCAAGTTACATATTCTGACAAAGATGGTAAAGCAGTGGCAGACCGTGTGTGTGACATTGTGTATGTTTCGTTTGTTAGAGCCCATGCACAGACAGAAGAAAAGCCAAGGTATGTAGATTGCAGTGAACTTGATAATTACACTGTCAGCCTTAAATAGGTTAGTTGTAAAAACGTAGGAATCTATTAAAGACTTCTCCGTAACCACAAGATGGATCTTCATCAAACTTCATTTTGTAGCAGTGTATTAGGGTCTTCTCCCAGGTTTGTTCAAATTGATGCACATGGGACCTTTAAGTGGCTGTTAGAGCTAAAAATAGAAAAACCTTTAAACAACTTAGCTAATGGACCACTTGATGGATATTTCTGAAACTTGGTATGTAGTACCATAAGGTCCTTTAAAAAGATATTCAATGGGTGCACTCAGACTGCCCTTTTTAGGGACCACTTTAGCTAAAGTTAGAAATAACATGTAACAACTCTCATGAACTGCTTGATAGATTTTCATCAAACTCGGATAGATTTTCATCAAACTTAGTCTATCCCTATATCAGTACAGGTTGATAATTTGTGCTATCAACAGCTCTGTTGTGTAGGACTAATTTTGTTGAGCAAAAGTTAGAGAAGAAACTATGAAAGTTGCTGATGTCATGTAATAAAAGACTTACTGAATGGCTTGCCAGGCAAGAGTCAAAACTATGTGCCCCTTAGCCCTTTCAGCCATGGGTTTGAAAAGTTTTGGGCTATCGACCAATAAGTTATTCAGTAAGGGTATGTTGTAATGTAGGTAGTAAGTTTGTGTAGGAATGATTTAAGCATGAAGTAATAGTACTGTGACCAGTAACACAGTATCATAAAGAAATAATGGAAATGCAGAAAAATATTTGTGAAATAATTGGAATGAAGTAAGTAGTCTTTTGGTCATAACCTAAACCCGTTTTAATATATCCTTTCCGCTACCCTAACTTAGTAAAACATATAAGCGTCTGATGGCCTTTCATGTTTCCGTTGAATCAACATTTATTACATGAAATTCTTTTTAAAAAATTTCTAAAATGTCTAGGTCTGCAGCTCTCAAATGCGGAAACATCTTACATCTGAGGCATATAATGACACTTTCAGACAACATCTAAAAGGACCTTTTGAACGATTTAACGAAGTTCCAAAAATCTCTATATACCCTTGCTCCGTTACGGACTCCTGTGGGATTTGTCATTATTCCGAGTTCAAATAATTTTTTGTGGACATGTCCTGCTAAAGCCCATGTATTTTCAAATCATTAGAATTTGCTGAAAATTGACTCTTCATGCATTAGCAAAAAAAAAAAAAAAAAAAAAGAAGTCCATGCGCATACATTTAGACGGGGTGACCCCTGACTATAAACCAATGCAAATGCGACTATCGTTTCCAAGTTAAGCTTCATTTTCTTTGCTTCCAGAAAAAGTTGAAGGTTGTCGGACGTCATTTTCTGTATTGTCAAAAACATGTTGTATGCCTGGCGAGATTGCATAAAAATGTGCTGGTAGTCCTAAGGATATGGTGTTCACAGTGATAAAGTGAGATTTAAGTACTCATTTTAAATGAATTTGCACAAAATGTGGGAAAATTAAGATCTATTTACTTTGGACTTCTTTTGACTACACCACGGAAGCGCATTTTCAACCAAATTACTGACCTTACTCTTATAAAAAGAAAAATAAACTAGATATATTTTTATAGAATATAACCAGTAAGATCAGTTTAGTTCTGTAGGCTATACTGTAGGATATGTTACACGGTGTGAAATAAAAACATGGTATAACCTACATTTTAAGCTCGACTATGCGAGAATAGTCTAGCTGTTCTACTCACCCTGGCGTCGGCGTGCATGCAGGTACATACAGCTATCATTTAAAGGCATATAGCTTTGAAACTTATTTCTTCTTTTTCTAGGTCAATTACCACCATCACTGGGTCAAGTTCCATAACTCTGACTTGTATTTTGGGCAAATTATGCCCGCTTTTGGACTTAGAAAATCCTGATTAAAGTTTTACATTCAAGTTACTATCTCCAAAACTAATGCAGATATTGAATTGAAATTTCACATTATGTCCTCGGGTTTATAAAACTAGCTGATAGCATCAAGTCCTATAACTCATAACTGCATTTTTGCCAAATTATGCACCCTTTTGGACTTAGAAAATCAATGCTCAGGTGAGTTTTTCTGATCACTCGATGTCCGGCGTCTGTCTGTCTGTCTGTTGTTTGTCAATATTTAGCTTGTGTATGCGATAGAGGCTGTATTTTTCAACTGATCTTCATCAAATTTGGTCAGAATGATAACCTTGATGAAATCTAGGCCGAGTTTGAAAATGGGTCATCTGGGATCAAAAACTAGGTCACTAGGTCAAATCAAAGAAAAACCTTGTGTATGCGATAGAGGCTAAATTTTTTCAACTGATCTTCATGAAATTTTGTCAGAATGGTTGCCTTGATGAAATCTAGGTCAAGTTTGAATATGGATAGTCTGGGGTCAAAAACTAGGTCACTAGGTCAAATCAAAGAAAAACCTTGTGTTTGCGATAGAGGCTGTATTTTTCAATTGATCTTCATGAAATATGGTCAGAATGATAGCCTTGATGAAATCTAGGTCAAGTTCAAATATGGGTCATCTGGGGTCAAAAATTAGGTCACTAGGTCAAATCAAAGAAAATACTTATTTATACTCAAGATTTTTGCTCCAATTTTAATGATAATTGGTCAGAATATTTTTTTCCATGAAATCACTAGGTCAAACATGTTTACACTGTTATGGTGTCTTATGGTGTGTTTCTCAGGTGAGCGACCTAGGGCCATCTTGGCCCTCTTGTCTTCAAAAACTGCCTTAGCTGCCTTAGTTCACCACAAAATGGTTGGCAGTTACTTGCGGAGAACAGGTTTGTACTGGTACAGAATCCAGGAACACTGGTTAGGTTAACTGCCCGCCGTTATATAACTGAAATACTGTTGAAAAACGGCGTTAAACCCAAAACAAACAAACAAATCACCACAAAATGGCCAAAAAATAAAAAATGATATTATACTTCCACGAGACGGAGTGTATTGCTCAAGAACCAGGTCCTAGGTCAAAGGTCAAGGTCACACTTAGAAGCTGAAGTTCATATACAAGAATGACTTTGTCCAGGCATTTCTTCTTCATGCATGAAGGAATTTTTATGTAACTTGGCACAATTGTACACCATCATGAGATGGAATGTTATGCGCAGGTCCCTTCTTTAGAATTACTTCCCTTTGTTATTATTATAAATAGCTTATATTGTAACTTTTTCATTACTAGTCGTAGGGAAAAATTGAGACAACTTTTCTGTAGTACAACATGCATGTTACTTCCAATTTTGAGGTGTAATCTGACCTATCTCTACCTAATAAGGATTTTTGTGTGGATTTACAATTTTTTTATTTTTTTTTTAAAGATGAACTTCCCTTAGTTGTTATTATAAATAACTTAAATTGTAACTATTTTTTATAATTGACTGTAGGGAAAAACCAAGACCACTTTTCTGTGGTACAACATAGATGTCACTTCCAAATTTTATACACATGGATACAGTATTATGAAGTGAATAGATAAGAATCAAAATGTGGTTTCCAATAAAGCATGCAGAGTGTTCATTTTGTGGGGTTTCAGGTCATACTGACACAATTATTGGACATGGTGACTTTCCAGCTTTTGATGTTGGTGGAAGGGGGTGCCTTAATGTAGAACCACTAACCTTCTGTAAGCCAGCTGGATGGCTTCCTTACATGAAAGAATTCAATACCCTGTTGAGGCTTGAACTATATCGCTGAGGGGCAAGTGATTTGATGTCGGCAACCTTAACCACTTGGCCAAGGAGGCCCCTATATGTTAATTATGACACTATTATACCAGACTGTCCAATGAACAGCACACTGCAAAATTAATATACCAGTATATATAAACATTTCTGCATCAAGCTGAGCTAAGCTGTCTGTTTATAAAGGACCTAATCTTATTCATGGATGTACATAGGCTGTTAAAAGGTATAACTACCTGTTGCAAAAGGGAGGGGGGAGTGTGGGAGCTGGTATCCTCTAGCTAATGAAGATATTTTGTGCCAACCCCCACAAAAAAAAAAAAAAAAAAAAGATTGAACTACTGATTACCAAATTCAAGTTGTGCACTCTGGCCCCTTAGAGGTCAGGATATTATCCCAATTATTTTGGAAGTCAGTAGATCAACGTATATAAAACAGTAATCTGATGACTTCAACAAAGCATCTTTATATGAAGGCTTTCAAGCCCTCTCTATTTTGTTCAAATAGGTCAGCGTATTTTAAGCCTTAAACAAAACACTTGATGGATCTTGAGAAAACTTGGTCTGTAGCATTCTTGTATAGTCTCTCTCTCGATGGATCGTCTTACTTCAATTTATCTCGCATAACCCAATTTAGGGACTGCCAGAACAAAAAAGGTAGTCAGTTCAGTTTGGACAGTAATTATGACACTTTTCAGTTTTCGAACATTCTGTTAGAGATTAATTTAAGGAGCAAAAAGACCCATTACATAGAGTTAGATCACTACTGGAAATATACATTTTATTACTTTTATTAAAATTTTGTAATAACCTCCATGTAATATAAAACTATTTAAAAAGTGGGCTATTTCTGTAGATTGCACTAACCTCTAGTTTTATATTTGCATTTGATAAATATTGGGATATTTCAACAACCTGAAACAAAATGCAATTTTTAAAACAGAATGTAGTTTAGGAATTCATCTACTTTTCAATTTGTCTTGGCTGCTCAGCCAGGATAGGTAAAGGGACGTAATAATGATTTTATAAACTTGGATTTCTAATGAATTTTGGCAAAATGGATACTTTTTGATGCAGATCTTCGACAATTCTAATACAAAAGTTCTTATATTGATATCATTCCCAAGGCAAAATATATTTATTCAATTTATACTTATGCTAAAATAATGCTAAAATAATGCTATTTTGGTTGGGCAACCAGGATAGGAAAATCAAATTTTAAAAATACTTCCAGTGAAAATCTTATATGAAACAAGATCTCATTGAACACATATTATAAGTGTATATGATTAACTGTTAAAAGTTTTGAAACAAATCTATACATGTGTTGACCACCTTTAAAAACGGAATTGAAATACCTTTAATGCTTGATGGATCTTCACCAAATTTATAAATTTATTCTGTAGCATTCTTGGTTGGGCCCAATCTCAAGTACATTCAGATAGTTACCCATTACTGCCTTTTAGGACCAGGAAAAATGGAAGAAAAAAAAATCATTCAAGTCAAGATTGAAATTTTAAACTACCACTTCTTGCATTTTTACTTGAAATAATCATATGTTAGGGATATGGTAAGATAAGAAAGAAATACTGGCAGCTGTTTTCAGAAAACTTTCACTGCATTCTTATGGCAGTTTTAGCCTGGCTCCCTGGCTGCATGGTTATTTTTTTAATATAAATACTGCAAGCAAAATAAGAAAATTTTGAGCCTCTAAAATAGCACATTTTATCTGATGGCTGAACCATACAGCCTGGTGAAAGTTGGCCAGTTTAACCCTAGATTACCCCTGTAAACTGTTAACTACTGAGAACCCTATCAATTGTAAGGCAATTAACTATCCCACCTAATGACAAGTTCTCCTTACCAATTTGATAAGGGTTATTTGAGAAAACATCCAAGATGTTGTTATTTTCTGGAAAAGTATAATATTGAGCCCATTCATGATTCAACAGTTTAATAGTAAATGTAAGTGTGAAAATATTGTATGTGGATAATTACTTGGAATTAACATAAACTCAGGATCTTTTTTCATGAATTAAAGGTTTTATTAATTGTTAATTATGGAAACTCCACCTAAAGAAAGTGTTATGGTAAAATTAACCATGACATCAAATAAAAAAAATCAATGTATTCTATGTGCAGAAATGAAAGAAAACGGAAAAGAAAGACAGCGCTTCTTTCATGGTTAAAAAACAGACTTGTGGTACATAATTGAGCGAGTTTGGGTATTAATATTTCGGAAGATGTCAGTACAGCGAAATTTGCTGTAGAAATTGTGCTAATGACTCGATACGTATGACTCAACGCGTTGCATATCCTACAGTTTTTTTTTAAATGTGCGTTTATATTATGGGGCATACATTGTAAAATTGTGAAAATATTATAATAAACAAATAATTGAAATAGCAAGAGTTGTCCGTAAGACAGCCAATATTCGACAATTCAAAGTATTGTCCCAGAAGCAGGAAAATGTTACCCTAAATGTTAAAAATATATTTAGAGTTTCAATCCAGTATCTGCATTAGTTTTGGAGATAGTAACTTGCAAGCAAAACTTTAAACAGAAGTTTTATGTTCAAAAGGGGACATAATTTGACCAAAATGCATTTCAAAGTTATTGGACGTGATGCAATGAACTAGTTATATAACCCCGAAGGCACATGTGAAGTTTCAATTTAATATCTGCATTCATTCTGCAGACAGTAACTTGCACGCAAAACTTTAACCAGATTTTCTGTTACATATATTTTACTTCATTTTTTCCTTTGTATATATCCTGTAAATACACTGCCTTCACACCTCCTTTTTTAATTTCACAAGAGCCACAAGAGGTGGAACATTGTGTGCTGTCTTTATTGAAAAAATCAAAAGCAAATGGGGCAATTTTAAAAGTTAAAGCTTTAAATGCCACTGCCAGAATAAAACCTTGAAATACCCTTTTACAACATGCTCTTGGTTTGGTCTTATTTGTTCATAAACTATTTTTAATTTTTTAGACCTTTAAATATAGCTTCACCCATTTAACTATGAAGGTGTACTTTATAATGATCTAATTCTTGGAAATAGATCACAAATCTTTTGTTAAATAGCATCCCTTTTGTATGAAAGCACATTCCAGTTGCCTGATAAGCCATTACAAGCTGAGGGCAGGCCATAAATCGGTAAATTAGCTTCGGCTCATTAAATGGTGGCTAGCACATGGAACCCTTAGATAACATGTCACAGTGATAGCAGCTGATTATCACTAAAAGAAATTAATGGGAATTTGTCTCACAAATTTGTGAGACACTGTAAGCCAACTTTCACCAGTCCCTATGTTCGGAGCCAGGGGCAATAAAAAATGTCAATGTAGAAACAACCTGCTGGAGTTACTTCCCTCTTAATGAATAAACATAATATATGTAAATAAGAACAAACATAGGGACGGGAGCCAGTCTACTGTTTTCAGAAAACTTCTGTTTCACTGCATTCTTATGGCAGTTTTGGCCAGGCCATGCTTTAATTAAAACAGCTTTATGATTTCTGTGCTTTGACCAGCCTATCAAAATTATCGGACTTCTCAAACATGATTTATGTATGAAACAGGAAATTTAATGACATTTTGTTTTTGTGCCAAAGTTAAAAATCATATTACCAGTTCTTTTAATCATAAATACTGAAAAAAGAAAAAAAAACATTGAAGGAAAAATTACTGAAAAAAAAGGAAACACTTGCATGTATTTCTGGATTAGATTTCCAGAAAAAAGGATGAAATGGTAGATTAAAGGTCAGCTATTGAATATTTTTACTATAATGGAAACATGAATTTTGAGATTTATATCTAAAAGTTTTATTCTGATATAAATTTTAACGGATTACTCTCTTCAAATGAAAATCTCTCTTCAAATGAAAAATATTTCATTAGAATGTTTAAATCATGCTGAAAAACCCAAAGGTGTTCAGTAAAGTAGGGTGAATGAATGTAAAATGAATTATTCTGTAAAGAATTAACATAGTGGATGAAGGTTTAAACACTGTGAATTAATGTTGAATGATGTACTTTGTAAAAAGAATGTTATGAAACACAGTGGATGGACTCTTAACTCAGTTATATTGTAAAACAGTAGCATGGTTAAATTGTTTTGTTAAATGAATTACTTTTAAAACACTGATTTAGTGGCAAGGTTTTTAAGTAGACTCGATGGCATGGATTTAATTTGTAACACACTGGCAGGATCTTTAAGTGGATTTAATTTGTGACACACTGGCATGGTCAGTTTAAGCAGATTTAATTTGTAACACATTGGTAGGGTATTTAGTGGCAGGGTACTTAAGTGGATTTAATTTGTAACACACTGGCTGGGTCTTTTAAGTGGATTTGATTTGTGACACACTGGCAGGGTCTTTAAGTAGATTTAATTTGTGACACATAGTGTAACTCTCTTTTTAAATGTCTGTATAGATTTGTTTTAACTGAAAATGTTACAAAAAGGTGTAAAAAGAAAAGTTATTATTTTCAGATACCGGTATGATTGTGTTTTTTTTTTTTCAAATTCAGATAATTTGCAGTGCTATTTCCCCAATGCTATGTGTTTTGGTGACATTCCCAAAATGATTTTGATTGGTAATTTCATCATGCTTTAAAGCCTTAATGCTGCATTTCTTGGGTGATCCTCTACTAAGAATGTTTGAATTGATTCTAACTTTTCATTTAATAAACATGGGCATGAAAGGAGTGAACTTAAAAATCATCTTGCTCTAATATGAAGTTATTTTACACAATGTTTTCATGGTTTCTGAAGCCAATGTTGATTTGTCAAAAATTGAGACCTCTAAGGGATAGGGACAGATTTCATAAAAGACGTGTATTTGACGTCACATAGACTTATAGTATTTCATATCTGTGAAATAGTATATAATTATCCATGGTGACCATACATATTGACAGACCCACCAATACCTCACTTTTCAGAAGAGTCAATTCTATAAATATTTAAGCTGGTTTTTTCCTTTATATTTTCTTTTCTCAAGCATTTATGCTTAAACATTTTATTTAATGATAAATTAAGTCTTTTTTTTATTGTATATTCAACTATTTGTTGTTTCCAAAGATTATTCTTCACTAATTCGTGCTTTAACTAAAAATGCCAAACATTTAGAATTGACATTTTGAATGGTGACTATTGTTATGTTTTTGATGCTAACTTCTTTTTGTTCATACTGATACCTGTGCATTTTTTTTTCAGTATTTAAAATATAGTTGATAATCCACAGAAGATATGTTCCATTTTGATTTATAAAGCAAAGATGTCATTTTGTAGCTCAAATAAGAGGCGGGAGGCATAAACATGCACATCCCAATAGAAAGCAGTTAAAGTGGCGGGAAAAGGATAATTTTCATTGTGGTCACTGTCACGACTCAGTGTTGTAGAGCCTGTCTTGCTGAAGGGTTTGACAGCTTTCAATGTTGAGTTGTTCAAAAGCATGTCTTGCTGAAGAGTTTGACTGTGCTTTTGATGTTGAGTTGCTTATATATGACCATTGACACATGCCTGGCAAACACAGATGCATTGGTCGAGAGAGTAGGTCGCTTTCCTTTGGAGTTAAGGCTCTAGGTGCGATTCCTTGCTACTCCCATTGCAGTGTAACCTTAGGCAAAGTACTTTATCATGATTGCAGTCCACTTAACTGTAGATGGGTACCAGCAACTTGCTTGGGATAAATCAAAAAAGTACCTTTGTCATAATGAATGGTGATGCTTCAGAAGCTATTTTGCTTGGTTAATCAAAAAGGAACATATTCTACTGTAGGAACAAAATTCTAACATGTCAGATAAATCACTTATTCATATTATCAAAGAGTAGTTAGCATTAACATATAAGACAAGACACATTGGAAAACTTTCTCCACACATTAGAGATATTGCACAAATGATTCAAGTCATATGAGTCAGTAAACAAACTAACAGACAGACAGACAGACAGACAGACAGATGGAATGACAGACAGTCAGGTAGAGTAATTGCTATTTTGACTGATAACTTGGCTTCTTAGGAACCTGAACATCATTTGGAGGGTAGGGGATAACCTTCCAGCGGGGTCAGTATTTCCCATGGGCATGGGGTGAGACTTTGAGGGGCTAATATTTAATCCCCCGCCGCAAGTGGTGGGTCACGGTGATAATAGGAATGGTCTCCGTCTGTCCGTCCATCCATCCTTCCATCAATCCATCTGTTACACTTTGTGTCCGCTCTGTTACTCCTTGAAGGATTTTCATGAAACATGGGTCAAATGATCACCACATCAAGATGATGTGCAGAACTTGTGTGTCAGCCATGTTGGCTCAAGGTCAAGGTCACAACTTTAGGTCAAATGTTTGAGCCTTCCATTTTGTGTCTGCTCTGATTGTCCTAAACCCCCTGAAGGATTTTAATGAAACTTCGGTCAATTTATTTATCATGATCACCTCATCAAGACAATGTGCAGAACTTATGAGTCAGCCATGTCAGCTCAAGGTCAAGGTCACAACTCAAGGTCAAATGTTTTAGCCTTCTATTTTGTGTCCGCTCAGTATCTCCTGAACCCCTTTAAGGGTTTTCATGAAACAGTGGGCTCAAATGTTATGAGAAAGATAAGGTAACCTTCTTGCATGCCTAACAGGATTTTTCCATTTTTTCAAGTGCTAGAAAAACTTCTTACACCCCAAGATGTAAGCTGTCTTATTTGCTGTAACTTATTAATGAATGCTACTATAGTAAGATATTAGATGTAAAAGAAAAACATTTTATTTGTTCTATTGATTGAAGAATATGGCATGCAAGAAAAAGAATCTATTACCAGTTGAAGGTGGGGATAGAAATATCTGGCTCTCAAGTAAGTGTTTCATGGTAACTCGGCTCTTTTCGTGGTAACTTGGCAGAACCTTGTTACGCAGCCTAAACAATTACCCTCAAGCCATATATTTACATCAGCACCTTCAGCCAGTGAAAGACTCTTGTATTCTGTTACAGTGTAATCAATGACTGGAATTCCATGCCAAAGGTCATAAATAACATTTGAAAAAGATCAGTCATCTTAAAAGTTCTGCTAGGGCCCATTTTTGTCAAGTTATTGTTATTCTGGTAATGGTATAATGGGGAAAATGATTTGTAAATTATTGATTTTGGAAAAGATATGAAATATTAAAAGGTACCCTTCAGGATCAATTTCTGGGCATAAAATACATCCAAGCAACTTGTGTAGGGTTAGCTTTTGAGATGATATTTAAATTTTATACATATCAGAGTGGTTTATGATGGGGACACCTCTTGATCAATTTCTAAAGTTCTGTTTCCTCAAAGCAATGCTCTGGTACTCATCAGCTGTGTTACATTTCAGCCATTTGTGTGACCTGTTCTTTTTTTTTTCACAAAGATGTTTTTGTACATTTTCACATTATAGCAGAACAGTGCATTACATATTATAGAGTATGAAGCCTTTTCAGTATATTCACTGTTTAGCTCTCCAGTCACATAGTGACAAGGTGGGCTTTTGTGATCACCCTTTGTCCGTCATCAGTCCGTTCGTCCATCCATCCATCAACAATTTCTTGTCTGCACAATAGTGGTTTAATTTATGATTTTATTTTAACCAAACTTGCTCACAACTTGTATCACCATAAGATCTCGGTTCCTTTCTTGAACCGGCCAGATCCCATAATGAGTTCCAGAGTTATGGCCCCTGAAAGGGTCAAAATTAGCTATTTTGACCTTGTCTGCATAATAGCAGCTTCATTTATGATTTGATTTTAACCAGACTTGCACACAACTTGTATCATCATAAGATCTTGATTCCTTTTTTACGCCTGAAGGGAAGTTTTATGTTATCGCCTCGGTGTCTGTCTGTCTGTTGGTTAGCAATTTCCCTAATCCGCTCTGTAAGTCTTGAACGCTTGAAGGATTTCAAAGAAACCCGACTCAAATGTTCACCTCATCGAAACTACGTGCAGAGCGCATGTTTTGGATGAGTCACTTCAAGGTCAAGGTCACACTTAGGGGTCAAATGTCATATGACTTTGTTTTGTGTGTATATTGCTCTGCATTTGCGTTGCATTGCAGTGCTCTTGTTTTTATTTGGCAGAATATTCCTTTTGTTCGCTTACAGTATTTTTTTTACTTCCCTTTTATGTTACTATAGATAGCTTATTTAGTAACTTTTTTATTATTGGCCGTAGGGAAAAACCGAGACCATTTTTCTGTGGTACAACATCGATGGTTACCTCCAATTTTTAGGTTTATTTTGACATATCTGTACCTTGAAACAATTTTTTCTTTTTGATTTTTGTTAAAGCAAATTGGTACTCAGGTGAGCGATATAGGGCCATCATGGCCCTCTTGTTAAAACCTGCCAATGATGAACTAATCACATTTTTGCTTTTCCACAGAGAGAGAAGTTACTGAAATAATGACAATAATGACATATTTCAGATGTGAATTTTGGGACAAGGGTTTTCTTTCTGCTAAAACATTAAAATTTTGTTGCCAGTTTGGAAAACTCCAGTATGAACTTGGAAAGCATAGATATATGGATCATATGGTAGTGAGTTTGATATTCTCCATGATGATTTGACAAAAAGACATTCAATTTATGTCTCCGAAAGCATTGGTTCTCCACTTATGTATCATGATTTCTTTCATTACTGGGTCATTGGGACCATAAACAAGGTCACCAGCACAATCATATCAAAACTATTAATTACTTGACTCTTGCTTAAACTCCTGGTGGATTCTTGCCCATTTATAAAGAGTAATGAAACTTATAGTTTACATGTAGTTAATCAGATTTTGGTCAACTGATGGATTTGTTCAAAACCTTAACAACTAATCATTTACATTTATTTGTGTTCACTGAGTTCTTATACATGTTAGATTTTCACTGGAATTTTTTTTTTTAAATATGATTTTCCTATCCTAGTTGCCTAACAAAGATATCATTATTTTAGCACAAGTATAGATTGAATAAATATATTTTGCGTATGGAAAGATATCAGTATCTGCACTTTTGTATTAACTTTGTCAAAGACCTGCATCAAAGAGTATAGGTTTTGCAAAATTCAATAGAAATCCAAGTTTATAAAATTATTATTACCTCCCTTTGTCTATCTCAGTTGCACAACCAAGATAAGATTGAAAATAGATGAATTTCTAAGCTACATGCTGTTTTAAAACTTGCCTTTTGTTTCAGGTAATTGAAAAATATCCAAATATTTATGAAATGCAAATGTAAAACTAGAAATTATATTGAAATCTAAGGATATAGTCCATTTCTTAAATACTTTTATATTAAAGGGAGATAATTACAAAGTTTCATTAAAAGTAATTAAATATACATTTTGGGTAGAGATGTAACTCTATGTAATGGGTCTTTTTGTTCATTGAATAAATCTCATCAGAATACACTTAAAATTAAAACATGTAAAAAAATGTTGCTTAAATGTGATTGATCACCTTAAAGCATTCACTTTATCTATCCATTTTGATTTCCTAGAAATAATTTCTGCCAATAGACTTAGACACACCTTTCATTCTGAAAATGTTAATAAGAACTAAACTGAATAGAATATACACCTGAACATGATATTGTTTGTACAATTTTCAGAAAGCTCTCCAAAACTAGGAATCTCAGCTTACAGAATATATGAAAACTGAAAAATGTCCTAAAATGTTGTTCAACTGTGATTGACCATCTTTAAAGGATAATTTTTTTAAAATAATAACGGTAAGAAGTTGTCCAGGTATCCCTGAAGGTGAAAATCTTTGTGTTACTGAGACAATAGCATCTGGTTACAATATAGAATGATGGTATAATTTTTAGCTCGACTATTCATAGAATAGTAGAGTTATTGGACTCGCCCATGCGTCGGCGTCCGCAACGGTGTCCGCGTCCCGATTTGGTTAAGGTTTTGTATGTAAGCTGGTATCTCATAAACCACTTGTGGGAATGGATTGAAACTTCACACACTTATTCACTGTGATAAACTGACTTACATTGCATAGGTTCCATAACTCTATTTTGCTTTTTTACAAAATTATGCCCCTTTTTCGACTTAGAAATTTTTGGTTAAGGTTTTGTATGTAAGCTGGTAACTCAGTAACAACTTGTGGGAATGGATTGAAACTTCACTCACTTATTCACTGTGATAAACTGACCTATATTGCACAGGTTCTGTAACTCTGTTTTGCTTTTTAGCTCACATGTCACTTTGTGACAAGGTGAGCTTTTGTGATCGCGCAGCGTCCGTCGTCCATCCGTGCGTAAACTTTTGCTTGTGACCACTCTAGAGGTCACATTTTTCATGGGATCTTTATGAAAGTTGGTCAGAATGTTCATCTTGATGATATCTAGGTCAAGTTCGAAACTGGGTCAACTGCGGTCCAAAACTAGGTCAGTAGGTCTAAAAATAGAAAAACCTTGTGACCTCTCTAGAGGCCATATTTTTCAATGGATCTTCATGAAAGTTAGTCAGAATGTTCACCTTGATGATATCTAGATCAAGTTTGAAACTGGGTCACGTGCCTTAAAAAACTAGGTCAGTAGGTCAAATAATAAAAAACCTTGTGACCTCTGTAGAGGCCATATTTTTCATGGGATCTGTATGAAAGTTGGTCTGAATGTCCATCTTGATGATATCTAGGTCAAGTTTGAAACTGGGTCAATTGCGGTCCAAAACTAGGTCAGTAGGTCTAAAAATAGAAAAATCTTGTGACCTCTCTAGAGGCCATACTTCTGCATGGATCTTCATGAAAATTGGTCAGAATGTGCAACTTGATGATATGTAGGCCAAGTTTGAAACTGGGACAAGTGCCTTCAAAAACTAGGTCAGTAGGTTAAATAATAAAAAAACTTTGTGACCTCTCTAGAGGCCATATTTTTCAATGGATCTTCATGAAAATTGGTCTGAATGTTCACCTTGATGATATCTAGATAAAATTTGAAACTGGGTCACGTGCAGTCAAAAACAAGGTCATTAGGTCAAATAATAGAAAAACTTTGTGCCCTCTCTATAGGCCATATTTTTCATGAGATCTTCATGAAAATTGGTGAGAATTTTCACCTTGATGATATCTAGGTCAAGTTCAAAACTGGGTCATGTGCTTTCAAAAACTAGGTCATTAGGTCAAATAATAGAAAAACATTGTGACCTCTCTAGAGGCCATATTTTTCAATGGATCTTCATGAAAATTGGTCAGAATTTTTATCTTGATGATATCTAGGTCAAGTTCAAAACTGGATCACATGAGCTCAAAAACTAGGTCACTATGTCAAATAATAGAAAAAAGGATGTCATACTCAGTTCAAAACTGGGTCACGTGGGGACAGTTGAGCGGTTCAGGACCATCATGGTCCTCTTGTTTACAAAATTATGCCCCTTTTTCGACTTGGAAATTTTTGGTTAAGGTTTTGTATGTAAGCTGGTATCTCAGTACTTACTAATGGGAATGGATTGAAACTTCACATACTTGTTCACTGTCATGATCTGACATGCACTAAGCAAGTCCCATAACTCTACTCTTTTTTTCAAAATTATGCTCCTTTTTTCGACTTTTTTGGTTAAATTTTTGTATGTAATCTGATATCTCAGTATGCAGTAATGGGAATGGATTGAAACTTCACACACTTGTTCACTGTCATGATCTAACATGCACTGTGAAGGTCCAACAACTCTGCTTTGCATTTTTACAAAATTATGCTCCTTTTTCGACTTAGCAGTTTTTATGCCCCCGAAGGGAGGCATATAGTTTTTGAACCGTCTGTCAGTCTGTTGGTCTGTTAGTCTCTCGGTCTGTCAGTCTGTCTGTCCGCAATTTTCGTGTCCGGTCCATATCTTTGTCATCGATGGATGGATTTTCAAATCACATGGCATGAATGTGTACCACAGTAAGACGACGTGTTGCGCGCAAGACCCAGGTCCGTAGCTCAAAGGTCAAGGTCACACTTAGACGTTAGAGGATAGTGCATTGATGGGCGTGTCTGGTCCATATCTTTGTCATCCATGGATGGATTTTCAAATAAATTGGCATGAATGTGTACCTCAGTAAGATGACTTGTTGCGCGCAAGACCCAGGTCCGTAGCTCAAAGGTCAAGGTCACACTTAGACGTTAAAGGATAGTGCATTGATGGGCGAGTCCAGTCCATATCTTTGTCATCCATGGATGGATTTTCAAACAACTTGGCATGAATGTGTACCACACTAAGACGACATATCGCGCGCAAGGCCCAGGTCCGTAGCTCAAAGGTCAAGGTCACACTTAGACGTTTAAGGTCATTTTTCATGATGGGCATGTCCCGTCCATATCTTTGTCATTCATGCATGGATTTTCAAATAACTACGCATGAATGTGTGGCACAGTAAGACGACGTGTCGCGCGCAAGACCCAGCTCCATAGGTCAAAGGTCCTAAACATCGGCCATAACTATTCATTCAAAGTGCCATCGGGGGCATGTGTCATCCTATGGAGACAGCTCTTGTTGGTTAAGTTTTTGTATGTAAGCTGATATCTCAGTATCCACAAATTGGAAAGGATTGAAACTTCACACACTTGTTCACTGTCATGATATGACATGCAGTACAGAGGTTCAATACCTCTACTTTGCATTTTACAAAATTATGCCTCTTTTTCAACTTTTGTATTCATTCAGTTGACAAGGCTGTTGAATAGTCGAGCATTGCTGTCCTCCGACGACTCTTGTTTTATATGCACCAACAGGGTCTTGAAATGGATCCTCCCCTCTTTCAGCCATTTAAGGGGGCCTTGCACTGAGAAAATTTTAAGAACTTGATGATTTGGGCTATAAATGTACCTGGCACCCATTCGGAGGAATTGTGTTTCTTTACAAAATGAATAAAGAAAACTTACTCAGATTTAACCATCACATCAGCTCATTATCTGCTGAGATAGTATGAGGAGATAATTATCATGAAAACCGTTCTAATCAAAAAAATTATCAATTTGGTAAAATTTCAAATGATCAGTGTGAATATTTTTTATACGCCCAAAGGGACGTAATTATATTATGATCCCCTTGTACATCAATCCATCCAACCTTCCTTAGCAGTTTTGTGTCTGCTCTGTAACTCTTGAACCCCTTGAAGGATTTCGAAAAATTTTTACACAAATGTTTACCACATCAAGATGACATGCAAAGCACATGTTTCAGATGGCTGGTTTCAAGGTCAAGGTCACACTTCGGGGTCAAATGTCATATCAGTTTGTTTCGTTTCAGCTCAGTAACTTGAACTGCTTAGGGATTTTTAGCTCATTTATACGAAGTATATGGAGAGCAGTCCTACTCTCCCCAGCGTCAGCATCTGTGTCATTCTGCGGCCCCACCTGGGTTAAAGTTTTTGTACACTTTCTCTTTTTTCTTCTTATCTCTGTAATTACTGAACGGATTTGCTTTAAACTTAAAGTAGTTATTCCTCATCTTCACCCACATCATATGGCACAAGGGCCATAACTCTCACACCAATATTTAATGAATTATCCCCCCTTTTAACTCAAGTTTTGATGCACTTTCACTCTATCTCAGTTATTCCTAAATGGATTTGATTCAAACTGAAAGTAGTTGTTCCACATCATCTCCCACATCATATGATACAAGGCCCATAACTCTGGTACCAATATTTAATGAATTCCCCCCGCCCCACCCCCCTCCTCCCTTTTTCTTAGAACTTCAGGTTAAAGTTTTGATGCACTTTCACTATATCTCATTTATTACTAAATGGATTTGATTCAAACTTGAAAAAGTTGTTCAACATCATTACTCACATCGTACGCAAATACACACGAGTGTACGCTGTTTAAAAAATGACGAAAATAAAGTGGCACAGAAAAGCAATAGAAATTAACAAAAACTAGATCTAGTAATCACTGCATATCAAAAAGTTACAGAGCGAGTTTTTAAAAAAAAAAACAACTCAAATTACTACTTGGTTAACCTGATATTTACGCAGTGTCGGAATAATGATGGTGTGTTTTCTTTAGTATAAACTATACAGTACAGAGACAAACAATTCATGCGTGAAAGTTTTTGTTTGATCGTTGTTTTCAATTAGTATCCGAATGATGTAACAACCGGGAGATTTTTAAAATGGATGTCGGCGCATAAAAAGATGTTTTGATGGCTAAATGGAGCAATGTCCATTCGTACAATTTCCCCTCTTGGTATACCTGTAGTAAAGCTATAATTAGGGTCCAACCAAATTTTACTGTGAATTTCATCAGGAAATACATCATACCTTTAATGTAAACCTATACCATGTTTTATCTCAGAAATATGCTTAGATGTAACAAAATTCTTGAAACTTGTTAAAAATTATTTACTTAGAATTTTGCCTCAAAGTACTCCAGAATGCACCTAATGGGATACAGAATTCAAAAATGTTCATGGGGAGCATGCCCCGGACCTCACCCCTCTAGAAATGTAACGAATTCACGTGTGCGTATGGTGATTTTCTGGCCAGCTATGCCTCTGCAAGGGATATAACTCTTGTACCAATCTTTCATGAATTATCCCCACTTTTTTACTTAGAATTTCAGGTTAAAGTTTTGACACACTTTCACTCTATCTCAGTTATTACTAGATGGATTTGATTCAAACTTTAAATAGTTGTTCCACCTTATCACCCACATCATATGACACAAGAAGCATAACTCTGGCACCAATTTTTAGCTCACCAGAGCCAAAGGCTCAGGGTGAGCTATTCTGATCACGCACTGTCCGGCGTCCGTTGTCCGTAAACTTTTACTTTAAACGACATCTCCTCATAAACCGCTAGGCCAATTTCATCCAATCTTCACAGGAATGTTCCTTGGGTGAAGCTCTACAAAACTTGTTCAAAGAATTGAATTCCATGCAGAACTCTGGTTGCCATGGCAACCGAAAGGAAAAACTTTAAAAATCTTCTTCTCAAAAACTAGAAGCCCTAGAGCTTAGATATTTGGTGTGAAGCATTGCCTAGTTGACCTCTACCAAGTTTGTTCAAATCATGACCCCGGGGTCAAAATTGACCCTGCCCCAGGGGTCACTTGATTTTACATAGGAAAATCTTACAAAATCTTCTCAAAAACCAGAAGCCCTAGAGCTTAGATATTTGACATGTAGCATTGCCTAGTGGACCTCTACTAAAGTTGTTCCATGACCCTGGGGTCCCTGCCCCAGGGGTCACTTGATTTTACATAGATTTCTATAGGAAAATCTTCAAATTTAAAAAAAAATATAAACCAGAAGGCCTAGAGCTTAGATATTTGACATGTAGCATTGCCAAGTGAACCTCTACAAAATTTGTTCAAACCATGACCCCAGGGGTTACTTCATTTTACATAGGAAAATCTTCAAAAATTTTCTGAAAATAAACCAGAAGGCCTAGAGCTTAGATGTTTCACATGTAGCATTGCCTAGTGGACCTCTACAAAATTTGTTCAAAACATGACCTCCGGGGTCAAATTGACCCCGCCCCATGGGGTTACTTGATTGTACATAGAAAATTTTTCTAAAAATAAACCAGAAAGCCTAGAGCTTAGATATTTGACATGTAGCATGGCCTAGTGGACCTCTACAAAATTTGTTCAAATCATGACCCCAGGGGTCAAAATTGACCCTGCCCCAGGGGTCACTTCATTTTACATAGGAAAATCTTCAGATTTTTTCTAAAAATAAACCAGAAGGCCTAGAGCTTAGATATTTGACATGTAGCATTGCCTAGTAGACCTCTGCAAAATTTGTTCAAATCATGACCCCCCGAGGTCAAATTGACCCCGCCCCATGTGGTTACTTGATTGTACATAGAAAAATCTTCAAAATTTTCTGAAAATAAAGCAGAAGGCCTAGAGCTTAGATATTTGACATGTAGCATGGCCTAGTGGACCTCTACAAAATTTATTCAAACATGACCCCCAGGGTCAAAATTATCCCTGCCCCAGGGGTCACTTCATTTTACATAGGAAAATCTTCAAAAAATTTCTAAAAATAAACCAGAAGGCCTAGATCTTAGATATTTGATATGTTACATTGCCTAGTAGACTTCTACAAACTTTGTTCAAATCTTGACCTCCAGGGGTTACTTGATTGTACATAGGAAATTCTTCATAAATTTGCTAAAAATAAACCAGAAGGCCTAGATCTTAGATATTTGATATGTAACATTGCCTAGTAGACTTCTACAAACTTTGTTCAAATCTTGACCCCCCCAGGGTCAAATTGACCCAGCCCCAGGGGTTACTTGATTGTACATAGGGAAATCTTCATAAATTTGCTAAAAATAAACCAGAAGGCCTAGATCTTAGATATTTGATATGTAACATTGCCTAGTAGTCTTCTACAAACTTTGTTCAATCATGACCCCCGGGGTAAAATTGGCCACGCCCCAGGGGTTACTTGATTGTACATCGGAAAATCTTCCAAAAAATTTCTAAAAATCAGTTTGACATTTGAAACATGTAGCTCAACTTACTCAGGTAAGCGATCCAGGGTCATCATGACCCTCTTATCATGAATTATGCCCCCTTTTTCTTAGAAATTAAGGTTAATTTTGATGCATTTTCACTATATCTCAGATTTTTATACGCCCGTTTGAAAAACGGGACGTATTATGGGAACGCCCCTGGTGGGCGGTCGGCGTCCACAGACCTTGTCCGGAGCATATCTTCTACATGCATGGAGGGATTTTGATGAAACTTGGCACAGTTGTTCACCATCATGAGACGGAGTGTCCTGCGCAAGAACCAGGTCCCTAGGTCTAAGGTCAAGGTCACACTTAGAGGTTAAAGGTCAAATTCAAGAATGACTTTGTCCGGAGCATATCTTCTACATGCATGGAGGGATTTTGATGAAACTTGGCACAGTTGTTCACCATTATGAGACGGAGTGTCATGCGCAAGAACCAGGTCCCTAGGTTTAAGGTCAAGGTCACACTTAGAGGTCAAAGGATACAAGAATGAAAACTTTGTCCTGAGCATTTCTTCTTCATGCGTAGAGGGATTTTGATATAACTTGTCACAAATGTTCACCACCATGAGGCGGAATGTCATGCGCAAGAACCAGATCCCTAGGTCTAAGGTCAAGGTCACACTTAGAGGTCAAAGGATACAAGAATGAAAACCTTGTCTGGAGCATTTCTTCTTCAAGCATAGAGGGATTTTGATATAACTTGGCACAAATGTTCACCACCATGAGACGAAGTGTCATGCGCAAGAACCAGGTCCCTAGGTCTAAGGTCAAGGCCACACTTAGAGGCCAAAGGTCAGATACAAGAATGACTGTCCGAAGCATTTCTTCTTCATGGATGGAGGGATTTTGATGTAACTTGGCACAATTATATACCATCATGAGAGGAAGTGTCATGCACGGTTCCTTTCTTTAGAATTACTTCCCTTTGTTGTTACTATAAATAGCTTATATTGTAACTTCTTCATTACTAGTCGTAGGGAAAAATCGAGACCACTTTTCTGTAGTACAACATGCATGCTTCATCCAATTTTGAGGTGTATTTTGACCAATCTCTACCTGGTAAAGATTTTTTGTGGACTAACAATTTTTTTTTGGATTTTTTTTTTTTTTTTTGTAAAGATTAACTTCCCTTAGTTTTTACTATAAATAACTTATATTGTAAGTTTTAAGCTCACCTGTCACCAAGTGACAAGGTGAGCTTTTGTGATCGCGCGGTGTCCGTTGTCCGTCGTCTGTGCGTCCGTCCGTGCGTGCGTAAACTTTTCCTTGTGACATCTCTAGAGGTCACATTTTTCATGAGATCTTTATGAAAATTGGTCAGAATGTTCATCTTGGTAAATTCTAGGTCAAGTTAGAAACTGGGTCACGTGCCTTCAAAAACTAGGTCAGTAGGTCTAAAAATAGAAAAACCTTGTGACCTCTCTAGAGGCCATATTTTTCAATGGATCTTCATGAAAATTGGTGAGAATGTTCACCTTAATGATATCTAGGTCAAGTTTGAAACTGGGTCACGTGCCGTCAAAAACTAGGTCAGTAGGTCTAAAAATAGAAAAACCTTGTGACCTCTCTAAAGGCCA
The DNA here is from genome assembly GCF_021730395.1 of Mercenaria mercenaria. NCBI lineage: Eukaryota > Metazoa > Mollusca > Bivalvia > Venerida > Veneridae > Mercenaria > Mercenaria mercenaria. Next base: position 46,710,110 of record NC_069363.1, on the reverse strand, counting down.
TATTTTTCATAAAATGTTCATGAAAATTGGTCAGAATGTTCACCTTGATGATATCTAGGTCAAGTTCGAAACTGGGTCATGTGCCTTCAAAAACTAGGTCAGGAGGTCTAAAAATAGAAAAACCTTGTGACCTCTCTAGAGGCCATATATTTCACAAGATCTTCTTGAAAATTGGTCAGAATGTTCACCTTGATGATATCTAGGTCAGCTTCGAAACTGGGTCATGTGCGGTGAAAAACTAGGTCAGTAGGTCTAAGAATAGAAAAACCTTGTGACCTTTCTAGAGGCCATATTTTTCACAAGATCTTCATGAAAATTGGTCAGAATGTTTACCTTGATGATATCTAGGTCAAGTTTGAAACTGGGTCACGTGCCGTCAAAAACTAGGTCATTAGGTCAAATAATAGAAAAACCTTGTGACCTCTCTAAAGGCCATATTTTTCATGGGATCTGTATGAAAGTTTGTCTGAATCTTCATGTTGATGATATCTAGGTCAAGTTCGAAACTGGGTCACTGGCGGTTAAAAACTAGGTCAGTAGGTCTAAAAATAGAAAAACGTTGTGACCTCTCTGGAGGCCATATATTTCATGAAATCTTCATGAAAATTGGTCGGAATGTTCACCTTGATGATATCTAACTCAAGTTCGAAAGTAGGTCACGTGCCATCAAAAACTAGGTCAGTAGGTCAAATAATAGAAAAACCTTGTGACCTCTCTAGAGGCCATATTTTCCATGGGATCTGTATGAAAGTTGGTCTGAATCTTCATCTTGATGATATCTAGGTCAAGTTCGAAAGTGGATCACATGCCGTCAAAAACTAGGTCAGTAGGTCAAATAATAGAAAAACCTTGTGACCTCTCTAAAGGCCATATTTTTCAATGGATCTTCATGAAAGTTGGTCTGAATGTTCATCTTGATGATATCTAGGTCAAGTTTGAAACAGGGTCATGTGCGGTCAAAAACTAGGTCAGTAGGTCTAAAAATAGAAAAACCTTGTGACCTCTCTAGAGGCCATACTTGTGCATTGATCTCCATAAGAATTGGTCAGAATGTTCATCTTGATGATATGTAGGTCAAGTTCGAAAGTGGGTCACGTGCCATCAAAAAGTAGGTCAGTAGGTCAAATAATGAAAAAACGTTGTGACCTCTCTAGTGGCCATATTTTTCATGGGATCTGTATGAAAGTTGGTCTGAATGTTTATCTTGATGATATCTAGGTCAAGTTTGAAACTGGGTCAACTGCGATCAAAAACTAGGTCAGTAGGTCTTACTCTCTAGAGGCCATACTTGTGCATGGATCTCCATAAAAATTGGTGAGAATGTTCACCTTGATGATATCTAGGTCAAGTTTGAAACTGGGTCACATGCCTTAAAAAACTAGGTCAATAGGTCAAATAATAGAAAAACCTTGTGACCTCTCTAGAGACCATATTTTTCAATGGATCTTCATGAAAATTGGTCAGAATTTTTATCTTGATAATATCTAGGTCAAGTTCAAAACTGGGTCACATGAGCTCAAAAACTAGGTCACTATGACAAATAATAGAAAAAACGACGTCATACTCAAAACTGGATCATGTGGGAAGAGGTGAGCGATTCAGGACCATCATGGTCCTCTTGTTTATAATTGACCATAGGGAAAATCCAAGACCACTTTTCTGTGGTACAACATAGATTTTACTTTCAAATTTTAGGTGTATTTTAAGGTCTCTCTACCTGGTAAGGAATTTTTTTTTTGTGGACTTAGGAAAACAAAAGACTCACAATGATTACTAAACAACCACAAAATTAAAATTCATTTGCAATACAGGAGCTAGAGTAAAAAAGTTTGCTGTGACGGGCGTATATTGTGACATTCTGGCACTCTTGTTAAACAACTATGTATAAAAATAGGGGTTTTGGATGGCTTCAGTGCCATTCTGTTAATGACCAACATGGGATATTTGGGAAATATTATTAGCAAAATACCAAGCACTTTACATGGTATCCTATTTTTCTTAAAGTTTACAGTAACCATGGCAACAGAGATGTTTAAAATAGCTTATATCTTGCCTTTTGTCGTAATTTCTTATAAAAAAAAATTGAATAAGATTATCTTTCTAGTTAATGTAGCTTTAAAACATATTATTTCTAACGTAAGTTATATTTTCGTGTTATTTGCATTTATTCAAACAAATTTCACAGCTTAGAATACTTACAGCAGTACCCCTCGTCTGGCATTTTTATACGCCCGTTTGAAAAATGGGATGTATTATGGGAACGCCCCTGGCGGGCGGGCGGGCGGCGTCCACAGACATTGTCCGGAGCATATCTTCTACATGCATGGAGGGATTTGATGAAACTTGGCACAGTTGTTCACCATCATGAGACGGAGTGTCATGCGCAAAAACCAGGTCCCTAGGTCTAAGATCAAGGTCACACTTTGAGGTCAAAGGTCAAATTCAAGAATGACTTTGCCCGGAGCATATCTTCTTCATGCATGCAGGAATTTTGATGAAAGTTGGCACAATTGTTCATCATCATGAGACGGATTGTCATGCGCAAAAACCAGGTCCCTAGGTTTAAGGTCAAGGTCACACTTAGAGGCCAAAGGATACAAGAATGAAAAATTCAAGAATGACTTTGTCCGGAACATATCTTCTTCATGCATGGAAGGATTTTGATGTAGCTTGGCACAGTTGTTCACCATAATGAGAGGGAGTGTCATGCGCAAGAATCAGGTCCCTAGGTCTAAGGTCAAGGTCACACTTAGAGGTCAAAGGATACAAGAATGAAAACTTTGTCCAGAGCATATCTTCTTCATGCATGAAAGGACTTTGATGTAGCTTGGCACAATTGTTCACCATCATGAGACGGAGTGTCAGGCGCAAGAACCAGGTCCCTAGGGGCAAGGTCAAGGTCACACTTTGAGGTCAAGGATACAAGAATGAAAACTTTGTCCGGAGCATTTCTTCTTCATGCATTGAGGGATTTTGATACAACTTGGCACAAGTGTTCACAAGCATGAGACGGAGTGTCGTGCGCAAGAACCAGGTTCCTAGGTCTAAGGTCAAGGTCACACTTAGAGGCCAAAGGTCAGATACAGGAATGACTTTGTCCGGAGCATTTCTATTTCATGCATGGAGGGATTTTGATGTAATTTGGCACAATTGTACACCATCATGAGACGGAGTGTCATGCACTGGTCCCTTATTTTGAATTACTTCCCTTTTCTGTTACTATAAATAGTTTTTATTGTAACTTTTTCATTACAAGTCGTAGCGAAAAATTAGACCACTTTTCTGTAGTACAACATGCATGTTATATCCAATTCTGAGGTGTAATTTGAGCTATCTCTACCTGGTAAGGATTTTTGTGTGGACTTGTAATTTTTTTTATTTTTTAGGCCATACCAAATTGATATGTCGTTCGTCGGAACTACCGCATCAATAATTCCATTCCCGAGAAAAAAAAATAAAAATTACCCGCCCGCACGTACATAAAAATCTCCGAAAAAAAATTTTTTTTTCGATTACGCGGTCCGGAATAATAACGGCCAAACAGGTTTTATCGCTGTTTTAATGCGTCAAAGTGATATTGATCGGATTTCATGCGTCCGTAATACATGTAGCTGATGATTCAAACTAAAAAAAGTCAGGAATTATGGTGTTGTTCATCATCTGTTTTAAATCTGAATTGTCTGTGCTAGTGCCACACATGGCCTTCGATGTGCCAGTAGGTAATGAAATAGGCACATTCTACTTTTGTTCAATACAGTGAAAAGAACGAAGTCCGACTTGTAAGACGTGCACGGGGATGCAGTTAAAATATTTGGAAATATTGTTCAGATATAAAGTTTCCAAACCATTTGTTATCAGTTGTTTAATTCAGCATGTTAGATCTAGAGCCCAAAGCTGAGGCCATTTACTATCTTAAAAAAATATTTGTTCACGAATCCTGACCGACCTATCACATTGTCTCGACCCAAAGTTTTTTGAACGTAACTCCTTTAAATAGTACATCAGTCAGATAGTCTATCAAAAAGCATTTAGTCAATTTAAAAATTGTTTAGCTTTTCAAATAAGTAGTGTTGGTATGAAAATAATTTCTAACAAATTCTGTCCTTTTGTAACCACAGTTTTGCCTGTTTGTACACATGATGCCAGGATATATTTAAAATTGGCTGTAAATTGATTGAACGAAAGAAACTGAAAAAAAAACAGACTTCCCCAACTCTAAATTTCTAGTTCAGTCAAAGCACAACAAACAACACTTTTAAGGGTGGTCATATTGGGATCGTTCTTTGTCCGTCTGTTATTATTTTTGCCTGAAATGAATCTCTACCACAAAAGCTTAAGCTAGCCTGATCATGATCTGTTAAAAATTATTCCAAAGGGATTCAAGCAATGTCTAAGCATCTGTATGCCCAATTCTGTCAGGTCTCACTGGTCAAGTGGTTTATTACTTCCCCTGTCACCTCTATGGGTTGGAGTTCCACTAGGGGCACAAATTTGTTCATGTGTCAAAGCCATCTAACTGTGTTTCAGAAGAAATGTTATTCCACACAATCATGTGCCTGTTTTGTCTTAAATATTCCTCATCCTGTGCCATTAAATAAGCACGTCTTCAGATTAATGTAGAAAAATCAAAATTAAAAATAAGACACTCATTCCTTAGTAATTGAAATTACAAAATAAAAAAAAAGTGATTCATTGAGTTCTGGCAAGAATTTATTTGCAAAATCATTCATGTAGTCTTTAAAACATATAGAAAAGCTATATACTGTGTTACCCACACTGTAAATATTTTATTTCTGTGTTATTTCTAAAGAAATGTTAACTTTATATATAATCATAACCGCCTCCTCAAGGGTTCAAGCTGGGGAAAAAAAATAAAAAAAAGCCCGCTCGCTCCATGTAAAATCTACCCGCCTCTGAAAAAATCAAAATTGAGAAAAAAAAAAAATAAATAAAAATTTCGCTCGCCCGCTCCTATTTTTAGCTCACCTGTCACAAAGTGACAAGGTGAGCTTTTGTGATCGCGCGGCGTCCGTCGTCCGTCGTCCGTCCGTGCGTGCGTCCGTAAACTTTTGCTTGTGACCACTCTAGAGGTCACATTTTTCATGGGATCTTTATGAAAATTGGTCAGAATGTTCACCTTGATGATATCTAGGTCAAGTTCGAAACTGGGTCACGTGCCATCAAAAACTAGGTCAGTAGGTCTAAAAATAGAAAAACCTTGTGACCTCTCTAGAGGCCATATATTTCACAAGATCTTCATGAAAATTGGTCAGGATGTTCACCTTAATGATATCTAGGTCAAGTTCGAAACTGGGTCACGTGGGGTCAAAAACTAGGTCAGTAGGTCTAAAAATAGAAAAACTTTGTGACCTTTCTAGAGGCCATATTTTTCATGAGATCTTCATGAATATTGGTCAGAATGTTTACCTTGATGATATCTAGGTCAAGTTCGAAACTGGGTCACGTGGGGTCTAAAACTAGGTCAGTAGGTCTAAAAATAGAAAAACCTTGTGACCTCTCTAGAGGCCATATTTTTCATGAGATCTTCATGAATATTGGTCAGAATGTTCACCTTGATGATATCTAGGTCAAGTTCGAAACTGGGTCACGTGGGGTCAAAAACTAGGTCATTAGGTCTAAAAGTAGAAAAACCTTGTGACCTCTCTAGAGGCCATATTTCTCAATGGATCTTCATGAAAATTGGTCAGAATGTTCAGCTTGATGATATCTAGGTCAACTTCGAAACTGGGTCACGTGGGGGTAAAAACTAGGTCAGTAGATCTAAAAATAGAAAAACCTTGTGACCTCTCTAGAGGCCATATTTTTCATGAGATCTTCATGAATATTGGTCAGAATGTTCACCTTGATGATATCTAGGTCAAGTTCGATACTGGGTCATGTGGGATCAAAAACTAGGTCAGTAGGTCTAAAAATAGAAAAACCTTGTGACCTCTCTAGAGGCCATATTTCTCAATGGATCTTCATGAAAATTGGTCAGAATGTTCAGCTTGATGATATCTAAATCAAGTTCGAAACTGGGTCAAGTGTGGTTAAAAACTAGGTCAGTAGATCTAAAAATAGAAAAACCTTGTGACCTCTCTAGAGGCCATATTTTTCATGAGATCTTCATGAATATTGGTCAGAAGGTTCATCTTGATGATTTCTAGGTCAGGTTCGAAACTGAGTCACGTGGGGTCAAAAACTAGGTCAGTAGGTCTAAAAATAGAAAAACCTTGTGACCTCTCTAGAGGCCATATTTTTCATGAGATCTTCATGAAAATTGGTGAGACTGTTCAGCTTGATGATATCTAGGTCAGCTTCGTAACTGGGTCATGTGCCGTCAAAAACTAGGTCAGTAGGTCGAAAAATAGAAAAACCTTGTGACCTTTCTAGAGGCCATATTTTTCACGAGATCTTCATGAAAATTGGTGAGAATGTTCACCTTGATGATATCTAGGTCAAGTTTAAAAGTGGGTCACGTGCCTTCAAAAACTAGGTCATTAGGTCAAATAATAGAAAAACCTTGTGACCTCTCTAGAGGCCATATTTTTCAATGGATCTTCATGAAAATTGGTCAGAATTTTTTATCTTGATGATATCTAGGTCACATATGCTGAAAAACTAGGTCACTTTGTCAAATGATAGAAATAACGACATCATACTCAGTTCAACACTGGGTCATGTGGGGATAGGTGAGCGATTCAGGACCATCATGGTCCTCTTGTTTTTGAAAATTTTCCGAAGAACTATTAATCAATTTGGTATGGCCTTATTTATTTATTTATTTTTTTTTTTTTTTTTCTCTTTAAAGATTAACTTCCCTTAGCTGTTACTATAAATAACTTACATTGTAACTTTTTTTATAATTGACCGTAGGGAAAAACCAAGACCACTTTTCTGTGGTACAACATTGATGTTACTTTCAAATTTTGGGTGTATTTTAAGGTATCTCTACCTGGTAAGGATTTTTTTTGTGGAGTTAGAAAAATAAAAGAATTACAATAATTTCTAAAAAAAAAAAAAAAAAAACATTGTAAACAACTAGAAAATTAAAATTCCATTTCCAAATACAGGTGCTAGTGTAAAGAAATTTGCTGTGACGGGTGTATATTGTGACATTCTGGCACTCTTGTTTGAAATGGATTTGATTCGAACTTGAAGTGGTTGTTCCACATCATCACCCACATCATATTACACAAGATGCATAACTCTTGCATATTTTAATTGACTGTGTGGACTTTGCTACACAACATAGTACATATTATGACGTTCAATCTTTGAAAGAGTTATTTGACAACGTTTCAGTCGGAAATATTTTATCGTTTTTAAAGCAGATAGGAATATATCAAAAGATCTAACACTACTTATTTTTATTTACAGCTTGCAATATTATTATGTTTGCAGCTGATATTTTAACACACACGTACATACATTTTTACATGGATGTTTTTAGATATGCTTTACATTTTTACATGGATGTTTTTAGATACGTTTTACATTATTCATAGTGTTCTTTACATTTTTACATGGATGTTTTTAGGTATGCTTTACATTTTTACATCAATGTTTATGCTTTACAGTTGGTGTTTGCAATTTGACTTCTTCTCGGCGATATATGACCATTTTGTGTCGATTCGCCGTAAAACCCAACTCACTCACTCACTCACTTGCACCAATATTTTATGAATTATGCCCCCTTTTTGCTTAGAATTATACACTTTATTTTTACTTCTCTTATTACTTAATATTTTTGACACAGACTTAAGCTATTGTGCAATATCTTCATCCACCAATGGAGTCATTAAACACTCCAATGACAGCTCCAGTTACCTCAGGTGTGCCCAGTTTCACTATCCTGCATCGAAATAGTCGAACGGGCTTCCTGTGACAGCTCTTGTTAAGAAACTTGGCACAAATGTTCACCACATCAAGACAACGTGCAGAGCACGTGTTATGGATGGCTAGCTTCATGGTCTGGGTCACACTTAGGGGTCAAAGGTCATATGAGTTTGTTTATTGTCCACTCTGTAACTCTTTAACTGCTTGAAGGATGTTTAGGGGTCAAAGGTCATAGCTCTGTAACTCTTGAACCCCTTGAAAGATTTCAAAGAAACTTGACACAAACGTTCATCACATCGAGAGGACGTGCAGAGCACATGTTCTGGATGGCTGGCTTCAAGGTTAAGGTCACACTTAGGGGTCATAGATCATATGAGTTTGTTTGGTTCCTGCTCTGTAACTGTTGAACTGCTTGAAGGATTTTAAAGAAACTCGGCACAAATGTTCATCATATCAAGACATGCAGAGCGTATGTTTCGGATGGCTGGCTTCAAGGTCAAGGTCACACTTAGGGGTCAAAGGTCATACCATCAGGCATATGTTGCTCGGCATTTCAGTGCTGTTGTTACATATATCAGCTGCAAAAAATATGGCCTGTAGCTTGAAGTGTGCATTAAACAGTCTATACATGAAGAACTAATTTAAAAGTGTTCATTTCTTAGTTAAATGTTCTGGATATTGTTTCATTATGTCTCCCCCAACTTGTTTTTGCCCTGTCCGTCCGTCCTTCAGTCCACCCATATGTCACACTTCATTTTCTATAAAAACTGGAGAACCATTTGACCTAGAATCTTCAAACTGCATAGGGTGGCAGGGCTTATAGAGTAGACAACCCCTATTGCTTTTGGGGTTACTCCGTCAAAGGTCAAGGTCACAGGGGCCTGAACATGGAAAACCATTTCCAATCAATAACTTGAGAACCCTTTGACCCAGAATGTTGAAGCTTCAGAGGATGATTGGTCATGCAGAGTAAATGAATCCTATTGATTTTGGGGTCACTGCATTAAAGGTCAAGGTCACGGGTCTGAACAAGGAAAACCATTTCTTGTCTGTAACTTGAGAATCACTTGACCCCGAATGTTGAAACTTAATAAGATGATGTATCATGCAGAGAAGATGACCCCTATTGATTTTGGGGTCACTCTATTATAGGTCAAGGCCACAAGGGTCTGAACATGGAAAGTCATTTCCAATTAGTAACTTGAGAACCACTTGACCAGAATGTTGAAACTTCATAAAATGATTTGTCATGCAGAGTAGATGAACCCTATTGATTCTGGGGTCACTCTGTTAAAGGTCAAGGTCACAGGGGCCTGAACATGAAAAGCCATTTCCGATCAATAACTTGAGAACCACTTGACCTAGAATGTTGAAATTTCATAGGATGATCAGACATGCAGAGTAGATTACCCCGATTGATTTTGGGGTCACTGTATTAAAGGTCAAGGTCGCAGTGGATAGAAAATGGAAATCCATGTCTGGTTTATAACTTGAGAACCATTTGACCTAGAACCTTCAAACTTCATAGGGAGATAGGAATTGCAGAGTAGGTGACCCCTTTGGTTTGACTTTTGCTCTTGCCCCCTATTGACTTCTGCTTAATTATACGACTATGCATTGGGAGAGACATGCACTTTTTTACAAAAGCATATTCTAGTTTAATCACATTTTCATTCAAAATCCATAATACATGATATGACATGCTCTATGCAGGTCCTATAACTCTACTTTGCATTTTTAGCTCACCAGAGCACAAAGTGCTCAAGGTGAGCTATTGTGACTGGTCATTGTCCGGCGTCCGTCGACGTGCGTTGTGCGTCGTCCGTCAACATTTGCCTTGTGAACACTCTAGGTCAAGTTCAAAACTGGGTCATGTGGGGTCAAAAACTAGGTCAGTAGGTCAAATCATAGGAAAAGCTTGTGAACACTCTAGTGACCACATTTCTGACCCAATCTTTATGAAACTTGGTCAGAATGTTTGTCTTGATGATCTCTAGATCAAGTTCGAAACTGGGTCATGTGGGGTCATAAACTAGATCACTAGGTCAGATCAAAGGAAAAGCTTGTGAACACTCTAGAGACCACATTTTTAACCCAATCTTTATGAAACATGGTCAGAATGTTTGTCTTGATGATCCCTAGGTCAAGTTTGAAACTGGGTCATGTGGGGTCAAAAAATAGGTCAGTAGGTCAGATCAATGGAAAAGCTTGTGAACACTCCAGAGACCACATTTTTGACCTAATCTTTATGAAACTTGGTCAGAGTGTTTGTTTTGATAATCTATAGGTCAAGTTCGAATCTGGGTCATATAAGGGTCAAAAACTAGGTCACTGGTCAAATCAAAGGAAAAGCTTGTGAACACTCTAGAGGCCAGAGTTGTAACCAAATCTTTACGAAATTTAGTCAGAATGTTTGTCTTGATGATCTTTAGGTCAAGTTCAACTCTTGGTCATGCGGGGTCAAAAATTAGGTCATTAGGGCAGATCAACTCTGGTGAGCGATGCATAGGGCCATCATGGCCCTCTTGTTTCAAAATTATGCCCCTTTTTCGTTTTTGGTTAAGTTTTTGTATTTAAGCTGGTATCTTAGTATTTACTAATGGGAAAGGATTGAAACTTAACACACTTGTTCACTGTCATGATATGACATTCAGTGACAAGGTTCAGTAACTCTACTTTGCATCTTGTCAAAATTATTCCCCTTTTACAACTTTGCAGTTTTTTGAGCTTGCAAGGTGAGCTTTTGTGATCGCCCTGTGTCCGTCGGCGTCCGTCAGTCGTCCGTTGTCAACAATTTGACTGTTAACACTCTAGAGGTCACAATTTTGCCATAAACTTAATAAAACTTGGTCAGAATGTTACCCCCAATAAAATCTTGGACAAGTTCGATATTTGGCATCTGGGGTCAAAAACTAGGTCACCAGGTCAAATCAAAGGAAAAGCTTGTTAACACTCTAGAGGTCACAATTTGGGCCCAATCTGAATGAAACTTGGTCAGTATGTTACCCTCAATAAAATCTTGGATGAGTTCGATATTGGGTCAAGCGGGGTCAAAAACTAGGTCACCAGGTCAGATCAAAGGAAAAGCGAGTTAACACTGTAGAGGCCACATTTATGACAATATCTTAATGAAACTTGGTCAGAATGTTAATCTTGATGATTTATAGGTCATTTTTAAATTCGGGTCAGACGGGGTCAAAAACTAGGTCACTAGGTCAAATCAAAGGAAAAGCTTGTAAACACTCTAGAGGCCACATTTATGACCATATCTTAATGAAACTTGTTTAGAATGTTAATCTTGATGATCTTTAGGTCAGTAGGTCAGGTGAGTGATACAGGGCCTTCATGGCCCTCTTGTTACAAAATTATGCCCCTTTTTCAGCCTTTGAATTCATTCAGTTGACAAGGCTGTTGAATAGTCGAGCGTTGCTGTCCTACGACAGCTCTTATTTATCTCAGAGCAATGCATGACTGAGTAGCTAAAAAGCCTTCCTTTACCATTCAAAGCTGGACGTTGACTTCCAAATCACTTTGCCATCACCTTTGTTGGGCTGAAATCCTTCAAGTGGCATAAAATTCTTTCAGGTGAGTAAGCAATACAAGTGGTTTACCAAAGATTATTGTACCCCCCGACAACAAAGTTGTAAGGGGGGGTATACTGGTTTCAGGTTGTCTGTCTGTCCGTCCGTCCATCCGTCCGTCTGTCTGTCCGTCTGTCCGTAGACACAATCTTGTGCGCACCATCTCTCCTTATCCCCTTGACAGAATTTAATGAAACTTCACACAAGTGATCAGTACCAACAGTAGTTGTGCATGGGGCATGTTAGGTTCTTTTAGAAAAAAAATTTGCAGAGTTATGGGACTTTGTTTTTTTGTTACTATACTGTATACATAGACACAGTCTTGTGCGCACCATCTCTCCTCATCCCCTTGACACAATTTAATGAAACTTCACACAAGTGATCAGTACCAACAGTAGTTGTGCATGGGGCATGATAGGTTCTTTTAGAAAAAAAATTTGCAGAGTTATGGAACTTTGTTTTTTGTTACTATACTATATACATAGACACAATCTTGTGCGCACCATCTCTCCTCATCCCCTTGACACAATTTCATGAAACTTCACACAAGTGATCAGTAACAACAGTAGTTGTGCATGGGGCATGTTAGGTTCTTTCAGAAAAAAAATTTGCAGAGTTATGGGACTTTGTTTTTTTTGTTACTATACTATATACATAGACACAATCTTGTGCACACCATCTCTCCTCATCCCCTTGACACAATTTAATGAAACTTCACACAAGTGATCAGTAACAACAGTAGTTGTGCATGGGGCATGTTAGGTTCTTTCAGCGACAAAAATTGCAGAGTTATGTGACTTTGTTTCTTGTTAACATACTATGTACATACAGTCTGCATATGCAATCTTGTGCGTGCCTAATCTACCAAACCCTTGCACACAATTTAATGAAACTTCACACAAGTGATCAGTACCAACCCTAGTTGTGCATGGTGTATGTTACATTCTTTTAGATAAATATTCTGCATAGGTATGGGACTTTGTTTTTTGTTACTATACTGTATACATACAGTCTATATGCATACAGTCCACATAATTATGCAATCTTGTGTTCGTCAAATTGCAATGTACTGTGTCAGTGCATGCGGGGGGTACATTCATTACCTTTAGTGATAGCTCTAGTTAGTTCTACCCAGGCATCTGCCCATGCTTATAATGGTGGGCGCCTGGGCCTTCCTTTACTACTCAAAGCTGAAAAATTGCCATATTCCTAAATTGTTTTGGTAGGACATAAACCCTAGAATGAAAACAAAACTTCATGACCCTGTTCTTGAAGACGAATCTTACGTTGTACATACATGTTTGAAGTTTTATATCACATCAACACGGTGCAGAATATATGGCAACTTTCTATCTGTAATTTTTAAGGAAGACTCATGTGCCCGTCTAGGCATTATTTTAGGCATAGGTGGGGACCTGGTTGAACCGCTGGTCTTCCGCAAGCAGGCTGGATGACTCACATAATGACAAAAGCACTTGGCTACGGAAGTACTTTGGTAACTGTACTAGATGACTAGTTAGAATGTCAAAAATAAAACATTACTGAATAGACGTTTACATTTCTATGCAATATGTATAATGTGTTATTCAGTGAGTTTGTTATGAAAAATTTTAGAAATAAGGTTCTGCATAAGTAGAATAATATTTCCCAGCATTACTATAATATGTTAAAACATTGATGTAAAACAGGTCCAAGTGCAGATAGACATATTCATTAATTATGTACTTAACTAGTAACTAATAAAATTTTTATCACAATTTTTTTTTTTGTATGAAAATGTCTTTTTTTACATAACTTGCAACATATTTATGACCATTAACAGTAGCTTCCAACAAACGTCACTCAGGGTGACTTAAACACTTGCATTTTCTCTCCAAGCTTTCTGTCCATTAAACTCTTGCCAGGGCATTTGACCTAAGCCTTTGCTTTATCTTTCAAGCTTTCTATCCATTAAGCTCTTGTAAGGCAACCTGAGCCTTTGCTTTATGTCTCGAAGCTTTCTATTCATTAAGCTCTTGTCAGGGCAACCTAAGCCTTTGCTTTATCTCTCCAAGCTTTCTATCCATTAAGCTCTTGTCAGGGCAACCTAAGCCTTTGCTTTATCTCTCAAAGCTTTCTATACACTAAGCTCTTTTCAGGACAACCTAAGCCTTTGCTTTATCTCTAGAAGCTTTCTATCCATTAAGCTCTTGTCAGGGCAACCTATGCCTTTGCTTTATCTCTCGAAGCTTTCTATCCATTAAGCTCTTGTCAGGGCATCCTATGCCTTTGCATTATCTCTCGAAGCTTTCTATCCAGTAAGCTCTTGTCAGGGCAACCTAAGCCTTTGCATTATCTCTCGAAGCTTTCTATCCAGTAAGCTCTTGTCAGGGCAACCTATGCCTTTGCATTATCTCTCGAAGCTTTCTATCCATTAAGCTCTTGTCAGGGCATCCTATGCCTTTGCATTATCTCTCGAAGCTTTCTATCCAGTAAGCTCTTGTCAGGGCAACTTAAACCTTTGCATTATCTCTCGCAACTTTCTATCCATTAAGCTCTTGTCAGGGCATCCTATGCCTTTGCATTATCTCTCGCAGCTTTCTATCCATTAAGCTCTTGTCAGGGCATCCTATACCTTTGCATTATCTCTCGAAGCTTTCTTTCCATTAAGCTCTTGTCAGGGCAACCTATGCCTTTGCATTATTTCTCAAAGCTTTCTATCCATTAAGCTCTTGTCAGAGCATCCTATGCCTTTGCATTATCTCTCGAAGCTTTCTATCCAGTAAGCTCTTGTCAGGGCAACTTAAGCCTTTGCTTTATCTCTCGCAGCTTTCTATCCATTAAGCTCTTGTCAGGGCATCCTATGCCTTTGCATTATCTCTCGAAGCTTTCTTTCCATTAAGCTCTTGTCAGGGCAACCTATGCCTTTGCTTTATCTCTCGAAGCTTTCTATTCAGTAAGCTCTTGTCAGGGCAACCTAAGCCTTTGCTTTATCTCTCGAAGCTTTCTATTCAGTAAGCTCTTGTCAGGGCAACCTAAGCCTTTGCTTTATCTCTCGAAGCTTTCTATACACTAAGCTCTTGTCAGGGCAACCTAAGCCTATGCTTTATCTATCAAAGCTTTCTTTCAATAAGCACTATATCAGGGCAGCCCAAACTTTTGTTTTATCTATCAAAGCTTTTTGTCCATTAAGCTCAATATGCCAGGGCGAGCTAGATCTTTGTTTATCTCTCCAATTTTTCTGATGGACAAATGTCCAACAGGAAAAGCTGCATTCAAAGAATGCTGGTCACCCATACAGCACTCAGCATCAAAAAGGGGTATGTGTATGTGTAAATGTATGCAGTTAAACAGTGGCTTTGCCACTGTACACATTAACAAAATGAATGCAGGTGGCCTCAGTTGCCAAGTGGTTAAGACTGTTGACTTCAAATTGATGCAGGTTTGAGCCTCACTTGTGGTGTAAAACTTTTCATGTGAGGAAGCCATCCGTCTGGCTTGTGGAAGGTTGGTGGGTCTACCTAGGTACTCACCCATGACAAAACAATGCCTGGAGGGTTACTAGGTTGTTTCTCCACCACAAAAAGCTGCAAGGTCACCAGAAAACAGTTAAACCTGACCAAAACAAAACAAAACAAAACAGAAACAAATGCAAAAATAATAACATTGAAGTAACAGATTGGTATAGTTAAGTTTTGAGGTCAGTGATGTTTTTGTACTTTTAATAAAAGAATGATCTGTTATTTAGGTAATATTATCTAGTATGATAGTATGATAGTGGTTCTTGCCTAAATAAAGCATTGAAAATCATGCTGATTTCCCTAATCAGCAGACAAGTCCATAAATTGAACTTCAAAAAAATGTCAAAATCAAACTATACAAACATACATGAAAAATGATTACAGCAGTGCACTGCCTTAAAACAGTCAGTAGCAAAAACACTACTGGGGATTTTAAACTACTTTTCCAGTGCCAAATCTCACCCTTTAATTCCTTCCATGTTTTGATTACAAAAGAGTGCAAAGTAAGATTACTGCCTGCATTTAATGGTCCAAGGAGCAAAAAGTAGCATTGCCTGTGTAGATCTTCACCAAACTTGGTCTGGAGTATCCTGGGATGAACCCTTGCCCTTGAAATTCTTTATAGATAGTTACTGAACTTGTTCAGAAGCATTCATGCTTGGATATCTAATTGTTCAAATGGTTCCACTTCTTTGCTTTAAGGCTTTTAAGCCAGAGCTAAAATTATAAAAGCCTTAAATTAACCTCATTAAAGTAAGTCTTGATAGACCTTTCTTAAGGATATTCTGCAATTCATACAAAATATTAGAATCCGCAAAACAGCTTGGGAAATGCAAGGACATAAACAAGAGCTCTGCCAAGCGGAGCAATATACGCGCGACGGGTTATTTCAGAGGAGAATGAGAACAAAACGTAAAGAACTTTACTGTATCCAAAGGACAGGAACAACAAGTCCACAAAAAATATTTTTACCAGGTACAGATATGTCAGAAAAGTGGTCTCACTATTCAGAGAATAGTAGAGTTATTGGACTCACCCATGTGTAGGCGTCCGCGTCCCGATTTGGTTTAGGTTTTGTATGTAAGCTGGTATCTCAGTAACCACTTGTGGGAATGGATTGAAACTTCACACACTTATTCACTGTGATAAACTGACCTGCACTGCACAGGTTACATAACTCTATTTTGCTTTTTTACAAAATTATGCCCCTTTTTCGACTTAGAAATTCTTGGTTAAGGTTTTATATATAAGCTGGTATCTCAGTACCCACTAATGAAAATGGATTGAAACTTCACACACTTGTTCACTGTCATGATCTGACATGCACTGTGTAGGTCCCATAACTCTACTTTGCATTTTTTTCAAAATTATGCCCCTTTTTCGACTTAGCAGTTTTTGGTTAAGTTTTTGTATGTAAGCTGGTATATCAGTATCCACCTAGGGGAAAGGATTGAAACTTCACGCACTTATTCACTGTGATAAACTGACCTACATTGCACAGGTTCCATAACTCTATTTTGCTTTTTTATAATATTATGCCCCTTTTTCGACTTAGAGATTCTTGGTTAAGGTTTTGTATGTAAGCTGGTATCTCAGTACCCACTAATGAAAATGGATTGAAACTTCACACACTTGTTCACTGTCATGATCTGACATGCACTGTGTAGGTCCCATAACTCTACTTCGCATTTTTTTCAAAATTATGCCCCTTTTTCGACTTAGCAGTTTTTGGTTAAGTTTTTGTATGTAAGCTGGTATTTCAGTATCCACCTAGGGGAAAGGATTGAAACTTCACGCACTTATTCATTGTGATAAACTGACCTACACTGCACAGGTTCCATAACTCTATTTTGCTTTTTTACAAAATTATGCCCCTTTTTCGACTTAGAGATTCTTGGTTAAGGTTTTGTATGTAAGCTGGTATCTCAGTACCCACTAATGAAAATGGATTGAAACTTCACACACTTGTTCACTGTCATGATCTGACATGCACTGTGTAGGTCCCATAACTCTACTTTGCATTTTTTTCAAAATTATGCCCCTTTTTCGACTTAGCAGTTTTTGGTTAAGTTTTTGTATGTAAGCTGCATGGTATTTCAGTATCCACATAGGGGAAAGGATTGAAACTTCACGCACTTGTTCACTTTTTGAGCTGATAAGCACTGTGAAGGTTCCATAACCCTTTTTCCCATTTTTACAAAATTATGCCCCTTTTTCAACTTTTGTATTAATTCAGTTGACAAGGCTGTTGAATTGTGGAGCGTTGCTGTCCTCCGACAGCTCTTGTTCTACGGCTAGTAATAAAAAAGTTACAAAATAAGCTATTTACAGTAACATAAAATGGAAGTAATTAAAAAAAAATATTGTAAATGAACAAAAAAGGGATCTGCCAAATAAAAACAAGAGCATGCAATGCACAGCAGTATACACACAAAAGAAAGTCATGTGACCTTTGAAATCCTTCAAGCAGCTCAAGAGTTACAGAGCAGACAGGTAAACAATAACCCCTATCACCAGAGCAGTACTGAATTATTTATTACTGGTATATATTATAGCCAAAGCCTTATCCTGAGATATTTCACAAAATAAAAGATTAAAATTAAAACTGAAAGTAATTTTTTTCTTGTCGTTGGTTTTCCTGATCAGTAATTCTTAGAAAGCTTCTCCTTAGTCACCTGGTTAGGTGATATTCAAAAATATTACCACACTTTGATATTGTTGTAAATGTAGTATTAAAAATAAAACCCTGTTGGTCTATAGAATTTTCATTTTCTTCTTCTGACATAATCATCATTCCTGATTCACATAATATGATGTGTACAACAGTTTTACTGTTCTTGGTATGCTTTTTAGCTCACCTGTCACTAAGTGTGACCGCTTGATGTCCGTCGTGTGTTGTCCGTTGTCCGTCAACAATTTGTAAAAAAATCTTCTTCTTGAAAACTTCACAGGAATGATCCTTGGGTGGCCTCCTTTTAAAATTTTTCAAAGAATTGAATTCCATGCCGAACTCTGGTTGCCATGGCAACCGAAAGGAAAATCTTTAAAAATCTTCTCCTCAAAAACCAGAAACCCTAGAGCTTAGATATTTGGTGTGAAGCATTGACTAGTGGACCTCTACCAATTTTGTTCAAATCATGGCCCTGGGGTCAAAATTGACCCCGCCCAAGGTGTCACTTGATTTTACATAGGAAAATCTTAAAAAATCTACTCAAAAACCAGAAGCCCTAGAGCTTAGATATTTGGTGTGAAGCATTGCCTAGTGGACGTCTACCAAGTTTGTTCAAATCATGACCCCAGGGTCAAAATTGACCCCGCCCCAGGGGTCACTTGATTTTACATAGGAAAATCTTAAAAATTCTTCTTCTCAAAAACCAGAAGCCCTAGAGCTTAGATATTTGACATGTAGCATTGCCTAATGGACATCTACTAAAGTTGTTCAAATCATGACCCCTGGGTCAAAATTGACCCCGCCCTAGGGGTCACTTGATTTTACATAGGAAAATCTTCAAAATTTTTCTAAAAATAAACCAGAAAGCCTAGAGCTTAGATATTTCGCATGTAGCATTGCCTAGTGGACCTCTACAACATTTGTTCAAATCATGCCCCCGCTTTCAAAATTGACCCCGCCCCAGGGGTCACTTGATTTTACATAGAAAAATCTTCAAAAATTTTCTTAAAAAAAACCCAGAAAGCCTAGAGCTTAGATATTTCACATGTAGCATTGCATAGTGGACCTCTACAACATTTGCTGAAATCATGCCCCCGGGTGTAAAATTGACCCCGCCCCAGGGGTCACTTGATTTTACATAGGAAAATCTTCAAAAATTTTCTAAAAAAAAAAACCAGAAGGCCTAGAGCTTAGATATTTGACATGTAGCATTGCCTAATGGACCTCTACAAAATTTGTTCAAATCATGACCCCCGGGTCAAAATTGACCCCGCCCCAGGGATCACTTGATTTTACATAGGAAAATCTTCAAAAATTTTCTAAAAATAAACCAGAAGGCCTAGAACTTAGATATTTGACATGTAGCATTGCGTAGTGGACCTCTACAAAATTTATTCAAATGACCCCCGGGGTCAAGATTGACCCCGCCTCAGGGGTCACTTGATTTTACATAGGAAAATCTTCAAAAAATTTCTAAAAATAAACCAGAAGGCCTAGATCTTAGATATTTGACATGTAGCATTGCCTAGTAGACATCTACAAAATTTATTCAAATCATGACCCCCGGGATCAAATTGATCCCGCCCCATCGGGTTACTTGATTGTAGATAGAAAAATCTTCAAAATTTTCTAAAAATAAACCAGAAGGCCTAGATCTTAGTTATTTGACATGTAGCATTGCCTAGTGGACCTCTACAAAATTTGTTCAAACTTTGTTAAAATGTATATGCCTATGTGCTCTATGTCAAAACTTGATCATATCATTTTGAGCAATGGTACTCAGGTGAGCGATACAGGGCCATCATGGCCCTCTTGTTTCTAATTAAATGTTTTCTTATTTTTTAAATGGATAGCAATGGATGAATTTCCATATGTAAGTAGGGTTGCTTTCACCTTATTTGATATTTCTTTAGTCTGTCATTTTCAGTACCGACTCTGATACAGCTGATTGAAGCATACAGTAATGACATGGGTTTGGTTGTTTGTTGCCAAACTATCATAATCTACCTACCTCCACAGGTCAATGAACCTGTCTCCTAGTGATGGGCAAAAATTGCCAACTGATTAATCGGCATAATCGGACAAGCCAACCGATTCGATTAATCGGATATAATCGGATAATCGGTTACTCTAATTGCATATCTGTAAGTTCATCTCACAGTGTATGTTTTATGTCATTACTTAAGAAATGAACCACAAAGACATCAAATATCCTATTTCTATTGTATCCCTTCATAAACACGAGTAAGTTAACAGCATAAAAGTAAAATATTTGTGAAGATAGCAAACTTCAAATCAGGTACTCTTCTTAATTTCACCAGGGACTTATCCAGTGATATTGTGTTATTAAATTACTTACTTAGTCTTACTTAGTCGTTGAGGCCGGAACATCCTCTTCTGGATGCTAAGCTATTTAGCTTCTTAGGCCCTTTTGGCAATTGTTTTCCCATATTGGCATAATATTCAGTTTTCATTTTTTGTTGTTTTGTCTCTTATTTAGTAATTCACTCACTTTTATTCTTTTTCAGTCGATTATTCACAGTACATTTATTTACACAACACAGTTAAAATTTAAAATTATTCACACTGATGGATGATTAGCTTCTTATAGCTTTCCTGATCTGTAAAGCACTTATCTGTCACTTGTATCATGATAAAACAACTATCACTTCACATTTAATTTTAGTACGGGTTGTAACATTTGGCATGAAACTTAAAAAATTTAAATTATTTTGAGCAAAACGGTATTAACGATTTATTAATTCTTAGATAACAACTGGAATGATTTCAATCCCACATAATAAAAAATTAAAATACCCTTGCTGCTATGCTTGCCTAAGTCTTATGGCATGCTATGCATACTGCCATACTAATGTCAAGAGTTTAGGTTGATGGTTTTCCCGGCTTAATTTTGTAAAAGCCATATATTTTCCAAAATCTGGGTGATCACAGATTATCTCAATTTCTGTCGAGCCATTTTTACATAGAGTTGTTTTCCTTGGCGTATTTGCCCCAAAGAATCGTAAATACCAGAAAGAAAAAGGTCAGAAACAACTAAATTATCCGTTAAGGGTGCCAAGTAATTAATCGGTCAGGGAAATGTGAAGTCTGCGATCGCGCTCATGAATGCAACGCCGACGATTATTCGATTGTCGCTGATAGTCGGCCCATCACTACTGTCTCCATCACTTCCATTCATGGAATCAAGAACCGTAATCATTCTGTCTCTCACACTTGCTACTAAATGTACCCCATTACCAACTTTTAGTAACATCTCGAAACCGATAAAGTGGGACAGATCTACCTATCATAAAAATCAATAAAACCAATAATCCAATATCATCGCTATCGGACGGATTCGTTGATTTCCGTACTAATTGTTGTTGTTGTAGTAACACGGGGGGAAAAATCGATAATTAACATCTTTGGTCATTATCTGATGCATTTACAGGCGGGAGGTTTGCTAAACGATATACTTGAATTGAATGAAATTTTGGTAATTATTAAAGTGAAAATCAGAACAAGTCGAAAAATTATATAATCCGTGCAGACTGATCATGATCTGCACCGTCTGCCATTCAGCCAGTAACCTTTTTGGTATGCACCCTTTTCATAATTAACAGTACTGTCCAAATTGAAAGCTGGACAAGTTCATTATTGTAATTTAGCATGGTAAGGATTTAGTTTCTTATTTCGTAACTAAATAGAAATATCATATTTGCGTGACATGAATAAGTACTGCTGAAAAATACTACTACCATAGTATACTTTAACTATAACTGTATTGTTACAGAAAAAAACAAAAACATTAAATAACAATAACTTCATCAATATCTCAATTTTAGAATAGCAGACTTAACTAAGTAATAACTTAGATTTTTCGTGAAATGGGCCAGGTTCTTTACTCAGTAAATATTTACGGAACAACTCTGTTAACGATGTGAATTCTAAATTTGTACTGATTCTTCCTACTGCCATACGATTCATGAAATAAGGGTAAAAATCGTAAAAACAAATTTCATGAAAGAAAGGGAAAAGAATATATAAAGACAGAAGAAAGTGAAAAACATATATTACAACGCAAAAACCATAAAACCATAAAAATACCTATCACTTATAGTAAGTGGGGTAACATATCTTTTATGACCCGCCTTGAAACAACACTGACCGGATATTGTTTACCCCTAGGCAATATTGTAATAAACAATAAAAGTCAAAGGGTAATGTTAAGATATTTGTTACAATTAAATCAAATAATAGATATCGCATTTTTTTAAAACGAACGATTAAAGAATGTACCAAAAACATGCATTAATTTAAGAATACAGAATAATATATACAAAGGAGGTTCGGAAAGAAGCAGAATTATCAGTTCATCAAGGCTATCTTTCAAATTAAAGTTTGGTCATATTATGAATAATAGAAAATGATTTTTTTCTTTTTCTTTTTTGTTTAAAAATTATTAAAAGATCCCATATGAAGAAAAAAAGATGACCGCGACGGAGATCGGACCCGCCGCAGCAATAAAAAAGTCTCCAGATCGTTCGGCAAAAAATAATATAGGTATCTGGAAATTAATAAATTAATCATCGTTATATTTCTTAAGAATGCTTTGAAACTCAATTACTGACAGACTATATT
Source organism: Mercenaria mercenaria (assembly GCF_021730395.1). Lineage (NCBI taxonomy): Eukaryota > Metazoa > Mollusca > Bivalvia > Venerida > Veneridae > Mercenaria > Mercenaria mercenaria. Next base: position 46,687,878 of record NC_069363.1, on the reverse strand, counting down.
TTACGGAAACACATGAGAATTAGTTGCTTTAAGTATATTTTGCGATGAAAATGAAAAGCATTTGTATATTTAATTGCGAATTGAAGACTAAATCCTCCATAGCGTTATTTTAAACGACAGCGGATCTAGGTTTTGGCGTTTCTGAGTTCAACAATTAATTTGTTTTATATTGTCTAATTATAATCTTCTTTTTTTTTTTTGTCAATGTGAAGTTGCCTACAATTTATCAATCTCCAAGCTGAGTTGTTGTTCGTTCCTCACCATACACTAATGTAACCGGTGTGCAAGAGAGTGACAATTTATAGGCTTTGAGCTATAACAATTTGTACCCGACAAAGTCAGACTAGCAGACGACAATATTTTCCGTAACAGCTTCCGAGTACTTACGGATAACGGCGGAAAATGCCGGAATTTTTTAAGAAATGTTCACTGTACACACTAAAATGCAAAAAGGACCAAACAAACCATTATAAAATTTAAAACAAATTACACATAACGAAAATTGAATAATTTTTCTACATTTTTAGGGGTATCGAATTTTTGATTTTTTGCGAAAAATATCTCATTTTATCTGTTATATTTGAAAAAGTCAGTTTTTTTTTTATCCGTTTCCTACAGAGTCTATATGAACTGAGGTGGGTCTATTTAAAGTCAAAAAGGACCAACCAAATATTAAATTTTTTTTTTTTAAAAATATTTGTATTATCCGGAATAAATTAAACTTTAATTTGTGGGGTATCGAATTTTTGATTTCCAAATAGAACTTTTTCTATTTAAGTTTAAGTATTTTTTTCCTTCTTTATTTATATAGGCAAATTTATCCATTTTCCAATAGATCGATGTTACTAAAAGTTGGTAATGAATGGTTGTTGTTGGCATTGACAGGCATGGCAACTCATCTGTACTTTTTCCATGTTTTACCAGCATTAAAAAAAAACACGAGAGTATTTGGACTCTTTATTTTGAAAGATTTAGACCAAAGAAAAAAACAGAATAAAACCATGGAAACCTTGGTGAAATAACCTTTTAAAATGTACATTCGGACAACTTCCATGGTACTTAGGGTACTTAACCTCAGATATTTACTGCGGTTTCAAGACTAGCTCAAGGTCAAAATCACGGTCAAAGTTCATTTCGATACACAAAACTGTGCGTGTGGTCCATGCATGTGGTCCAAATTTAAAAGCTGTAGCTTGAGAAATGTGAATATAGGTCACTAGATCAATTTCAAGGTAAAAAATCATTTTGGTACACAAAACTATGCATGTGCTTCAAATTTGAAGGCTGTAGCTTGAGAAATGTACAAGTAGGTCACTATGTCAAAATCAAGGTTAAATTCCATTTCAAAACACAAAACTATGCATGTAGTCCAAAATTGAAGCCCGACCTTCAAAAATGTGAAAGTAGGTCACTAGGTCAATGTCAAGGTCAAATTTCAATTCAGAACACAAAACTATGCAAGTGGTCTAAATTTGAAGCATGTAGCTTTAGACATTGTGAAAGTAGGTCACTAGGTCAATTTCAAGGTCAAAGTTCATTTCAGTACACAAAACTATCCATGTGGTTTAAATTTGATGGCTGGACAACCTCAAAATATATTCTTATATATAATAACATAGGCTCATTAAAACTGAATGGTTAGGCACAAGACCCAAAACTCATGTATGCCATATTTGACTTTATGAAATTAATTTGTCACAAAATAAATATATATAGCCTATTCGAACTTGTGCTTAAAGTAAAACATGTTAAAAGGACAAAAATTTTGTCAGTAACTGACGTCTTCGAAAACCTATTTCATCCAAATCTGGCTTTTAGATAACCAGAGCACAAAATGCTCATGGTGAGATTTTGTGATTACCCGTTTCCTTCAACCATTGATCTGTCCATCAACAACTGTGTTTAAAAGGTTTAGTGGACTAAACTGATTTTGATGAAACTTGACATGGTTGTTCCTGGGATGGATATCTCCAAATACTGTTTAAATGGTCCAAATTAGTTGCACAAAGGGGTCACAAGAGCTAAAACAGAAAAATCTTCAAACAACATAAGCTTAAATATGAATCAATAATAATTTAAAAAATATTATTTTACAGATAAAACGACATTTAACTGCAAGTGATAAAACAAGAACTGAAGTATTATGTTGTTTTCATTTTTAGCTCACCTGTCACAAAGTGACAAGGTGAGCTATTGCGACCACTTGATGTCTGTCAATCATCGTCAGTCCTGCGTAGTCCGTCGTCATTCGTGCGTCATCAGTCGTGCGTCGTCCGTCAACAGTTTCTAAAAAAATCTTCTTCTTGAAAACCACTGGGCAGAATTACACTGAACTTCACAGGAATGATCCTTGGGTGGCCCCCTTTCAAAATTGTTCAAAGAATTGAATTCCATGCAGAACTTTGGTTGCCATGGCAACCGAAAGGAAAAACTTTAAAAATCTTCTTGTCCAAAACCACAGGGCCTAGGGCTTTGATATCTGGTGTGTAGCATTATCTAGTGATCCTCTAACAAACCTGTTCACATTATCCCCCTAGGGTCAGATATGGCCCTGCCCCAGGGATCACATGGTTTATATAGACCTATAGGGAAAACTTTGAAAATCTTCTTGTACAAAAGCACATGGACTAGGGCTTTGATATTTGGGATGTAGCATCATCTAGTGGTCCTCTACCAAAATTGTTCAAATTATCCCCCTAGGGTCAAATATGGCCCTGCCCCGGGGGTCCCAAGTTTTACATAGACTTATATAGGAAAAAAAGTTTAAAAATCTCCAAGTCTAAAACCACAATACTAAGACCTTTGATATTTGGTTTGTAGCATTGTCTTATGGTCCTCAACCAAAAATGTTCAAATTGTACCCCTTGGGTGAAAAGAGGCCCTGCCCTGGGGGTCCCAAGTTTTATATAGACTGATATAGAAAAAAGCTTTAAAAATCTTCTTGTCTAAAACCATACGACCTAGGCTTTTGATATTTGGTATGATGTATTGTCTAGTAGTCCTCTACCAAAATTATTCAAATTATGCCCCTGGGGTTAAAAGAGGCCTCCCGTCCTGGGGTCACTTAGTTATTATGTGAGTTATATAGGAAAAACAAGAGTGCCAGAATGTCACAATATACGCCCGTCACAGCAAATTTCTTTACACTAGCACCTGTATTTGCAAATGGAATTTTAATTTTGTGTTAGTAATTATTGTAATTCTTTTGTTTTTCTAAATCCACATAAAAACTCCTTACCAGGTAGAGATACCTTAAAATACACCTAAAATTTGAAAGTAGCATCTATGTTGTACCACAGAAAAGTGGTCTTGGTTTTTCCCTACGGTCAATTATAAAAAAGTTACAATATAAGTTATTTATAGTAACAACTAAGGGAGGTTAATCTTTAAAAAAAAAAAAAAAAAAAAAAATCCCCCCCAAAAAATTTTAAGTCCACACAAAAATCCTTACCTGGTAGAGATAGGTCAAAATACACCTCAGAATTGGATGTAACATGCATGTTGTACTACAGAAAAGTGGTCTCGATTTTTCCCTACGACTAGTAATGAAAAAGTTACAATACAAGTTATTTATAGTAATAACAAAGGGAAGTAATTCTAAAGAAGGGAACTGCGCATGACACTTCGTCTCATGATGGTGTACAATTGTGCCAAGTTACATCAAAATCCCTCCATGCATGAAGAAGAAATGCTTCGGACAAAGTCATTCTTGTATCTGACCTTTGGCCTCTAAGTGTGACCTTGACCTTAGACCTAGGGACCTGGTTCTTGCGCAAGACACTCCATCTCGAGGTGGTGAACATTTGTGCCAAGTTATATCAAAATTCCTCCATGCATGAAGAAGAAATGCTCCGGACAAAGTTTTCATTCTTGTATCCTTTGACCTCTAAGTGTGACCTTGACCTTAGACCTAGGGACCTGGTTCTTGCGCATGACACTCCGTCTTATGATGGTGAACAACTGTGTCAAGTTAAATCAAAATCTCTCCATGCATGAAAGAGATATGCTCCGGACAAAGTCATTCTTTAATTTGACCTTTGATCCCTAAGTGCGACCTTAACCTTAGACCTAGGGACCTGGTTCTTGCGCGTGACACTCCGTCTCATGATGGTGAACAACTGTGCCAAGCTTCATCAAAATCCCTCCATGCATGAAGAAGATATGCTCCGGACAAAGTCATTCTTGAATTTGACCTTTGACCTCAAAGTGTGACCTTGACCTTAGACCTAGGGACCTGGTTCTTGCTCATGACACTCCGTCTCATGATGGTGAACAACTGTGCCAAGTTTCATCAAAATCCCTCCATGCATGAAGAAGATATGCTCCGGACAAAGTCTGTGGACGCCGCCCGCCCACCCATCCGCCCACCCGCCCGCCAGGGGCGTTCCCATAATACGTCCCGTTTTTCAAACGGGCGTATAATACTTAAAAAATCATCTGATCCTATTTCCAAGACTGTTTAATTATAATTACCTGATGACCCCCAAGTAATATGATGTCACTTGACTGTGACCTTGACCTACTGACCTACTTTCTTGTTTTTTAAGAAACAGCCTTGAAATTTTGATGGCATACACAGTTTTGCACACAAATTGTAAAACTGAATTTCATTGACCATGAATATGACCTACTGACTTTCTTAATATTTTATCATCAGTTTGACATTAAATTGAAACATGTAGCTCATATTACTCAGGTGAGCGATCCAAGGTCATCATGACCCTCTTGTTATAAGGTCATGACGTACTTCCGGAGTATGGACATAAAGTTCCTGCGCTTTTAAGCTCACCTGTCACAGAGTGACAAGGTGAGCTATTGTGACTGCTTGATATCCGTCGTGCGTCATCCATCGTCAGTCATGCGTCAATAATTTCTAAAAAAATCTCTTCTTGAAAACCACTGGGCAGAATTACACTGAACTTCACAGGAATGATCCTTGGGTGGCCCCCTTTCAAAATTGATCAAAGAATTGAATTCCATGCAGAACTTTGGTTGCCACGGGAGTCGAAAGGAAAAACTTTAAAAATCTTCTTGTCCAAAACCACAGGGCCTAGGGCTTTGATATCTGGTGTGTAGCATTATCTAGTGATCCTCTACCAAAACTGTTCAAATTATCCCCCTAGGGTCAAATATGGCCCTGCCCCAGGGGTCACATGGTTTATAAAGACCTATATAGGGAAAACTTTGAAAATCTTCTTGTACAAAAGCACATGGACTAGGGCTTTGATATTTGGTATGTAGCATCATCTAGTGGTCCTCTACCAAGATTGTTCAAATTATCCCCCTAGGGTCAAATATGGCCCTGCCCGGGGGGTCACATGGTTTATATAGACTTATATAGAGAAAACTTTGAAAATCTTCTTATACAAAACCACATGGCCTAGGGCTTTGATATTTAGGATGTAGCATCATCTAGTGGTCCTCTACCAAGATTGTTCAAATTATCCCCCTAGGGTCAAATATGACCCACGCCCAGGGGGTCACATGGTTTATATAGACTTATATAGAGAAAACTTTGAAAATCTTCTTATACAAAACCACATGGCCTAAGGCTTTGATATTTGGGATGTAGCATCATCTAGTGGTCCTCTACCAAGATTGTTTAAATTATCCCCCTAGGGTCAAATATGGCCCTGCCCGGGGGTCCCAAGTTTTACATAGACTTATATAGGAAAAAAAGTTTAAAAATCTTCATGTCTGAAACCACAACACAGACCTTTGATATTTGGTTTGTAGCATTGTCTTATGGTCCTCAACCAAAGTTGTTCAAATTGTACCCGTTAGGTGAAAAGAGGCCCTGCCTTGGGGGTCCCAAGTTTTATATAGACTTAGGAAAAAGCTTTAAAAATCTTCTTGTCTGAAACCATATGACCTAGGCTTTTGATATTTGGTATAATGCATTGTCTAGTAGTCCTCTACCAAATTATTCAAATTATGTCCCTGGGGTTAAAAGAGGCCTCCCGCCCTGGGGTCGCTTAGTTATTATGTGAGTTATATAGGAAAAATACTTAAAACTCATCTGATCCTATTTCCAGGACTGTTCAATTATAATTACCTGATGACCCCAAGTAATATGATGTTACTTGACTGTGACCTTGACCTACTGACTTACTTTCTTGTTTTTAGCTCACCAGAGCCAAAGGCTCAGGGTGAGCTATTCTGATCACTCACTGTCTGGCGTCCGTCGTCCGTAAACTTTTGTTTTTAACGACATCTCTTCATAAACCGCTAGGCAAATTTCATCCAAACTTCACAGGAATGTTTCTTGGGCGAAGCTCTACAAAAATTATTCAAAGAATTGAATTCCATGCAGAACTCTGGTTGCCATGGCAACGGAATGGAAAAACTTTAAAAATCTTTTTCTCAAAAACCAGAAGCCCTAGAGCTTAGATATTCGGTGTGAAGCATTGCCTAGTGGACCTCTACCAAATTTGTTCAAATCATGACCCTGGGGTCAAGATTGACCCCGCCCCAGGGGTCACTTGATTTTACAAAGGAAAATCTTAAAAAAGCTTCTTTTCAAAAACCAGAAGCCCTAGAGCTTAGATATTTGACATGTAGCATTGTCTAGTGGCCCTCTACTAACTTTGTTCAAATCATGACCCCAGGATCAAAACTGACCTCGCCCCAGGGGTCACTTGATTTTACATAGATTTCTACAGGAAAATCTTAAAAAATCTTAAAAAAATAAACCAGAAGGCCTAGAGCTTAGATATTTCACATGTAGCATTGCCTAGTGGACCTCTACAACATTATTCAAATCATGACCCCCAGGGTCAAAACTGACCCTGCCCCAGGGGTCACTTGATTTTACATAGGAAAATCTTCAAAAAATTTCTAAAAATAAACCAGAAGGCCTAGAGCTTAGATATTTGACTTGTAGCATTGCCTAGTAGACTTCTACAAAATTTGTTCCAATCATGACCCCCAGGATCAAATTGACCCCGCCCCATGGGGTTACTTGATTGTACATAGAAAAATCTTCAAAATTTTCTAAAAATAAACCAGAAGGCCGAGAGCTTAGATATTTGACATGTAGCATTGCCTAGTGGACCTCTACAAAATTTGTTCAAACTTGACCCCCCAGGGTCAAATTGACCCAGCCCCAGGGGTTACTTGATTGTACATAGGGAAATCTTCATAAATTTGCTAAAAATAAACCAGAAGGCCTAGATCTTAGATATTTGATATGTGACATTGCCTAATAGACTTCTACAAACTTTATTCAAATCATGACCCCCGGGGTAAAATTGGCCCCGCCCCAGGGGTCACTTGATTGTACATTGGAAAATCTTCCAAAAAATTTCTAAAAATCATCAGTTTGACATTTGAAACATGTAGCTCATATTACTCAGGTGAGCGATCCAGGGTCATCATGACCCTCTTGTTTGTCTCTTTTTTCTCCTTTTTTCACACAGAATGTGGAAATTTCTACAACAATATGTAATATATCACAACGATTTTATTCATTTCTTTTCATCCTTTTTTTGCGAATGTGCAAATTTCCACACCACAAATACGCTTAGGAATACCCATTTTAATGTTAATAAAATAACAACAAATATAGTTGGCATATAAATACATATTTATTGAGGGTATAAAAGAAGTAATAACAAACATTGTGGAAATTTCCACACTTCGTCGAATGCGTAATATAACGGGGTAAAATTTCAAAATATCAACACATGGTAATTTCAACATTACTTGGCACAATCTTGGTGTGGAAATTTCCATGTCAACCCATTATTCTGTAAAATATGAAACATAACAATGTTGAATATCAATCTATAGATCTACTATGAAATCTGATCACTCGATTCAGTGTGGAAATTTCCACAATAAATATATTGTCTAAATGTTTTCAAACAGTAATCTTTGGCGAAATATTACAAGCAGTAAAGAACATTGTGGAAATTTCCACACCCCGTAAATGCACAATAAAATAGGATAAAATTTCAAAAACAATGTTATCTGAAACAATCTTGGTGTGGAAATTTCCACAATACATAAATTGTCTAAAGGTTTATTTCATAAACGTGGAAATTTCCACGTTTTCAAAGAATCTGTTTAGCTGAATATAACAAGCAATAGCGAACATTGTGGAAATTTCCACACCCACACCTCATAAAAGGCAGAATAAAACAGGCTAAAATTTCAAAATATCAAAACATGGTAATTTCAACATTTTCTCTTCACAAACAGTTGTTACAATCTCAGTGTTCCTGGATTCTGTACCAGTACAAACCTGTTCTCCACAAGTAACTGCCAACTTCCCCACATAAATTATCAGAGGTGGAGAGCGAATGCTTTCAGACACTATGTCTTTCATCAAATCATCACGGTGTATGTTAAGCCCAGCCCGGGGATCGCACTCGCGACCCCGTGATCTGTAGACCAACGCTCTTCCTTCTCAGCTACGCGGGCAAGTAGCGAATATTGTGACAATTTACACATCTCGTAATATGCAGAATAAAACAGGGTATTAAAAATTCAATAAAAATTCATCAAAATTTCATTCAGAAAAACATACTGACTAAAGATCTTCAATATCATCATTCTGATCAATTATCATAAAGATAGGATCATAAGTGTGGCATCTGGAGTAATATCAAGGTTTTGATTTGACTGCATGACCTAGATATTGACCCCCAATGACCCAGATTCAACTGGAAGTCATCAGATTTGGCCTAAAGATTAAGACAAAGATTCTGATCGAATTTCATATTGATTGTGGTCGCTAGTAAGTTAACGAAATTTCCTTTGACCCAGTTTCAATCTTATCCTTCAGATCATCAAGACGAACATTCTGACTAAGTTTCATACAGACTGAGTCACAACTGTGGCCTCTAGAGTGTTCACAAGTTCTTAATTCAATTGGACCGGGTGATCTAGTTTTTGATCCCACATGATCCAGATTAACACTTGAATTAGAGATTATCAATACAAACATTCTGATAGTTTCATACTCTGATAGATACCATGAAAACATTAAACCATAATAACAAATATTATGTAAACAAGACAGTCTGAAAGACAGCTAAATTCCCCACCACTGTACGGATAGTGAAAGGGTAAACCTTTGACCTCGAACTGTGACCTTGACCTTGAACTGACATGGCAGACCCATAAATTCTGCACATTGTCTTGATGAGGACCTTGTGATCTTTGATGAAAATTCTTTTAGGGGTTTAGGAGATACAGAGCCAAAACCTATGACCTTGAGTTGACATGACTGACTCATGAGTTTTTGATGAGGTGATCATTTGACCCAAGTTTGATGAAATTCCTTCGAGGGGTTAAGGAGATACAGAGTGGGAACAACATGGAAGGCTCAAACCTTTGACCCTAAGTTGTGACCTTGTCCTTGAGCTGACATGGCTGACTCGAGAGTTCTGCACATCCTCTTGGATAGATGATCATTTGACCCAGTTTTCATATGAAGCATTCAAGGGCATTAGGAGATACAGAGCGGACACAAAATGGAAGGCTCAAACCTTCGACTCGAAGTTGTGACCTTGACCTTAAGCAAACACTGCTGACTCATGAGTTCTGCACATCGCCCTGATGAGGTGTTCATTTGACCAAAGTTTGATGAAAATCCTTTGATGGGCTTTGGAGATACAGAGCAGATTTGATCCAAGTTTCATAATTGTTCTTCAAGGGTTTTAGGAGATACACAGCGGACGCAAAATGAAAGGCTCAAACTTTAAACCTTGAGTTGTGACCTTGACCTTGAGCCAGCATAGATGACTCATGGGTTCTGCACATCGTCTTGATGAGGTGATAATTGTACCCCCCGACAACAAAGTTGTAAGAGGGGGTATACTGGTTTCAGGTTGTCTGTCTGTCTGTCCGTCCGTAGACACAATCTTGTGCGCACCATCTCTCCTCATCCCCTTGACACAATTTAATGAAACTTCACACAAGTGATCAGGAACAACAGTAGTTGTGCATGAGGCATGTTAGGTTCTTCCAGAAAAAAAAATCGCAGAGTTAAGGGACTTTGTTTTTTGTTACTATACTATATATATAGACACAATCTTGTGCGCACCATCTCTCCTCATCCTCTTGACACAATTTAATGAAACTTTACACAAGTGATCAGTAACAACAGTAGTTGTGCATGGGGCATGTTAGATTCTTTCAGAATTTTTGTTTGCAGAGTTACAAGACTTTGTTTTTTGTTACTATACTATCCTTAGACACATTCTTGTGCGCACCATCTCTCCACATCCCCTTGACACAATTTAATGAAACTTCACACAAGTGATCAGTAACAACAGTAGTTGTGCATGGGGCATGTTAGGTTCTTCCAGAAAAAAAAATGCAGAGTTATGGGACTTTGTTTTTTGTTACTATACTATATACATAGACACAATCTTGTGCGCACCATCCCTCCTCATCCCCTTGACACAATTTAATGAAACTTCACACAAGTGATCAGTAATAACAGTAGTTGTGCATGGGGCATGTTAGGTTCTTTCAGAAATTTTTTTTGCAGAGTTACGGGACTTCGTTTTTTGTTGCTATACTATATACATAGACACAATCTTGTGCGCACCATCCCTCCTCATCCCCTTGACACAATTTAATGAAACTTAAAACAAGTGATCAGTAACAACAGTAGTTGTGCATGGGGCATGTTAGGTTCATTCAACGACAAAAATTGCAGAGTTATGGGACTTTGTTTCTTGTTAACATACTATGTACATACAGTCTGCATATGCAATCTTGTGCGCGCCTAATCTTCCGAACCCTTGCACACAATTTAATGAAACTTCACACAAGTGATCAGTACCAACCCTGGTTGTGCATGGTGCATTTTATGTTCTTTTAGATGAATATTCTGCATAGTTATGGGACTTTGTTTTTTGTTACTATACTGTATACATACAGTCTATATACATACAGTCCACATAATTATGCAATCTTGTGTGTGTCAAATTGCAATGTACTGTGTCAGTGCATGCGGGGGGTACATTCATCACCTTTAGTGATAGCTCTAGTTTAACCTAAGTTTTATGATTATCCTTCAAGGGGTTTAGGAGATACAGAGCGGACATGAAATGGAAGGCTCAGTCCTTTGACCTAGAGTTGTGACCTTGACCTTTAACTGACATAGCTGACTCATGGGTTCTGCACATCATCTTGATGAGGTGATCATTTGACCCAAATTTCATGAAAATCCTTCAAGGGCTTTAGGAGATATAGAGCGTACACAAAATGTTAAGGAAGGATGGAAGGATGGACAGAGACCATTCCTATAACCCCCACCACTCATGGCGGGGGATTAATCAAATGTTGGGTACAACTAACCCGCCAATAACAAATAACAACACTAGTATGAAATAATTACAGTAAAGTTGAACATTATGGACATTAAGCAAAACATAAACAAGTTATTCAAAAAAGTGACAAATGGAGGATCATTGCCCAATAGTGTACAAAGAGGACTGTGAACACTATCTCAAAAATAAATAAATAATATTGGGAGAGGAGGGTGGGTGTAAGTCAAAATGTTTCTGGTTTGGAAAAAGTGTTTAAGAAAATGGCGTAGGTAAGACTGAATAAAAAAACTGAGTGTCGTCCCTAATCTGGATTCGACTAGCTTAGGTTATACTGCACTAAATTACACTGCCCAACGCATATATAAAAAAGTAACCTAGTCTCACAGCCATAAAAACATTTAGTTACAATAAATAATATTTATGTCTGTTGATACATATTGGTAGTTTTTCTGTTTGATTTACATAAACAAAATAAAACCAATTGAATTGAAACATGTCATTTTAATAACAAATGACTATACTATTATATAATTGGATAATAGTGCAAAGAGATGAACATCAAACTTATAAAATAATATGGCACTTAATACACCCAATATTATATTGTCTGCAACTATTATGCATGTAAATCAAATGTTGAGTACAACTAATAATTAGTATTCCGCTACAAATTGCAAACTGCAGACTTGTACTGCTATTAATGTGTGCCTGAACTTAATGCCATAACCTGCATTTGCAATACAAAAACTACCACGAAAAACGAAAAAGACCCATGCCAAATATCAAATCAATAAATTTAGGATAAGTCTTAAAAGATATAGCAAACAACTTTTATCGTTTAATGTACACTATCAAGCAATGATGACAGAACAACAATTTCAGGAGGATAATGCCTGAATCATGTGGAATGTGAAGAGAAAAAATTAAGTACAAGTAAAATCAAAGTGGAATATCATATACAACAGTTAGAGGCCCTTGTTCCCAAGCATAGATTGTGTAGGTGAAATTATAGTGCTGTTCTATGTTCAATACCGGAATATCTTGGCAGTGAAAAAGTACTTTTACAAATATGCATTTCCAATCACAGAAATGGTTAATACAAAAATTATATTTCATAGAACTGTGCTTACTTTAGTAGAATACCTCAGGCCATGCAAGTTCATCAAATTTGAACTGTGCCAAAAAGCTGGGTCTTGTGAAAAATACAATGAATTAAAAAAATGTAAATAACAAGAGGGCCATGATGGCCCTGTATCGCTCACCTGAGTACCATTGCTCAAAATGATACCATCAAGTTTTGCCATAGAGCACATAGGCATACACATTAAATATCAGATAAACATTTTCTTGTAACAGTCCCTTTTGACCTAATCAGGGCCAATTTCCATACCAAGTTTGAGGGTCCTAGGCTTAAATGCTGCATTTTTGTACTAACATGACTATTCCTTACCCTGGAAGACTTAAATAACATTTAAAACCAATCTCATTTGATGCTGCTGATATATATTCGTTTACATAATAGGGAGGTAATTTGTCAGAAATTCAGTCAAAAGTTATCTACCGTGATTGTCTGAGTCCATCTGAATGATGGCACAAATGACATTTCAAATCAGTATCTTCACTGGTTACTGATACACCCATTTTAATTTGAAACAAAGGGAGGTAATTTGACATAAAATTAGTCAATAGCTATCTACCCATATTGCCTCAGTCCAAATAAAGACAATAATGAAATTTTAAACGAGTTCTATAAATATTTACCGATATAAATCCATTTTTATTAAAATTAGGGGAGGTATTAACAAAACGCGATAACTGTGGCCTTTATTTACTAATACCGGATCAACCCATAACAATGAAATAGGGAATCAGGTGGAAACATTACATGACAAATATCTTATATCGCAAAACCGATGTAAATAGCGGCATGGTCTAGTGGTTAACACGTCTGTTTTGTAAGCTTACAGTGCTGGTTCGAATACGGGATGAGCTACTTTTTAAAAAAATTTAACATGTTTTTACCTGGAGAAGAATGCAGGTAAAACTATTTGTATCATGATTTTCTTGTGTACTTATACTAAGTACATATTAATATTTTTCAGAGGATCTCATATTAGAATCGATATTAAATCTATTAACATTGCAAAATGAATAGAGAAAACTCTTGCAAGAATGAAATCAAAAATAAATACAAAAGATGATATAAAAAAGGCCTGCAAAAAAAGAATTAGTAAAATCATTTTTAAAAAGAAGGACTCAACCTACACCATACAAACATAAAAAGAATAGAGATCCAACACACTATCCACTTGACTACAAATCTGTTATGGAATGACGCATCGTGTCTAGAGTAAAGAATACTACAATATACAAATGAACACCACTTTTCGGAAAATACACCTGCTTTACCTGTTTTTTACTAAGTACCGTTAAAATAAAATTATTGCGATCCATTAATACAAGCCTATACAACAATATATTAGTAAAGTATTCATATCAATAAATGTTCAATCAAGAGTTATCTAATATGACTATTTCTTACCATGGAATACATAAATAACGTTTCAAACCAATCTCATTAGAAGGTGCTAAGGTGTATTCATTTAAAAAAAAAAAAAGGGAGGATATTTGTCATAAATTAAGCCAATATGTATCTTCACTGATAGTCAAAGTCCATCTGTTGACATAAATGAAATTTCAGATCAGTATTTTCATTAGTTACGGAGATACACCCATTTTAATTATACCCCCACCAAACATGTTTGAGGGGGGTATATAGGAGTCAGTTTTGTCGCGTCCCGTCGCGTCCCGAAATCTATTATCTCAGTTATTACCAAATGGATTTGATTCAAACTTAAAATACATGTTCCACCTTATCACCCACATCATGTGACACAAGGTGCATAACTCTTGACACCAAGTTTTCATGAATTATGTCCCCTTTTACTTAGAATTTAGGGTTAATTTTGCTGTATTTTCACTCTATCTCAGTTATTACTAAATGGATTTGATTCAAACTTAAAATAGATGTTCCACCTCATCACCTACATCATGTGACACAAGGTGCATAACTCTGACACCAATTTTTTTTATGAATTATGCCCCTTTTTACTTAGAATTTAAGGTTGATTTTGATGTATTTTCACTATATCTCAGTTACTACTGAATGGATTTGATTCAAACTTAAAATAGATGTTCCACCTCATCACCCACATCATGTGCCCACATCATGTGACACAAGGTGCATAACAATGACACCAAGTTTTCATGAATTATGTCCCCTTTTACTTAGAATTTAAGGTTAATTTTGTTGTATTTTCACTATATCTCAGTTATTACTAAATGGATTTGATTCAAACTTAAAATAGTTGTTCCACCACACCACCTACATCATGTGACATAAGGTGCTTAACTCTGACATAAATTTTTTATGAATTATGTCCCCTTTTACTTTAAATTTAAGGTTGATTTTGATGTATTTTCACTATATCTCAGTTATTACAAAATGGATTTGATTCAAACTTAAAATAGATGTTCCACCTCATCACCCACATCATGTGACACAAGGTGCATAACTCTGACACCAATTTTTCATGAATTATGCCCCTTTTTACTTAGAATTTAAGGTTAATTTTTATGTATTTTCACTATATCTCAGTTACTACTGAATGGATTTGATTCAGACTTAAAATAGATGTTCCACCTCATCACCCACATCATGTGACACAAGGTGCATAACTCTGACACTAATTTTTCTTGAATTGTGTCCCCTTTTACCTAGAATTTAAGGTTAATTTTGATGTATTTTCACTATATCTCATTCTGATTGGCTTAGAGCCAAAGGGAAGTAACCTTTTTTTAACTTTTGTATGAAGTTTCTTCACCTTAAATTTCAGGAATTAGTCTATTTTTAGAAATCCTATTTTTAGATTTTCAATATTTTAGGTATTTTTCTAACTTTTTTATTATAAGTCCTATGTAAAAAGTAAATACATTTTTCTGTGGTAACATGGGTCGGTAAGACACTTTTTTGTATTCACTTTTAGTGTATCTCTAATATTAGAGATTTAATATATTTACTAGTATTACTATACTAGTATTATACTAGTATTACTTACATGTGGAAGCCCAGGATGAAGTACTCCAAAGACTAAGTATTTTTAAGATTTCTTATGGTTGCCATTCTTCTGTGACAAGACTGTATGGTGGGGGTATGAGTCACTCCTGTGACAGTTCTAGTTTGAAATAAAGGGAGGTAATTTGACATAAAATCAGTCCATAGTTATCTACCCTGATTGTCTCAGTCCAACTGATGACAATAATGAAATTTCAAATAAGTCCTAAGGACTTACTGATATAAATCCATTTTGATTACAAGTGTGCAAGTTTGGTTAAGTCAAATCATAAATGAAGCAGCTATTGTGCAGACAATGTCAAAATAGCTAATTTTGGCCCTTTCAGGAGCCATAACTCTGGAACCCATAATGGGTTCTGGCCAGTTCAAGAAAGGCACCGAGATCTTATAGTGACACAAGTTTTGTGCAAGTTTGATTCAATTCAAATCATAAATGAAGCTGCTATTTTGCAGAGAAGGTCAAAATAGCTAATTCTGGCCCTTTCATGGACCATCACTCTGGAACCCATCATGGAATCTGGCCAGTTAAAAAAAGGAACTAAGATCCTATGGTGATACAAGTTGTGTGCAAGTCTGGTAAAAATCAAATCATAAATAAAGCTGCTATTGTGCAGACAAGGTCAAAATAGCTAATTTTGGCCCTTTCAGGGGCCATAACTCAGGAACCCATAATGGGATCTGGACAGTTCAAGAAAGGAACTGAGATCTCATGGTGATACAAGTTGTGTGCAAGTTTGGTTAAAATAAAATCATAAATGAAACCTCTATCATGCAGACAAGAAATTTTGTTGACGCACAGACTGACATGGGTGATCACAAAAGCTTACCTTGTCACTATGTGACAGGTGAGCTAAAAATGTCTATATTTAAAATCAAGCATGCATGAAGCACTCAGTTACTATAAATAGGTGTTGAACTTGAACATTATGTAAAAGGATTAGATTCCTTTAAATAAAACTAAGTCTGTACTAGACATCATTAAAGAAATGACTGATATCTTTCGGTATTTTGAAAATGATTTAATTAATTCAGAAATAAATGCTACACTTCTACTACTATGTACTAATTATCAACACCCATTAATCATATTCAGAATACCATGTACTAACACAGATTTAATACAACTTTTAATGGATTCTTGATATGATAACATCTATTTTAAAAACCAAATACATGTAACTGAATTTATGATATAAAAAACAGCATGTAGATATCTTATTAATTAATTTTGTGTTGTTTTTAGCTCACCTGAGCAATGCTCAGGTGAGTTTTTCTGATCGCTCGATGTCCGGCGTCTGTCGTCCGTCGTCTGTCGTCTGTCGTCTGTCGTCTGTCAACATTTAGCTTGTGTATGCGATAGAGGCTGTATTTTTCAATTAATCTTCATGAATATTGGTCAGAATGATAATCTTGATAAAATCTAGGCCGAGTTCGAAAATGGGTCATCTCGGGTCAAAAACTAGGTCACTAGGTCAAATCAAAGAAAAACCTTGTGTATGCGATAGAGGCTGTATTTTTCATTTAATCTTCATGAATATTGGTCAGAATGATAACTTTGATGAAATCTAGGCCGAGTTCGAAAATGGGTCATCTCAGGTCAAAAACTAGGTCACTAGGTCAAATCAAAGAAAAACCTTGTGTATGCGATAGAGGCGGTATTTTTCAATTAATCTTCATGATTATTGGTCAGAATGATAACCTTGATGAAATCTAGGCCGAGTTCGAAAATGGGTCATCTCGGGTCAAAAACTAGGTCACTAGGTCAAATCAAAGAAAAACCTTGTGTATGCGATAGAGGCTGTATTTTTCAATTCTTCTTCATGAATATTGGTCAGAATGATAACCTTGATGAAATTTAGGCCGAGTTCGAAAATGGGTTATCTCGGGTCAAAAACTAGGTCACTAGGTCAAATCAAAGAAAAACCTTGTGTATGCGATAGAGGCTGTATTTTTCAATTCTTCTTCATGAATTTTGGTCAGAATGATTGCCTTGATGAAATCTAGGTCGAGTTCGAAAATGGGTCATCTCGGGTCAAAAACTAGGTCACTAGGTCAAATCAAAGAAAAACCTTGTGTATGCGATAGAGGCGGTATTTTTCAATTGATCTTCATGAATTTTGGTCAGAATGATTACCTCGATGAAATCTAGGCCGAGTTCGAAAATGGGTCATCTGGGGTCAAAAACTAGGTCACTAGGTCATATCACGTAAAAACCTTGTGTATGCGATAGAGGCTGTATTTTTCAATTGATCTTCATGAATTTTGGTCAGAATGATTACCTTGATAAAATTTAGATCAAGTTCGAAAATGGGTCATCTGGGGTCAAAAACTAGGTCACTAGGTCAAATCAAAGAAAAACCTTGTGTATGCAATAGAGGCTGTATTTTTCAACTGATCTTCATGAAATTTATCCAGAATGATTACCTTGATAAAATCTAGGCCGAGTTCGAAAATGGGTCATCTGGGGTCAAAAACTAGGTCACTAGGTCAAATTGAAGAAAAACCTTGTGTATGCAATAGAGGATGTATTTTTCAATTGATCTTCATGAAATTTGGTCAGAGTGATTGCCTTGATGAAATCTAGGTTGATTTTGAATATTGGTTTTCTGAGGTCAAAAACTAGGTCACTAGGTCAAATTAAAGAAAAATCTTGTGTATGCGATAGAGACTGTTTTTTTCAATTGATTTTTATGAAATTTGGTCAGGTTGATTGCCTTAATGAAATCTAGGTCGAATTTGAATATGGGTCATCTGAGGTAAAAAACTAGGTCACTTGGTCAAATCAAAGAAAAAACTTCTGTATGTGATAGAGGCTGTATTTTTCAGTTGATCTTCATGAATTTTGGTCAGAATGATTGCCTTGATAAAATCTAGGTCGAGTTTGAACATGGGTCATCAAGGGTCAAAAACTAGGTCATATCTAAGAAAATGCTTGTTTTATCGCAAGAGACCAATTTTTTGGTCCAATCTTAATGAAAATTGGTCAGAATATTTGTTTCCATGAAATCACTAGGTCAAACATGTTTTACACTGTTATGGAGTGTTTCTTAGGTGAGCGACCTAGGGCCATCTTGGCCCTCTTGTTTTTCTATTCATCTTTTTATAACATTTTCATCATATACAGCATAAAATTAAAAGCAAATGCTAATCATTCGAATCACTTTTTCTGTGTGATGTCTGTATCAGATACTTCTGTTACAACACCATCCTCTACATATCGGACTGTATACTCTGAAAGTGAAGAAAATAATATTTCTGTTATAAGGCTTCTACATACAAATAAAATAAAACATAAATATAGCCACAATAAAATTCGAAATTTCATGTTTACCATGTCAGTTAAAATTAGACTTAATAATATCTATCTAACAATCAATTTGTTTGTTTTGGGTTTAATCCCATTTTTCAACAGTATTTCAGTCAGGTAATGGTTTGCAGTTAGCCTTACCAGTGTTCCTGGATTCTGTACCAGTACAAGAGAGCAGTGATGTTAAGTTACTAGCTTGAATAAATTTCTTTGCTAAAGCTTCAAAAACAAGAAAGTGGGTCAGTAGGTGATATTTGCAGTCGCTGAAAGTCAGTTTTAAGGTAATTGTACAAAACTGTACATGTCATCCAAATTTCAAGGCTGTATCTTAAAAAACAAGAAAGTAGGTCAGAAGGTCAAGGTCACAGTCAGTTGACCATAATCACTTGGGGCCATCAGGTAAATATAATTAAACAGTATGAAATATGATCTGATAATTTTTCAAGTATTTTTTCCTATATAACTCGTATATCAAGTGATCCCTGGGGTGGGGCTTCTTTTCATCCCAGGGGAATAATTCGAACAATTTTGTCAGAGATCAGCTAGGCAGTGATACATACAAAATATCAAAGGCAAAGAATTTTTAAGTGTTTTTCAGTATATGTCTTTGTAAAACTTGGGACCCCAGGGCAGGACCTCTTTCACCCAAGGGGCATAATTTGAACTTTGGTAGTAGACCACTAGGCAATGCAACATACCAAATATCAAAAGCATAGGCCTTGCAGTTTCAGGCAAGACGATTTTTAAAGTTGTTTCCTATATATGTCTATGTAAAACTAGGGAACCCCGTAGCAAGGCCTCTTTTCATCTCAGGGGAACAATCTTGGTAGAGGACTACAAGGCAATGCTACATACCAAATATCAAAAGCCTAGGTCTTGTGGTTTCACACAAGAACATTTTAAAGTTTTTTTTCCTATACAAACCATGTGACCCCCTGGGCGTGGCCATATTTTATCCTAGTGGGATCATTTGAACAATCTTGGTGGAGGCCCACTATATGAGGCTACATACCAAATATCAAAACCCTAAGCTTTTGATTTTGACAGGAAGATTTTCAAGTTTTTCCCTATTTAAGTCTAAATAAACCATGTGACCCCTGAGGCGGGCCATATTTGACACTAGGGGGATAATTTGAACAATCTTGGTAGAGGCCAACTAAATGATTCTACATACTACATATCAAAGCCCTAGGCCTTGTGGTTTTTGACAAGAAGATTTTTTTAAGTTTTGCCTTTTGGTTGCCATCCAGAGTTCTGTATGAAATTAAATTCTTTGGGCAAATTTGAAAGGGGACCACCTAAAGATCATTCCAGGGAAGTTTGGTGTAAAAGTTTTTTTTTACAAATTGTTTACATATTACTCACATCGAGCAGTCACAAAAGCTCACCTTGAGCATTTGGCTCAGGTGAGCTAAAAAAAAGCGTGTTCTCCGCAAGTAACTGCCAACTTCCCCACATGAATTAAAGGTGGAGGAAGAAAGATTTCAGACACAATATCTTTTCTTGAATTGTCACAGAGAACAAACGTCTCACCCGGCGATCAAACTCACGACCCTGTGATCCATAGACTAACGCTCTATACAAAGTCACAGTGTATTTTTCCTAAAAAAAACTTACTTTGCGTGCTTGCACTGAACTTATCACTTTTGCTGGATATGCAATGCCATCAACATACCGAGCCCAAACAACATCCCCAACACTCACTCCATCACTTGTGAACTTAACCTGAATAAAGAAAAAAATGATATATTAGTTAATTTATGTAACTCAGGAAGTACACAGGGCAACAAAACCAGGTATGTTCCACACATTTGAAACTTAGAATGTCTTTCTCTATTATCTGGTGTTTGTTTGATTTTTAGCTCACCTGTCACAAAGTGACAAGGTGAGCTTTTGTGATCGCGTGGCGTCCGTCGTCTGTGCGTCCGTCCGTGCGTAAACTTTTGCTTGTGACCACTCTAGAGGTCACACTTTTCATGGGATTTTTATGAAAATTGGTCAGAATGTTCATTTTGATGATATCTAGGTCAAGTTCGAAACTTGGTCATGTGCGGTCAAAAACTAAGTCAGTAGATCTAAAAATAGAAAAACCTTGTGACCTCTCTAGAGGCCATATTTTTCACGAGATCTTCAATTGGTCAAAATGTTCACCTTGATGATATCTAGGTCAAGTTTGAAACTGGGTCATGTGGGGTCAAAAACTAGGTCAGTAGGTCTAAAAATAGAAAAACCTTGTGACCTCTCTAGAGGCCATATTTCTCAATGGATCTTCATGAAAATTGGTCAGAATGTTCATCTTGATGATATATAGGTCAAGTTCGAAACTGGGTCATGTGGGGTCAAAAACTAGGTCAGTAGATCTAAAAATAGAAAAACCTTGTGACCTCTCTAGAGGCCATAATTTTCAAGAGATCTTCATGAGTTTTGGTCAGAATGTTCATCTTCATAATATCTAGGTCAAGTTCCAAACTGGGTCACGTGGGGTCAAAAACTAGGTCAGTAGGTCTAAAAATAGAAAAACCTTGTGACCTCTCTAGAGGCCATATTTTTCAATGGATCTTCATGAAAATTGGTCAGAATGTTCATCTTGATGATATCTAAGTCAAGTTCAAAACTGGGTCACGTGGGGTCAAAAACTAGGTCAGTAGGTCTAAAAATAGGAAAACCTTATGACCTCTCTAGAGGGCATATTTTCTCAATGGATCTTCATAAAATTGGTCAGAATGTTCACTTGATGATATCTAGTCAAGTTTGAAAACTGGGTCACGTGCGTCAAAAACTAGGTCAGTAGTCTAAAAATAGAAAAAACCTTGTGACCTCTCTAGAGGCCATATTTTTCAATGGGATCTTCATGAAAATTGGTCAGAATGTTCAACTGTGGATATCTAGGTCAGGTTGAAACTGGGTCACGTGCATCAAAACTGGTCAGTAGTTCTAAAAATAGAAAAACCTTGTGACCTCTTTAGAGGCCATATTTTTCAAGATCTTCATGAAAATTGGTCAGAATGTTTATCTTGATGATATCTAGGTCAGGTTTGAAACTGGGTCAGTGGGTCAATAACTAGGTCAGTAGATCTAAAATAGAAAAACCTTGTGACCTCTTTAGAGGCCATATTTTTCAAGAGATCTTCATGAAATTGGTCAGAATGTTCATCTTGATGATATCTAGTCAAGTTCGAAACTGGGTCACGTGCGGTCAAAAACTAGGTCAGTAGGTCTAAAAATAGAAAAACCTTGTGACCTCTCTAGAGGCCATATTTCTCAATGGATCTTCATGAAAATTGAGAATGTTCACTTGATGATATCTAGGTCAAGTTTGAACTGGGTCATGTGCGGTCAAAAACTAGGTCAGTAGGTCTAAAAATAGAAAAACCTTGTGACCTCTCTAGAGGCCATATTTTTCATGAGATCTTCATGAAAATTGGTCAGAATGTTCACCTTGATGATATCTAGGTCAAGTTTGAAACTGGGTCACGTGCCTTCAAAAACTAGGTCAGTAGGTCAAATAATAGAAAAACCTTGTGACCTCTCTAGAGGTCATATTTTTCAATGGATCTTCATGAAAATTGGTCAGAATTTTTTATCTTGATGATATCTAGGTCAGATGTGCTCAAAAACTAGGTCACTATGTCAAATAATAGAAAAAACGACGTCATACTCAGTTCAACACTGGGTCATGTGGGGATAGGTGAGCGATTCAGGACCATCATGGTCCTCTTGTTTTAATTGCTGCTTTTCAGCAGAATGTTCTAGCCTTGTTCAGTGTTCATGGAACCAGCGCCAGTCCTAGTATCAGTCTACACAAGTCTGTCACAGAATATTCATCTCCCCCGTGGGTTTTTTGGGGGGGTCAAAACTATGACCTCTTGATTTGAAGCCTTTTGCTGTATCTACTGAGTTAACTAGACGGGTTCAAATAAACAAATACTCTTTTCATTGAATCAAAATCTAGAATTAAAGGTAAATGGTAAGGCTACTGCAATTAACATTACATTGAAAAAGGAACACTTTTTGCATACCTTCTTTCTTGACTTCACTTCATCTGACTCGACCCTCTGTCTCTGAAAATAATTAGACCTACATAAGACATTACAAAATAATTTTTTCCTCAAGTGAATTGACAAAAGCACCAAGTGGATATTACTTTCGTCATCTCAATAAGCACTTAATTTGTGGTTCAGCACTGCAGGGCTTTTTATTTCCTAGAAAGTTTACAATCTATCTACAGGATACCTCATAGAATGTTGAGATCATAACTGCAATTTTATTTAAACAAGAAACAAGTTATGAAATGTCGTGAGTAGAGCTATAACTCCTTAAAAAAGAGCTTAGTCATCATCGAGAGACTGACAAAATACTTAGTCTCCGGATTGTACTTTTTCTGATATTCAAAACACTGGTACTTTATAAACCTTTCTTATGCTACAAAACTAATATCTTTCAAGTTATAATCATGTTCTTGCAAACATTACAAACAGAATAATTTTTATTTACACTTTTTGAATTAATGCCTTTTCAACTAAAAAATCCATATCTTTATCTATAGGAACATGTGTATCTTTTTGATCAGATGATAATTATGTCTCCCCCAGGAGACATATTGTTTTTGCCCTGTCCGTCCGTCCGTCCGTACATCACACTTCATTTCCGAGCAATAACTGGAGAACCATTTGACCTAGAACCTTCAAACTTCATAGGGTTGTAGGGCTGCTGTAGTAGACAACCCCTATTGATTTTGGGGTCACTCCGTCAAAGGTCAAGGTCACAGGGGCCTGAACATTGAAAACCATTTCCGATCAATAACTAGAGAACCACTTGACCCAGAATGTTGAAACTTCATAGGATGATTGATAATGAAGAGTAGATGACCCCTATTGATTTTGGGGTCACTCCATCAAAGGTCAAGGTCACAGGGGCCTGAACATTGAAAATCATTTCCGATCAATAACTAGAGAACCACTTAACCCAGAATGTTAAAACTTCATAGGATGATTGTACATGCAAAGTAGATGACCCCTATTGATTTTGGGGTCACTCCATTAAAGGTCAAGGTCACAGGGGCCTGAACATTGAAAACCATTTCCGGTCAGTAACTTGAGAACCACTTGACCCAGAATGTTGAAACTTAATAGGATGATTGCTCATGCAGAGTAGATGACCCCTAACAATTTTGGGGTCACTCTGTGAAAGGTCAAGGTCACAGGGGCCTGAACATTGAAAACCATTTCCGGTCAGTAACTTGAGAACCACTTGACCCAGAATGATGAAACTTCATAGGATGATTGGTCATGCAGAGTAGATGACCCCTAACGATTTTATGGTGACTCTGTTAAAGGTCAAGGCCACAGGGGCCTGAACATGGAAAAACTATTTCCAATCAATAACTTGAGAACCTCTTGACCCAGAATGTTGAAACTTCATAGGATGATTGTTCATGCAGAGTAAATGACCACTAATGTTTTTGGGGTCACTCCGTTAAAGGTCAAGGTCACAGAGGCCTGAACATTGATAACCAGTTCATATCAATAACTTGAGAACCACTTGACCCAGAATGTTGAAACTTCATAGGATGATTGAACATGCAGAGTAGATGACCCCTATTGATTTTGGGGTCAGTCTATTAAAGGTCAAGGTCACAGTGGCCTGTTCATGTAAAATCATTTTTTTGGAAATAACTTGAGAACCACTTGACCTACAATGTTGAAACTTAATAGGATGATTGGACGTGCAGAGTAGATGACCCCTACTTATTTTGAGGTCACTTGATCAAAGGTCAAGGTCACAGGAGCCTGAACAGTGACTTGAGAACCACTAGGCCAAGAGTGTTGAAATTTAGCGGGATGACTGGACATGCCAAGTAGATGGTCCCTATTGCAGCCAACCATCAGTGTCTCTTTGACTTTCACTCCTGACCCCTATTAACTTCTTGCCTATAGGACTTTGCATTGGGGGAGACATGCGCTTTTTTACAAAAGCATTTTCTAGTTTATTATGCATTGCATTATTACTTCTATAAGAATTTATTTACTTAATTATTGGTATCAATTATTTACATGTACATGAATTTTTTCATTATAACATGTTACAAGTAATACACGAGACGTCCATCACATTTTTACTATGGTCACTTTCCCGCTATTTTAGTGTAACGTAACATACTATGTATGACGTTATTTCCGTTTTTTTATCCCCCCGCCAAAGGCGAAGGGGATATTAGAAATGCTCTCCGTCCGTGTGTGTGTGCGTCCGTCCGTCCTTCCGCAATGATCTTTGTCCGGAGCATATCTCCAAAAGTACTGGAGGGATTTTCTTCAAACTTCATACACTGATAGAACACATTAGGAGGAAGTGCAGTATGCAAGAACAATAACTCTACCTTGCCTATTTTTTGAGTTATTTCCCCTTTATCTTATTTTCTTAAAAAATCTTGCCCGTCTGCAACGATCTTTGTCTGGAGCATAACTCCAAAAGTACTGGAGGGATTTTTTTTTTTTTAAGATTAACTTCCCTTAGCTGTTACTATAAATAACTTATATTGTAACATTTTTATAACTGACCGTAGGGAAAAAACAAGACCACTTTTCTGTGGTACAACATAGATGTTACTTTCCAATTTTAGGTGTATTTTTAGGTATCTCTACCAGGTAAGGAGTTTGTTTTTTTGTGGACTTAGAAAAACAAAAATGCGGACCACAACTAAACGGTTCTTCAAAGCTTTCCCCAAAATTAATACTTTCAGACACTAACTTGCCAGGAACTTTAGCCTTCAATTATAATATGCTCGGCGGGGGGATTAGCCATGTCTAACATGGCTCTTGTTACTATTATTATTCCCTGAAGAAGGCATGTAGCTGAAATGTTGGAACTATAGTAAAGTTTGAAACTTTCAGTGTGTTTGGTCTGATCTACTTCATTATTACCTTTTCAACTGAAATACTGTTCTTTGTCTTTTCTGTGCTAATCTGGGATTTCATCATCTGTAATGTATCACATTACATCAGTAAGTCATACATACACATTATACATTAATTTACAAAGCTATAGCTATCATAAACTGTAATTACTTTGCAAATGGTGCTTTAAAAACAAAATTGTTCACTGCATGCTGTAGACATTAAGTACTTCTACACAGCAAGACTGACAATAACATTTACTGAAATAAGCTCTTTATTCAACAAAAGTTCTAAATCCTTAGTAGTTTTTATTTTATTTTGAAGGCATTCATAAATTTTCTTTGTATCCTGGCAACTGGAAATGTTTCCAAAACTGGTTTACTCTTTGTGCATAAATACAGTTTAAATAATTTATTATTTTAGAAGCAGTTCAAGTTTCCAGAAGTGAAAATCAGATTTTGAGATACTGAATGTATGCAGGATTTTGTTTTTTTTTCCATAAATTCTGGTGCAGAAATATAAAATCATGTACACAAAGATAATTAATTGAGTGCCTACAGTATTCTAGTTTGTTCTTTTTTAGCTCAAAGTAATAACATGCATCATGAATGTTTCACTTATTAATAAATGTTTCTTATACCTCTCTAAGTCTGTTACATTCCTCTTCAAGTTTAACAATCATTGCCTCTTTTTCCTGCACTGCTTTCTGAAAAGTATATTTAAGTCAATGTCTGAAAACTGTAAATGTAATAAAAGTAAATTACTTAACAGTTTGCATGTTTTTGATGTTTTCCGCACACAAACCAATAACATAACCTTTCCCTTAATTTCATTACTTAATGATCTTAGTATGACCATGTTTACACTCCTTTAATGGTTTTAAGCAGGATTTATATTTCTTTTAGATGACATTTCATAGTTATCTAACTTTATAAACCACTGACAGCTCCGAGTATATGTTTTCTTCAGAAATTAGATCCCAGATAAAATAACAAAACTTGCATTTTTTAAAGAAAATTACATACGACAAAGTGGTATTTATCATCCACAATTATGATTACACAAAATGGAACTTGTTTACCATAGAAATGAATACATAGTAAATCAGATGAGTCATTACCTTCAACATTTCATTTTCTTTGCTCAAAAGCTCCACTTGATGAATATCCTTTTCACTGTCAGCATCTTTTCGGATGATCACAGGACTACTCTTGTTTACTTGTGTGAGGCTTCTACTGAAAAATACAAATTTGATGATTTTATCAGTTGTTCATCACAAACTAGTATTATATAGATCACTGTGACATCACGCATCTTTTTTAAATGAATAACTGTTTTAAATGACATATGATTTTAATAGAGGGGTAGTGATGTTCAAAACTTTTAGAAAAACACTGTAAGTTAAGCGGTCATAATTAATCAATTTTATTTTTCGAATTAATAAAAGTCATTAGTAAGTTGCTTATTTTATTAAAGAAAATATTGATATAATTTGTGTTTCAAGAAAGTTTAGGTCATTAGAAAAACATCACTGTTTACAAAAAAAACATGGATGTTGGGCTTTGTTCTAAAATTCTCAGTTCTAAAAATAGAAAATACAATGGATTTGTATACAAACACCATCTCTATTGAGAAACTGTATTATGCTCACAAGGAAAGTCCTTTCTTACCAGCATTTTGTTCAAATAAACAAATCAAAGCCTTTCCAGCTTAACATCATCTCATTACATTACATGAAAAAGTGATAGTAATCAATGGTATTTTCCATTCCATCTATCTTTTGAGTTCTTCAAAATTCACTTTTCTTATTTAAGCTATTGTATGATCCTTCTTTTCACTATTACTAAAATACAAGTTGTTTTTTATCTCTCTAAAACATTACAAGAAGTAAGATGATAAATAGGGGCCTCCGTGGCCGAGTGGATAAGGTCTCTCAGACTTCAAATCACTTGCCCCTCATCGATGCCAGGGTTTGAGCCATACTCGGGGCTTTGAATTCATCATGTGTGGAAGCCATCCAGCTGGCTTACGAAGGTCAGTGGTTCTACCCAGGTACCTGCTAGTGATGAAATAATGCACGAAGGGGCACCTGAGGCCTTTCTCCACCATCAAAGCTGGAAAGTCGCCATATGACCTATAATTGTGTCCTTGCGACATTAAACCCAACAAATCAAAACAAATAAGATGATGTATATTTTCTACAAAAGACTGCTTGTTCGTTTTTTTTGCTAATCTGAAATTTCTACACACCTTTTCTAAAATATGATTCACAAAATCCTGAAAAGATCAGTAGATATAATAATAAATTAAAAACAAACAACTTAAATAAACTTACACTAATTCCTTGTAGTTTGTCAACCCTTCTTTTAGATAGGTGTCTAATAAACGTTTTCTCTTTTCCTCATCTTTGACTTTTAGCCAACTGGTGAAGAACATCTGCTTCATTGGCTTCTTTTCTTTCCAGTTGGCTTCCACTTCTAATACTTTCATCCAGACATCCTCAGAAACCTTCGCCACACCTTCATGATTCTTGAGGTTGTGTCGGACTTCTGTTGTATTCTGAAGGCAAAATACCATAAATTTATATGAATATTGACAGTTACATTAAAGTTTATTTATGTAGGATCCCTATTGCAACTGACCTCAATTAAGTTAATGACTTTATAGGCATGACCTATGTAATAGCGTACCTCCTTTTAAAGAGTATTCAATTTCTACAATAAACCTACTTTGACTTCAATTTTTCAGAGGGCACAGGTTCAAGCCCCACTGGGACCAAATTTCCCCCCTTATAAATATTCCTCTTTTTCTAGTTAATTATGTCTCCCCCCCTCTTGGGGAGACATATTGTTTTTGTCCTGTCCGTCCGTCCTTCTGTCCGTCTGCCATCCGTACGTCACACTTAATTTCTGAGCAATAACTGGAGAATCATTTGACCTAGAACCTTCAAACTTCATAGGGTTGTAGGGCTGCTGGAGTAGACGACCCCTATTGTTTTTGGGGTCACTCCGTCAAAGGTCAAGGTCACAGGGGCCTGAACATTGAAAACCATTTCCGATCAATAACTAGAGAACCACTTGATCCAGAATGTTGAAACTTCATAGGATGATTGTACATGCAAAGTAGATGTACCCTAATGATTTTGGGGTCACTCCGTTAAAGGTCAAGGTCACAGGGGCCTGAACATTGAAAACGATTTCCGGTCAGTAACTTGAGAACCACTTGACCCAGAATGTTGAAACTTAATAGGATGATTGGTCATGTAGAGTAGATGACCCCTAATGATTTTGGGGTCATTCTGTTAAAGGTCAAGGTCACAGGGGCCCGAACATGGAAAACCATTTCTAATCAATAACTTGAGAACCTCTTGACCCAGAATGTTGAAACTTCATAGGATGATTGTTCATGCAGAGTAAATGACCTCTATTGTTTTTGGGGTCACTCCGTTAAAGGTCAAGGTCACAGGGGTCTGAACATTGATAACCAGTTCGGATCAATAACTTGAGAACCACTTGACCCAGAATGTTGAAACTTCATAGGATGATTGAACATGCAGAGTAGATGACCCCTACTGATTTTGGGGTCAGTCTATTAAAGGTCAAGGTCACAGTGGCCTGTTCATGTAAAATCATTTTTTGGAAATAACTTGAGAACCACTTGACCTACAATGGTGAAACTTAATAGGATGATTGGACATGCAGAGTAGATTAGCCCTATTTATTTTGAGGTCACTTAATCAAAGGTCAAGGTCACAGGAGCCTGAACAGTGACTCCTAGGCCAAGAGTGTTGAAATTTAGCGGGATGACTGGACATGCCAAGTAGATGATCCCTATTGCAGCCAACCATCAGTGTCTCTTTGACTTTCGCTCCTGACTCCTATTGACTTCGTGCCTATAGGACTTTGCATCGGGAGAGACATGCGCTTTTTTACAAAAGCATTTTCTAGTTTTTACCTTTTTCCAAGACTAATTACTGATTATTGTACAAAAGTGGAAAGTTTTCATTTGATAAATGATTTCTTTTTGTTCAAAGTGAATTTACCTCTGAAACAGGTAGGTTTTACTTCTGCCCCAAGGTTATCTTTTATTCTAACACAATCTGCAGCAATCACTATAATAAACATAAACATATAGTGAAATAGCCTATACATAAATCCTCAGTAAAATATGATTCCCCTATGATTGTAACATAAGACATTGGACTTCTGTTCCATTAACAATGACAGTACCAAATGGTTGAAAACAACATGTCAAAAACATAATTACAATAAAAAGTCTTACCAACTTTTGAGTAGGGGCATAAAACAAGTTTTGATCTCTATCAGTGAATTGAATTAGCTCAATAATGATTAAGCTTCAGCATCATACATGTTTGAAATAAAGTTTGACATCATGATAATGTGACGTCATACAAAAGTGAAGCTCGTAACTAGTATCAACCTAATTTGATTATTCTGGCCATAATAGTTTGCGAACGGTTAGATTACTACTTAATGAATACTTCTCAAAATTCTGATAAAAGAAGAAACAAATATTGTGTCGTTGACTATGCAACACTTTTTCATGAGGATAAATTGTAACAGCATATGATCTGAATGATGTTTTATGCTCAGAAGGTAGTACTGAAAATTGATTCTTTTATATCTTTAAATAAATTCCATTTCATGGTAAAACTTCATGATATCAATTTAATGACATCTCTAGGTCTATATATCTAATGATATAAATGAAACATATTTTTGTACGATATTTATTTAATGATTTATTGATATAATATAAGGTAATTTCACATATTAAACCAAAATCCAGGAGTACTTGGGGCAATTTGGATGGTTATCAGACTTGGCCGAGATATGCCTACAAACATTGTCAGAAAGTCTGGTGAAGATCAGATGAAAACTGTTCGACTTACCAAGCAGACATACTTTTCACCACAGGTGTTCACATTATACGCTCAACTATTTCAGTGACGGACTTAATAAAAATCATAACGATTTCAGATACATTTTGCATAAAAGAAGTTTTATGGTCAAGGTCACACTTAGAGGTTAAAGGTTAACATGGTCTGTTTCTTTTCTCTTGCATGCATGAAGGGATTTTGAAATTATTTTGCATAAATGTTCCATATAATGAAGTGACATGTTATGCCCAAGACTTAGACCTCTAGCTCAACCTACAAAGGTTAACATGGTCTGTTTCTTGTCCGGTCAGAAATGCTGCCATTTATCAAGGGATTTTAGAATTTATTGACACAAATGTTTATTTATTATATGCAAGACCCAGACCCCTAGCTCCAAGGTCAATATCACTTTTGGAGATTTTTATGCCCCCGAAGGGAGGCATATTCCATGAAGGCACTTTACTCGCGAACCACTGCACCCAGGACCTTCAAACTTCACATGCTGATAGTACTTAATGAGTACATGACCCCTACTGACTTTGGGGTCACCAGGTCAAAGGTCAAAGTCACCAGGTCAAAGGTCAAGGCACTGTGGGGGCATTTGTCACCATTAGTGACAGCTCTTGTTGGTAATCTATTTTTGTCTTGTCTGTAACTGGTGTACATAAAGATTCACCTTACAAGACATTGTGTCATGTGCAAAGGTCAACATCACAGGCACCCATGTTAACATTCTTTTTTTTTGTTCATGAAATTACCTCCCTTTTATTAAACAAAAACAACAAAAAACAATACATTAGTTTTTATATCAGTTTCCCCACTAATTTAAAAATGAAATTTTGTTTCTAGTAAGATAATAGATACATATACATAAGCTATTAACAATTGTAGAATGCAAACTCAGACTCGAGTTATAATTTAATATTATATAGGTAAATGCAGCATTGCTATGGTTGCTAAAGATTAGGTTGTATGTAGTGCAGTTCTACATTGATCGATAGTAGAATTTACTATTCTACATTTACATTTACCTATTCGGTAATGTAGACATGGATATAATTATTATGGGTGATGTAAAACCAATTCAGAGTAGTAAATATATTAAAACATGGTTCTGCTGTATATTATTTTGATTCTAATGTTTCAAATATAATTCTTGAAAAATGTAATATTAAATTTTTTTAATTGATTAGCAGGAACTTATATGAGAGTATAATAATATGTGTTTTTGATCTGTTTTCGTTTTTTAGCACAGGTTAAAAGAAAACAACATAAAGTGTTAATTACTTGCACAAACATTGTGATACCAAACAAAGAAGCTTCGCTGAAAGTTGTCCATCCATCTACCATGTAATTATAAAATTTAAGGCTGTTACTTTGTCTGCAATGAAGGGAATGGAATACTCATCTTCAAAGTGACATTTATGTCAAGATTAGAAATGTAAAAGCTAAGTTTCAGCAAGTATTTCATGTTTAAACCTTAAGTAATGAGCATTTAAATTTGACCTGAAACAGGAGTTTACTAGATCTGCCTGAATATCCTATGAATTATTGTTTGATTGTTACCATTGTGATTTTTCTTTGTACTTTCAGTGAAGCAGAGACAACAGAATAGAATGATGATCATTCCTATTGTAGATGATATCAAGAAGCATATCTGGTTGATAATCTTCTTTTATCTTGTAGACTTGTTTATTTCTTTCACAGCTTTGTTGTGCCCCCCCATGAGTGGTGGGGGCATATAGATTTGGTCTTGTCCGTCCAAAGTTCGTGACGCACCTAGCTGGAAAAGTATTTGATACAAATTGATGAAACCTTGCATGAGTGTTTATCATGATATGAACTTGCGCACCTCCTATTTTTCGTCTGGCTCCGCCCCCTATTTTCAGAGTTATGGCCCCTGAAATAGTCAAAAATGCACATTTTTACCTTGTGACACGCCTAGCTCAAAAAGTATTTGATATAGATTCATGAAACCTTGCAAGAGTCTTAATAATGATATGAACTTGCGCACCTCCTATTTTCGTCTGGCTCCGCCCCCTATTTTCAGAGTTATGGCCCCTGAAATAGTCAAAAATGCACATTTTCACCTTGTGACATGCCTAGCTCAAAAAGTATTTGATATAAATTCATGAAACCTTGCATGAGTCTTAAACATGATATGAACTTGCGCACCTCCTATTTTTCATCTGGCTCTGCCCCCATTTTTCAGAGTTATGGCCCTTGAAATAGTCAAAAATGCACATTTTTACCTTGTGACACGCCTAGCTCAAAAAGTATTTGATATAGGTTCATGAAACCTTGCATGAGTTTTAATCATGATATGAACTTGCGCACCTCCTATTTTTTCATCTGGCTCCGCCCCCTATTTTCAGAGTTATGGCCCCTGAAATAGTCAAAAATGCACATTTTCACCTTGTGACATGCCTAGCTCAAGAAGTATTTGATATAGATTCATGAAATCTTGCATGAGTCTTAATCATGATATGAACTTGGGAACCTCCTATTTTTCGTCTGGCTCTGCCCCCCTATTTTCAGAGTTATGGCCTCTGAAATAGTCAAAAATGCACATTTTCACCTTGTGACATGCCTAGCTCAAAAAGTATTTGATATAGATTCATGAAACCTTGCATGAGTCTTAATCATGATATGAACTTGTGCACCTCCTATTTTTTATCTGACTCCGCCCCCTATTTTTAGAGTTATGGCCCCTGAAATAGTCAAAAATGCACATTTTCACCTTGTGACATGCCTAGCTCAAAATGTATTTGATATAAATTTATGAAACCTTGCATGAGTCTTAATCATGATATGAATTTGCACACCTCCTATTTTTCATTTGGGTCCGCCCCCTGTTTTTAGAGTTATGGCCCCTGAAATAGTCAAAAATGTACATTTTCACTTTGTGACGCACCTAGCTCAAAAAATATTTAATATAAATGGTAGAAAACTTGCATAAGTCTTAATCATTATATAAACTTGCACACCTCTAATTTTTTGGCTGGCTCCACCCCCTATTTTTAAAGTTATGGCCCCTGAAATAGCAAAAAAATGCACTTTTTCACCTAATTATGTGCCTAGCTCAAAAAGTATTTGATGTAAATTCAGAAAACCTTGCTGGAGTCTTTATCGTGATGTGACCTTGCACACTTGGCATTCTTCTTAAGAATCTTAGCTCTTATTACAGAGTTATAGCCCTTGAAATAGCCAAAATAGTGGATTCTTTGTTTGTGATGCACATAGCTCAAAAAGTATATGGCCTAGAATAATGAATCCTTTTCATAAAATGTTTGTTAAGGCTATACCCTCAAACTGAGACTACAAACATTTGAATTATTGCCCCTTATTTGTGACAAATGTACCAGTGGGGGGCACACCCTGTGTCCTACAGACACATTCTAGTTTCACTTGCTTTATTTTATTACAACTGTTGATGCAATTGTACAACAAGTAAATGTTCTATGGGAAGTTTTGCTGAGGCAACACATAGGGTGTCAGTTTGTACATAGAAATTCTGCACAATTTGTGATAGCATAATTTGCCTACCATTTCGAAGTAGAGCGAACAGTTTTTGCTCAATAATTTGAGAACTACTTGACACTGAACATTCATAATCGGTATAATGATTGGGCATATAAAGTAGATGTGTTTTATTAACACCTCATGATTTATAGAATTTTAAAATACTTTTTGCTGATACAGCATGTTATAATTCTATACTTTTTTTATTCTTCTATTCACATTTGTACCACTGAGACACTGGATTCCATACTGGCAGGATACAAAAATCTCCTTGTTGATTAAACGATAAAACTGTTGACTGATCCTTTTGATAAAGGATCACATAAATATCAACATCAGTAGATGATTGACCCAATATTTCTGTTATCTTTCAAAAACATTGTCTTCATCAGATTGTCCTTTTTAAATGAGAAAAAAGGTATAGAGTGAATAGTAAGTTCACATTATCCTGTACATAATTGGATATATTTGGACTGTACCAATCTTAGAAACATAATTATTAGACTTACCTAGCACTTCATTAAATGGGTTATTATTCAAATATACACTGACGAGATAAAGAAACGCCTCATTCAAACTCGGTATACAATTTTTCGTTAACCGTGATTCAAAATTAGAAAAGAACAATTCCATTCGCAAATTAGATGCTTTACAAGAATTTATGGTCAATAAGAAATCATTTCATTGTTGCATTATGCTTAAATCTTGAATTTTAATAGCCCGGTCGGAGAAATTGCATTAGAAAAATCAGTAGCGCGTGTGGCCACCTCTGCTAGCAACCACAGCAGCAAGGCGACGCCTCATAGAGCCGCACCAGTTGCGTAACAGATACCATGGGTTTCTGGCCCACTCCTGGTGCAGCGCTGCTACCAGTTCCCGGACGTTTGCTGGCTGGGGTTGACGTTGGCGTAACCGCCGTCCGAGATAATCCAACGCGTGTTCAATCGGATTGCAGTCCGGTGAACACGCCGGCCAAGGTAAAACATTAATGTTTCTAGCCTGTAGAAAGTCCCTGGTGACGCGTGCAACGTGAGGTCGCGCGTTGTCGTGCTGATAGACTAATCCTTGACATTGTCGGAATAAAGGGACAACTACATGATGTAATATCTGGTCGATGTAACGCCTGGCTGTGAGATTACCTTGGCAAACGACGAGTTGGGACTTAAACCTACGGTTGATTGCTGCCCACACCATTACTCCACCTCCACCGTAACGATTGTGCTCCAAAACGCAATTGTTTGCGTAGCGTTCATGGCGTCGTCTATAGACACGGATACGTCCGTCGGCGTTCCACAAGTTGAAACGCGACTCGTCACTGAACACTACGTTCTGCCAACGCTGGCCGCGATGGTTGCGGGCCCAAATAAGACGTTGTTGACGGTGGCGCGTAACGTTAGAATTAGACCGCGGTAGGGCCTACGACAGGTAATTCCGCGTTCTCTGAGTCGATTTCTCACTGTATGTCGACTAATTGGACGTCCACGGTTACCTACAACTATACGTGACGTAGATTGCGCTGTCACAAATCTGTCACCTAAATGACGTTGACGTATATAATTATCCTGTCGTATTGACGTTACACGTGGTCTACCTGAACGTGGTCTATCGATAGACGTTACTGTGTCTCTAACACGTCGAATAAGATGCACAATTGTCGAACGAGAGACGTTAAAACATCTAGCAACTTGTTCCTGCGTTCGCCCACATTCAAGCATAGCCAAAACCTGAGCCCTCTCTTCAGAATTCAGCCTCGGCATTACGAAAACTAATGTTTTTTTCAGAGAATAGCTGAAAATATGGTTGTGTGTCATATTACACATGTACATGTGCAAAAATCGTTCAATCAAACCACATGGTTTACATGCACGGACTGCACGAGGAAATCATGACCAGGTACATGAAGTGAACAAATGGCTGAATGAAATCGGCGAGTTTTTGTTCACTGTGTTTGTCGGTCAGAGTACATGTAGATTTACTACATTTCACAACAATTAAAAGCATTAGGAAAAAAATAACGCCAAATTTCAATGAGGCGTTTCTTTATCTCGTCAGCATATATTTCCGCATTGTACAGAACAATATTGAATAACTTACTATTATTGTATGTTTATAATAAGATGTATGTTAAATTGTTAATTTTAAGATAACTGATTAAAAACCAGGACTACGGACCAGTAGTGAACAAATGGCTGAATGAAATCGGCGAGTTTTCATTTAAGTATGCATTTTAGAGATAAGACCTATGTTTTATTACCTGATTTACATTAAAATCTCTTAAGGGTAGTATTCTGGTTTCAGTTGAATTTTCCTGTCAATATTTTAGGTCTATTTAGATAGGATATTCAATATGAAAGTACCTGAAATGATTGTATAGTGTTTTGAATTGATATAAAAGTGGCCAGTCTTGGCAACCTTTTTGCTTATTTTGTAGTTTAAATGACTATCTTGAAGGTCAGATGGTTAAGGTCCTCTTCAGGTGACTTGGTCCCATTTGGGCCTCTTTCTTTTTGTAATTATTATGCTTCAGTAGCTTTCATTTTTAGCTCGACTATTCGAAGAATAAGTAGAGCTATCCTACTCACCACGGCGTCGGTGTCGGCGTCACACCTTGGTTAAGTTTTTCGTACCAGTCCACATTTTGACAAAGTCTTTTGAGATAAAGCTTTGAAACTTTCAGCACTTGTTTACCATCACTATGGCCAGTTATAGGCAAGAGCACATAACTCCATCAAGGATTTTGGCTGAATTATGGCCCCTTTTGACTTAGAAATCATGGTTAAGTTTTTCGTACCAGCTGATATTTTGACAAAGTCTTTTGAGATAAAGCCTTGAAACTTTCAACTCTTGTTTACCATCACCATGTCCAGTTATAGGCAAGAGCACATAACTCCATCATGAATTTTGGCTGAATTATGGCTCTTTTTGACTTAGAAATCTGAGTTAATTTTTCGTACTAGTTCATATTTTGACAAAGTCTTTTGAGATAAAGCTTTGAAACTTTCAACACCTGTTTACCATCACCATGTCCAGTTATAGGCAAGAGTACATAACTCCTTCAAGGATTTTGGCTGAATTATGGCCCCTTTTGACTTAGAAATCTTGGTTAAGTTTTTCGTACCAGTTCAAATTTTGTGTAAAGTATTTGACATATGGCTTTGAAACTTTTATCACTTGTTTAGTATAATAGTCTCTATCTGTATGAAAGAGTACATAACTCTGTCATTTATTTTTGCTGAATTATGGCCCTTTTTGGACTTTGAAATTGGTTCTGTTTTCATACAAGTCCATGTTTTGTCAAAACTATTTGACATATGGCTTTTAAACTTTGAACACTTGTTTATCATATAACTATTTTGACTGAATAATGGCCCTTTTTGGACTTTTAAATTGGTTCACACATTGCCATTTAGTGCAAGTCTTATCGAAATCCAAGAAATACTGGAAAATTGTTTGTCTAATCTATTTATTTCTTTTGACTGAATATCTGTGGAAATATTTTGACCTCATTCTTCAATCAATTCTTCGAATAGTCGAGCGCTCTGTCATCCAACAGCTCTTGTTTAAGGGGTTGTACTGTATTATTGGGTATTTTGGTTACTCTTTGATACGCATGATAGGTAGCATTAGTTTCTCTATTATGTGGGCTTAGTACGGCCTCAGAAAGTGACTTTTACAAAATGTGGTCACATTATTCCTTATACTCATTCATCATGGTTGGTATCATGAGTTTCTCTTATATTTCGTTTTGATAAGAGCTAAGTAAAATGACTTACAACAAGGACTCTGCTGCGTTCAATAAACGCTTGATGCCCCCTGTGGCAGCCTTGTCGATACAAAGCAACTTAAGTCCAAAACAAGGTCAAGGTCAAACTGAGGTCAGGTGATGTTTGAAGATGAGGATTGGTCACAGGTTTCATCTGTATTAGTATCAATTCATTCTTGTAAGCGGTATTGATGCTAGACGAAACGGTCCCATTTGGTTAACCAAGAGATGGCCCATATAAAGCAACCTAAGTCCAAAATGAGGTCAAGGTCAAACTGAGGTCAGGTTATGTTTGAAGATGAGGAATGGTCACAGGTTACATCTGTATTAGTAACAATTCATTCTTCTAGGCGGTATTGATGCTAGACGAAATGGTCCCATTTGGTTAACCAAGAGATCGCCCATATAAAGCAACCTAAGTCCAAAATGAGGTCAAGGTCAAGGTCAAACTGAGGTCAGGTTATGTTTGAAGATGAGGAATGGTCACAGGTTACATCTGTATTAGTATCAGTTCATTCTTGTAAGCGGTATTGATGCTAGACGAAACGGTCCCATTTGGTTAACCAAGAGATCGCCTATATATAACAGAAAAAAAAGTTCTGCAGTTTTTTTTATCCCAAGTCTGTTTCCCAGTTTTGTCAGAATAATACCAAAATTTGAAGACACCCTTTCAATTGACCCAGATGCTGGTATATTTAGAAGTTTGTTTTTTTGCACGACAAAGAGGTCTTAGGCTGATCTAAAACCAACACTGCTGACACTGCAGTGTTTTAGTGTATGTGCTTTCAGTCTCTCGATTTTGGCACTAATCACAGTGCCACTGTCTTTTCATTTTGCAGTCTTTCTATAATCATCCACAGTTACATTAAAACAATTCCTCAAAGGGTCCTTAGGCTTCATGTTTATATGACAGAAATGACAATGTGATCTAAATTGGAAACTGAATGGCCAAATTTAAGTTGTTCACACTTCTAACTTAAATAATCCCTTAATCTTGCTCAATAATTGCTGAGTCATCATATTCATAATAATGTCTATTCAATAGGTTTTTATAGGTATTATAACATTAGGCATGCAGGTGTCATTGTTATCACTATATGGGTTTTAAGTCAACTAAAGTGTTGAAATATGTATTGAAGTATGAACTGAAATATTATACTACCCAGTATTGCCCACTATTTCCCAGTAAAACCGGGTTTTCCCAGTATTACCCACTGGGCTGGGCAATATGTTTAAAACCCGGGTTTTTGCCAACCCTGAAAAAAGGGGCATAATTTTGTAAAAAAAACAAAATAGAGTTATGTAACCTGTGCAATGTAAGTCAGTTTATCGCA
Organism: Mercenaria mercenaria; assembly: GCF_021730395.1. Classification (NCBI taxonomy): domain Eukaryota; kingdom Metazoa; phylum Mollusca; class Bivalvia; order Venerida; family Veneridae; genus Mercenaria; species Mercenaria mercenaria. The sequence goes on along the minus strand of NC_069363.1, from coordinate 46,648,736 downwards.
GTGAATAAGTGTGTGAAGTTTCAATCCATTCCCACAAGTGGTTGCTGAGATACCAGCTTACATACACGCGGACGCCAACGCATGGGCGAGTCTAATAGCTCTACTACTCTATGAATAGTCGAGCTAAAAATGGTGCCAGTCTTATGGACCTTGAGTCACATGATGTGGGTGATAATGAGGAATGTTTATTCTTAGTTCGAAGCAAATCCATCTAGCAGTAACAGAGATAAGGTAATATAGCATCTTAACTTTAACCAAGGTGTGGACACAGAAGCCAGTGAGAGCAGGACAGCTTTCTATACACATTATATATTCATGCTTAAAAGTTACTGAGAAAGATATAGAATTGTAATTTGAATCAAAAATTAAATGTTTAATTAAACTTTTCTGTAAGAAAACTGTACATTTACCAAAATACAAATGACCAAGGGCATTTGGGTAGTCTTTTTTAATTGAGTTACCTCCCTTGGATTGTAAAATTTGTAACTCTTGAATGCAGCTTGATTAGTGGTATGTTTCTAGATACAAATGACCTGTTTACTTAATAAATATTTTCTATGACTGCCATGAAACCCAAAATGAAATAATAGCTTCCCTCACATACCTTGTAGCATAAAGACCTGCATCTCTTTATTTCTGAAGTTTATAGTTTGTACCCATTCGATGCATTCTGCTTCACAGTTACTTCACACTACAAAAGAAAAGGCTGTTTTTCATTCTATTCAGAAAATATATAAAAATAATGCTCGTATGAGAAGCTACCAAACAATTTCATTATAATCACCTAAAATCTTTTACCTGTATCCTAACCTTCACCTTGCTATATTTCTAAAATGGACTGGTCCATCATTCAATTTGAGCGGTACCACTTATTATCCAAAGGTGTGTTCTTAATTTTTACTGACAGCATAGCAAACACTGTGCAGACCATAATCAGCCTGCATGGACGCAAAGGCAGAATAATTTGCCACCAGCAGGATAAGGGTTAGAATTAGATTCAACAAGTTTTCTTACTATGACGAAATATTTAGAAGCCAATCATGCAAAAATATATTAGACCAAACATGGAAAATTACTTGAGGCCTCTGACCTTCAGATCTGACTTGATGTTTCTTGAAACTGAAAATATTTTGGTAATTTGAAATTCCACACATGTACTGCAAATTTGTTCACCAGAAGAAAACTGAAAGGCTATAGAAAACTAATAATTCATAGAGAAGACCAAAGCCTATAAATATAATAATTATGTTATGAATAATTAGTTTGACTGTTTACTGGTGTAACTATAACTTGTTATTGAAACTAGAAATTGCTTTTGTAAAAAGGCGCATGTCTCCCCCAATGCAAAGTGCTATAGGCAAGAAGTCAGTAGGGGTCAGGAGCAAAAGTCAAAGAGACACTGATGGTTGGCTGCAATAGGGATCATCTACTTGGCATGTCCAGTCATCCCGCTAAGTTTCAACACTCTTGGCCTAGTGGTTCTCAAGTCACTGTTCAGGCTCCTGTGACCCTGACCTTTGATCAAGTGACCCCAAAATAAATAGGGGTCGTCTACTCTGCATGTCCAATCATCCTATTAAGTTTCAACATTCTAGGCCCAATTTTTTTTCTCAAGTTATTTTCCGGAAATTGTTTTTTGCATAAACCGGGCCCCGTGACCTTTTGACCTTTAAAGACTGCCCCAAAAATCAATGGGGGGTCTCTACTCTGATGTAAATAAAACCCTTTATGAAGTTTCAACATTTTTGGGCAAGGGGTTTTCCAAGTTATTGATAAAAAAAAGGGTTTTTCCCATTTTTTCAGGGCTCCTGTAAACCTTGCCCCTTTTAAAAGATTGACCCCAAAATCGATAGGGTCACTACCTCCCTTTTTAAATCATCCTATAAAGGGTTTCAACATTCGGGTCAAAAATTTTCTAAAGTTATTGTGGGAAAAAAGGTTATCAAGTTCGGGCCCCCTGGGGGACTTTTGGCCCTTTTAATGGAGTGCCCCCCCAAAAACAAAAAGGGGTCATTTTTTGGGCGGGAACCCAATCATCCTATATAGTTTTAACTTTTCGGGGGCGGGGGTACGAAAGTTATTGATGGGAAATTTGGTTTTTCCCAATTTTTCGGGCCCCCCTGAAACCCTTGCCCTTTTAAAAAGGAGTCCCCCCAAAAAATCGTAGGGTCATTCCCTTGCGGGGAACAATCATCCTATTAAGTTTAAAATTCGGGGTCAAGGGGTTTCCCCAAGTTATGCCCGTAAAAGGTTTTTGATTTTTCGGGGCCCCGGGACCTTGCCCTTTCCCAACGGGTGCCCCAAAAACAAAGGGGTCATTTTACCTGCATGACCAATCATCCTATTAAGTTTCAACATTCGGGGTCAAGGGGTTTTCTAAAATTTATGTTTGGGAAAATGGTTTTCCATGTTCGGGGCCCCTTTTACCTTGGAACCTTTAAAACGAGTGCCCCAAAAAATAATTTAGGGGTAATCAAACTCTGCAGGGCCAAATCACCCTATGAATTTTCAACATTTGGGTCAAGTCATTCTCAAGTTTATTGATGGGAAAAATGGTTTTCCATGTTCGGGGCCCCTGTGCCCTTTGGGACCTTCCACGGAGGGACTCCAAAATCAATGGGGACCCTTTTACTTTGCATGCCTTTAACCTATAAAATTTCAACATTCGGGGTCAAGTCTTTCTCGAGTTTTTGGGAACAAAAAAGGGTTTTTCCAGTTCGGGCCCCCTGTGACCTTGCCCTTTTGATGGAGGGGACCCCAAAAAAAAAATAGGGGTCGCCCTCCTCCATAACCCTTTCCAAAACCTAGGGAAGTTTGAGGTTCTAGTAAAATTTGGTTCTCCATTTAAATGCTGGGAAAATTTGAAGTGCGACGAGGGAAAAGGAGGGAGGGGACAGGGAAAAAAACAATATGTTCCCCCAGGAGGGGGGGGAATAATTAATTTTCCCAAGTAAAATTTTCCCTCAAAAATAGAAGTTTTTCCCGGTAAAAAAAGTTTGTTTCCATGGTGTAGTCAAAAAAAGTTCCTTATAAACGATCCCAATTTTTCCCCTTTTTTAGCCCTTTGTGCTTTAAACGGGGACCAAATGGAAAAATTTTTTAACTCAGGGAAATGTATTTTACAAAAAAATTTATAAGACATTTTTTCATGTTGATATTCTCATGTTTGTAGTTGTTTCCCTGAAAACGGGGGGGGGGGTTTGTTTTTTTCTGCAGAGTATTTACCTATTCAGAGACTTGCTTTTACTGCATACTTTTAAACCCATCCCTATCTGTTTTCCCTTTTCTTAAGCAAATGGATGAATGTCTTCGGAAAAAAAATGGGTTTTTTTAAAATGGAGTAAAAACCCCAGAAAGTGTCAACAGGATCAAAGTGGCTGAATTTTATTTTAAAAAAAAAGAACAGTTTTTTTTTATTGGTAAAACAACCCTTTAAAATAAAAAACAGATTTTATTTAACCAGTGGAACAGGGCCCAGATTACCTAAAATTAAGTATTATAAAGGGTTTAATCCTTTTTCCCTGACACAAGTTTAAACATAAAACAAGTAGGCCCCAAATGCTGAAAAGGAAAAACGAATAAACAAGCACAAAAGGTTTAAAAAAAAAAAAACAGGGGATGGGAAATTTTTTAGTGCCTTTTTTTTTAAATGGATTACCTCCTTCAACTGAAAAATTTTTATTTCATATAAAACTTTTGATTTCTTTTAAAATCTTTTTTCTCTAAGTGAAAGGGGGATGGGAAAAATGATTCTAAATACAAAACTTTAAAATATATTTGTATTACTTAAAAAATTTTTTCCAAAAACTCCCTTAGGGAAATTTTTTCCCCCTCAACCCCCAAACCCAGATCTCTTTACATCAAAAATTTTTCATTTCTGAAAGCTTTTCTGCTTTTCATTTAATTTTCCACACATTTCACTACAAAAAAGGGACTTTTTTTCACAGTTTTTGAAAAGCCCGGGGAAGGTTTAGATGCACTTTAAAGGGGAGGGCATATTGCTACATTCACATTTTAATACGGGAAAGGGGAAAGGGGGTTTGCATTTTAAAGAAACGTTGGTGGGAAAAAAAAAAAAACATATTCCTAAACTGATATAATACGGATGGACCCCTTAAATTTAATTTCCAGTATTTTTGGGAAAAAGGGTTTGTGGTACTATGAATGTAATGGGAAACAGGGGTCTTTTTTAAAAAGTACATTCAACACAAAAAATTAAGCTTTTGTAGAAAGGAAAAAAACAGTATTTTTACAATAACGTTTTCCCAAAATAAGGGTTGAAGGGATGAGTTTTTCTTTAAAAAACCCCCAAACCCCAAAATTTTCTTAAACATGAAAAAAATTTAAAAGCCACGCCATTTCGCTGGGAGGGGGGAAACGCCTTTTATTTTCATTGTTTAAAAAATTTTAAACAAAAAAATCAAAAAGGGGGGGTTAGCACCAAGGGCATAAACATGACGTTCTCCCAAAATGAATACCTTAGAACAGATATCTAGGAGCTAAAAGGGTCAGGGGGGTTTTTAAATGCATAATGGGGGACCCACTTAAAATTTCATCTTGAAAAGGGGTTTAAAATTTCATTTTGGTTTACAGGGTTTTTTTAAATTTTCCCAAAAACTTTCCGGGCGATTCACTCCCAAATGTATTTCTGCCCCCCGGACGAAAGGTAACTCTAAAAAACCAGGGGAACAATTTAAAGGTTTTCAGCACGTGTACGATTTTTTAAAAAAATGTCGTGTTTTAAAAATTTTTTATCAAAAAAGGGAATCCTTTTTCAAAAATTTTCCGTCTTTGATATTTAAAAAAATATTAATTTCTGGGAAATTTTGGGCCAAAAATTTTACTTACAGGGGGACTACTTTGCGCACCCAAACGGGTTTTTCCGCTTCAGTTTGGGCACCCCTTTATACTTTTTGAAAAACAATAACAAAACAAAAAATAAAATCAATAAAGTCACTTAAAACCGACTCCCTACTTAAATCAGTGTAAGAAAAATTTGGGTTTTTTAAAAAAATTTTATACATTTCGTTACGTTTTGAGATAAAGTTTATTTAAAACTGCATAATCCTTATCCTCGGAGACTATTGATTCGGGTTTTTTATTTATTTTTAGCTTTAAACTCAAAAATAAAGGTTGTCAAAAAGAAATATTTACATACCTTATCAAATATTTTCTATTATACTTTTACAAACACCTTTCCCAATAAATTCTGTTCCATTTAATTAAGAATTTAAATTTAATTAAAAACAGTCCTGTCAAAAAAACCTTTTGTCAGCCGCTTGCAAACCTAAATTCGGGGGAAAAACGGGGGGCCGTAGCACCCGGGTTACGGGGAATCACGTGATTTAAAAAGGGCCCAAACCCTTATTCATTTAGTAGGTTAACGTTAATTTAGTTTTTTTTTTTTTTAAGAAAGTTTTTTCACAACAGTAACAAAAAAAATTAACTATTAACATTTTACTTTTGGCCCCAAAAAAATTTAGTTTTACTCTTCCTAAACTTCAAGTGAGGGCATGGGGAATGGGCCCCCTTTCTTTTACTCTGAATTTGTGCAGTGAAAAAATTTGGGCCCATGATTACAGGGAAATACCCTTTCACCATGCCATCACATTGGGGCCCACTTTGCAAATGGGGATGGGGGACGGGCCCTTAGCAAGTGCTTTTGGTGAAAAAAAGCCCAAAAAACCAACAATTTTTCTTCATCTTCAATACCCTCATCACCTAACTCAGAACTAGCAAGCAATTTTAATGTGTGAGGGAACCGGGTTTTGGGTGATCCTGATTTTTTTCTTTGGGGACTTTTTTTCACAAATTTTTGACATTTTGGCATTTTTTTTAGGGGTTTTTTTTGGTTTGGTTTCTGTTTCTTTTATGTGCTGTTGTAGGGCCCTTCCACTTTATTCATCATTGCAGCCCCTTTTCCGGGAAACAAGCTTGCTCAGGGTTTTTTTTCGTGGTTTAAAATTTTTTTTTCCCGACTTCCTTTTTGAGTTTGGGGGTTTTGTTTTTTAAAAAAATTTCTTCAGGGTGCCGTTTAGTTTGATATTGCATTAAATTATTTGACCCCCCATTTTTTACGGCAATGACAGAAATTCTGTGCAACCGGAAAACAAAATTTATGAAAAGTATGGGGGGAAAAATTCAAGGCAATTATAAATGACTTTAAAGTGAGGATAACGTATATTCGTCCATTTTTGATCTTTTAAACATGCCTGTGTTATTAGTAACTTTTGGGGAACAAGATTAAAAAGGGATTTTTGCACATATACACAGGGATTGGACCTCTAAACCCAAAAATTTCATACCTTTTTTTGGGGAAATTTTTAAGAAATACATTTTCAAAAGTTTGTTGAATGTTTTTTTATTTATTTTTTTTTGGGGTTTTTTAACGTCGAAAACCGACCCCAATTTTAGGTCATAGGGCAAACTTTTCCAGCTTTAGGGGTGGAGGAAGACCCCAGGTGCCCCCCCCGTGCACAATTTCTTCACGAGCGGGCACCGGGGTAGAACCACCGCCCCCCCCGAAAACCCCGCTGGTTGGTTTCCCTCACGTAAAGAATTCAAACCCCCCAAAACGGGGTTTTGGGGGGAACCCCAATGGGAAGGGGGGAAAATGGTTTGGGGGGGGAAATTTTGAAGCCCAACGACTCTAACCACCCCGGCCACGGGGGGCCCTTTTGTTGAATGTGTTTTGATTTTTTAAGTGCATTGAAATTCATGAATCCCAAATTTAAAAAAATTAATAATGGCAACATTTCTGGCCCCCTTTTTGTAACCCCCTAGACTTCTGAAAACGATAAATGTTTAATGTTTTAAAGGGGGGAATTTATCTTTTTATTTGGGTTTTAAGGGGACAATACGGACCAGGGAACAATCACCACCCAAACCCCCGGCCCATTTTTTGGGACAACCCGGACCTTTTTCAGAACGAACTAGCTTTTATTTTGAAAAGTTCCAGGCCATTTTTTGAAACCAAAATTTTTTACATGTTTTTAAAAGGGTTTCAAAATTATTTAATAATGTCCTATTAATAACCCCTCATTTTTTTTAAAATTTTAATTTTTACGGCAATTTGTAGACACCCGGACCTTTTTATGGACGACAGGGAAACCATTTACTAGGGAGCCCCGGACCAAATTTTTTTGGGTTTCAACTCGAAACCATTTTTTTTAGAAATTTAATTTGGTTGGGTTTTAAAAATAAAATCAATTCTTAAAACCCATTAATAACGTCATTAAAAAAGGGGGAAAATTGAGAAAATTTAGGTTATGAAAATTCCCCGGGAGATAGTTTTTTCAAATTTTACTTTATTTATATTTTTTTTGTAAAATACAAAATGTAGATCTTTTATATTTAGGGTTTAATTAGTGAAAAGAATATTGTTTGCCGATTGGGGTTAGTGGAAATTGTTTTTTTTTGGCAAAAAAAAGTTTGGGGAAAAAGTCAATGCCTGTTTTCGTTTCAATTTATTTTTAACAGTTTGCATTAACAAAATTGTCAAAAAGTAAGAAAATGATTGCCGGCAGTTCTATTGATCTTAAACTTTCATAAAAATTTTAAATGATGACTTTAATTAAAAACCAAAATCATAGTTTAAATTAAATTTTTTAAAATTTCTTTTTATTTCAGATTTAAAAGAAAGGGAAAATAGTTTAAATCATTTTGCGTCGTAAAAAAACTAACCCAATAGTTTTTAAAGGGGTTATTTTTAAACTTTATTTTAAATTTTAAAAATAGTTATTTGTGACTGAAAAGAAAACGATGTTACGGGAAAAAGAAAACGAATGCAAACTTTTTTTTTTAAAATTTTTTAATTATTTCAAGCAGCCATAATACAACATAAAAATATAATTACATTATATAATACATAACCAAAATAAATAATCCATTCACTTTTTCCCCTTAATACAGGGGAAAAAGGGAAAACCCCACGTCAAAAACCACTGCACCGAAAAAGAGTGTTTATCATTTAAATTCCCATTTTTAAAACGGGGTTCCGTACAAAAGATCACACGCATCAAAAAAGGCTGCGCTTTGGGCCCCGTTCTTTTTCTTGGGGATTGGGCCCAAAAAAGTCTTTAAACTTTCCCTCGGGGAAAGGGCCCTTCCCTTCTTTTGGGGGCCCGTCGTAATTTGGGTTTTCCCCCAAAACTTCCCCTTGAATGGGAAGGGCCCCTTCGATTCTCGAAGAAAAGGGTCTACCAGTTTTTAGAAAAAAAGGTTTCCCCCTTTAAAGCACGGGGGTTGAACGAGCAGGGCCAACCCCTCTAGGGGTGGGTTTTTTCGTTCGTTTCGCCCCCCAAAAACACGGCCCACGAGGCCACTGGCCCAAATTTTTGTTAATCCCCCTTTTGTTTGTACATACTCAAAGAACGCGTTAAAATATAGAACAGAAGGAAAGTCAAAAATATGATAAAAAGCAAGTAGGAAAAAAATGGTTTGGGGTTGGGCTTTTAAAAATTTTTCTCCCTCTCTTTTTCCCAAAATATTACTCAAAAAAAAGGGAAAATAAAAACAGGGTTTTTTTACACTTTTTTAAAAGAGGGAAAGAAACTTTGGGTTGCATTATCCCCTTTTTTTTGGTAAAAATCTTTTATCACTTTTTAGGGTTTTCCAATAAACTATGTTTAAAAGGCACGTATGTCACACTTTTTAAAAACATAAAAGGTAAGTATCTCAATTAACGTTTGAAAAAGATACTTTTGGTCAAAAATTTTAAAAACCAGAAAAGGTAATATCTAAATTTAACATTTATTAAAGATCGTATTTTTGCACCAAACATAAAAAGGGCCCAAACAAATTGAAAATTTTTTTAAATTTAATCATGTTTAATAGACACACGGGAAAATTTTGGGTGACATTTAAAAAGGATTACTATAGTGTTTTTTGTGAGAGATCCCCCCACCGGGGGGCAGGAGGGGGGAAAGCAGGAGCAGGAGCGGAGCAGATTGCGTAATAAATTTAATTTAAATTTAAATTTAAATTTAGTTAATTAGATGTTTGGGGGGAAGTTTCCCTTCATGGGGGTTTGTTGTTTTGGGGCGTTTTTAATCTCTTTTTGCTGGGGGCGGGAAAAAGTGAAATTAAAAAGGGGAATCAGGTGTTTTTGGCCACTGTTTTATTTTGAAAAATTAAAAAATTTATATATAATTAATAACAAATTTGGGTTTAAAAAGGAGAAGTGTAAAATTTTCCCCGGCTGGGGGGAGCGAAACAAATTTAAAAAAAAAATTTTTTGGCCGGAAAAAATTTCGAGATCGGGACAACGCAGGAGAGTGCGCTGTTTAGATTTTCTTTAAAAGGGGTTTCATATGACAAGCTGGGGTTGGGTAACAAGAAAAACGCCGCAAGGTCGGCTGCTGCGGGTGGGGGAATTACAGAAGTTTGTCACAGACTGACACCCGTGCGTTATGTTTAAATCAAGGGAGAAGCTGCCCCTTTAAACTTTGATAGGATATTAGTAGACTTAAATGGGGGAAAAATCTTTTCTTAAATGGCAGGGGGACGGGTCACCCTTTTTTTACGGATACGACTGCCCATCAAAAAGTTTATGTTAAATGTTTTATGTCTAGATTTTCCCGGAGAAACTGCGATGAAAACAGAAGATGGAAAAAAAATGTGTTTTTAAAAATTCCCCCTCGTCATTTTGAAAATCTAACCACTTCCTTTTTGGGGTGCGCATGCGCACACGACTATTAAAACCGCTCAAATTTTATACCCCTTACAACTTGCTCCCAAAAATGAACCCCAACGGAAATTGGCCAATAAAAAAACTAAAAAAAATCCGACTATGCTGTTAAAAAAAGGGCAAATTTCTTTCTTTAAAATTTCATACTCCAGCAATATTTTAAACTGGTAAGTAAAAGCAGCCAGGGGAAAAACCAAATTTTTTTAAAAAATGTTGAAATTTTGGGGGGAAAAGTACTTTTTATTTCCCGGTAGATGATGCTGATGAGGGATGATGATAAAAAAATAATACATGTTGTTTGGGATTTTAACATAGACTAAAAGGGTTTCATGCTCTTGACGGTCAATTGTTTGCAATGTCAATTTTAAAAAATGTCATTTTCCCGTTCAACGGGTTTGGGCCCAGAGTAACGGGGGAAAACGCGTTACATGCAGAAGATCTTTAAAAATGGGAGGGCAGGGTTTAAAAATTTTCCCGCCTTCGGGGTATATTTTGGCTTTTCAATTTTCACCGGGAAATTTGTACAAACGACATTGAGAAAACCCCTTTTCCAAAAACGTAAGTTTTGTTAAAGGGTCTGCCCTCCCGCTCTGTTTGCGGGGCCCCGGGGCGAAGAACGAAAAACTTCTTGTGTTATTTTTGGACGACCTGTATCTTTTGGATGATCGGTTCTGGGGGAGGGTTTTTGGATTTGTTTGTTCTTTTGTGCAAACCATCGGACATGCCACGGGTTTTTGTTTTTAAACAACATATTCATGATTTTTCGAAAAAAGCAAAGCCCCCCCCCTGGAACACAAATTTTTTTTTTTTCCCCTTTCCCATACTGTTTTTTTAAAAGCTGCAAAATCGCCTGCAGCTTTTCAACACTGGGAACGCAGCTGTTTTGTCACGAAAAAAGGGCCCAAGGGAAACTTCGTACGGGGATACGAGACGTCAGGGGAAACGGATAAAATTCAGCCCTTTAATTATCAAACCTTATCCACGTCACGCCCACTCGGTTTCAAGTTAGATCAATTTTTTTTTTTCCTGGCAATCCCCATCGTTTTTTTTCAGGGGAAAAAAAAAACACCACCGCAGACGCCTATAAGATAAACATATCGAGAAATGGGACTTATATTGTGAGGCGCAACTGACAAACAACCAAACAACAAATAAAACACACACAACAGTGAATATTCAAGTGAAAAGCACTTTTTAAGCCATCGGGTTGTGATAGGACAGGTTTAATCGACAAATTAATTTTTATTTCGCTATCTTGCAGTGGGGGCCCCCCAGTAAAAAAGCATTTTGCTTCGCTGTATTTCGAGAAACAGATCAAGGGCAATTTGGGAAAAAAGTTTAAATCTGTTGCATGGAAATTTTTAAAATTTCCGACAGAGATTTTTGCGAACTTAATCAGACAAAAAAAACACTCGGGGGAAAAACTAGCCTCAAGTGGGCCCGTTTCACAGAAAAAAAACGTGGGCTTAGGCAAAGACGCGAAGGGTTTTTAAAAATTCTAATCCCATGTGTTTTTAAAAAATTTTTGACAAGTGAAACTGACGGGCGAAAAAACTTCAGTGAGGAAGTTTCCCAGGGACTTCCCCAAAAAACCTCAATCGACCAAACGTTTAAAAAATTGACATCGAGACAGGCCCAAGGGCCCTTTCGCAAACTTTTTTGTTTCCACTGACACCTATCAGCAGCTACACAAAAAACAACAACAACAACAAGCGGACTTAAAACCAGCGCAGTTTCACTTTCATCTCACGCCCACAGAAACAAAAACAACAACAAAAAAACAGCGGCGGGCACGGAAAAAAACTACATCGGGCAGCAGCAGAAATTCATGGATCAGACACAGGAAGCCCAAAACCCCCGCATCGCCATTGTGCTCAAAAACGGGGCCACAAACCGATTGGGAATTCTATCGGGAGAGCACAGCGACGGGGAAAAAAACTAGCCGAAATTTTTTCCAGTTTTAAACAGTAAAAAAAATTTGGGGGGAAGCATTCGGAAAAAACCTGTAGGCCCCAAAACACGGGAAATTTGTTATTTGGTTTTAAAAACCCCCCGCGTAAAAAGGTTATTTAAAGCGGGTGTAGTGACTAAAATTTTCAAAAAGGGAAAAAGGGTTGGTTTCCATACTGAACACTAAACTTTTTCATGATCCACACAAATCTAATGGCCATTTCCCTTGTTTTTTTGTTTTTTTTCCTTTTTTATGTTTTAAAATTTATCTTTTTTTTATATTGTAAGAAAGAAAAATGGAAGGGACGGGAAATAAACAAAACCTTTCAGGGAAAAAAAAAGGGGGGGAAAAATTTCCTTTTAACGTTCCAAGGTTTTTTAATTTTCCCACTTAAAAATAATAATATGATCCCGTAAAGGGAGGTAATCACGGGACAAGGTTTAAATTTGAAATTAATATCACCAATAATGAATTGTTCAAACCTTTGACAGGATTAAACACAAAACTTACACATTTTATTTTTCATGAAAAAATGGCAGTGTAAAAGATAGCGCCTGAAAAAAAAAAACGATACGGCCCTTACTGATGATAAAAATGATAAAAATTTGATAACGTTCTTGTATTACTTTAAAAGGTGTTATCACATTTATAAATGAATAGTTTTGATACTAGTATATGGGAAAATAGATGAATAATGAAAAAATTTCCCTTTTAAAAAAACTTTTTTTAAAACACTGCCCTTTAAAAAAAAAAATAAAAAAACTTGCTATTGTCTTAATAAAACATAAAAGGGAAACTTTTTGATTTTGCTGTCTGTCGTTTTGTTTTGCCCTTTTCTGTCTTTTCCCTTTGGGTTTTTTAACTTTTCAATCAAGGTTCACAGTCTCGGGAATGTTCTTTTGCCGGGGGAAACCCGTCCCAAAAAAATTAGGGAAGCGACAGCTTTAAAGGGGTATCTTTTCGTACCCGGTAATTTAAGACCTTTTTTGTAACCGAAACCATAGATTTTTTTTAAAACCTTGGTTTTTTTCTTTAACTTCGTCTGGTGACAAACCCGGGAAAATTTAACTTTTTGAAAAGCTCGTGCCGAAGTTCCCGGAAAACCCTTTTCTCGCTTTTTTTAAAATCCTTTGCCCCCCGTTTGCTTTGGAAATAACATTTGGACTGAAGCCAAAAATTCCCCGCAGACATCCCCGGGGTTATTTTCAAATTTTTATTTTTCCCGGGAAAACCATTCGGTTGGTTTCACTTTTAAGCGGGTGGTTTCGGCCAAATTTTGAAAAAATCGAAAAAATGCATAGCTTTTTTGGTCCTGTCATAAAAGGTCAAAAAACCCCCGGTTTGTCTTTTCACGAATGGTGGGTTGCCCCCCGGGGGGAAAGGCCAACCCTTTAAACCCCCCTTTGTTTAAATCTGTCTTGACGAAATGATTTAAAAAATGAATACCACCCCCCAAATTTTTGATATTTCCAAAGGGAAAACAAAAAATCCTAGGGTTTATTGGTTTTGGGGAGATACAAGGGGCGGTGCATTTTGAAACCGCTGTCAGATTTTGGGTGAAACACGCGCAGGCGGCTCAATGTTGTTTTTGACAGTACCTCTTCACATTTTCCCCACTGTTTCGGGCATATCCCACATCATATAGTTTCGGGGTTCTCTTAGTTTTTTCCCTTTATAAAAAAAAAAAAAAACCCAGTGTGGAAAAAAGAACAAGTGTTTAAACAACAACATACATAAATGTTTACATCCCTACATACATACATACTAATACTTTAACACACTGAAATTCAAATGACATAACTTTGGGTTTCCAAAGATTTTTTAACAAAAAAAACTTTTGCAGCCGGAGATGTTTTTTAAAAAATATTTTAAATTTTAAAATTTTTAATTTGTTTCAGCAATATTTTTTTTGGTTTTTTAAAAAGTATATGCGAAATTAGATCAAATTACTTTAAAACCGCAAAATAAAAAGAAATCAAAAAAACGCGGGGCTATGTGACGCCCTTTAAATAAACAAACCCTCACGTGTCGAAAACCATTTCATAATTTAATGCCCCAAAAACATCCCTTTCCCAACAGATTACTGATTTTTTTCCACATTTTTCTGTACAATGGCGCACGTGCCGAATTCTCTGTTCGGAACAGTTTTTTCATAATTTTTTTTCCTAGGAATGGCCCCTGAGTAAAGGGTGGGCCCCTGTGCACCCCCGTCCCCCGGGGGCCCCGTGTCTGCCCGTAAAACTGAAATTTCCCCTGTAGTGTAAAGTGACTTGCTTTTGTCTCTTAAAGTGAACAGGGGCCTTTCCCCGAAAACCGGGGTTTTTGGGTCATTTTGCCGACCCTGCAGTGTTTCGGGTGTCCCGCAAAAAAAGGTCGTCTTTTTTGGTAACAAAAGTTTTTTTTCGGGAAAGCCTTTGGGAAAAATTTCCTGAAAGGGAAAAGGGGAAAAGGGGGTTTAAGTTCCTTAAAGCTTTAAAAATTTAAAATTTTTTAAAAAAAACTGTAGAAGCAACTCTGAAAAAAAATGTGTTACGTTAATCAGCCCGAACTTTTTACATTTTTGGGGCATAAAGGGAGGAAAATTAAAAAAAAAGTTTTTAATAAAATTTTTCCCCTAGGGTTTTTTTCCTATTAAAAATCTGTAAGAAAAAGTGGATAAGGACTTACCGTCGTGCGTTTCGTAAAACGTGGGCGCCCGTATTTAAAAATTCCACTTCAAGGATGTAGCCAGGGTTTCGGAAATCCTCTGGCAGGGTCATGAAACCCGATCTCCTCATTTCCTTTTGGGGTTTAAAGGAAAAGCGAAACCCATGGGGGGGCACCTTGATGACACCCATATTTTGATGTTTTAAAGGCCATTAAAAATCCAGAAAAATGGGACCCTTTGCTCTCTTCCCCGTTTCTTTCGTAGAGACCCCTTTTGGCATTTGGGGATTTTTTGGGCTGGGGTCACCCTGGGGGTGCCAAGGGCAGCTGGGCCCCTTTAAAAGGGAAAAGAAGTTTTTTTGTTTTAAAGTTCAACGCCCTTTCAATTTTTTGTTATGGGTTTTGAAATTAAAAAGGGCGGCCTTTTTTTTTTCCAGCGTATAAGCTTACCCAAAATTTAAAAAAACCCTCTATGCTTAGCTAAAATTCCGTGTGGGGTTTTCCCAAAAAAACCCGAATATGGGTCTATATTTTTTTTAAACCCTTATCCTGCAAAATTTTCTACAATAAAATTTGCCCCATCTATAAATTTTGGGGACAGTCCTTAAACTTTTAAAAAGGGGTTGCATAAAAAAAAAATATACTGCTTAATAGCGAACAGAGCAGTTCATTTTTTTTCGCCGGCACATCCTTTGCAGTCTGATCTTTTGATTGCACTGTCGCAAAGGCGGAATCAAACGTGCCCAGCATGAAAAGGGGTTTTTGATAATGTTTTTAAAAGGAACATTCTCTCACCTCTGTTTCCTTTTCTCTCCCTCAGAGGCATCTTTTCGCCCGTCAGTAGCTCTGGGTGTGGTCTGGGTGAAACGAAGTGCGCTGTAAAAGGGCAAAACTAGCTGGGGAAAATAGTATCGCAAGGTAAAGCCCCTCAGTTGCCCCTTTTTCACTTTTTGCCTGCCTTTTTGGCCCACGATGTCCCCTCATAAACAGACATTTCTGTGACCAGCGCTATTTTTTGATACTCGCCTAGACATTTTGATCTAGGGGAGCCCCCAAGGGCAGCTACGCCCCTTTGATACTGGTCTGTCGTGATGTCGGTGCCCTCTATACTGTCGCTAAACGACGCTATGGGCGGCAGGCAAGTCCCACCAGGCGTTCGGGGCCAATCAATGTAGCCCTCGCAGGAGTGGCACTCGCCCGGGCGACTGGAGGGGCCACTGGCGCGAGGGCCGGGGCCAGAGTGTTTTTCGAAACAGCCCCCCCCCTTCCCCCCCCCTCCAAGGCAGATATCGATAGACTGTCAAGAGTAAACCCCCTTTAAAAAAAATTATGCCGCCCTATGTAGCGGTTTTTTGTAAATTTGGGTTTTTACTCGTGTATGTGTTATTTTTTGGGGGGTGCGGTTTCTGCTGGCGCCGTGCAGAGCTGCGGCCGACATAATTTTTGCCATCGTAAGCCAAAAGGGTTTTCGTGCAGGGAAAAAGGGCCCAATGTGTTTTTTGGATTTTTGAAATTAGTTTGCACGAGTTGCATGGCGGCCACAAATTTTTTTTCCGGGCCCACGTGATCGTGATCCAGTACCACCTTCGGCCCCGGAAAGGGAAAGGGAAATCACAGATGTGACTTTTCGTCGTTTGGGGCCCCTCTATGTTGCGCAACCATCGTCGCGAAATTTGCATGGGCCGGACACCCCCCATGATGGGGCTAGGCAAAAATCTTTTTCCCTCCTTTCATTCTTTTTCAAAAATTCCATAAATAAATTTTTCCGGTTGGGGGGTCCGAAAAACCACGGGCTGGCTCGGGGGGACTGTTGTCAACACTAAAGTACGTAACGCGAATGCAAAAGGGCCCTCGTGCATTTCTTTCAGGGAAACGCGGCGCCCCCCTGTCGGCCCATCTCGGGCGAAAAGGGGCTTGCGGTAGGTTTCGAACCTCGCAACAAATCACGAACGGTGCCCTAGCTGCCTGTGGGGGGTTTTGAACCCGCTTTTAACGGGGTTCGGGGGGATCGGGCTTTTAACTCAAAGGGGGGCGAAGGGTTTTCAGATTTCCCGGGGGTGATTTTGGTCAGACTGGAATACTTCACCTGCAGCACGGGGGACACACGTGTAATGTGGGAGGGCCCCATTGCGTTTGGGCCTGAAAATGATTTTTTCCGGGGGTTTGGTAAGGGCCGCAAAAATGTTTAAGACCGGTTTTTCCGTTTGGGGGAGGGGGGGTTTGTTGTCATCATAAAGCTATCTGTGTGTAACAGAAAACAAGTTAAAAGTGCCCTTTAAAAGTGGGGCCCGGGGCCTTCCCTTTGGGAAATTTAACCCAGGGGGGAACACAGTTTCTTTCCCCTATGGATAACATTCAGGGGAACACTCTGTTTAAAATCTAAAATTCTGATACCTGTTCCATGGTGGGGGGGGGCCGAGTTTTAAGACATAGATTTCGTAAGCCCGGTACGATTTTTCTCTTCCTGTAATTCCGTCCGGGGTAGGTAAGGGTCGCCCCTACCCGGGAAACCAAAGGGGAAAGGCAATGCCCGAGGGCCCCAAAATGAAACGTCTGTACTTTTGGAAAAGGTCTCCCCCGGGGGACGGGAAAACCGGGCCCACGGTATTCTAGGTCAGTGGAAATACAAAGTCACCACAACGCCCTGCGAGCGGACGATAAACTAGAAAGTTTTTTTCTATGGGTGAAATCTCGTCAAGCCCCCCACCGCTCGCCGACAAACAGAAATTTTTTAAAGGAAGATTAATCTTGAAAAAAGGGGGCCCAAAGTCAAACTGACTGCTGATTGCCCGGGCGGCCCGAAAAACCCCTGGCTTGAGAAAAGGGGGGGAATGTGGGCCTCTTTTCGTCTCTAAAATTTTTTAAAAATCAAGAACCCTCTCTTTTTTTTTCTTTTTTTTAAAATTAAATTTTAATTAAAAAATTCAAATGAAAAAATAATGAATGTGCCCCAACAGCAAACTTGGAGCCGCATTATGACCTGAAAACATAGGCTCACTTCGTTGCTTGCTCCCGGGCCCGGTTTAATTTGCACTCTACTATTTTTATTATTAAACCCACCACCCACAGTGATTTTAAAAAGTATTCTAAAAGATGATGGGTGTAACATTTTGGGCCCCCCCCTTTCCTGCCTGAATTAATGATTTTTTTGTTTTTTTGATTTTTGTAAAATTTATCTGAAAAATTACTAGCTTTCTTTTGTACTTTTTCCATTCTCTTGTCAGTATAGTTTAAAAAAACATAAAACAAAACCCTTCTTTTTCAGTTTATTTTTAAAAAAACATGAAAAAAGACTTTAAATTTTAAACACTGTATAAAAAAAGGGGGTCAAAACCCACACTTAATCGCCAAGTGCTGTCCCTCTAACCGAAAGGGGGGGGGTTTGGGGGCACAACGTTTAAGGCACGGAAAGTTTGTAAAATCGCCTTGTTTATGAATTTTAAAAAAAGTGGGAATTTATGATTTTTTCGGAAAGGCAGACAAAAATTTGAGACAAAAAAAAATTTTACATTCGTGACTTTCCACTTTAAAAAATTAAAGGGTAAACTTCGAAAAAAAATTGATAAATGGGCTCGGCAAAACCCCTCGCATTTTACCCATTTTTATTATTATTTTCTTACTCAGCTGGGTTAAAATAAATTCAATATAAAAAGACCCCCACACTCTTATACAGCCCCTCTTTATAAAGCGAATAAAGAATAAAAACCCAATTCCCTTTTATGTTCCCCTTTCGCGTCAAAACGCAACACCGGGCTTTTCACCGCCATGTACCAGCGCGTGTTGTCCATTGAAAACAAAAAAAAGGAAAAAACTTTGGGTTTATTCCACAAGATTTTCCCTTTTTTTTGAAAGATTTTCCAATGCGCCCCATTCAAAAAATTAGGTTTTTTTAAATACTGTTTTTTAAATTTAGAGAATTTCGAAAACAGTCGCATTTGGCGGGAGCTACTTTTAAAAACAAAATGTCTATATAAAATTTGTCATTTGTTTAAAAAAAAAAAGGAGAAAAAAACAAAACCCCCCAGTTTTAAAAAAGGATGTCCACATTTATACTGTGCTTTACTTTACACTATCAGGTGTGGTTTTGTTCTGCTTTAAACCGAACACGGGTTTTTTTACCAAAAAGTGCCCAAAAAGTAAATTTTTCATGGTTTTTAAATTTTGTAATTTATGTACATAAAAATAAAATTTAAAAAGAAAAAATCGGGGCTTTATGTCATGTAAAAATAAGAATAAATTGGTTTGAAAAAAGAGACGAAACTTTTATGTTAAGATAAAGGGGGTTTTACCCCGTTTTGTGTTCAGTGAGGTTCCAGTTAAAATGTGATCTTTTGCCAGAAAACATTTTTTTAGAGAGAATGTTTTTTTCCCCGCCAGTTTGGGTTTTTTGGTTTAAAACCCACACCTGCGTTTCCCTGGATACGTTTAATTGAAATTTTCCCGAAAGTGGTGATTTTGTACAGGGGATTGGGGGGACATCCTGGGCGGACCCGCCCCGGACCCCGTGCAGTTGGGTCTTTTTTGGGGCAGCGGAAACGGTGGCAGAAAATTTTCCCGCAATTTTTCTCAGCGTTTCCCTGCCTGTTTTAACTGTTTTAAAACTCTTCGTTTTTAAAAGTTTTTTTTTGCGTGTTTAGCCAATTGTCCTTTCGTTTTCGAAACAAAAATTTTCCCCCATTTGGGGGCACTTTTAGAATGTTTATTTTTTGATATGTCGTCCTTTAAAAAAAGAGATGTCCAAAAGTTTTGCTCAGAGGTTTACAGGGAAAAAGACGCTCTTTCTGCTGAAACCCCCCTTGCGGTGCCCGCTCCGTTTCTCTTCATGTTGGGCGGCTCTATAAAAAATTTTGAGACACTTTTCGCACCCGTAAATTGCTTGTTGGGTCCAACCCCCGGGTCACAAACGCTCCAGCCTGGGGGGTCTTTTTTTGCTTGTGGTAGAGGGAAAAAATTTTGAGACACTTTTCCCCCTTTTCTCAAAACCCGGCTTTACAACCCGCTCCAGCCTGGGTCTTTTCAGGTTTTGGTTTAGTTTAAAAATTTTTGAGACACTTTTCGCACGTAGACTTGCTTTTTTGGGCTGGTCACAAACCGGGGCACACGCGATGTAACCCGTGGCTCACCAGATTGCTAGATCTTGAAAAAGTTTTTAAGGGATTTTGGACACTGAAAAAACTCCATGAAAGAAAGCGACTTTTCCCAAAAGAAGTTTTTCCTCATTCACGGAATTTGTTTTTCTGGTACGAAAGGTCCTTTCGGGCGGAAAGGGAACGAAGTTATGTATTTTGTCGTTTGTCGTTCAAACTTTTCACTTGAAACTTGGAAAAATAGGGAACGCCCCTCAACAAGCAGGAAAAGCACTTATATACATAGGGAACCGAAAGTGGCGGGGTGCGTATAACTCCCAAAAAACCCCCTTTTTTACTGTATCAGGTGAGCAATTCGGGGGCAAAAAACAACAACAAAAAAACAACAAAAAAAAAAAAAAAAAAATGAAATAAACCCCATTATTAAATTTATTTTCTGGAAAAATTCCCCGGGCGTCCAAATGGGTACCGGTTATGAAATTTTTTTGTTTTAAAGGTTTTAAAACGAACCCCACAACGAAGAGGGCTCTGCCTCCCTGATACCCGATGCAATAATCAAAAAATTTTTTTCAATTAAAACTCTTTCCGGGAAAAAAATTTCGTTTTTAAAAACCGGCTTTTTTTTGCAGCCCTCTCTGTAAGGTGTCAGAGCCCAACCCCCTCACTGTTTAAAATTTTTTTTGTTTCCCTTTTCCCGAACATGGTTTAGAAAAAATGTCCCCGGCAGAAATCGCATTTTATAAAATTTTTTTATAGATATATATTACTTGAATACTCCCCCATGTAATGAAAACAAAAAAAAATTTTATTGTGCTTTTTTAAAGGCTTTTCTTTTTTGGAAGAAAGTAACAACCCATGTTTTTTTTTTTGGTTTAAAAAAAACATTAATTTTCCCAAAAAATTTTGCCACTTCTAAAGGTGTTTTTGATGCGCGCTTATCGATGCCCGAAAAAACTTCTTCAGGGGATCTTTGACCTTATGCAAGTGGGTATTTGGGTTTTTTTAATTTAGATAAGGACGTTTTTCCCCCTTTTTGACAAAAAATACCCCTTAAGGGCTTTTTTTGTTCTTTGTAAATGAACAGGATACAATCAAAAAAGCCCTGGTATGACCCAAAGGCCATTTAAATCGTAAAGGGGAAAGGTTTTAAAAATTTAAAAAAAATGAATTTAATAAAAAAGTCTGTATATTTAGCAATATTTTAAATCTTTGAAAAAATTTTTGGAAAAAAGTAATTTAAGAAAAAGGAAAATTTTAAAAAGGGAAAAGAATGATTTATTTAAAAAAAACGCGGGAGGCACTTTTTTAAAAAAGACTTTACGAGCTTTTTAAAAATAAAAGTGGGTGGAAGACCTTTTTTCAGGTTTTTCTATTCATATTCTTTAAATTTATTATACATTCATTTTTTCATTCATTCTTTTATTTATTCTTTTCCTTTTGGGGCCTGTGCGGTGTCCGATTCCACCGACATTGTAATGATTTTCGTCCAGCAGAAAAAAACGCAAAAGCCGTATGTTTGGCCAAAAAAATTTAAAACTTCAACAGCAAAAAGATGTCCGCATCTTTTAAAAAAGCCCTTTCATTTGGGGCTTATTTCGTTTACACCCCCACAAAGTACATTGCTCCCCCCAATTTTTTCCCATTTCCCGGGGGCGTAAAATCTATAGTAGGGAAAATTTTTACATACTTTTAAGTATTTTCCCTTTGCCTTTTCCCGTTTTAAGTCTGTTGCTTTTTTCATGCAGTCACACAGATTTAACCCCCCTACTGTTTTGGTAGTCATTTTACGGGGGAAAATGTGGGACAGGAAAAACAGGTTTTTTTTTTTTTTTTTTGAATTGTTTTTTTTTTTTTTGTATAGTTAATATTTAATTTTCGCCCCGCTTCTTGTGTGAATAAAGTAATATTATAAAGTTCTTTCATCAGATAAGGAAAGTTTTTTCCCCCCTTTTCGACAAAAATTCCAAGGCATTTTTCTTTGGTTTTTTGTAAGAGAAAAAAAAAATTAAAAGCTTGGGGCAAGATCAATCGAAAAAAAGCGTGGCATTTTAGCAGCGGGGTAAAATCCGGGAACTAAACCCGCAGGGGCCCGTGTGTAAACAACCAAAAAACAACATGGGCCCGTTTAATTTAAAAGGGGCCCTTTATAAACCGACGCCAAAAAAATCATTTTGTTAAAGGTCCATAAAGCTTTGAATTTCATTTTAAAAAAAGACGTCCACGTATTACATAGTTGTAAAAAAACCCCCTTTTTTTTTAATAATATTGCCCCCGGAAAATTTTAATTAAGAGTCCTAAAGGGGGGGTTTAAAAAAAAAAACAAAAAAAACATTCCGCAAAATTCCCGCAATATTCAAATCTTTTTAAAATGTTGAAGAAAAATAATTATCAAAAAATAACTTAAGGTATCCGATCCCCAAATAGGTTTAAAAATTTTATGCCCCGGTTTTGCCCCACAATTTTTTTGGGGTTTTTTTTTAACATATTTTGTCGTGTAATTTTTTTTTTTTATTTTTTTCAGTAGACAACACACTTTCAACGATGTAGCAAAATTATGTGGGGCTTAAACGGGGCCCTTTTAAAATTTTTAAAATCTTTTTAAAAGGCCCGGGATTTCCACTGGAAAATTGCTTAAAATCTGTGGATCGGGAAAACCTTTAAAAAGAAATTTAATGTGTGTATGTTCATAACAGAAAATTTTGGGAAACCACGGGCATTTTAAAGGGGGGGGGGGGGAAATTTTTTTTCACCCGAACTTTTTTCTATAAAGAAAAAATTTTAAAATTTGATATTAATTATCCTTTCCCCCAGACGGCGCCGTGTGCGCCTCGATGAAATATTTAAATTTTTTTTTCATAGATTAAAGGGCTTTCTCTCTTATTGACACCCCGCGGATATCCGTTTCGGATTTTCTTTTTTTGTTAATGTTTAAAAAAGAAATAAAAATCAAAAAAACAGCGTGTATTCTTTGGCGTTTTTCCTATAATCAAAAACCGCGCGTTTGGGTTTTTTAGGGCATTTCTTTTCTTTTGAGGATGCAATAAGAAATAACCCGGGAACAAAGCCCCAAAAAATCCCGCCTCACACTCACTTAAAACCCTGCGATTTTCACTGTCAAATTTAATTTCTTTTCATTCATCAAACGAGCTTTTTTTTCAAAACCCCTTCCCGGGGAAAACTAAAAACTCAATTTGGCTGCTCAAAAACTTACAACTAAAAAAAAACCCCTTTTAAAACCCCAACACTAAACACTTAAGATCATGGCACCAGGGGGGGACATGGAAACGTTCGGCTCCCACGACCCCCCACCACTGGGAGAAAAAGTTCAACGGACGCCGGAAATCGGGGCTGGCCTGGTTTTCGGACCTTTTGGGCGGGTGCGCAACAGAACTGAGCATGGGCTGCCCTACGAACCTCACAGCAAACCCTTCCCCCCTCCCGATTGAGGCCCGGGGGAAAAAAGGGGGGGTTTTTTTTAAATCGGGCCCCCGACGGCCCGGGGCGACTTACCCGCCGCCTTCTAGAGCATCTGCCTCACCCTTTTGCCCGCCCAGGGATCGGCCATCTTTCCCCCAGGGGGACCGGGAAAGGAAAGGGGCGCAACGGGTTTATGTAAATTTTTTTTCGACGGGAAAACATTCTCCCAGGCTCCCCCCATTGCATCGTCCCGGCGCACGGGTTTAATATTCGTCGTCGGGAAAAAGTGGGATCGGCCGGGGGGGGTTTGGGGCGTCGTCGGATGACGAGGGGGATCTTTTTTAACTCCAAAAAGGGTTTTCCCCCCTCGGATTCAGATATGGGATGTAGAGAAAAAGGACGACCCTCTCCAAGACGCAAGCCATTTTTCCCCGACGGGCACGACGGGCCAAGAGGGGGAACAGAACGCCTGGGGGAGTGCCGCCCTTTGGACCAGAAAATGGCGGACCTGGGAAAACGGGGGAAATTGACTCAGGGCAGCTTCCAGAGGAAGTGCTGTAAAAATCAAAGACGTCTGGAACTATCGGGAAACCCCTTTAAATTTAAAACTAACATGCAGATTTCCCCAAAACTGTCACGGAGACAGGGAAATTTTTTGGACAGAAGAGTTTTGAAAAAGACTTCCAAGCCCGTTTTTTATAGACAAACTTTCGCTATGAAACCGTTTATAAACTGTTTTTAAAAAGGGTTAAAAATGGGGTTTTTATTCCCTGTATGATTTTTTAAAATTTTTTTTAAATTTTTTTTTATTATTTTGTTTTAAAAAAAAGAAATTAAAAAACATTTTCAAAATTTTTCCCCCCTTTTATTTTACCAAACACTTGTAAATAATCATTCCCCCTTCCCCCGCCCCCCCCCCCCTCATTCCCCCCACCCCCCCTTTCAACTCCCCTTTTTAAAAAATTTTTTTAAAAAAATGGGGGTCCCAAATGCATAAATGTGTCAAAATCCTTTTATATTTAAATTTTGGGTCTTAAAAAGCATTTGGGTGTGTCCCCCTCCTTTTAATATTTGAAATTTAGATCTAAAAGCATAATTTATGTGAAAAAAATTTTGACCCGTCCTTTAAATGAGGCCGTTTTCAAAAAGCCCTCTTAAACATAAGAAATTTTTTTTTCATTAAGTATATTTTGTTTTTAAAAAAACTTAAAAGTAATTTTTTGGCATTTTTTGTGGACGAAAACAAAAAAAAAAAAAAAAAAAAAAAAAAAAAAAAAAAAAAATTTAAATTTAAAACAGTTTAAAAATGCACAATTGTTTTAAAATGCTTTTTAAAACGGGAAAAAAAACACTTAAAATTTTTCATTTTAACCTCAAATGCTCAAATGTACACAAAACTTCGTCAAAAGGATTTAACTATTTAATAGACAAATATACAAATAAGTTTGCGTTATTCAAAATTTAAAGTATAACCGTTTTTTTTTTTTTTTTTTTTTATTTTTTTTAAGCCCTTAAAATTTTTAAAAATTTTTTAACCGGGGGGGGGGGGGGGTTTTCCCAATCAAAATAATTTTAAAAAACGGTGTGTGATGTTTCTCACAGAACGGCTTGCAAGTGAAAAAGCCGGCACAGCTGCACCCGCACGCGGAATCCCCCCAAAAAAAAATTTTTTTTGTCAACTCTTTGTTTTTTACGTCTGTTTTGGGGCCCCTTTTTATGAAATGTAGTTTTGGGGGCAGTGGGCCCTCACTTTAAATTTGTCTCTGCTATGTCATAAATTGGGGGGTTTAAATTTAAAAAATTTGAAAAAAGGGGCACGGTAAAAGTTTTTCTAAAAAAAGCAGCAAAAAACAACCTATTTCGATCATAAGCAAAAAAAAAATACCAAAAAAAAACAAAAGAATAATTTGCCCCCGCTTCAGGGTCATCATAATAATAATTTTCTTCTTTCTGAAAGTGAAAAAAGGAAAAAATGCCCGGACTCCACTTGCACGCGAGCCCCCCACCTTTTTTAATCCCCTCTTTGATTTGATCGGGATGGGCCCCGTGCCCCGGTGGCCCCTTTTATGACAACCAGTGAAAACCCAGACCTGTCAATCAAAATTTTTTGGTCACGGGGGAAATTCGAATTATTTTAATCGCGTTTTTTAAATTAAAATTTTTGTGTCATTAGTTTTTGGGGGGGAAAAAAAAAAATAGAAAGAATAAAAGAAAAAAATTTTGGGAAAATGGCCTTTTTTTTTGGGTTTAAATTTTTACCCCCACTTTAAAGGGGCCCAGTGGCGCAGGATTGTGGGGGAAAGTCAAGAAAAAAGGGGATTGGGGTGTGAGGTGGTCAAAAGGATCGCAGTCCTAGGATTTCCGAGGTGGAAAAGGGGCCAAAATCGTTTTGGAGCATGGGGTCGGGGTTTTGTCACAGAAGTTAAGGCTCCCCGTCCCGGACCCGTTTTACAAAATTATTTTTACAAGAACGACGATTTGGGCCCCCGACACCGGGTTTCTCCCCCTATTTCAGGCAAGGGGGCGTGCGCTGAAAACAGCAGAAAATTTCCCATTTTTGGGAAACACCATTCTACCCAAAAAACAACGGCCCCCGAGTTTCCAAATAAGTGTTTTTTTTCCCCTTTTTCTTACGAAAATGTAAATTGCTATCATTTGTTTTATGCTGAAAGCACTTTTTTTCGGGACAAAAAAGTTTTGTAAGCCTTTTTTTTTTTCTTTTTCTTCTTTGGGTTTTTCTCAATGCACGAATAACTCGCCCGCATAATTTATGTAAGTTGGGGCCCCGGCATGAGGAAAAAAAAACATAGTGCGTTTGCGACCAGCATAACCCCCGACCACCTGCCCATCTTGCGCAGTTTGGTCAAAATCCTTTCTTCAAAGTTTTTTAACTTTCAGTTTGACTTTGAAAGCAAAAAAAGCATGGATCCCGACCCGACGGGGTGGATGCGCAAGCTTTTCCCGCATCCATCTGGTCTCAAACCCACTATGTTGGTTTTCTATGGCACGGCTCAATCCTAAAAATACGTAATATTAGGGTTTTTTAAGCGCCCAAACTGTCCTGCATCCAGGGTGGTCTCAAAAAAAAATAGTTGGTTTTCTCATGGGAAGGGGGGTCATCTCTAATATACGAATTTTTATTTTAAAAAAATAATAATATAATAATAATGATTTAAAAAAAAATGATGATGATGAAAGAATAATAAAAAATGATAAAATATACTGCCTTGGTGTGAGGGGGGCTTATTTTTTCAAGTATACCCTAATTTTATATCCCATATATTTTAAAAAAAATGTGAATCGGGGAACATTTTTTTTCCCAGCTTACGGCGCAAGATATTTTTAGAATCGCCAGATATATACTTTTTTAACAAAATGATAATGATGATTTTTTGTTGTTTTGCAGACCCCCCGCCCCCGGGAAGACCCCCGGTAATCCCTATTGACCCCTGAAAACGATATGATGGGTGATGTTTATTTAAAGATGATGACAAAAGAGGGGAAAAATGATGGAAATGATGATGATGAAAGAGATTACCACGACAATGACACAGCGGGAAAACCCAGGTCGATGATGATGGGGTGAGGGTGATGATGAAAGAGGGTGATGAGATGGTGACGGGAAAAACCCCACTGCAAACACAACCCCGTACACAACCCGCACCAATCAGGAGGTCCCCCCCCTATTCATAAGTAAAACTTAAATGGTTGTTTTTGTTGTTGTTGGGTTTTACTTCGATAGCATGAAATTAAAGGGGCCCCTACGATGTACACAGGGACCCGTAGCGAGTCTATATCTTTTTTTAAATTTTTAAACTTATCCCTTTATGATTTGAGAGCAATGGATTCGAAACCTGCCAGCGGGGAGGCAGTAGATATTTTTAATTAAAAACAGTAAAGTTGACCTTTTTTCAGCTGGGGAATAACTGGTTTAAAAATTTACTTGTCAGCGTGAAAAACCGGAAAAAGAAGGGTCCCCCGATGATAAATAAAAAAAATTTAAAAAATAAATAAATAGATAAAAAATAAAAAAAAATAAATAAAAAATAAATAAATTTAAATTTAAAAAAATGTATATAGATTAGTAAAAGAATGTAAGATATAGGTAAACAGAAATTATTAATTTTTACGAAAAATATACTAATTTACGTCCGGGGGCCCTTTAATTTCTTTAACAAGTAAATACTCTAAATGGGTTTTTCCTTTCCCACGTTTTTCCGTGGGGCCCTGGGGAAATGATTGGGGGTTTTTATCGTCCGGGTTTTTTTTGTAGTGATTTGGGGGCAATTTTTTTGTCCCGGGTTTGTTAAAAGGGGCAGGGAAGGAGGAGGAGGAGGGGGGGGGCGAAAGAGAGACCGATTCCGCTTGGGAAGTCTCTTCAAAAACTTCTAATACGGCAACCGAGGGGCACCAAAACGCGGCGAGCGTTTTGTGTCGTCCATGGAATTTGGCCCCTCTGTTCTCAGGAATGAACACTTTTGGGCGGGAAAGCCCCCCCCAAATTGAAAACAACTTGAATGGAAAATAAAACATGCTAGGAACAAGTCTTAACAGCATTACAGAAACATGAGTCAGCATTTATTTTTGAATAATAAATGGGAAAGAATGCATAAAAAAAAAAACCCATTATACATGTTTCTCTTTCAATTTTTTTGCTATGCCCAAAATTAAAAGCTTTGGAAACTTTGTTGTGGGAAATTTTAAAAGTGTTAAATCTTTAGACCGTTTTTTTTTTTTCGCCCCGACATTTACGGGGCCGGGAAAACTTTTTTTTTTTTTTTTTTAAATTTCCCACCAAATGCAGGGTAGAGAATCACATAACGAAAAAGATTTTTTAAAACCAAAGTTTCCTACATGATAAGTTATTGGGAAAATTTTAAAAATAGCCTAACATATGACAACTGAAAATTAAACCCTTTAAAATTTTTATGATGAGATAGATTTGATAGATAGATAATAGAAAAATAAATAGATATCGTTTAAGTACAAAAAGGTTTTGGAAAATAATGAATCTTTATTTTTTTATAGACTGCTTTTTTTTTAGATTTACAGCCCAAAATTTCTTTAAATATTTTCCCGTATTTTTTTGGGGGTTAAATTTTTGGTTCAGAGAATTTCTTTGATCACGGATTCCCGCAGTGGGTTTTCCCCAAACCCTTTTAGTCCCGGGCAGTCACTTGTTTATCAAATTTAATCTGTACCTACACTACCTTACAAAACCCGGTTCGTCTATAAATAACAATGAATCAAATTCTGCGTACAGTAGGACGGAACCCTTTTGTCTAAGAAACCAAATTTTACGTGCAGCGGGCAGTGTTCCAGTGTTCAAAAACTCGAAATGAAAATTTTCATTTAAAAAAAAGGGGCAAGATCCCAAAAACATACACCGCCTTTCCCCTTTTGATTTTGGCCTCCCTGCGATTCCCCGTGACCAAGGGGGGGGGGGGACTTTCCCTTTAAGCCCCCCGATGCGGTTTACGTTCGGAATTTCCTCTGTATAGCCCCTATTTCCTATTGAAAAAATTCCTTTTCCTTCCTTTTACCGTAATTTAAAGTTAATGGGGTTAAACCCGCACGCAAACCCCGTTGACGAGCAGACTTTAGTGACCCCACGTCCAAAAAAGTTTTCCCTGTTTTAAGGGGTTCTTTTTTAAAGATCCCCCGAAAAAGATTCGCTTTTAACAAACGCCACGATCACAAAATTGGGAGGTACGAAAAGTTGATATGGTCCCCGGAGAAAGGTTTTGGCCTCGGGGTATTTGGCGCAAATTTTGTTTTTTCCCTGCGTAAGAACGGGGAACAAAACTGGGCACTGTTTTAAGCATCTTTGAGTGGGCCTAGTAGAATGGGAAGGGTTTTGGTTTTATCTTTCATAGTCGAAGGGATGGGGTCCCTGTATCTGCACGTTTTAAACCCCCGCCCATTTCCCTTTTTCTCCTAAGGAGGGCAGAAATTTCCCAACCCGCTTCTGTTAGCACCAGTCCAGGGGTATCCCCTTTATAAAATAGCGGTCAAGTTCCGAATGTCGTTTAACGGCAGGCCTTTCCATGTCCCAACTGCCGGGAGCCTCGCCCCAGTTAAAATTTGCAGGAACACTCCATAATTCCCCGCCAAAAAAAAAGGGAGAAAACCTTAGTAGTCAGAAAAAAAAACGTAATAAAAAACTGACTCAAATTTTCCCCCGGGTTTATAGTCCCAAAAAAATTGACCTTGGGGGCCCTTGGGCAGTAGTTTCGACTTTGACCGTAAAGCCAAAACGAAAGTGTAATAATGTTTTAAAGGGTACACTAGAGCCAAAATTTTATATTGGGGAAAATCCCCGGTCAAATAGTAAAAAAAATTGGGCCTTTTTTGCTTCATTGGGAACCCAGGGGGGTAGTTTCGGTTTTTGGGCCCTAAAGGGCCCTTTGATGTGTGGGAAAAATGTTAAGGGTTTCCTAAGCCAAAAATTTTTTATTGGGAAAAAATCCCGCAATTACTTTCTTACAGCCTAAGTTTTGGGTTTTTTTTTTGGGAACACAAAACCCATAAAAAATGTGTGTGTGTGTGGGGTGTGTGTGGTTTTGTATTGCATTCTAAATGGGTTTGGCTTAATTTGCGTAAAACTTGAGCAGTAGTATTTGTAAAAGTAATAAAAAATATTTACCGCCGTTTTGGGTTGGCGGGTTTCCCGGGCCCAAACCGCCGTCCGGGCCAAGAACAGTTCGGATTCGCCGAAATGGGGCCCGTTTACTGGGGAAATTTTCCGGAACGCTTGTTGAAGTAAAGGGGGTTTTTCGGATACAGGTCTTTCCCGGGTTTAAAATGATAAAGGTTTCCCGGTTTTATGTAACGGGAAAATTTCTTGAAAAATGGCGTTGAAAGAACCCGTCACAAGGACATTTAGCGGTTTCCGCCAGGGAGCGCAAACAGCCCCCACAATTCGGGGTTTTGGAAAAGCTTTTCTTGAAAATTTTATGTCGAGTAAGTGTCCCCCCGAAGTGAAGTTTTGAAATTCCCCGTGGCGCGCCCCCCCCGTTGTACTGGCTTACTTTGGGGGTTGTCCCCCAGTTCGGATTTCTGAACTGCAACTTGGGTTTGGATAAACTTGAAATATTTTCCCAAACTGCTAGGAGCTGTCCCCCATTGTCACTTAAAGGTGAGGGGAACAGACATTGGGCCCCCAGCAGATTTACTGGGAAATACGTTTAACGTCCTGTAACCGAATTTTGTTTAGATTTACGGGCCCCCAACTGTTTTTTTCTTCTTTTGACGCCCTTTAAATTTTACGGGTTTGGGCCCACGGCACTGATTTTTTTGAATTGCGCGGGCCCCCATTTTTGGGGCCCGGTTAAAAATGTCCCCACCGCCCTTTCCCAAATTCGCTTCTTGCCCCGGTCCAAAAGTTTCCTCGATTGGGGGTCAAGAAAGGGATTTTTTCCTCCCCGGGGCCCCTTTACGATTGCCTTTTGGGTTTTTCCGACGCAGCGGGGCTTCTTTTTGGGAGTCTCCTCTGATAATAATTTTTTCCCCTTTGAAGGGCCGGAATGTACATTTTCCTGGCACTCGGTTCCCAATGATAATTCATGATGTTTTTTACCCGTGGGCGGGAAAGGGCTAGTTTTTAGTGCAGAAAGGGCATAACGATATTTTCTTTCTATCAATCTGTAATTAATTTGGGGCTCAAATTTGGGTGCTTTTAAAACCCCCCCCTTTTCCCGGGATTCAAAACACTGGACCCACGCTGCTTTTGAAGTTTTAAAGTTACGGGCCAAAAAGCCCCGGCGAGGTCTTCAAATTTCTCACCCGATTTTTTTCCAAACAAATATTTTGCACGTTTTTTTTCTCCTGCTGTTGTATCTTTTGTAAAAGGAAAAAAGTTTTTTTCGGGTCCACTGGGAAAACACGAACCCCCTCTCCAGTTTTTTAAGGCCGTGTCCTAGAAATTTACCCCCCCGGGGAAGCTTTGGGGTTTTTTTTTCCCCCCGGGGGTACTGAAAAAAACCCAAGAATTTTAACACAAAGGGAAAAACGTCTTGCCCCTCAGACCCCGCGCCATTTTTTTCCTTTTTTGTCTCCCAGTCAGACCTACGAGTGCAAATCGCCAACGTGCACTTTTCAGCACCCAAAATTTCGTCGAGCCCGACCCAGAAAAACGCAACCATTGTTGGCCGGAAAAAAAACTTCACAGAGTTTTCACTTCTTTTGTCCACGTTTAAACTGTTTCCCCTTTTTCTTCTTTTAATGCACCCCCCTTTTGCTCCCGTAGCTGACCTAGGAATCCAGCGGTCGAATTAGGTCCCCTCCACAAAGCGAACAAAACCCTTCCTGTCTTTTTTTCCCACTTTTTTTCCCCTGAGAATTTTTCGATCTCCCATTTTTGGGGTTTTTGCAAATTTTTTTTTTAACACGTTTGAAAATGCTGTTTCGTAAAAAATTCCCCTGATTTGGGTCCTGCTCTATGTCCATCAAAAAATAAAAACGGTTATGTTGTCCCTTTAAAAACCCCGGGCCCCCGATAAAAAACACTTATCTGTAAACTTTTGGGCTGTATGGCGCTCAAAAGTCCTCCCTTTGGGGAAGGGCTTTATCCAACCGAGTCGCCCAAAGTTGGGACTTAAAAGTCTGGGAACACCCCGGGAAAATTTCCCGGGTTTTTTCCTCTTTTTTAGTGTCATCAAGTTCCCCAAAATTTCATGGTTGGGGTTCGTCCCCCGGCTTGGACTTAGACCAAACAAGGGCCCAGTGGAAAGCGTTTGGGTTTTTGCCGTGACCCGTTGCCGCCTGGACATAAGAATTGACCTTGCTCGTAACCCCCCTGTATAAAGGGATTTTTTTAGGGGTTTGGGTTTAGTTTTTCAACTGGCTGAAATTGGTACGGGGGGCCCTTTGGAAATTAAAAAGCTTAAAGCCCCGTTCGCGCAGAAGATCATTTTAAATTTGCTTGATGTGAACTCCGTCCCCCCGTCAGACCTTACCCGCCAAACCCGGGAAATTGTGTCTGTTAGAATTGCGCCTAACGCTTTTGGGGGACCCGTTGTGGGGTCCCTTTTTTTACCCGAGGTTTCACCCAAAAGCCCCCTTTCTTTAAAAACATCTTCCAGTGAGCAGGGAAAATTTTTTCCCCTTTTTGCCACGGAAAGCCCAAAACTTTGACATGTTTGCCCGAGGTCCATTTTCGTAATTTTTGTTTCACCCCACTGACTACTATTTTTGTTTTTTTCTTGTGGGCGCCTTTGAACAAGCCTGTTTTTAAAATGGGAAGTGTCTTGTGAATCTAGAAAGGATCGAATCCCCGGACTTGGGTTAAAACGTACTTTTCCCCCCACGCCCCTACCTCCCCCCTTTAGTCTTTGGGGCCCCCGAAGCTTGCCCGGAAAGGGGGACGGAACTGGTTAAAAACCGCCTTGATACTCCACTTTTGAGTCCGACTCCCTAACCTTCTTGGGCATTTTTTCCCCTTTGCAACCCAAAAAAATTTTGGGTTTTTGTTTGGGACCTAAGTCCCCGGGGTTTGGGAAAAAAAAAATTAAACCGACCGCAGGTTTAGCAGCCGATCCCCCCCAAATTCCCCCGTCCGAACCATTGCCGAACGACAGGTTTACCGCTTTCTACTATTATTTAAAAAGGGAAACAGCAATTTTTTGCGCTATTTAATGTCACGCGATTTTTTGGGGATACGTTTTTCCCCAAAACAGGCGGTAATGAACACCGTTCGCGTCCGGCTCTTTGTTCGAAAACATTTTCCTTATTTTTCGTGCTTTCATTTGGTGACCCCCCTTTGGGTGTTAATCTGCCCGCCCTGCCGAGTGTGTTAAATACCCGTTCTCTTTCCGAAAACCTCACTCAAAAAATCAGCTAGTTAAAAAAGAAAATATTATTTTTAACCCAACTGTGCAATTTTTCCTTATAACAAAATGTTATTTAAATTTTTATATAATTAATTAAATTGGGTCAAGTAAGCGTGGCCCCAAAAAAACCCCGATCCCCCTTTAATCCCCTTTTTCTGCCCTCAGCAAAATGAGATTAATTTGCGCAAAACAACACCCCCATGATGCAACTCCCCCCCGCATCTAATTAAAATATTAATTTAAATTTAAATTTAAATTGGGGTTACGCAAACTGCTCCCCTTTCCCGCTCCCGCCCCGTTCCCCCCTCCCGTGTGGCGGATCTCCCCAAAAAACACATACTATTTTCTAAAAATTCATTAAAAGAAAGGTCTTGGTTTGTCCCCCGATAAATCCTCCAAAACGTTTGTCGGGAAATGAAATTTACTGACAATGAATATTGCTCACATATATTATTATATTTATGGTCCGGGTCGTCCTAAAACGTGGTCCGGGTCGTCCTCGAACATGGTCCGGGTTGTCCCCAGTATGGTCCGGGTTGTCTGGTCCGGGTTGTCCCATGGTCCGTATTGTCCCTAATTCTTTTAGTTTTGGAATGTGGCATTCCTTGACCACCGTATCTTTTCTTATGCACTACTTTGTAAACAAACTAAATAATGTGTTTTAGCTTACATATGCGAAATGAAAAGCAAGACAGTGACCATATTTCACATTCTTTCTTTAAATTAGAATCTGTAGGACATTG
The DNA here is from genome assembly GCF_021730395.1 of Mercenaria mercenaria. Lineage (NCBI taxonomy): Eukaryota > Metazoa > Mollusca > Bivalvia > Venerida > Veneridae > Mercenaria > Mercenaria mercenaria. The sequence continues at coordinate 46,615,374 of NC_069363.1, read as the reverse complement.
ATAAATGTTTGGACAAGGTGAAGCACTATTATTTTCGCACCAAAAAGTCTTAATTGTTGACTTTGAATGTACACAATAAGTCTTATGTAATTCAACAATAACTTTCTTGTTTCAGTTTTCTCGTTTTTATTTTAGTGAGCAATCCTTTGTGTACTTATAACAGTTGAAACAGTATCCATTTCATGTACCAAAACCTTGTACTTTTTTGCAGGTAAATTTTATCATACCCCACCCACTTTTTTCTAATTTCAAAGTATGCGTCCCCTTAAGCAGTTATTGCACAAATTAATGAAAATCACCTTTCAGCTTGACAGACTGCCAGTCATAATTTTTTTATGGTAAGAGACTGATAATAAACACTTTTGACATATATACTTAGATCCAGTAAGTTACCTTCAATAAATCTAGGATTATATGACAATGGTCAAATCACTCAAATAGCTCTTAACAGACTTCTTGCATTTTAGTTTGTGGAAAGGCATCTGAAAACCAAGTGAGGGGCTCCAAAAGGAAGTGTTCTGGGTTCAATGCTGTAAGGACTTCGGACACTTTCTATATGAATTTGCCTACTCCAAGAGTGAAAAATAAACCACTGAGAAATAAGTATTTAATTACATATACCATCAAAATACATATTTGAGATTATTTCTTAAAGTCAAATTTTTCAATATTTGTTTCATAAAATGGTATTTTTTGCTCTAAATAGAATTACGTACCCTGTTATATACATATAAAAGCTATTTTGCTTTAAACAACATTGTCCCCCCCCCCCCCGTGCATCAAAACCAAATTTGGCCAGCATATGTAGATATTAATTATACACATTATATGTGACTATTGTGTTGATGCAAGGGGTGGAGCAGTACTTTTAAACAAAAAATATAACTACAGGGTGTTCCCAAATGTAAAGTAACCAATACTTTTTATATTCATTTTTAATATTATGATAGTCACATATTTTTACTTCTGTTTGTAACTCAGATACTATACAAATGTTTGAAAGGGCACATATAGGCATGTTATACATGTATAGTAGTGAGAGAAGCAAATACTGTGAATTCATTATTATTCGTTGGGTTAAATTTTCATTGGCTTATCCTGGTTGTTTGTTGCAGTAGATTGGCAAATGTGTGCTGTAAAATACTAGCAACACACCAGGTAATCTTCTGCATCAGCCCTCCTCGCAACACGCACGCCACTAGCGATGATGTAATTTGTTTTCCATTTTGTTTTTATTATTTTTTGTATTTTTTATATATTTTTCATTTCTTTATTTCTTCATCGCCTTCTGTGCATTTATATTTATTTCTTTTAGACACATACTAAATGTCATACGTATTCATTACTTCATGTTCTTCCTACTGTGAAAACTGAATTGAAGATTGTTCTTTGCGGCGGACTAGGCCTAAACACAACAAAAAAGAGGCAATATGTGCACAGCAGTTAATCTGATCCTGACTATAGTCTATCCAACAGAAATAACGCTTGGCATTGATATGCCTGTCATGCATAGGTCAAGAACATTAGCTTCTTTGCAGGTCATATCGGTGACGGTTTCACACACAGTGTGATGCCTAGAAAGTGATGTGTCAAGTCGCTTTCCATGCAGATGGCATATACAAATACGGCTAGATGCAAAAACGAACTAAACGGTCCAGCCGAGTTTCAGGTGGAATTTTTATGCAGAGACCTGCTTCTACTTTAGCCCTACAGATGACACCTTTCGAATATGTGTTGCCCACAACTTCAGCCCTGAATAGACAACATTATCTATAGATGGGTTGTTGTCAGACTTATCCCGATTTAACTTTTTCCGATCCAGCTTCCTTAGGCAAGCCTCCAGAAAGAACTGTCATTTCGGATACATTTTTATTACATGTTTAAGCGAAATGAGCCGTGCCATGAGAAAAACAACATAGTGACTTTGCGACTAGCATGGATCCAGACCAGCCTGAGCATCTGCGCAGTCTGGTGAGGATCCATGCTGTGCGCTTTCAAAGCCTATTGGAATAAGGCAAACCGTTAGTGAACAGCATGGATCCTGACTAGACTGCGCAGATGCGCAGGCTGATCTGGATCCATGCTGGTCGCAATTGCACTATGTTGGTTTTCTCATGACGCGGCTCAAATATTATATGTGCCACTGGTACTTATCCCAAGCAAGAACGCACCCTACGGCCTTGATAAGATTACTGCCTTTTCTTAGTATTAATGTTATACAGCACACAAATATCTGCCATCACTTATAACAGAGCTATACAGACATGTACATGTACTTAAATAACTACCTGAACCACTGTAATAAAACTGACCGGTCACTTATACATGTATTCCTATTCACACATGTAATGCATCAATAACTTTACATTACGAACAGTGTATAGATAAATCAAGTACAGGTTGTTTGCAAAAATATCGTTCTCTTTTTTATTTATTTATATGATTTTAATCTTAAAATGTTATTTTTTCCTTAAATAAACAGATTTTATCACTTTTTTCGACTGGAATTCATATATTTAAAACTTCCGTAAAGTGATGACATTATATTTTTACGGAAATTAAACATTTTATTTTTTTAAGAAAATACACCCTGGCCCACATAAAATAAGAAAAACATCTTGATAGGAACAGATACAAATCAGTTTCTGCTGTAATAAATTAACTAATATATTGGTTTATCATTGACTCGAAACGATTTGGGTATTGTTCAAATACTTGAGGAGAAATTTGCATCTAAAATGTAGGCTAGAAGCATATGATAGTGTCCGAAGTCCTTAGATATAATTATGCTGCTTTCCACTGGATTCAATCCTATTATGGTAACATTGATTCAAACCTATTCTGGTAACATGGATTCAAACCTCTTATATTACAAAGGGCACATGTAGCAATGTTCTACTGGACATACATTTTTGTACTTTGAATTAAGACTATATTTTCTGGTTCTTTGAGATCATGGGGTCCATTCATGATTCAATGTAAAATATAGAAGGTAAAGTTTTCTTATTTAGCATCCACGGATAGGTGACACAGGGTTAGTTTAAGCCAATACATGTTGCCAATTTGTGTGATAAATCATTACTAAGTTAGTCATAAGTAACAGTGATTTAGATTTCACAAGTGATACATTCTTCAATGATTTATCACAAAAAATTGCTGAATTTGTTGCGACAGCAAAGATCTTGGTCGTGTGTAATTTTCTCTCATCTTAAAACCATTTTAATGCGATAATGACCATTTTGCATTTGATTTTGACATATTTTGCAGTTTTATAACTAATTGTAGCTATAGTATACATACCTAGATTTAGCTATACAGAATAATTAAATTTTTGGGACCAGTTTTCACTTTCGTTTCTGCCAAACAGATTGACTTAATTATTCAGCAAATTAGAAAGTGCATTTAATTTGAAGAGACATTTTGAAGTATCTCATTTCCATTTAGCATAAAGTTTTTAACATTCCTACTGTCATTGTGATTAGATACTGAATTTTTTTGCAAAGTCAAAAACAGACAGCAGTTGATTTCAGGAAAATGAGTTTTAAAAACTCTTTGAACTTTCCTTTAAAATGAAGAGCATCAAGGTATAGGCAATAAAAAATACCCCAAATCATGAACTTTGATCCCAAGATGAACGACCCAGCTGCTACAACACATAACATAGTAACCACTTTCTTAAAGGACAGTCTATAGAAAGAGGTAGCTACATCTCAGACCACCCTAAACCCTTTATGTGATGACTACCTTGTCTTTTTCATTTATTGAATATTTAAATGAATCATTTAAATTGAAAGCTGACCGTATCATTAAGAATTTCAAATAGGAGAAATAGATCTACTGATCAAATCATGGCAGGTTACAAGTCAACATGTTGGCTAGAATTGTCCAGTTGCAGACTACCTGTGGTTTGTTTTAAAAAAGATGCAATCTTCCTTTATACAAACTAATGTGCCTTACAACTTAGAGGTGTACACTTTTCAAGATGTACAGCACAATATAAACATATTTTTTGCTCCATAAATATCATTTTCTCACATTTGCAAGTCTAGGTTATAGACGCATCAAATGAATATTTTGAAATACTAGATTGGAATAAAACCTTGTTCTTTTGCCTTTAAAGTTTGCAAGTACAAAAGTGAAGGATACTTTCTGGTACTTTCCAGAGCCCTGATTTTTATAAATTTAAAAATTCTCATTTTCAGGGTTACTATAAACTGGGACATAAATCGAAAAAAAAGCAACAACAAAAAAACAGTATTATCTTCATTCTGCACGCTTTAAGAAAAAACCAGTTCAAGAGATTTAATCTGTGGTTATGAGTTTCCAACTTTTTTCAGACCTTACAGAGAAATGAGATCTTTAGAAGTATAAATAAGTAGATTGAATGTGGTAGGACTCTTTCTCAGCACTGGTATGGCACCAAATTATATATTGATGTGAAGTCAATATTGCCGTGCTTAAACGAAAATGTTCATGAAATTTTCATATTAGAATTACAATTATATATGGTTTTAGGACTTATTTGTCAAAAGAAACCTTTTAGACATGATGTTTATCACTTGTTTGGATTTCATTAAAAAACAAGAGCTGTCCGTAAGACAGCCAGTGCTCGACTATATTCAAATTGTTGTCCCAGAAGCAGGGATATTACCCTAATGTTAAAATATCTACAGAATTTCAATCCAGTGTCTGCATTACAGTTTTGGAGATAGTAACTTGCTATTAATAGCTATATGTACTTGCATGTTAAACTTTAACCAAAATTTTTATAAGTCCAAAAGGGGGCATAATTTGGCCAAAATACATGTCAACGGGACTTGACCCAATGAGGTTGGTAATTGACCTAGAATAAGAAAAAACTAGAGCTATCACTGAAGGTGATGAATGTACCCCCCGCATGCGCTGACACAGTACATTGCAATTTGATGCACACAAGACTGCATAATTATGTGGGCTGTAAGTATAAAGACTCTATATATATATAGTATAGTAACAAAAAACAAAGTCCCATAACTGTGTAAAATATTTATCTAAAAGAACGTAACATGCACCATGCACACCATTGTGTGAAGTTTCATTAAATTGTGTGAAAGGGTTTGGGAGATTAGGTGCGCACAAGATTGCATAATTATGCAGACTGTATGTAAATAGTATATTAACAAAAAACAAAGTCCCATAACTGTGCAGAATTTTTTTCTGAAAGAACCTAACATGCACCATGCACCACTAGGGTTACTACTGACCACATATGTTAAGTTTCATTAAATTGTGTGCATGGGTTCAGGAGATTATGCGCGCACAAGATTGCATATGCAGACTGTATGTATATAGTATAGTAACAAAAAGCAAAGTCCCGTAACTCTGCAATTTTTTTTTCTGAAAGAACCTAACATGCACCATGCACAACTACTGTTGTTACTGATCACTTGTGTAAAGTTTCATTAAATTGTGTCACAGGGATGAGGAGAGTTGGTGCGCACAAGATTGCATATGCAGACTGTATGTATATAGTATAGTAACAAAAATCAAAGTCCCGTAACTCTGCAGTTTTTTTTTCTGAAAGAACCTAACATGCACCATGCACAACTACTGTTGTTACTGAACACTTGTGTGAAGTCTCAAGGGGATGAGGAGAGTTTGTGTGCACAAGATTGTGTCTATGAATATAGTATAGTAACAAAAAAACAAAGTCCCATAACTCTGAAAAAAAAATTCTGAATGAACCTAACATGCATCATGCACAACAACTGTTGTTACTGATCACTTTTGTGAAGTTTCATTAAATTGTGTCAAGGGGATGAGGAGAGTTGGTGCACACAAGATTGTGTCTACGGACAGACAACCTGAAACCAGTATACGCCCCCTTACAACTTTATTGTTGGGGTTGGTGTGGGGGGGGGGGGGGTACAATAAGTTTCAAAGCTATATGCCTTTAAATGATAGCCATCTGTGCATTCAAAACTTTAACCAAGGTGTGACACTGACGCCAACACAGACGCCAGTGTGAGTAGAATAGCTAGACTCTTCTTTGAATAGTCGAGCTTAAAACTAGAATTGTGTTCATAGGACATGAAAACCTGACATACTTTGCCATCCTGTGAATAGCGAAGTTTTTAATATATACAGACCATCTTTTAAATCTATCAAGCTTGTTCATCTGTGCAAGTTTGAACCAAATCAGGTTGATAGTGTAGGAGGAGTTGCACACACAATATTTTGGGAAGTACGGAAGGATGGATGTACAGACAGCAGCAACTCTATATGCCACTCACATAATTGTTGGGACATAACCAATGCCCCCATTTCATAATGAAAAGTTGCACCTTTTAATACAACAAATTACTGGTATTGTTGGAGTCAGCTAACTGAAGTCTGTTCATAGCATTATTAAAGGACGTGTTTGCCAAACAGAACATTTTCTATCAAATTTCTAGCAAACCAGATCTGCTAAAAGTATTGATTATTGTCTTTTCCTACACCATGTATATCAACTACATACAGACTTTATACACAAATAAATTGTTTTTAATTTTCTAGAGAATTAATATGCTAACAAGAGCTGTCCATAAGACAGCACGCTCCACTATTCAGCTATTTGACAATAAAATGAATATATGTCTCAATAAGAGACCTCTACTTTAAAAGGAAGATGCACCAAGGGGCATAATTCTGTCAAGAACACAAACTAGAGTTACTGGGATTGTTACCACACATGCAGATGATGATGGTGAAAATATAGTTTGAGTTTCAAGTCATAACCTTACATAGTATCTAAAGTTATGTCCAGAAAATGAAGATTGTCAAAACATGTAAGTATAAAAGGGGCATAATTTGGTAAAAATACAAATTAGAGCTATGGAGATTGTTACCACTCATGCAGATGATGATGATAAAGATACATTTCAAGTTTCAAGTCTTTATTTTATATTGTACCAAAGTAACATCAAGAAAGCAAAGATTGCCAAAACAAAATTAAGTATGAAAGGGGCATAATTCTGTCAAAAATACAATTAGAGTTATGGGGATTGTAACACACAATATACCGTAGAAATATTCTTAATTTCAAGTCATTATCTTTTAAAGAACCAAAGAAATGTCTATAAACAAAGCTTTCAAAAAAATTCAACATGAAAATAATTCCAAGTATAACAACTTTGTGACCTTGACCTTGGGTATAATGGGCCAAGGCCCTGCACATACTTTGTTTGTATGCAGGACAATGTTTATGTGAGCTTACAGTAAGATATAAGCAATAGTAACAAAGATATGACAGAGAAAAAAAGGTTGCCGAAAAACTTTAACCTTAAAAATAACCTAAGTATAACATCTTGATGACCTTGACCTTGGGTATAATGGGCCCAGGCCCTGCACATACTTTGTTTGTATGCTGGACAATGTTTATGTGAACTTACAGTAAGATATAAGCAATAGCAACAAAGATATTACAGAAAAACAAAGGTTGCCAAAAAACATAACATTAAAAATAACCAAAGTATAACACCTTGATGACCTTGACTTTTGGTATAATGGGCCAAGCCCCTGCATATACTTTGTTTGTAAGCTGGACAATGTTTATGTGAACTTACAGTAAGATACAAGCAATAGCAACAAAGATATGACACAAGAACAAAGGTTGCCGAAAAACTAACCTTAAAAATAACCTACATATAACACCTTGGTGACCTTGACCTTGGGTATAATGGGCCAAGCCCCTGCATATACTTTGTATGCTGGAAAATGTTTATATGAAGTTACAAAGGTTGCCGAAAAACTTTAACCAAGAAATGCCGACGCCAGGGCGAGTAGAATAGCCTCCCTATTTTCTGAATAGTTGAGCTAAAATGTCATCAGTTAAATATATTTTTATATTAATTGACTGATATAGCTTTTGAAAATTAATATTTTGATTCTTCACATGTATTCTTTTTTTCAATCAGAAACACTTTTCAGAATATTTAGTTGAAGAAAAATGACATGGAAAATACAATTAACAAAAGTTCAAGCCTCATCAAGACGTTGCTGTTTTTGACTAGATTGCTACAATTTGCTTAAACAAATGATAAAAAATTAAACAAGATGTACTACAGTCCATAAAATAAACAAACATGTTTGTAAACATGGATGGATCCAAATGGAAGGGGAAGAAGCATTTTATAGAGATATTTCGATGGCAAAATACAATACATATCTGTAGCTCTGTGGACCAACCTATAAACAGGGCAAGTACAACAATACTGTTGACCCAATTAAATGAGCTGTAAGTGAGAACATTAGGAATACTGGGAGTAAATGAATTATTTCAGTCAAGTATATTTTGATATTCCAATTATTTACAAGCAAATCTGATGAATTGGTATCCCCTGCCAAAAGGGTTTGTGGTGAGGAATGCCAAAAAAATATATCCAGAAAAAAGTTAAGGATGTTACTAAGCAAATGATTTCATTAGTCAAAATCAATTTGACAGAAAACAAATGTTTAAAGTGTACATAATAAATGTATGATATGTTGATCCTGACTAAAATATTCTGAATGGAATATATAATGCTAATACTGTAATAAGCTTAGCTTTTAAACAAGAGCTGTCACTAATGGTGACAAATGCCCCCGCAGCACCTTGACCTTTGACCTGGTGACCCCAAAGTCAGTAGGGGTGGTGTACTCAGTAAGTACTATCAACATGTGAAGTTTGAAGGTCCTGGGTGAAGTGGTTCGCATGTAAAGTGCCTTCATGCAAAAAGTTAACGTTGGCCCCTGTGACCTTGACCTTTGACCTGGTGACCCCGAGGTCAGTAGGGTAGGTGTACTCATAAAGTACTATCAGCATGTAAAGTTTGAAGGTCCTGGGTGAAGTGGTTCGTGAGTAAAGTGCCTTCATGCAAAAAGTTAACGTTGGCCCGTGACCTTGACCTTTGACCTGGTAACCCCAAAGTCAGTAAGAATAGTGTACTCAGTAAGTACTATCAGCATGTGAAGTTTGAAGGTCCTGGGTGCTGTATTTCGCGAGTAAAGTGTCTTCATGCAAAAAGTTAATGTTGGCCCCTGTGACCTTAACCTTTTGCCCTGGGGGACCCCAAAGTCGTAGGGTGGTGTACTCAATAAGTACTATCAGCATGTGAAGTTTGAAGGTTCTGGGTGCAGTGGTTCGCGAGTAAAGTGCCTTCAGCAAAAAGTTAACATTAGCCCCTGTGACCTTGACCTGGTGACCCCAATGTCAGTAGGGGTGGTGTTCTCAATAAGTACTATCAGCCTGTGAAGTTTGAAGGTCCTGGGTGCAGTGGTTCGCAAGTAAAAGGCCTTCATGCAAAAAGTTAACGTTGGCCCCTGTGACCTTGACCTGGTGACCCCAAAGTCAGTAGGGATGGTATACTCAATAAGTATCAGCATATGAAGTTTGAAGGTCCTGGGTGCAGTGGTTCGCGAGTAAAGTGCCTTCATGCAAAAAGTTAACGTTGTGACGAACGAACTAACGAACAAACGGACGGACAGTTGAAAACTAATATGCCTCCCTTTGGGGGCATAAAAATACTGCAGTTATTTGAAATGTGAGCTTGAAGTTTAACTGGAATGCAATATTGTCTTTGAGAGGTTTGGCACCAAGTGTTGCAGTTTAACATGTACATTTGAAATCATTATTTGCATGATCAGTGGCGGGCATGACTGGGTGGAGGAGCGAGATGGGGGAATGGTACAACCTTGCATGTTGATAAATATTCATGGAAGGTTAGAAAAAAGAATAAGGAATGAAAAAAAAAATTAATGAAATTAAATTCTACCAAATGGTAAGTTTGTTATGTACAAATACGTGGATTTTTATAAAATTAAAGGGCAATAACTCTGGTTACAAAAGAAATCCGAACGAAATTGTGTGTGCACAGCCACATTATGGTGATCTAACTTCTGTTTAAGTTTCATAGTTCTAGGTCAAATATATCAAAAGTTATGATGCAGAAATTGCCATGTTTTTAGTACCCAACACAGCTTCTGACTGAAACTGGACGGGCCGCATTACTGGCACCAGACCAGAAAGAAAATACCTCTGTACATGTTATACCCTACCCCTAGGTATTCTATAAGAACCATGGTATGAACGGGAAAATATACTAACCCATTTCAATCGCGCAATTTATATACCTAAAACATGCAGTTCGGTAAATGTGTACTAAGGATATTAAACAAGTGGTAATTTATCTACCATTGTGTATCGGTCACATTTCTATAATACTTCTTATCTTAGAATAACAACACGTAGTTTATAGTTTTTTCAACGTTTCACAAAAAACTTGCTTGAACTTCCCCGGTGAAGTTCCGGTCTAGATTACAAAATCATTCTGATTGGCTGATGTGAAAATGTATGTCAGTCGTCATTTTACCAGACGTGTATGATAAAATGTGTATATGCAGCATAAATGTGCAAATGAATTAAATAACAGAACAGATGTTTACCAATGTATGATTTCAAATTCAAAATCACATCCAAGATGGATTTTATTCATCATTTCGAGTTTTATCGTAAAACTGAATATTTTGCATTCTGTTTACATTTCGCCTAAAATGTGCACACTGCCGTGACCTCTAGACTGGATGTTCATTAGGGAAGTTCACATAAGTTTTTTCTGTTGGGTTGACGAAAGCATAAAATATGTGGAGCATCTCTGCAATATGGAATGTTGAGATAATGTGACTGGTGCACGATGGAAGATAAATTATTGCTTGTTCAATATACTAGGTACCCATCTGCCGAACTGCACGTTTTAGACGAGAAATGTACGATTGAAATGGATAAGTGCATAACCTCATAATGGTGAACATGTATATGGATTTGTTTGAAAAAAATCTTAAGGATGAGATTCAGGCCTTGAGAAACAAAACTCAAACAACACCAAATCATAGAAAGAAAGATTTGTTTGACATGAAAATTGAACAGCATGTAAAAGATGTATATTACTTTACGAAACAAGTGTCAGTATACTGACATAAACATTGAGTTCCAGAAAATACCCCTATAGGGGCCCCAACTTCCGGCAGTAAAAACACCTTTAAAAACTCATCATTTTCAAAGAATTGTTACACATGTTCGTTTTGATGCATTTACAATAGCGTGCGAGTTTTGAAATTTCACATAACAAGGTGGAACACAGTTTTCAGCAATTGTTTATCTTTATTTCTTTACAATGGTATTCATTTTCAAAGGGAAACAACTTTTTCTCGACGATTACTTAAAATAATGGGAAAAAAATTTGTCTCCCTTTGAAAATGAATGCCATTTGTACTTAAAGTATTCCCGAAAAGTTGTCTCCCCCTGAAAATGTTTACCATTGTAAGAAATAAAGATAAAAAATTTGGGCTGAAAACCCGGGTTTTTCCACCTTGTTAGGGCGAAATTTCACCACTCGCACGCTATTGCAAATGCATCAAAACGAACATGTGTAACTATTCTTTAAAATGGTGAGTTTTAAAGGCGTTTAACTGTCCGGGAAAGTGGAGCCCCTTTGGCAGTCCTTTTCCGGAATTCCATGTTTTTATAAGTATACTGACACTTGTTTCGTAAAGTAGTATATATGTTTTACATGCTGTTCAATTTTCATGTCAAACAAATATTTTTTTCTATGATTTGGTGTTGTTTGAGTTTTGTTTCTCAAGGCCTGAATCTCATCCTTAAATTGAAAAAAAAAATATATATAGATTTTTTTTTTGAGTGGAGGGTTGGGTGCGGGAGGGTGTGTGACCAAGGCAAGGGGGTGATCAGGTGTGGGTACACAACTTCATATGTTTATAATAAATGTTCATGGAAAAGAATGAAAGAAATTTAATGAAATTCTACCAAATGATAAGTTTGTTATGTACAAATGTGTGGATTTTTATAAAATTAAATGGCAACTAGAAAATGCTTTTGTAAAAAAGCGCATGTCTCCCCCAATGCAAAGTCCTATAGGCAAGAAGTCAATAGGGGTCAGGAGCGAAAGTCAAAGAGACACTGAATGTTGGCTGCAATAGGGATCATCTACTTGGCATGTCCAGTCATCCCGCTAAATTTCAACACTCGTGGCCTAGTGGTTCTCAAGTCACTGTTCAGGCTCCTGTGACCCTGACCTTTGATCAAGTGACCTCAAAATAAATAGGGGTCATGTACTCTGCATGTCCAATCATCCCGTTAAGTTTCAACATTGTAGGGCAAGTGGTTCTCAAGTTATTTCCCAAAAAAGAGTGCAAGAATGTCACAATATACGCCCGTCACAGCAATTTCTTTACTCTAGCACCTGTATTTGCAAATGGAATTTAACTTTGTGGTTGTTTAGTAATAACTAAGTGTTTTGTTTTCTAAGTCCACAAAAAACTCCTACCAGGTAGAGATACCTTAAAATACACCTAAAATTGGAAGTAACATCTATGTTGTACCACAGAAAAGTGGTCTTGGTTTTTCCCTACGGTCAATTATAAAAAGTTTTCAATATAAGTTATTTATAGTAAACAAAATAAGGGAAGTTTATCTTAAAAAAAAAAAAAAAAAAAAAAAAAAAAAAAAAAAATTGTAAGTCCCCACAAAATCTTTACCAGTAGAGACTGGTCAAAATACACCTCAAAATTGGATGTAGCATGCATATTGTACTACAGAAAAGTGGTCTCGATTTTTCCCTATGACTATATGAAAAAGTTACAATATAAGCTATTTATAGTAACAACAAAGGGAATAATTCGAAGAAGGGAACTGCGCATGACACTTCGTCTCATGAATGGGGTATAATTGTGTCAAGTTACTCAAATCCCTAAAAGCATGAAGAAGACATGCTTCGGACAAAGTCCCTTCTTGTATCTGACCTTTGGCCTCTAAGTGTGACCTTGACCTTAGACCTAGGGACCCGGTTCTTGCGCATGACACTACGTCTCGTGGTGGTGAACATTTGTGCCAAGTTATATCAAAATCCCTCTATGCATGAAGAAGACATGCTCCGGACAAGGTTTTCATTCTTGTATCCTTTTACCTCAAGTTTGACCTTGACCTTTGACTAGAGACCTGGTTCTTGCGCATGACACTCCGCCTCATGGTGGTGAAAAATTTGTGCCAAGTTATATCAAAATTCCTCAATGCATGAAGAAGACATGCTCCGGCAAAGTTTTCATTCTTGTATCCTTTGACCTCTAAGTGTGACCTTGACCTTAGACCTAGGGACCTGGTTCTTGCGCAAGACACTCCTTCTCATGATGAGAACAATTGTGCCAACTTTCATCAAAATCCCCCTATGCATGAAGAAGATATGCTCCGACAAGTCATTTTTGAATTTGACCTTTGACCTCTTTAAATGTGACCCTTTACCCTTTGCCTAGGGACCTGTTCTTGCGCATGACACTCCGTCTCATGATGGTGAACAACTGTGCCAAGTTTCATCAAAATCCCCTTTATGCATGTAGAAGATATGCTCCGGACAAGGTCCGTTTGGACGCCGCCCCCCCCCGCCCGGGGCGTTCCCATAATACGTCCCATTTTTCAAACGGGCGTAAAAATGATTCTACATGAACAGGCCACTGTGACCTTGACCTTTAATAGACTGACCCCAAAATCAATAGGGGTCATCTACTCTGCATGTTCAATCATCCCATGAAGTTTCAACATTCTGGGTCAAATGGTTTTTCAAGTTATTGATCGGAACTGGTTATCAATGTTCAGGGCCCTGTGACCTTGACTTTAACGGAGTGACCCCAAAAACAATAAGGGTCATTTACTCTGCATGAACAATCCTCCTATGAAGTTTCAACATTCTGGGGCGAGAGGTTCTCAAGTTATTGATTGGAAATGGTTTTCCATGTTCAGGCCCCTGTTTGGCCTTGGACCTTTCACAGAGTGACCCCCAAAAAACGTTAGGGGTTTATCTACTCTGCATGACCAATTTTTCCTACGAAGTTTCATATTCTGGTCTAATGGTTCTCAAGTTACTGACCGGAAATGGTTTTCAATGTGCGGGCCCCGTGGACCTTGACCCTTTTACGAGTGACCCCAAAATCGTTAGGGGTCATCTACTCTGTATGACCAATCATCCTATTAAGTTTCAACATCCTGGGTCAAGTGGTTCTCAAGTTACTGACCGGAAATGGTTTTCAATGTTCGGGCCCCTGTGACCTTGACCTTAATGGAGTGACCCCAAAAACGATAGGGGTCATCTACTTTGCATGTACAATCATCTATGAAGTTTCACATTCTGGGTCAAGTGGTTCTCTATTATTGATCAGAAATGGTTTTCAATGTTCAGGCCCCTGTTTACCTTGACCTTTGACAGAGTGATCCCATAAACAATAAGGGGCATCTACTCTTTATGACCAATCATCCTATCATGTTTCAACATTCTGGGTCAGGTGGTTCTCTAGTTATTTATTGAAATGGTTTTCAATGTTCAGGCCCCTGTGACCTTGACCTTTGACGGAGTGACCCCAAAATCAATAGGGGTCATTATACTCTTCATGACCAATCATCCTAAAGAAGTTTCAACATTCTGGGTCAAGTGGTTCTCTAGTTATGATCGGAAATGGTTTTCAATGTTCAGGCCCCTGTGACCTTGACCTTTGATGGAGTGACCCCAAAAACAATAGGGTCGTACTTTCCCGAGCCCTGCAACCCTATGAAGTTTGAAGGTTCTAGGTCAAAGGGGTTTTCCAGTTATTGCCGGAAATGAAGTGTGAAAGTACGGAGGACGGACAGGGCAAAAACAATATGTCTCCTGGGGGAGACATAATAACTCACTAAAGAAATCCGAACGAAATTGTGTGCGCACAACCACATTATGGTGATCTAAATTCTGTTCAAGTTTCATAGTTCTAGGTTAAATATATCAAAAGTTATGATACAGAAATTTGCCATATTTATAGTACCCTGTATAGTTAACACTGGAAACTTCTATGGGCGGTAACTCTAGTGTTACTTAGGCAATCCGTCTGAAACTTGATGGGCCGCACAACATAGTGGTGAACATGTCTATGAAGTTTCATTTAAATATTCTCAACTTATTCCTAGATATGGCTCCGGACGGGCGGACGAATGCCAAAACTATTTTTCTCTCCGACTTTTGTCGGGGGATAAAAAAATAGCAAAGGACCAATGTTTTAAAGGGTAGTTTTGATTTGGGGAAAACAATACTGATACTGTGTTGGACAGCTGGGGGGTTTGACTGGATCAAAGTTGTAACCCCAGAGGACTGGTACGATGAAGCTGACATCCTACGATGTTATTTTTAAATATGAAACCCAAATACTGTGAAACCATTAACATTCGTGGGGAATAATTTTCATGGATTTTTGTGGATGAGCCAATCCATGAAATTTAATCCCCAAAGAACATATAAAATTCCCATTCACTTTATGTTCAAAAGTTGTAAAATGAATTCATATCCCCACGAAATTGCCCTTTGTACCAAAACCATGAAATTTCACAGTACAGTAATAAATAAGACAAACTATCAAATAATGTTAAAGTTTACTTCTGAATCATAATAGACAAAAAACACAAAAAACAATGCAATATTTTCCCTCACAACGGCAAAAAGTATATATAACAAGTATGAAGTACATCCCATTTGATAGTTAAAAGTTTCAACCTGCAAAACAACAAAGTTGGGATTTCAAATTTACATGGGTGCATAAAGAAGACCTGGGTACAACCATCAAACTTTTGTCTTCCTCACATGAAAAAATTCTGCATCCATCTGAAGGAAAGGGTACTCGAGTGTTCCAATGTATAGACCAATTTTAAATCGGCCACACATGAACTATAGTAAATGCTGAACCCTTTTCTTTCTTGCAACTGAACACACATACATCATAAAATTGTATACACTCTCAGAAATAAAACTATGAACAGATATATATTTACACTCTCTGAAATGTAACTGAAAAGAGCTACATTTTTATACTCAGAATAAAACTGAACAGAGCTTTATTTACACTCTTGGAAATAAAATTGAACAGAGCCCATATTTACACACTCAAAAAAAAAACTGAACAGAACTATATGTAAATCTCGGAAAAAAACTGAACAGAGCTATATGTATACTCTCAAAAATAAAACTGAACAGAGCTACATGTTTACTCTTGGAAATAAAACTGAACAGAGCTATGTATGTATACTCTCGGAAATAAAACTGAACAGAGCTAACTGGACGGATGGACGGACGATGGGCAATCACAAAAGCTCGCCCTGTCACTGTGACAGGTGAGCTAAAAAGTTGGCCTTTTCGTTTTCTATTCTCAGCATGTAGTAGCATAAAATGATTTCCTCATTTTTTTAAATATTCTTTTGTCATTTTCATTTCAATATTGAACCACTAAAGTCCTGTCACAACATGTTTATTTCTGTGACACTTACTGGGAAGATAGCAAAAATCTGGTTCTAGAATATATTTTCCTCTGGCACAGCATCTATGAATGACTGGTATGACTTCATTGCTTTGTTTAGTTTTGTCATGGATAAGTTCTTGCAACTTCTGTTGAACAGCAAGGATCGATTCAGGTTACTTATAGATATGCCTCATCCACCAAACAGTACGACTCCATGACAGTATGACCTCAGCTCAGCCAGCTGGGGAGCACTTCAGCAACACTTTGTGCTTGATGAACAAAAGGAATGCCATTTTGTCTCTCATTTTCCTAGTACTGTCTGCTAGGCCTTTATGCTCCTGAGCTACATTCCACCCAGTGTCGTCAATCTGTAACAAGAGTGGCAAACTATCACAAACAAGAGTGCAAGAATGTCACAATATACGCCCGTCACAGCAAATTTCTTTACTCTAGCACCTGTATTTGCAAATGGAATTTTAACTTTGTGGTTGTTTAGTAATAACTAAGTGTTTTGTTTTTCTAAGTCCACAAAAAAACTCCTTACCAGGTAGAGATACCTTAAAATACACCTAAAATTGGAAAGTAACATCTATGTTGTACCACAGAAAAGTGGTCTTGGTTTTTTCCTACGGTCAATTATAAAAAAGTTACAATATAAGTTATTTATAGTAACAACTAAGGGAAGTTAATCTTAAAAAAAAAAAAAAAAAAAAATCAAAAAAAAAATTGTAAGTCCTCACAAAAATCTTTACCAGGTAGAGACTGGTCAAAATACACCTCAAAATTGGATGTAGCATGCATATTGTACTACAGAAAAGTGGTCTCGATTTTTCCCTATGACTAGTAATGAAAAAGTTACAATATAAGCTATTCATAGTAACAACAAAGGGAAGTAATTCGAAAGAAGAATGCGCATGAACTTGTCTCATGATCGGTATAATTTGTCAAGTTACATCAAAATCCCTCCATGCATGAAGAAGAAATGCTTCCGACAAAGTCTTCTTGTATTACCTTTGCCTCTAAGTGTGACCTTGACCTTAGACCTAGGGACCTAGTTCTTGCATATGACACTACGTCTCGTGGTGGTGAACATTTGTGCCAAGTTATATCAAAATCCCTCTATGCATGAAGAAGACATGTTCCGGACAAGGTTTTCATTCTTGTATCCTTTGACCTCTAAGTGTGACCTTGACCTTAGACCTAGGACCTGGTTCTTGCGCATGACACTCCCTCATGTGGTGAACATTTGTGCCAAGTTATATCAAAATCCCTCTATGCATGAAGAAGAAATGCTCCGGACAAAGTTTTCATTCTTGTATCCTTTGACCTCTAAGTGTGGCCTTGACCTTAGACCTAGGGACCTGGTTCTTGCGCATGACACTCCTTCTCATCATGATGAACAATTGTGCCAACTTTCATCAAAATCCCTCTATGCATGAAGAAGATATGCTCCGGACAAAGTCATTCTTGAATTTGACCTTTGACCTCTAAGTGTGACCTTGACCTTAGACCTAGGGACCTGGTTCTTGCGCAGGACACTCCGTCTCATGATGGTGAACAACTGTGCCAAGTTTCATCAAAATCCCTTCATGCATGTAGAAGATATGCTCCGGACAAGGTCTGTGGACGCCGCCCGCTCGCCCGCCTGCCAACCCGCCCGCCTGCCCGCCCGCCAGGGGCGTTCCCATAATACGTCCCGTTTTTCAAACGGGCGTATAAAAATACAAATCTTGCAGTAATAATCACAGATTAAATTTATTTAGAGGCATGTAATTCTCACATCATAATTCTGGAGATAATACTGCTCTCAAAGGGCTGGTTACTGAACTAGTCTTGGCTTTTATAGATATGCATTTTTTCTTTTATTAAGTATGGTTGAAATCAAAGAACAAGAGCACCATCTGCAGATGTCATCGCTCGTCTGCAGATGCTTGACAATATGTTAGAAAAGGTTTATGGTCCTTGGTCTTAACTGATATATATGATGTTTCAATTGAACTTAAACAAAAAACAACCAATACCGATTTTCTAAATTAACAGAAGCTGTCTGTAAGACAGCCAGTGCTCAACTATTCGAATCATTGTCACAGAAACAGGAATATTAATCTGATGTTAAAGTATCAATAGAGTTTCAACCAAAACTTTAACCAGAAGTTTTCTTAGTCCAACAGGGGGCATAATTTGCCCAAAATACATGTCAGAATTATGGGACTTGATGCAATCAACTAGTTTTATAACCCTGAAGACACATGTGAAGTTTCAATTAACTATCTGCATTTGTTTTGCAGATGGTAACTTGCACGCAAAACTTTTACCAGAATTTTTAAGTCCAAAAGGGGGTATAATGTGACAAAAATACATGTCAGAGTTATGGGACTTGGTGCTTTCACCTAGATTCATAACTGCGAAGACACATGTGAAGTTTCAATTCAATATCTGCATTAGTTTTGGAGACAGTAACTTGCATGTAAAACTTTAACCAGAATTTTATAAGTCCATAACGGGGAATAATTTGCCCAAAATACATGTCAGAGTTATAGGACTTGACCCAATGAGGTTGGTTATTGACCTAGAAAAAGAAACAAGAGCTTTCACAGAAGACAGCGCGCACAACTATTTCGATGCTGGATAGTGAAACTTGGCACATTTGATGAAGCTGGAGCTGTCACTGGAGAGTTAAATGTGGATGAAGATATTGCATAATAGCTTGAATCTGAGTCAAAAGTATTAAGTAATAAGAGGGATAAAGATCAAGTGTATCAAAACATTAAATAAGTATCATTCTAAGCAAAAAGGGGGCATAATTCATGAAATATTAGTGCAAGAGTGATGCACCTTGTTTCATGTGATAAGGTTGATGATGTGGAACAACTGCTACAAGTTTAAATCAAATCCATTTTGTAATAACTTAGATATAGTGAAAATGCATCAAAATTAACTTTTAATTCTAAGTAAAAGGGGGTTTAATTCATTAAATATTGGTGCCAGAGTTATGGACCTTGTGTCATATGATGTGGGTGATAAGGTGGAACAACTATTTTAAGTTTGAATCAAATCTATTCAGTAACAACCGAGATAGAGCTAAATTGCATATAATTAACCTGAAATTGTAAGTAAAAGAGGGGATTATTCATGAAATACTGGTGCAAGAGTTATGGCCCTTGTGTCATATGATGTGAGTGATGATGTTGAAAAACTACTTTAAGTTTGAAACAAATCCAATTAGTAATAACTGAGATAGCGTGAAAGTGCATCAAAACTTTAACCTGAAATTACAAGTAAAAGGGGGGATAATTCATCAAATATTGGTACCAGAGTTATGGACCTTGTGACATATGAAGTTGGAGATGATGTGGAACAACTACTTTCAGTTTGAATTAAGCCCATTTAGTAAGAAATAAAGATAAAGTGAAAGTGCATCAAAACTTTAACCTGAAATTCTAAGTAAAAAGGGGGATAATTCATGAAATACTGGTACAAGAGATATAGCCCATGTGTCATATGATGTGAGTGATGATGTTGAACAACTATTTTATGTCTGAATCAAATCCATTTAATAATAACTGTGAGAAAGTGAAAGTGCACCAAAACATTAACCCGAAATTCTAAGTAAAAAGGGGGGATAATTCATGAAATATTGATGCAAGAGTTATGACCCTTGGGCCAAATGATGTGGGTGATGATGAAGAACAACTATTTTAAGTTTGAAGTAAATCCATCAAGTAATAACAAAGATAAAGAGAAGGTGCATCAAAACTTTAACCAAAGTGCGAACGTGGAAGGACGCCGACGCCAGGTCAAGTAGGATAGCTCTCTATACTTTGTATAGTCAAGCTAAAAATAAGTTTTAAAGCTATATGCCTTTAAATGATAGCCATATGTACTGGCATGCAAAACATTAACCAAGGTGTGACGCCGATGCCAGGGGGAGTAGAATAGCTAGACTATTCTTTGAATAGGCAAACTAATAAAATAAAAAATTAATGTATGTCCACAGACAGAATGTCAAGCTCGCCAGCTGTCTAAGTGTGACCTTGACCTTATACCTAAGGAGCTGGTCCTTGCGCATTACACTCTGTCTCATAATGGTGCACATTCATGCCAAGTTACATCAAAATCCCACTGTGCATGAAGAAAAATGCTTCAGACAAACTTCAATTTGACCTTTCACCTCCAACAGTGACCTTGACCTTTAAGATAGGACCATGGGGTTTCGCATGACATACCTTCTCATTAAGGTAAACATTAATGCCAAATATAAACAAGACTGGTCCATGCATGTCAAAGTTATGGTCCGGACAAAATCGGACAGACGGACGCACGGACACACGCACAAGTCTAGCTCACCGCAATCAGGTTCGACAATAAAACTAGATATTCATGGGCAACATGTTAAAGCCCTGCTCCCATCCTACCTATTAACCTTAAATTGTCACTGAAAAAGCATGAAAGTCCCGACTATGAACAGTGACGCCTGTCAAAACAGAGTCTACTTTATATTAAACTCTATATGAAGTACCTGTGGTTTTGCGTGCTAAGGTGTGACACGTGGCCGTTAACAGTTAGCTATTGTTATCATGGGTTGCATACACACAAAAGAATTTGAACAGTCAGGGAGCAGGGCTTTAAACCCGCCAGCTGTCAAGATCTGATATGACCTTTGACCCTGCCAACTGTGACCTTGAATTTTGAGATAGGAATTAACCTGGGGTTTGTGCATGACTCTCCGTCTCACTGAGGTTAACATTCATGCCAAATATAATTCAGATTGCTCCATATATGTCAAAGTTAAATTCCGGACAAGCGGTCAAGATCAGACATGACTTTTGACCTCCAACTGTGACCTTTACCTTTGAGATAGGAACCTGGGATTTGTGCATAACATTCTGGCTCACTGAGGTTAACATTCATGCCAAATATAAACAAATTGCTCCATGCATGTCAAGGTTATGGTCCCAACAAACAAATCAGGACAGACAGACACACACACACATTGATGCACGCAACCTGCAAATACACCAGACTATGTCCTCACTTCCGCAAGTTGGCTTGACAAAATTCACTATGGATTAACTTAAATGAATAATTAAGATACTCACAAATTCTGGTTTTATGAATAATGGGTATATCTTCCGCAGCTTCTGAGATCTGCTTTTCTCTGACATATCTGGTAAGTTCAGGACTCATTCCTCCAAGGTGAGCCTCGGCAACTGCCTAACAGATGCCGAATTACTGGTCTTAATTGAGTGATATTTCTTTTTTCCACACCATCTGTCCCCACTTCCTCTGCTTATTTTCCTTGATCATTATTTTCTGAAATAATTTCAATAATTATTGATACATGGTTTTAGGCCTGTGTTTTAAGTACACTTCAAAAATATTGTAAAATGCAATAAATAGATATTTGAAATTGGTAAACTTGTATACATTAAATCATTAATAAAGTTTGTTTGTTTTGGGTTTAACGCCGTTTTTCAACAGTATTTCAGTCATGTAACGGCAGGCAGTTAACCTAACCAGTGTTCCTGGATTCTGTACCAGTACAAACCTGTTCTCTGCAAGTAACTGCCAACTTCCCCACATGAATCAGAGGTGGAGGACTAATGATTTCAGACACAATGTCGTTTATCAAATAGTCACGGAGAACATACGTCCAGCCCGAGGATCGAACTCGCGACCCCGCGATCCGTAGACCGACGCTCTATTTACTGAGCTAAGCGGGCGGGTCCATTAATAAAGTAGAAGGATCATGCAAGATTCATATTAAACTAGGTCATGAGTTAGAAATTGTATATATATACCTATATCTTTGTTTGTTTGATTTGGGTTTAACGCCATTTTTCAACAGTATTTCAGTCATGTAACGGCGGGCAGTTAACCTAACCAATGTTCCTGGATTCTGTACCAGTACAAACCTGTTCTCTGCAAGTAATGCCGACTTCCCCACATGAATCAGAGGCGGAGGACTCATGATATCAGACACAATGTCGTTTATCAAATAGTCACGGAGAACATACGTCCCGCCTGAGGATCGAACTCACGACCCCGTTATGTACCTATATATCTATAAAAATTCAGTAAAAAACTTGGCTTGTATTTGATAAGTGAATATGAATAGGCAGAAAAAAACAACAACATATTAATGTACTTTTTGTAATGTATGTTGCCAGACTACTTCCATCAACCCTTACCCTGCTAGATTTCTATAATGAACAGATCTTTCTTTCAATTTGGACAGTACCATTAAATGTTAAAAGGGGTGCTTACCAAAAAGTTACTGAAGGGTGAACAGTGCAGACCAGATGTGCAGGCTGATCTTGGTCTGCACTAGTCGCAAAGGCAGAATCACTTCAAAGCCCCCAGCAGGCTAAGCGTTAATATATATGACCTGACACAGTTCTATAAATAGCACATATAACAAGAGCTGTTCGTAAGACAGCCAGTGCTCTACTATTCAAACTGTTGTCACAGAAGCAGGAATATTAATCTAATGTTAAAAAATTAAGTTTCAACCAAAACTTTAACCAGAAGTTTTCCAAGTCCAAAAGGGGGCATAATTTGCCCAAAATACATGTCAGAGGTAGGGGACTTGATGCAATCAACTAGATCTAGTTTTATAAACCCGAAGACACATGTGAAGTTTCAATTTAATATCTGCATTTGTTTTGCAGATGGTAACTTGCACATAAAACTTTAACCAGAATTTTCTTAGTCCAACAGGGGGCATAATTTGCCCAAAATATATGTCAGAGTTATGGGACTTGACCCAGTGAGGTTGGTTATTGATCTAGAAAAAGAATATGCAAGTTTCAAATCTATATGCCTTTAAGACAGAATAGCTATATGTAACTGAATTCAAAACTTTAATGGGGACTTCCAATGTCCAAAGGGGGCATATAATTTGACCAAAATTCATGTCGGAGTGATGGGACTTGATGCTATCAACAAGTTTTATAACCCCGAAGACACGTGAAGTTTCAATTCAATATGTGCATTAGTTTTGGAGATAGTAACTTGCATGTAAAACTTTAACCAGAATTTTCTAAGTCCAAAAGGGGGCATAATTTACTCAAAATACATGTTAGAGTTATGGAACTTAACCCAGTGAGGTTGGTAATTGACCTTGAAAAAGAATAAATAAGTTTCCAAGATATATGCCTTTAAATGTTAGCTGTATGTACTTGCATGCAAGAATAGCTAGACTATTCGAGCTAAAAAGGAAAGGTAGCTTGTCTAAAATTCAGGAATTTGGTCAGACAGTCTGGCAACTGTCAGAAAAGTCTGCATAATCCTAAATATTACAAAAATTAAACAAATCCTGTGGAATTACATGTGTATCTAAGTGGTATCAACTCTATAAACAAGAGGACCATGATGGTCCTGATCGCTCACCTGTCCCCACATGACCCAGTTTTAAACCGAGTATGATTTCGTTTTTTTCTATTATTTGACATTGTGACCTAGTTTTTGAGCTCATGTGACCCAGTGTTGAATCTGACCTAGATATCATCAAGATAAAAATTCTAAGCAATTTTCATGAAGATCCACTGAAAAATATGGCCTCTAGAGGTCACAAGATTTTTTATTATTTGACCTACTGACCTAGTTTTTGATGGCACGTGACCCGGTTTCGAACTTGATCTAGATATCATCAAGGTGAACACTCTGAATAACTTTCGTGATGTTCCATTGAAAAGTATGGCCTCTAGAGAGGTCACAAGGTTTTTCTATTTTTAGACCTACTGACCTAGTTTTCGATTGCAGTTGACCCAGTTTCAAACTTGACCTAGATATCATCAAGATAAACATTCTGACTAACTTTCATAAAGATCCCATGAAAAATGTGACCTCTAGAGTGGTCACAAGCAAAAGTTTACGCATGCACGGACGACGGACGCTGCGCGATCACAAAAGCTAACATTGTCACTTTGTGACATGTGATCTAAAAAGCAAGAGGGCCAAGATGGCCCTAGGTTGCTCACTTGAATAACACACCATAACAGACACCATAACAGTGTAAACATGTTTTATCTAGTGATTTCATGTAAAATATTCTGACCAATTTCCATTAAGTCTGGACCAAAAATTGTGTCTTCTTGAGGGTAAACAAGCTTTTTTTTCAATTGATTTGACCTTCTGACATAGTTCTTTTTATCCCACATGACCCCGATTCGAACTTGTCCAAATTTCATAATAAACATTCTTACAAAGTTTTGGGAAATTTGGAGCAAAAAAAGTGGCATGTAATGTGCATACAATCTTTCTCTTGATTAGACCTACTGACCTAGTTTTGACCCTACATGATCCAGATTTGAATCATCTAAGACTTCATAGTTTTCCAAAGATAGGTGAAAACAAGCTTATTCTTTGATTTGATCTGGTGATTTAGTTTTTTACCCACATGACCCAGCTGAAAATTCATATGATATTTCATGCATACAAACATTCCTAACAAGTTTCATCCACATAAAATGAACAAGACTGTTCACTTTTCCTTTGATTTTACCTAGTTCTTAACCCCAAACGACTCAGTTTTGAACTTGGCCTAGGAATCATCAAGATAAAAATTCTGACCAAGTTTCATGAAAATAAGGTAATAAATGTGGCCTCAAGAGTGTTAACAAGCTTTTCCTTTGATTTGACTGGGTGACCTACTTTTTGACTCCATATGACTTGGATTTAAATCTGGCCTAGAAATCATCAAGATAAACATTCTGACCAAGTTTCATGAAGATAGGATCTTAAATGTGGGACTAAATGTGGCCTTTACATTAACAAGCTTTTCCTCTGATTTGACTTGATGACCTAGGTTTTGACCTGACATGACCAAGTTTCGATCCAGACCTAGAGATCATCAAGATAATCATTTTGTGCAAGTTTCAAATCAAAGCATAAATAAAACCTATCTACGGCTGGAAGTGCCAAAAAAGATAATTTTGCCTCTTTCAAGGGCAGTAACTCTAGAACCTATGATGGAATACAGCCGGTTTTCAAAAGGAACTGAGATCTTTTTGTGACTTAACTTGCCTGTAAGTGTGGTTAAAATCAAATATAAAATGTCACTTCTATCATGTTCACAAGGTAAAAATTAACAAATGCTGGCTCTTTCAGCGGTCAATCAGGGGCCGTAACTCTGGAACCTATAACTGGATCAGACAGACTGATCATGAAATCCAATATTTATTATTATTCAAAATATTTTACGAGTTTGTATCAAATCAAACCATAAATAAAGTCTCTATATGGCTGCAAAAGCCAAAATAGCAAATTTTGGCCCTTTAAGGGGCCATATCTATGGAACTCATGATGGGATATGGCCAGTTTTCGAAGGGAACTGAGATATTATGCCAATACAAGTTGTGTGCAAGTTTTATTTAAGTTGATTGCAAAATGTGGTCTCTATCGTGTTCACAAGCCGAAAATAGCAAATTTTGGCCCTTCAAGGAGACATAACTCTGGAACCCATGATGGGATCTGGCCAGTTTTCAAAAGGAACCGAGATATTATGCCAGTACAAATTGTGTGCCAGTTTGATTAAAGTAGATAGCAGAATGTGGTCTCTATCGTGTTCACAACAAAAAATATCAAATTTTATGGGGCCAAAACTCTGGAACCCATGATAGAATCTGGCCAGTTTTCAAAAAGGAACTGAGCTATTATGCCAATATAAGTTATGTTCAAGTTTGATTAAAGTTGATTGCAAAATGTGTTCTCTAACCTGTTCAAAAGAAATTGTGGACAGATGATGATGGATGAATGGTGACAAGGTGATCACAAAAGCTCACCCTGTCACTATGTGACAGATGAGCTAAAAAATACCTTGTCTGATATTATTTGCCTGATTGCATCCTCTGCTTTAAAAAAGATTCTTACAGATTTGATTTGCATATGAAAACAAAGATACTATGACTATCATTTGCTCAACAGAATGTTAAAATGACAAAAGAATGTTCATGCATGTACCTATCTGATCTAAGTGCCAAATTACATTTTTCTCCCAGATTCCATTGTATGTATTATCCCTCAATATCGGATACAATGCCATCAGTGTCCCAGTCAGTTGCAGAGTTTCTGTGTCAGTTCGCCTGCCTCCATAGGTATCTATCATGGAGTCCATAGATAGTCATACAATCCTTTTTCTCTTCATGTCTACCTCTTTGACCATGCAGTTCTGGAGGCTTTATACCAATAAAAGAAATTGTTCTTTGTTTCATATAAAATTCAGCTACTTCAGAACAATTTTGTTACAGTTTCGAGATTTTCACTCCGTCGTAGACCTATTTTCCACAAGATATCCATACATTTGCTTCAAGAAAACGAAAAGAAAAAGGGGTGTTGAATAGTATGCAGTGAAATGCAAGTCAACTGAAGTCAGGTACCCTCATTTTGCCGCATTTCAGAAAGCGGTCCGCAGAATAAACACCCTACTTTTGTTTTCAAGTAAACAACTCGAAAACATGCGAATATGAGCACGAAAAGTGTCCTATTTTATGTAGTCTAAGAATTCATCCCACAAGTGAGATAATGCCCATTTGGCCCCTGATTTACACGCATATGCGCGAAAAATGGAAAAATTCGGATTTATTTGTTAGGGACTTCTTTCGACTACACCACGGAAGCACATTTTGGACCGAATTACTGCATTATGACCTGGAGGTTTTCAATAACCACTGAGATGGAATAGATAAAACAGATGTCGTGCTGAAATTGCTTGAAGGTCCAACTACTGCAGGAGATGGCACTGGACTCATTGCTTGCTGCATGACTCCCGAAATTTCCAGTGGAATAAGTTCTATTTAATCTGTGTCATCATGCTGTATAAAGGGAGATATTTTTAACAGTATAAATTATGTTCAGTTTCAGATACCTGTTATTTAAGTGCTTACATTCAGTTTGTTCTAATATATCACATTTTGAAAATTCAGCAAAAAACGGACCAGGAAAAGAGATATTTTAGCTCTTTTCAGAGCATTTTAAATACCTCACGTACATGTATAAATATGCAAACAATTATATGTGCAAATATGCATAACTACCATAAGTAGGATATTTGTGGCCAAATATGCACAACCACCTTAAAGTATATACTGTATGAAAATACTTACTAAATGAAGATGACATGTGAACAGACAGGCAGATTACATATGCATGGGTTGGAACACTCACAATGCTGTAGGAATGTCTCTTGCTCTCAAGACTAAAATTAGAAATAAACCTAAACGGGAAAAAACTGCCACAAATGGTTATACTAAAAGCTTGCTTTAATAAGAATAAATGCAGAAGTGAGCTAAAGCGACTATATACAAAGAAAAAAAGGGTCTGCTTGTTTTGATAAAGTCTGAAACTGAAAAAAAAATCCTCCCCGTTTCCCGACAGATCTCGAATCTGAAATAAATGAAATCCTGCCCAAGTATGATCTTCCAAGTTTAACACACATTAGTTGCCTGGGCGGGGATGTACCTGAAAAAAGAAGAAAAAATCCACAATCCCCGATTCCCATCTCACTCAACAAAGGAACAACTATCATCTAGCAACCCGCCGGCGCAGTTTGGGTAGAAAAGTTACCCCCACACGCTCCCACCTTGCCGGATATATTGGCACCGGAATCCTCGATGGTCACGTTAGCAGTTTTGGGTCAACAGTTAAGGGATCTGTCACCCTTTGGGAAAATCTGCAAGAATATTCTGCCCTTCGAAATGTTCAGCTGAACATACAGTTGCGTCTTAGGCAGACCTTGAAACTGGAAAGAAAAAAATCCTGCTAACTCGTACAGTTTCCCCCCGGCAGGTCTTGACGCTGAAAGAAAATCCTGCCGACTGTTAATTGGACAGAACAAACAGTGGGTTGTCTAGGCAAGGTATGGGACCTGAAAGAAATAAAATCCTAACAACCCCTGATTCCCATCTCAATAAACCAAGAGAAACAACCTTCATCCGGATTCCTCGATGGTACCGTTGGCAGGTTCGATCAATAGTTTAGGGATCTGTTAAGCCTTGGCAGCTATAACAAAATGCAACTCTGCCAATCTTTTGAAGCAACATCTCCTCAACAGTCTGGAAGATTGGCAGAAAAAGAAACAAGTGCACCGCAATGCAGAGCAATATACGCCCAAAAGTATGACATTTGACCCCCAAGTATGACCTTTACTTTGAAGTAAGTCATCCTAAACATGCGCTCTGCACATAATCTTGATATGTTGAACATTTGTGCCAAGTTTCTTTAAAATCTCTCAAGCAGTTCAAGACTTACAGAGCAGACACGAAACAAAGTCATATGACCTTTGAACCCTAAGTGTGACATTGACCTTGAAGCAGGCAATACAAAATACGCGCTCTGCACATCAAGTTTCTTCAAAATCTTTCAAGGGGTTCAAGAGTTACAGAACGGACACGAAATTGCTAACATATGAACAGACAGACAGATGGACAGACAGACACAGGCGTCATAACATAATGTCCCTTATGCTCACTCTGACCAATTCGTAGAAGGCAGCTATTCTTTTAACCTACATCAAATTACTTAAAAAATCAAGCATTTGTTAGTTTACAAATATCAAGAGACAATTTAATGCAAAATTGCTTAACCAAGTCAAGCATCTCATACTCATTTGACCATGTGCCCCAGTTTTTGACTATTGAAATTTTGTAGACTGTTCCAACAGACTTGATAAGATTTAATTAGATTATCTTAAAATTTGGCTTCTGCATTTTTAAGCTCAGCCAATGACCCAGATCTGGCCAAGGAATCTTAATAATAATTTCTTTAAAATGAACTTTCTGACAGACTTCAAGGTTAGGCAGAAAATGCCTTCTCTATAGTGTAAACAGGGTATTGCTATAATTCTACCTTGTGACCAAGTTTATGATTGAGATGACCCAATTTCTACCTTGACAATTTTCCTGAAGACAAACTATTACAGGCCTCAGGTAGGTAAAGGAAGAATGTATCGTCTATAGTTATATAGGTAGTTTGGAGCTACTGACCTAGCTTATACCCAAATTACCATCTCTCTTAACCTACAAGAACAACCTTTATCTAAACACTGTCATTGCAGAATTTTAGACTGGTTACTTCAACACAACTTCATATTGCATATATATAAGCACCAGAATCCTTGATGGCACTGATTGCTGGCTACATCAACAGTTAAGGGATCTGTTTTGAACCCAAGATAACCAAGTTCCTATCTTAATCTCTTAAAACCAAACCTTCTGACATGCTTCAAGTAGGTAAGGCATAGAATACCTCTTCTATAGAGTTAATAACAAGGGCTTTCTCAATCGACATTGTAACAGACTTCTGGACTTAGATGACCAGTTACTACTTTGAATTACATTTTTAAAAGACCTCATGTAGGTTAGGAGAAAGTAACTAGTTTCTCCACTCCAGTTCTGTAAAAACTGGACCTTATGACCTAGCTTACACCTTGATTCCCATCTTTCTTAACCCACAGGAACAACCTTTATCTAAACCCTTCCGGCGCAGGATTGTAGACCAGTTGCTCTAACACAGCTCCATTTTTAAAGGATATATAAACACCGGAATCCTCAAAGGTACCAATTGCGCTAGATCAACAGTTTTAAAGGGGTCTGCTGGACCCCAAAATAACCCAAGTTCCTATCTTAATCTCTTAAAACCAAACCTTCTGACATGCTTCAAGTAGGTTAGGCAGTGAATACCTCTTCTATAGAGTTAATAACAAGGGCTTTCTCAGTCGACATTGTAACAGACTTCTGGACTTAGATGACCAGTTACTACTTTGAATTACATTTTTAAAAGACCTCATGTAGGTTAGGAGAAAGTAACTGGTTTCTCAGTTCTGTAATAACTGGACCTTATGACCTAGCTTACACCCTGATTCCCATCTTTCTTAACCCACAGGAACAACCTTTATCTAAACCCTTCCGGCGCAGGATTGTAGACCAGCTGCTCTAACACGGCTCCATTTTACGGATATATAAACACCGGAATCCTCAATGGTACCAATTGCAGGCTAGATCAACAGTTAAGGGATCTGCTGGACCCAAGATAACCAAGTTCCTATCTTAATCTCTTAAAACCAAACCTTCTGACATGCTTCAAGTAGGTTAGGCAGAGAATACCTCTTATACAGAGTTAACAAGGGCTTTCTCAATTGACATGGTAACAAACATTTCGGCTTAAATGACCAATTACTACTTTGAATTACATTTTTTAAAAATCTCATGTTGGTTAGGAGAAAGTAACTAGTTTCTCCACTCTAGTTATGTAATAACTGGACCTTATGACCTAACTTACACCCTGATTCCCATCTTTCTTTATCCACAGGAACAACCTTTATCTAAACCCTTCCAGCACAGGATTGTAGACCAGATGGTCTAACACGGCTCTATTTTGATGATACATAAGCACAAGAATCCTCAATGGTACCAATTGCAGGCTAGATCAACAGTTAAGGGATCTGTTTTGAACTCAAGATAACCAAGTTCCTATCTTAATCTCTTAAAACCAAACCCTCTTCTATAGTGTTGACAAGGGCTTTCTCAATTGACATAGTAACAGACATTTCGGCTTAGATGACCAATTACTACTTTGAATTACATTTTTAAAAGACCTCATGTAGGTTAGGAGAAAGTAACTAGTTTCTCCACTCCCGTTCTGTAATAACTGGACCTTATGACCTACTTACACCCTGATTCCCAACTTTCTTAACCCACAGGAAACAACCTTTATCTAAACCCTTCCGGCGCAGGGTTGGGAGACCAAATTGCTCTAACACGGCTCCATTTTACGGATATATAAACACCGAATCCTCAATGGTACCAATTGCAGGCTAGATCAACAGTAAGGGATCTCTGGACCCAAGATAACCAAGTTCCTATCTTAATCTCTTAAAACCAAACCTTTTGACATGCTTCAAGTTTGGTTGGGAGAGAATACCTTATACAGAGTTAACAAGGGCTTTCTCAATTAACATGGTAACAAACATTTCGGCTTAAATGACCAATTACTACTTTGAATTACATTTTTTAAAAATCTCATGTTGGTTAGGAGAAAGTAACTAGTTTCTCCACTCTAGTTATGTAATAACTGGACCTTATGACCTAACTTACACCCTGATTCCCATCTTTCTTTATCCACAGGAACAACCTTTATCTAAACCCTTCCAGCACAGGATTGTAGACCAGATGGTCTAACACGGCTCTATTTTGATGATACATAAGCACCAGAATCCTCAATGGTACCAATTGCAGGCTAGATCAACAGTTAAGGGATCTGTTTTGAACCCAAGATAACCAAGTTCCTATCTTAATCTCTTAAAACCAAACCCTCTTCTATAGTGTTGACAAGGGCTTTCTCAATTGACATAGTAACAGACATTTCGGCTTAGATGACCAATTACTACTTTGAATTACATTTCTAAAAGACTTCATGTAGGTTAGGAGAGAGTAACTTGTTTCTCCGCTCCAGTTCTGTAATAACTGGACCTTATGACCTAGCTTACTCCCCGATTCCCATCTTTCTTAACCCACAGGAACAACCTTTATCTAAACCCTTCCGGCACAGGATTGTAGACCAGTTGCTCTAACTAGGCTCCATTTTACGGATATATAAGCACCGGAATCCTCAATGGTACCAATTGCAGGCTAGATCAACAGTTAAGGGATCTGCTGGACCCAAGATAACCAAGTTCCTATCTTAATCTCTTAAAACCAAACCTTCTGACATGCTTCAAGTAGGTTAGGCAGAGAATACCTCTTCTATAGAGTTAACAAGGGCTTTCTCAATCGACATGGTAACAAACATTTCGACTTAAATGACCAATTACTACTTTGAATTACATTTTTTAAAAACCTCATGTAGGTTAGGAGAAAGTAACTAGTTTCTCCACTCTAGTTATGTAATAACTGGACCTTATGACCTAGCTAGCTTACACCCTGATTCCCATCTTTCTTTATCCACAGGAACAACCTTTATCTAAACCCTTCCAGCACAGGATTGTAGACCAGATGGTCTAACACGGCTCTATTTTGATGATACATAAGCACCAGAATCCTCAATGGTACCAATTGCAGGCTAGATCAACAGTTAAGGGATCTGTTTTGAACTCAAGATAACCAAGTTCCTATCTTAATCTCTTAAAACCAAACCTTCTGACATGCTTCAAGTAGGTTAGGCAGAGAATACCTCTTCTATAGTGTTGACAAGGGCTTTCTCAATCGACATGGTAACAGACATTTCGGCTTAGATGACCAATTACTACTTTGAATTACATTTTTAAAAGACCTCATGTAGGTTAGGAGAAAGTAACTTGTTTCTCCGCTCCAGTTCTGTAATAACAGGACCTTATGACCTAGCTTACTCCCTGATTCCCATCTTTCTTAACCCACAGGAACAACCTTTATCTAAACCCTTCCGGCACAGGATTGTAGACCAGTTGCTCTAACTAGGCTCCATTTTACGGATATATAAGCACCGGAATCCTCAATGGTACCAATTGCAGGCTAGATCAACAGTTAAGGGATCTGTTTTAAACCCAAGATAACCAAGTTCCTATCTTAATCTCTTAAAACCAAACCTTCTGACATGCTTCAAGTAGGTTAGGCAGAGAATACCTCTTCTATAGTGTTGACAAGGGCTTTCTCAATTGACACAGTAACAGACATTTCGGCTTAGATGACCAGTTACTTCTTTGAATTACATTTTTTAAAAACCTCATGTAGGTTAGGAGAAAGTAACTAGTTTCTCCACTCCAGTTCTGTAATAACTGGACCTTATGACCTAGCTTACTCCCTGATTCCCATCTTTCTTAACCCACAGGAACAACCTTTATCTAAACCCTTCCAGCACAGGATTGTAGACCAGTTGCTCTAACTAGGCTCCATTTTACGGATATATAAGCACCGGAATCCTCAATGGTACCAATTGCAGGCTAGATCAACAGTTAAGGGATCAGTTGGACCCAAGATAACCAAGTTCCTAGTATTACCTAAATCTTAATTTCTTTCAAACTTTCTGACAGGCTTCAAGTAGGTTAGGCAGAAAATGCATCCTCTATAGTGTTAACAAGGGTTTTCTATGATTTGACCTTGTGACCAAGTCTAGGACTCAGATTACCAAATTTCTACCTTGACTATT
This sequence comes from Mercenaria mercenaria, assembly GCF_021730395.1. Classification (NCBI taxonomy): domain Eukaryota; kingdom Metazoa; phylum Mollusca; class Bivalvia; order Venerida; family Veneridae; genus Mercenaria; species Mercenaria mercenaria. The sequence goes on along the minus strand of NC_069363.1, from coordinate 46,581,936 downwards.
TTCTTACAGACGAACTATGACAGGCCTCAGGGAGTTTAGGGAAAAAACGTTTTAAGTTGTACGAAAAGAGCTGAAGACAATCATGATGTATGAAAACTAGTGCAGTTCCAGGAGGCTGTATACTTGTGGCTTTACCTATTAGATATTTATCAATGTTTTTTAATAAACAGAAGTCACAGAACATGCCAATGTGTTTAACACATTTTATCAACTTTAGCACATTCCCTTAACCTTATTGCCACTGTTTTTGTCTTCATAATAAAATGATTCCTTAAACAGACATTGCAACTGGTTTTACCTAGATTATTAATCCAATATATTAAAAAAAACAAGAGCACCGCCTTGCGGGTGCTGACGCTCATCTGATTTTTTTTTTTATAATAGAAATATTGTCCTACCCATGATTTTCTAAGTCTACAAAGGGCCATCATTCTTGCAAAAAGCAGGATAGAGTTATGTTTCTTGATGTACAGTGTCCACTTATGATGGTGAAAAACTGTTGCAAGTTTTAAAGCAATAGCTTTGATAGTTTATGAGAAAAGTTGACTTAAACATAATATTCAACCAAGAAAATGATTTTTCTAAGTCCAAAAGGGGCAATAATTATTGCAAAAAGCAGGATGGAGTTATGTTGCTTGCTGTACAGGGGCAGCTTATGATGGTGAAAAACAGTTTTCAAGTTTTAAAGCAATAGCTTTGATAGTTTTTAAAAGAAAAAGTTGACCTAAAAAATAAAACTTTAAACCAAGAATTGATATTTTCTAAGTCCAAAAGGGGGCCATTAAATCTTGCAAAAAGCAGGATGGAGTTATGTTTCTTTCTGTACAGGGTCAGCTTATGATGGTGAACAAGTGTTGCAAGTTTTAAAGGAATAGCTTTTATAGTTTAGGATAAAAGCTGACCTAAACATAAAACTTAACCAAAGAAAACTGATTTTCTAAGTCCAAAAGGGGCAATAATTCTTGCAAAAAGCAAGATGGAGTTATGTTTCTTGATGTACAGGATCAGCTTATGATGGTGAACAAGTATTCCAAGTTTCAAAGCAATAGCTTTGATAGTTTAAGAGAAAAGCTGACCTAAACATAAAACTTAACCAGGCAACGCCGACGCCGACAACCGCTCAAGTGATGAAAATAACTCTTTTTTTTTTCAAAAAATCAGATGAGCTAAAAACAATTCATTTTAAAGAGATCTTAAAGGTTTGACTTTTTAATAGACAAGAATGTATACCAACTTGATGATCTTTGTTTGTTTTTGTTGTTTCTTTTTAATAGGATGGAAATTGCAGCTGGAATCAAGTATATAATTTACTGAGATAGGCTAACTGATACACTGCAAAAATATATGCTCTGAGGGAAATGAATTTTCAAATTCTGACTAATTCCAGCAATAACTCTGAAGATTCAAGTCTAAACAGACTGGCTATACAGTGAATAATGAAGGTAGTGTATGCTCCTGAGAAAAATATGTTACAACAAAAATATTGATGTTAAAAAGCTGGCCATAAATACTAATTTTGAACTGTGTCAAATACTTAAATGATACATGTACCTCTTTATTAGGTAAACTTACAGGCTTGAAATGGTGTCTTAAGATAATTATTCAACATAAAGACTTAACATTAAGTAACCTTAAGACCTTGAAATTTGTCAATCATAATTAATGCAAGCTAAAGGCTGTGCCACTGTGTTCTTTCCATTAAGACCCATGCTCACTCATACAACTACACACACCTTATAATTCAACTATTCTACAATACTTTGCATTATTACCAGATAATATCTTGTCAATGTGTTCGGAACAACATATTTTTAAACGAGACAATGCTACTTATATTCTATGATAATAAAACAACTGTGCCAAATCTAAAAAAAAAAAAAAAAAAAAAAAAAAAAAAATAAATTTTTTTCACTATGTTTTAAATTACATTGCCAATTTTCAGTAATTAATGGTACTCTTACTGCACCACCACAAAAAAAATCCCCAAGGATCCGATTGGAACTGCCATGCACAAAATTTTTAACAACTGTGACTTTCAGTATCAAAGAATAGTGTTTCTACCCCAAAACTTCATTCCCTTCCGACATGTACAGAAATTTTAGACATTAATATAAAAATACAACACAGTATAAATTCTAATGAACAGCAACCTACAGTTCACTCTGATATCAAACAATTCAAGGGCCATAACTCTTGATTCATCTCGTTATTAGTCTTGATATTAACAATCTGACAAAGTTTTGATAAAATTGAATAAAAAGTTAGAGAGTGCACAAATATTACGGATACTGCCTCCTCCACCACACATCCCGCATCCTGAGTGAGACCAATAGCACACCTTTAAAATTTAAAATGTATAACTTCTTGCTGGACTAGAATTTTAATAAATTTGCACTTTTAAAAAATATTTTTAACTAATGTTCCCCGACAACTTCTTCTGTAAACATTGTTAAATTATAAGATACGGTATATTATTCGAGAACTACCAACTTGAAGCAGATTTAAACAAATTCTATAGAAAGGATTCACACAATTAAGCTTAATTTCTTTGCAATATTCCCTGCTGTGTTTTTGTAAGACTGACCATTATATTTTAAGAACATAATATTTCCATCTTTCTTTAAAGTCATTATCCCCACCCCACAATTGCATAGTATACAAACACTTGCCCCATTTAGCATTTGTATAATTCAAACCTCAAAATTCAAATTCACAAATACCTTAAGTTTTCATAAGACCAACTCACTATTAGGTTTGAAGATTTTTGTTCAAATATAGGTAGACATTGTTAAAAACTATTTAAAGACTGAAAGACTTGGATTTAGAAAGAGATTACTGGTATATAATACAGCCAGATGAATGAAGGAAAGATAGCTAGATAGATAAAGAAAACACCTTGGCTAGCATCATGGGAATACCTACTATTAGTAGTGCCATGGGATAGCTAGATAAATGTATCTGAAAGCTTGGTGTGTGTAATAGCGCGACAAATTAGCAACATAGGAGAATAACGCAAGATAGAATAGAAGAAAACACCTTGCTAGCATCAAGGGAAAACCTACTATAGTAGTGCCATGGATAGCTAGATAAATTATCTGAAAGCATGGTGGGTGTAATTAGCGAACACTTTAGCAACAAAGGAAAGAGAGCTAGATGATAATTGAGAAAACAACCCTTGGCTAGCTTCATGGAATACCTACTATTTAGTAGTGCCATTGATAGCTAATAAAATGTGTCTGAAAGCTTGGTGGGTGTAATACGCCACTTTAGCAACAAGAAAGATAGCTAGATAGATCAAGAAAAACACCCCTTGGCTATAGCATCATCGGGAATACCTACTATTAGTAGTGCCATGGGTTGCTAGATAAATGTTAACTGAAAGGCTTGGTGGGTGTAAAAGCGACACTTTAGCAACATAGGAAAGATAGCTAGATAGGTAAAGAAAACACCTTGGCTAGCATCATGGGGAAACCTACTATTAGTTAGCGGCCATGGGAATAGCTAGATGTAATGAAAGCTTGGTGGGAATAATAGCGACACGATATAGTCCCCAAAGGCAAATATCGCAGATATATAAAGAAAACACCTAGGCTACGCCTCACGGAAAACCATACTATTCGTATGCCATGGATAGGTGCTACTAGCTGTAAAAAATACACGCATTGGTGGGTGTCCTCAGCGACACTAAAGCCCAAGCCAGAATCACGATCGATACCCGACCACAACCCTAACACGCAACCACGTGGAAAACCAACAACTAGAAGAAGTGGCCAAGGGATACTATCACGCTTAGCACCACACACCTCAGGGTGAGACCACGATCCCCAAACCCCACCCCGGAACGATAGCTAAAACACCTAGGCTATCAACATGGGAAAACCAACAATTATACGCCATAGGGATAGCTAATAGATGAATAAGAAACCTTGGTGGGTGTAATAGCGACACTTTAGCAACAAGGGAAAATAGCTAGATAGTAAAGAAAACACCTATGCTAGCATCATGGGAAAACCTACTATTAGTAGCGCCATGATAGCTAGCTAGATGTATAGTATAAAAGCTTAGGTGGGTGTAATAGCAACACATTAGTGGTAAATGTCGGAAAGGATCGCCAGCCATAGCTAAAGTAACACAGCCCATTGGCTCGCATCATGGGAAATACCTACTATTAGTAGCTCCTGGGATAGCTAATAGATGTGTAATATACAAGACTTGGGGGTAACAAGCAAGAGTAAAGAACTCCCAAACCCACAGTCCTTCATATTTTTCTATCATGCAGACTCAGTTTGTGTAAACATATTTACTGCAAACTAACTCACGCAACTACCCTTTGGCTGATAAGTACCCAAATAAATCCAACAGTGCAATAGCATAATCCCCATACTGTACTTAAGTGGCTTTTACTCTTCTGATCAGCAATATCGTGATACTGATTCATAAAAACTAGTTTGCATTTTAGAACAGGTTAAATGAATTAAAAAACAATTACTAATATCTGGCCATAGCTTGCATCTCCTTTTTAACCAAATATAATAGAATAAAGCATACAACATTTCAATATGCCACAAGCATTTGTGCAATGTTATTAACTAAGAAAGAGATCCTTAAAGATCCCACAATGATCTTGTCCTTGTACTAACAGCTAAATTATTATGTATGAAAAAACATTTTTTCAATATATTCTACAGAATAGCAGAGATATAACTATCTTTATGTTTGCTGATAGCATTGGAAGGAGTGAAATATTAGGTTTCTCATTGTATCATGAACTATGTACCTGTAATTACACCAATTAGGGAGAAAGTCCAATCATAAAAAAAAACATTCCAGCCGCATATTCCCTAAGTTAAATAATGAGAAGACAAATTGTCCAAATGTATTCTTTCAAATATTGTAGATTGTGGTCATAATTCTTGCTAAAGGTTTTTGCCTGTGAAGAATAAAATTATAATCTATCTATTTTGATTCTTTTTAATCCAAACTGTAAACAACCCTACTTCCCAAAACAAAATGCTGTTTTAAATTCTATGCATGTACGTTTCTTCCAGTAAATGCCCTGTTGCATCTATCATTTTAATGATAACACATTACTTTTCATAAAATGGGGCATGGTAAATATAAAGTTGTTTCAATATCAACCTTAAATAGACTAATTTTTAAATATTCATTTTCAACAGATATGTATGCAATCCAAAAGTAACCAAATTCAGTTCTAAATTATCCTATTCAAATAATACTTCTTTTCAAAATATTGTATATTACATCAATACTATTGTAATTAAACATTACAACTCATTGAACTATTCACCAATTATGACAAGTAATTTCTAAAGTAGCAGTGACATATTAGCTTCAGTGAAAATCAGTGGCACAAACCTTTCTCAAAGTGAGTGTGGTACAAACTGATGCAAAGGACTCAGTTTCAATGGTTACATGTCACCCTAACTCCAAAAAACCAAGCAAATGTTCAATGTTTGGTGTATAGTTTCTTTTAAAATCATTTACTTGCTTTAAAACAGTGATAATTATACCTGGAACAAGAAAAAACAACAACAATTTATTTGACTTCTAAATATGACCTTGACTCTGGTCTGGCAAGACTGTTATCTTGTAATGAGGAGTATTTTATTCTTTAAGTTTTCATTCAGTCTAATTACTCAGCTACTCCATGAAGGATATAAACATTATTAAGACCCAAGTTTTGAAAAATCAGAGTATAGCACAAATCCAACACTTGGTCGTAAACTTTGAAGAAACAGAAATGACATTAACTGTTTCTGATTTGCATAGTAAATTTAGCTAGGCAAAACATGAAACCTCAAAACAGTTATACCCCCTTACACAGACTGAACAATGTTAAATCTACTTGAAGACCTTGCTGCTTTATGTTACAAAATAAATTCACTTGCAGACCTTGCTGCTTTATGTTTTACAAATAATTCACTTGCAGTACCTTTCTGCTTAATGTATAAAAATAAAATCACTTGAAGACCTTGCAGCTTTAATGTTACAAAATAAATTCACTTAAAGACCTTGCCACATTATGTTACAAAATAAATTCTCTTAAAGACCTTAATTCACTTAAAGACCTTGCTGCTTTATGTTACAAAATAAATTCACTTGCCATTGTAGGTTACAAATAATCTTACTGTGTGTAACACAAATTAAACAAAAATTTTAGAAGTAATTCATGTGACAAAAAATCTAATCCTGCCACTGTTTTACAACATTACTATTTCAACTAGTCCGTCCACTGTTTTACAAAGCAATTTTGAATTTGATATTCATTTACTGTACTTTAGTACTGTAACAATACAATTCATTCAACATTCACGTTCACAGTATTTTACAACATAAGTCGTTCAAACATTCATAAGTCAATTAATCCAACATTCATTCACTGTATTTCATAAACCGTTACATGAACGATTCATTTACTATGTTTACATGATAATTAAATTAATTAGTACAGCATTTTTGAGGTATATCCAGTGAAATGACAGAAAACATTTTTTTTTATGATATATCATCTTTGAAAACCTAAAATTCAGAATCTATAACCTACATGTTGCCCCATTTTAAAACAAAAATTCAATAGCTGAAATTAAACCTTATCTAACCATGTCCATCCCTATTTTTTGAAATTTAGATAAAAAATATTAAAAAATACAGCACGCGCAACTATAAAAAAATTGCTGTGCTCCAAATTAGATATTTTTTTTTATCTTTTTTTTTTTTTTTTTAGTGCAAACCAAACACTACTGTAGATTAAAGTGATAATGACTGAGATTTAAACCAATGCAACAAAAAAAAAAAAAATATATATATATATAAAAATTGTCCACTAATTACACAGGTAAAAATGTTAATGTAGGGATAATTTGATGGGCTGGTCGGAGCAACAGAGAAAAATACTGCTCAAAGCAACGTCCTTGGCCAAAACTGCCATAAAATACTCTGATATGGTAGTTTTCTGAAACCATTGCCAGCATTTCTTTGCATTATCCTACCATATCACTAAAAATATGTATTAATATATAAATTAAAATTGGTAGTTTTAAGCTTTCAAGAACCAGTAGCAGTACTATCACTATGATAATAGATAAACTGAACCCCACTCAACCTACCCACAGTCTAAAACCCAATACTAATATGATTAAATAAAACAATACAATAAATAAACAAAAATGGTTGAAACCGTCCCTAACACTTCAAAATATAAAAATGCCAGTTAACTTACAAGTTAAGGAATTTTCACTAAACTTGGCTTAACTTGCTAACATTTTCATGTGCAAAGCATAATGACATGGTAGTGTAATATCCCTAAGACCTACAAGTTTGACATGACAGAAAAAAAAGTATACTACACGCCATGAAGCTGCCAGTCCTCTATATAAGACCAAAAAAGCCAAAAATTTCTGGGCAGTATAATTACAGCAGTATCTCGTCAAGCATTCCAGGACCGATGACTCACAAAATTTCTTCTAACACTCAATGACTAAAACTCATTCATACAAACAGTGGCAGTTAACACCTTATGCTACCTTATCACCCTAATCTTCCCTGAAATTTAAGTCCAAAATAAATGAAATCTGGCCAATAATGTTCCTAAAATGTGGTGATATGGTAGTTTACTGAAACCAACAGCCATTTTTGTTTATGCCACATCCTACCATATCCCTAACAGTTGAAATTATAACTAAATGCCAAGAAGTAAACGCTTTTCTATCGGTAACCCAGTAGCTGTTACTCTTGGATATTCTCTAAACCAGCCTGGCTGCAAGCATTAAACAAAGTAAATGAAAAGTAGTTTCTTACAGTATATTGTGCTTTTTAAAAGAACATTGGCAACACCTTTCATTCAACATAAATACATGTATTACATACACCTTAAAATAATATCAGTGTCTTCACACTTAGGAGAAAAGCGTATGCTTTAAATAGGGTGTCTACCCTATTATATATACACTGGATGAAAAATTGCCAGTAAAAATGTATATTAGGTGCAACAAACCAATAACTGATTCCTTAAATTATAACAGTGGCGACACTTTTTATACTGAGACTCAGTGGCCGATACCTATAAAACGGGACATCCTAGAATTAACTGTACTCCTTATCTAAACCAAATTAACACAGCTTTACTCACTATGTAATGGAAATACAGATCAGAAAATACCATGAAAGATATTGAGGTCATGAAATAACTTTTATTATTATTTATAAAGCATGGAACTTATCCTACATTACACCCTTTTTGTGCCCCCGCCCCTCCCCAATGTCAAATACAATTGTATTATTACAACACTATACTGCTTAACACACATATAACCATTGTTGATTGCTTAAAATCCGTCATGCTAAATCTATCTTATATACTTGGTTGATTAAATTTAAGAATTGCAAAACAAAAGGGTAATATTGTATTTGTTTGTTAATTTTACTTCTAATGGAGTAGTATTCCCAAAATAAAATTTTTGTCCTACAAATCAAAAATCTTGCAATGTCTGTAAAAAAATCCTTAACATACAGCAAATAAGCAAATGTTAATCATAGCAAGTACATAAGACTAAATATCTGCAAGAATCCTAAAGCCTGAAACTTGTAAATGTACAGAATTTAATATTTGCAAAGAACCGTACTAATTTAACAGAAAACATTGATTTTGAATAATCAAAGGCAGTAACTCTAGAAATACTATTCTTACCGTCACGGCTTCGAATTCTACCAAGACAAATAACAGGGATAATCTTTTATAAAGTGTACGGATTAAGTGAAAGGTATGTGAATACAGTATGCCATATTCCTCCTGTAAATTGCTTGCAAGATGACTGAAAAAAAAACCCCTGAAGTTTTTTAATTATTTAAGACCATAAACTCCGAAGATACAGGTCCAAACTGACTGTATAAGTAGAAACTTCATCAACTTAAAAGACCTTTTCAATTCTGGGTCTGAGCATTTAAACCAAAGCTCTGATCACATGACCAATTGGCCGTATATTAACAACATTAATTAAATGTATGCAAAGACCATTTACCAGTTTTAAACTATTTATGAAATGGATACTTCATAAATTAAAGACTTTTTTCTGCCATCTTTCTGAAATCAGCCTAATCTTAGGGGATATAACCTTCGAATACTATCTGTCAAGGTTTAGTATTAAGTGATACATCTCTGTAAGTTTTGGTTGATTTGTTTGTTTTGGTTTAACCGCCGTTTTTCAAACAGTATTTTCAGTCATGAAACGGCAGTAAGTATGGTTGAGGCCATTTGTTTGCCCCCCTCGCTCCAATCCAACCTTTACAGTCAATTAAGCCTAAACATTGAACTAGAATATTTACCTAAGTTGTGTTCACAAAATTTTGCAAATATCCTGGAAAAGGTTTCATAAACCAGTTCCAGCTGGGGATATGCAAATGACAAACTATCCTCTAAAATGTAAGACCTGGAATGTTACCACTAGTAATAAGTACCAGTATTTCGTATGCCTTATCCTATGGATGACAACTGTCCATTAAAAATGCGTTTAATACAATACAGCGGAACCAGAAGCCAGTGTCTCTCCTGAGCTTTTTCAGTAATTTTTTAAAGATGAACCATACTTTTTTCAACAGTATGGCTAATTAAGACCCTACAAAGAATTAACCACTTAATATAGGACCAGTATCATCTTAAACAAACTAACACAATTTCATTCTTGCAATTAAGCATGGAAAATTTGCTGTTGCAGAAACATGAACCAGTTTAACCAGTCTTTTAAAATGGGTAAATTTTGCTGTTGCAGAAACATGAACCAGTTTAACCAGTCTTTTAAAATGGGTAATTATTTTGCTGTTGCAGAAACATGAACCAGTTTAACCAGTCTTCACATATCCCTTATTCAGTTTTACAGTACTTTCAGAAAAATAGGATCCAGTCCATCCTGGGAACTGGAAATTTTTTTGTCACAGTTTAAGTAATGAATTATTTATTTTTCCACCTAAAATTAGTAATAGCATAATATAATCTAAAAAGACATGCATTCCTTTAACTCTGTACTAGCTGTAAAATAAGCTGAAAGGACAAATCTGTAATGTCTACACCACAAACTATTATAAATGCCTGGAAATGTCCTTTAATATACAATGTAATAACCAGTACTGTAGCTAGTATTTTGCTGTCGCACATAATCACCCACTTGAGGAAACAGACCAAACCCTCCATATACCTTTTCAATATCCTTAACATTTGTGTAAAGTTTTATTGTAATCCACTGAAATGTTCAAAAATTTAATGTCAAGTAGAGATAGAAGTACCCTTGTGTGTGACCTGGCATACAAGCTACTGACCTGAATAATTTACATGACATTGCCTAACATTTACGGAATCTTTACATAGTTGATACACAATTAAAAATACTTTGAGCAGACAAAACTATTTACATACAACAGAGTGATTAATTTGAATACAATTGGACTGCTACACTATACTTAATTTGACCTGACCTTTATGAATGAGGAAGAAGACGGACAAGCAAAGTGTAGGATGCGTGCTGGAACAGTGCAAGTGCATGGGAAGGATGCAAGGGGAGGATGTCACTTACTCATCATGAGTACCAAGTCAGATTTAAGTAGACTGGGCTAAGCAGATTCTAGATGTTATAATTCCACCAGAACCTTAGAAAATAAGAAAATGTTTACTGGAAAGTGTACATACAGATGCAAAAAGCCTGCCTGCCCCCTTTTAAGATGTATTAACATTTGAATATTATTCGAAAATGTATTATAAACAAAAACAAAAAAAAAAACAAAAAAAACAAGGGCATTTCCAAATTGTTGTGGTTTTGTCTACAAAAGTACATCTTATGAGCAAAATTTTATTAAGCTTATTAGATATTTTAAATCCAAATCAACCTGTTTTTTAATTTATATGGTTTTGCACAGTGAGCATAACGATCTGTTCCCAAATAAGAAAATTATGCTTTTTTACAGGATACACTTACTGATAAAGCCTAAAAAATGTGTTCTAGTTAATACAATGGCTTTTAAACAATAACTTTGTTAATTCCTAAAAATTTAATTGACCTATGACCTTACACAATCTAACCTGACTTTTTATGGGATCCTAACTGGCTCAGACTAACAATATTTCCCTAATCCCCAATTAAGACAATGACTGTTTTAATTGATATTTACTGTAGAGCCAAACAATCAGCTCACAATTAGATAGTACTGGGGGTTCCGGAATTAACTCAAATGCTTTTAGACAAAACGGTTCCAGAAATAATCATATCAGGACCACAACCACTGAGGGGGTAATGGACTACACAAGTTTTTTCAGAGATTTCTGGGTTAGAGCCAAAATAACTTTTTCTGAACTTTAAGAGAATATTGGTTCAAATCACTGCAAATTTTTCTAAGCTAATGGTTCAGAATGTAAAATGGTTTTCATAAGAAACTTTTCAGAGAATACTGGTTTTAGAGCCAAAGATATTTTTCTGAAATTTTAAGAATACTGACCAAATCAACTACAAATTTTAGAATGATGTGGTTCATCATTGGTAAAACTGTTTCTTTCACATAAAATTTCCAGACATACTGGTTAGGAAGCCAAACCAAGCTTTTCAGAATTCTGTTTTTTAAAATACTGGTCAAAATTAACTGCATTTTTTTATGATGATTAAGTTCATGAATGTAAAATGGGTTGGGGGGGGGGGCTTGTCATACAGCTTTTCGAGGATACTGGTTTAGCAGCCAAACACTTTGTGAAAGTTTAAATTAAGAGAATACAAGTTTCCTCCAATTCATTCCATATTAGATGATGATTGTTCAAATGTAAAATGAATTTCCCATGTACAATTTTTTGAAAATTAAATAGGTTACAGCCAACAAGCTTAGAGAAACACTGGTCCAAATCAACTGCAAACAATCGGATGCTGATAGTTCAGAATGTAAAATGTTTTTTTTCTCATCTAACTTTCAAACAATACTGGTTTCGAGCCAAACAAGCTTTTTTCAGAACATTTTTAAAAATTGGTACAAATTAAATGCAAATTTAAGATGATTTTTATAAAATGAATATTTTTTTCTTGTGCAACTTCCCAGAGACTAAACTGTTTACACCAAACGAGGTTTGTGAATCACTTTATAAATACTGGTCCAAATAAATAGCTAGCAAATGTAGATGCTGATTGTTCAGAATGTAAACTGATTATCCCATTCACTTCAGAGGAAACTGGTTCATAGCCAACAAGCTTTTCAGAACATTTTGGAGAATATGGTTCAAATTAATTGTAAAATTTATATCTGATGGTTTAGAACAAATTGGTTTTTCCTATGTAAATTTAAGGGGATATTGATTCAGAGCCGAACAAGCTTTTTAGTGCCAAACAACCTTTTCAGAAAATTATTGCCGACCAATGGTTCACAGTTAACTACACTCAAATTTAGCTGTTAATTGTTTAGAAAGAAAAATCCTAATTTCCATTACATATCCATGGCTAAAATATTCAGCTAGGAATACTGTCCCTTGATAACTTGCTGTAATATAAGATTTATAAAGGATCCAGCAAAAACTGACTTGAGGCTGTATCAATAAAATACTAAGTTGAGATTGTATGTAATGTATCCAAGCAAGTTTAATCCTTTGAATCTTAGAAAATTACTAATACTTGTTAAAGATAGGCCAAGACAAGCCAGATCTAAAAGACTTTTTAAAATACTAAGGAATGTGTTTAAGACACATTCTGTCTTATTTTGTTTAAAATGAAGAAGAAGCTGTTAAGACAGTCTACTTTAATTTTTACAAGCTTCGCATACCAAAACTTTAAGTTGCAAAGACAAAGGATAGAGGCACAATTTTGTAAAAATGCAAAGTAGAGTTATAATAACTGAAACTAGTGCAAAGTATAATGTCAAGTCATATAGGAATGTGGACATGTTTGTGAAGTTTCTATCCATTACCAACAGTTGGTCCCGATTTTAACTCACATACCATATGCAAAAACGTAAACCCCAGAAGTGCTATGTTGCAAGGAGCATATTTTGTAAAAATGCAAAAAGAGTATGGCATCCTGTGCATAGTGGGCAAGTGATTGAAAGTTTCTATCCATTCACATTAGTGGGTACATGATAAAACAGTTTACCATGGTACATACGGTAAACATCCAAAATTCCAAAACTAACATTTGTAAAATTAGTAAACATGCAAAGCAGAGTTATGGAACCTAGTGCAAAAAGCATGTCAGATCATTGTAACCTGGACAAATAAGAGACAGTGATTACCATTATTTGGTATTGATATAACAATTTCCCCGGTACTTATGAAAACTTTAATCTCACATTGCTAACTAACTCCATGAGGTCAAATTTTTTTAAAAAATGCAAAGTAGAGTATGAACTTGTGTGCACAAGTCATAGCAATGGACAATAAAGAGACAGTAGATACCCATACTTGGTAATTGAGATAACAGTTTACCAGTACATACAAAAACTTACTTCAAATTGCTAACTCCAAAAAGTTGCAAATTTTGTAAAAAATGCGAAGTAGAGTTAATAAGAACCTGTGCGTAGCTGTAGATCATAAGTGGCAATTAAAGGCCAGGATTTCCCCCTTACTTTGGGCCCGGAACTTTACCGGTCAACAAAAACTTAACCCCCAAATTTCTAAATCTTAAAAGGGAAATTTGTAAAAATGCAAAGTAGGAGGAACCTGTGCAAAGCAGTCGAAATTTACAGTGGCAATTAAAAAAATGGTGATTCCATTTTTTGGGTTTTTAGTAATGTTTACCGGAAATCGGAAAAATCTCCCAAAATACTTACTTACGGTGGGGCAAATTTTTTAAAAATGCCAAAGAGAGTTAGGCCTGTGCAAACTGTCAGGCAAAGGACAATAAAAAACAGAGAGCTGTACAAGTGGTTTTTCTGTTCCCCTAAAAAATTAAAATAAATACTGATTGGAAAAAGGGGGGATTTTTTTAAACTGCAAATGGTTTTGGGAACCGTGCGGCAGTTCGTCACACAGTGGCAATTTTAATGACAGTGATTCCCTTCTTGGACGAGAAACGTTTATGGGACTCAAAAAATTTAACCTCAAATTGCTAAAATCTAAAAAAAGGAAATTTTGTAAAAATTCAAAATAGAGTTTTTGGAAACTGGCAAAAGCCGATCTTACATGGACAATTTAAAGGGGCAGTGATTACCCCAAAATTTGTTTGAAATAACGTTTACCAAGTAGGGAATCAAAAAAAAGCCCTCAAATTGCACAAATCCAAAAAGTTGCAATTTTGAAAAAATGGAAAAAAGTGTTTTGGAAAACAAGTGTTTTACTGTATCAATAAAAACTAACCCAAAAATGAGTTGGAAAAGGGCTTCTTTTTTAAAACTGAAAATAGGTTATGGAACCCGTGCAAAACATGTCAGATCACACAGGGCAATTGGAGATGGGTTTCCCTTATTTGATTGAGATAACTGTTTACCGGTTGAACTCGAAAAATTACTAAAAACTTTCTTGATGGGGCAAATTTTTTTAAAAAGGGGGTAGGTTATGGAACCTGTGCGAGCATGTCAGGCAATCAATAGACGAGATGCCCTACCAAAATGGTTTACTGTTCCCAAAAAATTAAACCCAAAACACGATTTTGGAAAAGGGGGAATTTTTTGTAAAATGCAAAGAGATGCCTGTGCAAGATGCAAACACCAATGGAAAATGACGTGCCTATTACTCGGGATTGGATCGTTTCTTGGACTACAAAACTTAACCTCAAATTTCAACTCGGGGCAATTTTGTAAAATTCAAAAAGGATGGCCTTGCGGCTGTCAGTCTTCAGGGACAATTTTGAGCAGTGTTACCATAATTTTTTTTAATAACAGTTTCCAAGAGGAATAAAAAAATTAAACCCCAAACCCACCCAAACCCAAAGTTTCAAATTTGTAAAAATTCAAAGTAGAGTTATGGAAACTGTGCGAAGCATGTCAGACCATCACAGTGGACAATAAAGAGACAGTGATTCCCATTACTTGGTATTGAGATAACAGTTTACTGGGTACATACAAAAACTTAACCTCAAATTGCTAACTATTATAACTTCAAAATAATGTAAATTTTGCAAAAATGCAAAGTAGAGTTTTGGAAACTGTGCGAAGCATGTCAGTTCATTTCAGTGGACAGGAGACAGTGATTCCCGTTACTTGGTATAGAGATAACTGTTTACCGAGTACATACAAAATCTTGACCTCAAACTGCTAACTCCAAAAAGGTGCAAATTTTGTAAAAATGCAAAGTAGAGTTATGGAACCTGTGCGAAGCATGTCAGATCATTACAGTGGACAATTAAGAGACAGTGATTACCATAATTTGGTATTGAGATAACAGTTTACCAGGTAGGTAATACAAAAACTTAACCTCAAATTGCTAACTAACTCCAAAATGTTGTAAATTTTGTAAAAATGCAAAGTGGAGTTATGGAAACTGTGCGAAGCATGTCACTTCATTTCAATGGACAGGAGACAGTGATTCCCATTACTTGTTATAGAGACAACAGTTTTCTGAGTACATACAAAATTATGACCTCAAGTTGCTAACTCTAAAAAGGTGCAAATTTTGTAAAAATGCAAAGTAGAGTTATGGAACCTGTGCGAAGCATGTCAGATCATTACAGTGGACATTTAAGAGACAGTGATTACCATAATTTGGTATTGAGATAACAGTTTACCTGAGGTAGGTAATACAAAAACTTAACCTCAAATTGCTAACTAACTCCAAAATGTTGTAAATTTTGCAAAAATGCAAAGTAGAGTTTTGGAAACTGTGCGAAGCATGTCAGTTCATTTCAATGGACAGGAGACAGTGATTCCCGTTACTTGGTATAGAGATAACAGTTTACTGAGTACATACAAAATCTTGACCTCAAACTGCTAACTCTAAAAAGGTGCAAATTTTGTAAAAATACAAAGTAG